>NC_135593.1:20353578-20973351 GCF_965152235.1 Eretmochelys imbricata | reverse complement strand
CAATACTCAACATTTTAGGGCACACATGACAACACCCTCACTAACCACCCACCTAAATCCAACCTTCTGCTAGATAAGAAACACCACCTTAACCCAAATGTTGTCTTCTCCATCTGTTGTCTCACATACAAAACTGGTGGAGAACCCATGCATAATGAGCCCACCTTACCTAACACAGCAAAGCCACACTCCCATTGACAGAAGTGCACTAAAAGCTCTAACTTAACACTTACCTCATGAGTGCAACCAGCTCCCCTGCTCCCACTGGCATCATGTAGACTAAACAGGCTGCACTTGCCCCAGCCTATTCCCTCAGTTCTGGACTCCAATCCCCCTGTGGCACACAAACAATAAATGCCACATTATTGCTAAATGCCACAACGGCACAATACCACATTCCCATTGCTAAACTGACCTATTCAACACACCAAAAAAGCCCTGATGCATTCATACCCACAATGAAGGAGCAACCAACTATTTCTATACAGTTAAACTGAAGAGGCAACATACTCAAAAATTACACAGTACTCATGGCCTTTTCCCAGCCTGACTGGGGCCCATCACTAACTACAATGCTCACATCCTCCTGAGGAAACCAACACCCAGTAGAGAACAGACAAACAAGGTAGTGGTGACCAGTGATGCAAACCCAGTGCTGTGTAAGAGAGAAGAACAGAGAACGGAGCATCCCTAGTTACAGACAGGTCACTCTGCCAGTAATCAACCTTCTTCCAAAGAGAACACACACTCCCTCCGTACAACGAGCTCCCTCCCACACCAGTTAAGAACTAGCAGAGTTTGCAGGACTTCTGTCCCTAAACAAGAAGCTTCAACAGCAAAAATTCTTCTGGCTATCAAACCCTTCAGCAGAGACTTAACTTTGACAGCCACTCCCACTCTCAAGATCTTCTGGCCCTTTGTACACAGGCCTTCGCTCCCATACACTGATGTGACGGTCACAGAGAAGTAGTCATGACCCTCCATGGAACAACGTGACGCAGTACCAATCTGGACGTGTCTGCAAATACAAACAAAGAATCACTGCAAACCTACTCACAAAGCACCCAAGTACACAATCTGAAACATGACCTCACCTGCATACTGCTTCCTGAAGAGAAGGCACACCTACTAAACATTAAACCCCCCGAGAGAAGCACCCACCAACCCCAAACACACTCATCCACATATTGGTGGCCCTCCCCATGTCCCACCACAACAGGGGCCCATCGCTAACTAGGATGCTCCCATCCTCCTCAGAAAACCAACACCCAATAGAGAAGAAAAGGATGAAGCGGTGACCTGTGATGCAAACCCAGTGCTGTGTAAGAGAGGACATCTGAGAATGGAGCATCTCTAGTTACAGAGAGGATAATCCGCCAGCAATCAACCTTCCTCCCATGGAAACACAAGCTCCCTCCGTGCAACGATCTCCTGCCCGCCCCTCACACGCCCATTAAGAATGGGCAGAGTTTAGACGACTCCTACCCCTAAACAAGAAGCTTCAATGGCACAAATACTTCTGACCATCAAACCCTTCGGCAGATACTTATTTCACCAGGATGGGCTGCCATGGTGTCCCTAGCCTCTGTTTGCCAGAAGCTGCAATCAGGTGACAGGATGGATCACTTGATGATAACCTGTCCATTCATTCCCTTTGGAGCACCTGCCATTGGCTGCTGTCAGAGGACAGGATACTGGGCTTGATGGACCTTTGGTCTGACCCACTGGCCATTCTTATGTACTCAACTTTGACTGCCACTCCCAAGATCTTCTTTTCCTTTGTACACGGGCCTTTGCTCCCATACATCAGCATCCATCCAGCACCAATGCACAGCTATGCCGTGACAGAACTAGTTATGACCCTCCACAGAATGAGGCAACATGGTACTGGATGTGGAAGCATCTGCAAATACAAACAAAGCTTGACCAAAAACCTACTCATAAAACTCCCAGATACACGATACAAAAGATGACCCCACCTACATACTTCTTCCTGAAGAGAAGGAACACCTACTACACATTATACCCCCCAAGAGAAGCACTCACCCACCCCAAACACACTCATCCACATATTGGTGGCCCTCCCCATGTCCCACCACAACAGGGGCCCATCGCTAACTAGGATGCTCACATCCTCCTCTGAAAACCACCACCACGTAGAGGAGAACACAAAGTGGAAGCAGTGACCTGTGATGCAAACCCAGTGCTGCGTACGAGAGAAGAACTGAGAACGGAGCATCTCTAGTTACAGACAGGTCACTCTACCAGCGATCGACCTTCCCTCAGGGGAAACACACACTCCCTCCATACATCAAGCTCCCACCCACCCATCACACTCTCATTCAGAATGGGGAGAGTTTAGAGGACTCCCACCCCTAAACAAGGAGCCTCAGTGGCTCAAATACTTCTGACTATCAAACCCTTCAGCAGAGACTTAACTTTTGACAGCCACTCCCACTCTCAAGATCTTCTTGTCCTTTGTACACGGGCCTTCGCTCCCATATGTTGACAGCCGTACAGCAATGTCATGACACAGTCACAGAGAAGTAGTCACAACCCTCCATGGAACGACACAACACGGTACCGGATCTGGATGCATCTGCAAAGACGAACAAAGCTGGACTGCAAACCGACTCACAAAGCGCCCAACTACACAATATGAAACATGACCTCACCTGCATACTGCTTCCTGAAGAGAAGGAACGCCTACTACACATTACACCCCCCTCAGAGAAGCGCCCCCCAACCCTAAACACTCTCATCCACATACTGGTGGCCCTCCCCGTGTCCCACCACAACTGGGACCCATCGCTAACTAGGATGCTCTCATCCTCCTCGGAAAACCACCACCACGTAGAGAAGAACACAAAGTGGAAGCAGTGACCTGTGATGCAAACCCAGTGCTGCGTATGAGAGAAGAACTGAGAACGGAGCATCTCTAGTTACAGACAGGTCACTCTACCAGCGATCGACCTTCCCTCGGGGGAAACACACACTCCCTCCATACATCAAGCTCCCGCCCACCCCTCACACGCTCATTCAGAATGGGGAGAGTTTAGAGGACTCCCACCCCTAAACAAGGAGCCTCAGTGGCTCAAATACTTCTGACTATCAAACCCTTCAGCAGAGACTTAACTTTTGACAGCCACTGCCGCTCTCAAGATTGTCTTGTCCTTTGTACATGGGCCTTCGCTCCCATATGTTGACAGCCATACAGCGATGTCGTGACAATCAAAGAAGTAAGCATGACCCTCCATGGAATGAGACTACTCGGTACTGGATCTGGATGCATTTGAAAATAAAAAACAAAGCTTGACTGCAAACCTCAGTTATAAACTCTACTCACAAAGCTCCCAACATCACAATATGAAAGATGACCTCACCTACATACCAATTCCTTGAGAGGGAACAGTTACTACACATTACACCCCCCACATGGAACACTGTCATCCACATGGAAAATGGCTACACTTCTACATAGTGGTGGCTCTCCCCCTTTCCCTACACCACAGGGGCCCATCGCTAACTAGGATGCTCACATCCTCCTCGGAAAACCACCACCATGTAGAGGAAAATGCAAGGTGGAAGCGGTGACCTGTCATGCCAACCCAGTGCTGCGTAAGAGAGAAGAACTTAGAACGGAGCATCTCTAGTTACAGACAGGTCACTCTACCAGCACACTAAGGGGAAACACATTGCTTTCTCCATACAATGAGCTCCCGCCCACCCCTCACAGGCCCAGTAAGAATGAGCAGAGTTTAGAGGACTCCCATAAGTAAAGAAAGAGCCTCAACATCAGAAATGCTTCTGACCATCAAACACTTTGGCATATACTTATCTTTGGAAATTGGACAGGTGCTCTCCCTCTTGAGATCTCTTTCCCCTTGGTAGACAGGCCTTCACTCCCGTATGTTGAAATTGCTTACAAAATACAGCACTTGTGTGACAGACAAAGAGAAAAATATTCACAACCCTTCATGTCACAATGCGACTCAGTACCGGATCTGGATGCAACTGCAAATACAAAGAAAGCTTGACTGCAAACATGGTTTATAAACTCTCAAACATGCAAACATGGTTTATAAACTGCAAACATGGTTTATAAACTCTACTCACAGGATTCCAGACAACTGAGTAGGAGAAAATAGAGGAGGAGAATGCAGTTAAGGTTAAGACAAGAAACTCTTACTAAATACTACAGTCTCCTCAGACCTGTCCCCTCCTAACCCAGACAGGAAACTTCTATGCTTCTACAACAGTCCAACACGATGGACACGCTACCAATACCAGATGTGTATTTAACAGAATCTCTGTCAGAAACAACCTCCAATGTCTTCCCTCCTAATGAAAATACAAATGATAACGCATGAATCAAACACACTATGAACAACCTGAAATGAACAAAAACCACAATACACAAAAATAAGCACAGAAAAATAGTACACTAACACAAATACATCTCATCATTACCTCATATTAATGCTCACCATGACCATAAACACCCCTACAAGTGCCTATACACATCTCTTTGAACCAACACAATGCCGAATGACTTCCTGTGACAAGACCCCAGCTTATATACTGCCTAAGCTCCACCCCTCCATTTCCCAGCATGCTTTAGAAGCCAAAGGCAGCTATAAATACAGACTCAGGCAACACAGAAACCCTTTAGTTCATGCCCAGCTTAGCAGTAGCAAGCACTGTTCATCTTGATGTATTAATCAGCCTTCCTTCTTACAATATAAATTTGCAGAAGACTTAACCTCTATCACCAGGTAACACTATAATTACCATGTTTCAGCTTCCTAAAAAGAAAATGCTACCTAGAGGGAAGAGGGGACTCCACAATAGGTCCAGTTGGGGGCTGCTGAAAGAGGTACCTCAACGGTGCTGGCGGGGTGCATTTGTACTGTGAGAGGCTATTTAGGGGGTAATGGAAAGATTATTTAGCTGATGCTTGAGGGCATACCACAGCCTCAAGCTCAAAATGGAGGGCAGTGTCACTCCCTGACACACTGCCCGGGCAGCTGCCACAAGCCAGAGAAACTGCACCATCCCCATGACCAACTTTAGGGAAAATGGCAACCTGTGCAAACTTGTACTTTGCCCCTAGCTACCTCCCCCCATCCCCTGCACACCCCACTGCCTCCTCCAAGTGCTTAATTTACATAGACAAAGGTCACAGAGCTCAGGCCCAGCATAAATTAAGCACTGTATGGGCAGCCAGAGAGCACTGGTTGCCAGGTAGGCACCCGGCTCTTAGGGCAACACCACCACCCCCAGCAGAATCACAGATGTAAGGGTCGCGTAGTGTATTGCCACCCTGACACCGCCATTGCTACAGCTTGTGGTTCCTGGCACTCAGCATGCAGCTCAAGGTGGACTTTGTGCTGTCACACAGGGGGCTGCATCTTGCCAGAGCCCACAGCCCTCTGGCCACTCCCAGCTCACCAGAGGCAACATTTATATTTGGGGGGGTAAGGCAATTTTAATCATGATTCCAGGGGCTATTTGAGCACCTGAAAACTCCAGGTTTCTTGCACATGATAATTTAGATATAGTACTCCTGTCAGCTAAATCCTAATTATATATATATATATATGGAAAAAATATAAACTGAAAATGTGGCTTTAGTTGGACTTTGTATATATGTATGTTTAGAACAATCACGAGACAATACAGCACGACAGTCCCACTCCCAAGCCTGAAGGTGTCAGTTCTGGAGCTTTAACACAGATATCAGAAACACACATTTGCTATTTTGTACATTATCTTTAGTACAGATATATACAAAGTGAGCAAATAAGCACATTTTAAGCAGAGTTTATTTAACACACACTCTGTGTTACTACCATTATCTACTCAAAATTAAGTAAATGCTTTTTACTGGAGTGAAAAATGATTCACTAAAATAAACATACATGATTGATGTGGTGTTTTCTCTTTTATTTATTATTTTCTCTCTAAATATTTTTGCATTTATGTTTACCGATCGATCAAAATCGTGCACATGACTCACTAACATTTGACAGGTTTCAGAGTAGCAGCTGTTAGTCTGTATCCATAGAAAGAAAAGGGGCACTTGTGGCACCTTAGAGACTAACAAATTTATTTGAGCGTAAGCTTTCATGAGCTACAGTTTATGCTCAAATAAATGTGTTAGTCTCTCAGGTGCCACAAATACTCCTTTTCTTTTTACTAACATTTGAGTGGATCATGGTTATTAGTATCATACATGTAACCACATTTATTTCCATACAAATGTTACGTTATTTTACAGATATCACTAAAAATACGATTTGAAAATAAGCGACCTTCAGCTGCAGTGGCTACAGTTGTGAGTAGATGCAGAATTTATGCTCTAGCAGGATACTATTATTTGTCTGACTTTTATCATATTATGCTTGATCATTGTTATTTTAAATGATTAATGACAATTAAGTAATTACAATTACCAGCCAGGACAGGTTAGGCATTTTAGAACTCATTTCTACCTTAAATTTAATTATTTGAGTAGTAAAATTATGAAACGCACAGACCACAGAAAAAATGAACAACCAGCATTCTAACCCTTAAACTTTGAAATGCACCATGCACATAAAGTCTCTGCGATTTTATTCTTTCAAAGGAAGTAATAACAACAACAACAGTACAAGTGTGTATGCAAGAGAGAGGCTGTGTGTATTTGGAGAGTGAGAGACAGCACACTCTTACTTTAAGCGGAGACCTCACTAATCAGAAGGCTTGTTCAGTCCAGCAGCAGAACTCAGCATCTCCCACTCAGGACCCAGAGGCAACAGCACAAACTCCTCCCCCCCTCCCCCCCCAAGCTCAGCAGAGACCAGCTACAAAGACAGGGGGATTGTGACACCCCAGCATCAGACTCTGCAGAGCGGACAAGAGGTTCCCTGGACCAGCTTGGCCAAGGGTTGCTCCAAGTGTGGGTAGGGGGCAAGAGCAGGGGCACTGAAACAGAGGGCATCAGGGAGCCATGCCCCATTACTTTTAATATTACTTTCTACAAGCCATAAGGGGAAGAAACACCTGTGTTTCTCGACAGGACAGTATTCAGGTCACTCCTCATGTTCCCATGAGGAATGGTATCGATGACACACCTCTTGTTTCCAGAGGGGACAGTATTCAGGACACACTCCTTGTTCCCAGGAGGAGTGCTATTGATGACACACTTCTTGTTTTCGGGGGGCAGTATTCAGTACACACCCTTGTTTCCAACAGGACTACAATTCATGACACACTCCTTGTTTCTGGATGGGGTAGTATTCAGGAGACACCTCTTATTTCCAGAGGACACAATATTCAAGACACACTCCTTGTTTCTAGAGAACATTGTACTCATAATTAATACATCTCTTCTTCCCAGAAGGAACGGTGTTCAGGACAGACCTCTTGTTCCCAGGGGGAGTACTATTGATGGCACAACTCTTGTTTCCAGAGGGGACGGTACTCAGGACACACCCTTTTCTTTTTGCAAACTTGTTTCTAGAGGGGATGGTATTCGGGACACACCTCTCCTTTCCGGAGGGGAAGATATTGAGGACACACCTCTTGTTCCCACTAGGAGTACGAATGATGACACACCCCTTATTTCCAGGAGTACCACCAATGATGGTTCTCGTTCCTGGGAAGAGTACTATTGATGACACACCTCTTGTTTCCAGAGGAGACAGTATTCACGGCACGCTTCTTGTTTCTGGAGGACACTGTACTCCTAACGTATCTCTTGTTGCCAGAAAGGACAGTATGTCGCACATAGCTCTTGTTCTCAGGAGAACTATTAATGACTCACCCGCTTCTTTCTAGAGGGGATGCTATTCGAGACTCACCCCTTCTTTCTGGAGGGGACACTGTTTGGGATAAACCCCTTGTGCCCAGAGGGGACTGTTTTCAAAACACACCTCTCCTCTCTGGAGGGAACAGTCTTCGGAACATACTTGGTCCCCGTGGGGACGGTATTCGTGACACACCACTTGTTTTTATGACGAGTAGTATTGATAAAACATCCCTTCTTTCTGGGGGGGGACAGTATTTGTGACACACTTCTCCTTTCCAGAGAGGACAGTATTCAGGACCCACCTCTTGTTCCCAGAGGGAGCACTATTGATGACACACTTCTTGTTTCTGGGGGGCACAATATTCGGGATACACAGCTTGTTCCCACTGAGGAAAGTAATTGTGACTCACCTCTCGTTCCCACGAGTACTATTGATGAGCGAGCTCTTGTTTCCGGGGGGATGTTATTCGGGACTCACTTCTCGTTCCCAGGAGGAGTACTATTGATGACAGCCCTCTTGTTTCGGGGGGATAGTATTCAGGACACACTGTTTGTTTCTGGGGGGGATTACAATTCACGACATGCCTTTGTTTCCAGGGGGACTACAATTCATGACACACCCCTTGTTTCGGTGGGAACGGTAGTCACCGGTCACACCTTGTTCCCAGAGCAGACGGTATTCATGACACACCCCTCCTGTCCAGAGGGCAGGGTACTCGTAGCACATCTCTTATTCCTCGAAAGGACAGTATTCAGGACACACCTCTTGTTCTCACAAGGTGTACTATTAATGACACCTATAGTTTCCAGGAGCAATACTATTAATGATAAAAAGATAAGAGGTACTTGCGGCACCTTAGAGCCTAACAAATGTATTGGAGCGTAAGCTTTCATGAGCTACGGCAGATGAAGCTCCTTTTCTTTTTACAGACACAGGCTTACACAGCTGCTACTCTGAAACCTGTCATTATTAATGATACACCCTTTCTTTGGGGAGGGGACGCTATTCGAGACACACCTCTTGTTCCCAGAGGGGACTGTATTCAGAACACACCTCGGGGGGCCAGTATTTGTGTCACACTTCTGGTTTCTGCAGGGTCAGTATACATGACACACCCCTTGTTTAATGGGAGAGGGGGCCAGTATTCACGTCACACCTCTTGGTTCCAGAGAGGACAGCATGTGTACCACACCTCATTTCCAGGAGTACTATTGGTAACACACCCCTTCTTTCTGGAGGGCACAGTATTCGTGACACATCTTTCTGGAGGGCACAGGATTAGTGACACACCCCTTGTTCCCCGAGGGGACAGTCGTTGTGTCACACCTCTTCTTTCCAGGAGAAGTACTATTGACGATGCACCCCTTCTTTTTGGAGGGAACAGTATTCCTGACTCACCCCCTTCTTTCCAGGTGGAATGCTATTGACAACAGATCCCTGGGGTTCCCGAGCACGGAATCAACCCTGCACAGGACATGTTTTCGCTGAGGGAATGTGGCCAAGAAGACATTGAACGCATCTTGTCACGGGAACGATGATATTGGGGAAAATTAGAATTGCACCATCTGCAAAGCAGACTGCTACAGCGGGGAATTAAACTACTTCCTGTTTCTGAAGAAGACTAACAAAACACGACATATTTTTTATTATACATAAAATGTTACTGACTAACCGTAGATCATTATTGGTTTCCAAGAGGACAGCAGGATACTATTTAAATATTTGAGTGTTGCTATTAATATTTACTTCAGAAACAAGATGGCTGGGGCTGCACCCCAAAGCACAAAGTTTCTAATAGCTGCAGCCCTTGTGCACATTTGAATCCTGCATGGAGAAAAGTGCTCTCTGATTGCCTCCCATACGTGCCCCTCCTGGACTACGGCAACCTCTCAGATCTACCGTAGCGCTAGCTCTCTCACTTTCCCTAACCCAAACTCATTCCAAAGGGGCAGGAGGGGGGCCAGCTGTGAGCGCTCCTCTTTCCCCAACTCCCAAAGCCTTTGAACGAGCAGTTACAGGGAAAAAAAACCCTCCTCCCCATCATGAGCTTGTGTGAAAAACTCATGTCCCCAAAAACTGTCTCCTTTGACTAGAAAATGTTCCTCATTCCATCGCTAGTGTTCCCTACCCACCCAATGAAAATGGTCTCTCTTCCATATAAACAGGAAGTAGCCCTCCTTCCATAACTAAATTTATCCCCAGCCTTTAAGTGGCATACATTCAATCAACAGTAACCTGTCTGAACATAAAATGCCCCAAGTCCCGTCAATGGTGTGTTCCGTGAAAAACAAGCAACACCCCAAATCCACTGTATACCGTCCCCCACAGAAACAAGAAATAGCCCACATACCAATCAAAGTGACCCCCGGTGACATTCCCCAGGGTAGAACCTGAACCGCTCAACTCCTGTCTCCCTTGAACTGTGCTTGGCTAGTGAAAAGCAGCCTCTCCACACTCTGCTCAAACACATACATGAACATGTACAGTCGCTCCCAGTCGCTCACGAACGATGTACAGGGTGACATACACACATTTTCAGTCCTGGCCTTGGACCCCAGAAATGTGCATCTTTAACTGTCCAGCACACTACTGCACAGAACAAGCTCATTATTAGTCCTTCACGCCATCCAAGGAAACAATTATGCCCGAGCCTTTGTTAACCTAACTAGAGATTCCCCAAATACATCGACCGCAACACGCTGCTTCGACACAACAAGTCGATTAACTAGGAAAATATCACTTACAAGGATAAAATCACAAACCAATTCTGAATTTTATGGCCTTACACATTTTATTTCTTTTGTAACCAATTCCTAAACATCACCAAGCTAAATACCATTTCAAAGCCAAAAGATTTCTCACCCAACAGCTTACAACAGTTCATACTAACTGGAAAGACTTCCAGGCACAACCGCCCTCCCCACAGTTCAGTGATGCTCCAATTGTCCGTCAAGCGATCTTGTTGCCGTGACTACAGACAGAGGAGGACAGCTAACGATGAGGTCGCTGTCTCTTACTTTTGGGTCCTCCTCTCTTTCACAAATATCCCTGACTGGGGTGCAGACGAACCATCACGGGCATAACTGAAATGAGTACTAGTTAGTAAAACTAAGACTGCTTTAAATAGTACAAGGACCTGTGATCTTGAGCAAACTGCAATAAATTCTTGCTGATCTTAAATACAAAAAAGAAGCTTACAAGAAGTGGAAGATTGGACAAATGACCAGGGATGAGTACAAAAATATTGCTCAGGCATGCAGGAGTGAAATCAGGAAGGCCGAATCACACCTGGAGGTGCAGCTAGCAAGAGATGTTAAGAGTAACAAGAAGGGTTTCTTCAGGTATGTTAGCAACAAGAAGAAAGTCAAGGAAAGTGTGAGCCCCGTACTGAATGAGGGAGGCAACCTAGTGACAGAGGATGTGGAAAAAGCTAATGTACTCAATGCTTTTTTTGCCTCTGTCTTCACGAACAAGGTCAGCTCCCAGACTGCTGCGCTGGGCAGCACAGCATGGGGAAGAGGTGACCAGCCCTCTGTGGAGAAACAAGTGGTTTGGAACTATTTAGAGAAGCTGGACGTGCACAAGTCCATGGGGCCAGCTGCGTTGCATCCGAGAGCGCTAAAGGAGTTGGCGGATGTGATTGCAGAGCCATTGGCCTTTATCTTTGAAAACTCATGGCGATCGGGGGAAGTCCCGCACGACTGGAAAAAGGCTAATGTAGTGCCCATCTTTAAAAAAGGAAAGAAGGAGGATCCTGGGAACTACAGGCCAGTCAGCCTCACCTCAGTCCCTGGAAAAATCATGGAGCAGGTCCTCAAGGAATCAATTCTGAAGCACTTAGAGGAGAGGAAAGCGATCAGGAACAGTCAGCACGGATTCACCAAGGGCAAGTCATGCCTGACTAATCTAATGGCCTTCTATGAGGAGATAACTGGTTCTGCGGATGAAGGGAAAGCAGTGGACGTGTTTTTCCTTGACTTTAGCAAAGCTTTTGACACTGTCTCCCACAGTATTCTTGCCAGCAAGTTAAAGAAGTACGGGCTGGATGAATGGACGATAAGGCGGATAGAAAGCTGGCTAGATTGTCGGGCTCAATGGGTAGTGATCAATGACTCCATGTCTAGTTATCGAGCCGGTATCGAGCGGAGTGCCCCAAGGGCCGGTCCTGGGGCCGGTTTTGTTCAATATCTTCATAAATGATCTGGAGGATGGTGTGGATTGCACCCTCAGCAAGTTTGCAGATGACACTAAACGGGGAGGAGAGGTAGATACACTGGAGCGTAGGGATAGGATACAGAGGGACCTAGACAAATTGGAGGATTGGGCCAAAAGAAATCTGACGAGGTTCAATAAGGACAAGTGCAAAGTCCTGCACTTAGGACGGAAGAATCCAATGCACCGCTACAGACTAGGGACCGAACGGCTAGGCAGCAGTTCTGCAGAAAAGGACCTAGGGGTTACAGTGGACGAGAAGCTGGATATGAGTCAACGGTGTGCCCTTGTTGCCAAGAAGGCCAATGGCATTTGGGATGTATAAGTAGGGGCATTGCCAGCAGATCGAGGGACGTGATCGTTCCCCTCTATTCGACATTGGTGAGGCCTCATCTGCAGTACTGTGTCCAGTTTTGGGCCCCGCACTGTGAGAAGGATGTGGAAAAATTGGAAAGAGTCCAGCGGAGGGCAACAAAAATGATTTGGGGACTGGAACGCATGACTTATGAGGAGAGGCTGAGGGAACTGGGGATGTTTAGTCTACGGAAGAGATGAATGAGGGGGGGATTTGACAGCTGCTTTCAACTACCTGAAAGGGGGTTCCAAAGAGGATGGCTCTAGACTGTTCTCAGTGGTAGCGGATGACAGAACGAGGAGTAATGGTCTCAAGTTGCAGTGGGGGAGGTTTAGGTTGGATATTAGGAAAAACTTTTTCACTAGGAGGGTGGTAAAACACTGGAATGCGTTACCTAGGGAGGTGGTGGAATCTCCTTCCTTAGAAGTTTTTAAGGTCAGGCTTGACAAAGCCCTGGCTGGGATGTTTTAATTGGGGATCAGTCCTGCTTTGAGCAGGGGGTTGGACTAGATGACCTCCTGAGGTCCCTTCCAACCCTGATATTCTATGATTCTAAATTATTAAAGCTTAGAACATAAAACTGTCTAAAATAATAACTGCACCGTTGTTGCAGTCATTCCAGAACAACGGTTTTGGCCTGTAGTTAAATTACAGCAAATTAGTAAACAAATGGTTTTTAAAAAACTGACAACTGTAAAGGTTATTTACTTACTTTTTAACAACATATTAAGCCGTTAGCCACGTAGTTAATAAATATGCAAAAAACATTTTACCTATGTGTGACATTCCACAGCGTACAATCTACACCAGCGAGTCCCAACTGCGGGTCTGTGAGCTCTGATGCCCCATGGGGTAGAAGATCTGGCATTGCGCAGGGCTAAAGCTGGGAGCCCCAAGCACCGGCCTCCCATGGGACAGAAGCCCCCAGCCCTCCAATCTGGTGGCTGAAGCCTGGAGCCCACCACAGCCCCCCGCGCAGTGGGGCAGAAGCCCTGATCTAGACTGTTGAACAGATGCGTCCCCTTAGTTCTCCAACCTGGAGTGCTTTTTACACTGCTTTGCTGTGAGAAGCACCACTAGCAGTCAGTTCGTACACAGCCTCCAGGCTGTGAATTACTCCCAGCTATACAGTGTGAATGCCAGCAACCAGCCACGCGCATGTTACGCTGCAGAAGAAGAGCAGCAAATTCCCAATCTCAGACTCCCCCCACCCCCAGCAATGTGCATCTTGTACTGCCCGGGACACGAGCAGACAGTGTGAGCTCATATAAAGGCTGTCGTTTTATTAATAGAAAATGATATGCACAAGCCATGTTATCTCAAGTGGAAGGTCCCAAATGCACTGCTTAGCAAACACAACTGTTTTATTGTTAATCTTTCTTTCTGTAGTTAAAAGTCAGCAGTTCTCCAACTGGGGGTCCTGATGGCAAGGGGGGTTGCGGCATTGCCAGTCTACCTTGTGCTCTGCCTTTAGAGCTGGGGGGCTGGCGAGTGGGGGCTGCTGGCTGGGCACCCGGCTGCGAAGGCAGCACCGCTGCCAGCAGCAGTGCAGAAGTACGGGTGGCAGTACCATGCCATGCCAGGTCAGCAGCTGCTGCTCTCTGGCTGCCCAGCTCTGAAGGCAGCGCGTAAGTAAGGGTGGCACGGTATGGGGAGGGAGGTTGTCGCAGCCTGCAATATTTTCAAAAGGGGGTCCCGGCCAAAAAGTTTGAGATCCTCTGTTTTAAATGATTGCAAGTACTGAGGCATGAAAGCAAGAATTGGTTAAAAAGAAAATGAGATAAAACGCACAGCAATACCTAACTTAGCAAGTTGAATGGATTCAAAGCTAAGCTTTTTCTTACCGTATGCTCTTCACAGTCTGTACTATCTAGAGGCCTCCAGGCTAGGACCCGTCCACCAGTTGTGTTTCTTTAGGTGCTGTTGCTGCTATGAGTGGTGAAGAGCGGAGGAGAAAGGTGATTTTTCTTCTCTCCTTATACTTTTGACTCACTGTGATTTATGCAAGGGAAATTCATTTTTACTTTGCCCGCTTAACCTAGCTTTGATTTGTTTGGTTCCAAGCATGTGTGTTCCCTGCTCTCATTTCCACTGGCTGTATCTGTCTTATATCGGTTATATTGGAGGTATACATGACCATTACTAACAAATCTGTCCCACCTTCACCTTGTAAAATGCATGGTCTCTACACATATCAAAGATGATACACAAATCAGATTCAACCTTTAAAGTTGTGCCAACCATATCTGGAGAGCCGTATGAGCAAGAACATAATATATGTAATAAAAATGTATTACACAAATTTTGCTTTTTGTAGAAAAGAAAACATAATCTAATCATTATGGCTTTGAGTCACAATTTGTGATACAGTTCTCCAATCAGTGGGCTTCATTATAATTTAAGGTTTCAGAGTAACAGCCGTGTTAGTCTGTATTCACAAAAAGAAAAGGACTAGTTGTGGCACCTTAGAGACTAACCAATTTATCTGAGCACAAGCTTTCGTGAGCTACAGCTTGCATCCAATGAAGTGAGCTGTAGCTCACGAAAGCTTATGCTCAAATAAATTGGTTAGTCTCTAAGGTGCCATAAGTACTCCTTTGCTTATTATAATTTAAGGCATGCAAAGCGCCTTTCTTTAAGCTTTGACTTTCCAATTTTGATTTGACTAAATAGTAGAAAATTCCGAGAAACATTGTGGATTTGAGGTCATTAAGCCATCAAAGTGAAGACATAATTTATGTGTAGCTAAAAAGAAACTAAAAACTGATATTAAGTTGTAAGATGTTTAGCAGCACATCATCTTTTATTAGATACTTTGGGCTGTAAACTGAAAATGGGTAAAGATCATCATTTGTTTCACCGCTTGCATATTTAAAGCTGCACATTCATACAGACTATTAACATGTTATGCACCAATGGCTAAACTTGCTTATTTGGCATCATAATTTATCCTTGTGGAATTTGAGTTTTGTTTTTTTTTAACCATCAGCAGTCAGCTGATGTTTTTGGGACCACTTTTTGTAGTTACGAGCCATTTCCTACACCCAAAAGCAGTTAACAGGGAAAAAAGTGGAAAAAATAATAACAACAGCCCAATGCTTAAACAACAGTGCATGAAAGAAAAGTATCATTATGAAACCAACACACAGAAGTGTGGTTCTGTAACTATCCTTGTAGGTCATGTGACAAATTATAGGTAGCTAACAAAACAGTAGTGTGATAGCAGCTCTGATTTAAGCTAAGTTGAAAGCCATGTGGTTAAGCAAGTAAAGTTTGGGTTTTTAATGCTTTTGCAGAAACCTTAATCACATTTTAAAACACTTTAGGGTTACTAAGTTTTATCAGTTATAAAAATGACACACTGTAATATAAACAAAAGAAAAACAAGCAAGCGTTTAACATATGAAAAAATAATTATAAATGGTTAACCCTTCAATTTTTTTAAGCAAAAGCACTCTCACAATTGGCTTTCCAATTGTAGTCTTAGCATGCCACAATTCACAAGTAAATGAAAGAACTAATTTTTTTCCACACCAAGAAAAAAGCGGTTGAGAGCATAAAAAACTGCAATCGATGTTGTCTTTTTGAAAAGGGGACTTTGAGTGGCTACACAACACAAACTTAACAACTATCTGTTTCAATTTCTGTGGTTTTTGGTTTGGATGCATTTTGTTTCTTTTGTATTTTTCAAGTAATTATTTCACGAAATTTGGATTGAATTATAGAGTTTTCAAGTGTGTGGGCTTGTTTATATCATCAAAATTCACATAACTCATCTTGTTTCAGTTACCCTGGCTCGGTTCTAGCTCCTTGATCAGGGGCAGGCAAACTTTTTGGCCCGAGGGCCGCATCGGGTTTCTGAAATTGTCTGGAGGGCCGGTTAGGGGAGTCTGTGCCTCCCCAAACAGCCAGGTATGGCCTGACCCGCCTTTGCTTCTCACCCCATGACAGTCCCCCTGGGACTCCTGCCCCATCCAACCCCCCTGTTCCCTGATGGCCCCCCGGGGACCCCTGCCCCATTCGCCCCCCGCTCTCTGTCCTCTGACCACCCCAGGACTCCCTGCCCCTAACTGCCTCCCGCCGCCCCATCCAACTCCCCTCTCTCCTTCCTGACTCCCCCCCGACCCCTGCCCCATCCAACCACCCCTTCTCCTTGACCGCCCCCAGAACCCCTGCCCCTGACTGCCCCATCTCTCCAACCCCTATCTATACCCCTGCCCCCTGACCACCACCCTCAACTCCCCTGCCCTCTATCCAATCCCCTGGCTCCGTGCCTCCCGACCATACTGCCTGGAGCTCAGGTGGCTGGCGGTGTGGCTGCACCAGGAGAGGCAGCCGCGCTGCACGGCACAGAGACCGGGTCAGGCCGGGCTCTACAGCTGCGCTGCCCCAGGAGCTCACAGACCCCTGGCCCAGAGTGTTGCGCCAGTGGAGCAGTGAGCCGAGGCTGCGAGAGAGGGGCCGGGGGCGAGCGTCCCAGGCCAGGAGCTCAGGGGCTGGGGAGGATGGTCCCACGGGCCGTAGTTTGCCCACCTCTGTCCTAGATCCAAAGATGTGACTCATATTGAGTACAGGACGGGGGCTTGATTCTGTGGCAGCACAGGCTCAGTGTGTCTCTCAAAAATGGGAATGAGGCTACGAGACACTGCCTATTTTAGGTGAACTGAATTGACAAGGCACGGGGACCTTTCTTTGTTTGGGAGAAATGGTCGTAACACAATATGGTGGCCATCGTGATTCGAAAGCAGGGGATGCTATTGAACAGATGTTGCTGATTTTGTGAGAGCGACACTAATAATGAGATGAGGGATTTACCATGGCTACCCATCCCTGGAACCAAGGCAGTGATGGAACGCAGAGTGTTTCATGTTTTACGGAGAACATTATTCACCAGGTCAGAGGCCAGAAGCTTCAAGTCAGAGCCAGGCAGGATGTGGCAACTGCCGCTCTAGGGGTGCAATGATGCAGGCTGCCAAAACGTTCCCCCATCTTGTCCTTGTACCGGTTGGGGGTTCCAGGGCTGTGGCTGCTCCTCAGTTCCCTGCTGCCCTTCGACAACTCACAGACCTTAAGAGCCGCTCGGGTGCGGGTCCCGCTCCAGCTAGATTCAGAGGCCTTTCCTCAGGGGCCAACCCCATACTAACGAATTCTCTCCACCAACAAGAGTCTTTGCAGCCCTCCCTCAATACTTAACTGAAGCAAATTTCTATTTGCTCTTACTCTGCAGATCACTGTCTGGCTTCGATCCCTAGGGATGGGCTCAGGGTGGCTGCTCCTTCTTAGGTCTCTGCCACAGGTTGGCCATTCTCTCATCTACCCAATCTCATGAGGAACTGAAAAGAGAAAGAGAGAACACTTGTAAGCTAGGCTACCACTGGTGCATGGAAGACAGACAGACACACAGGTGTAACTAACTTCTGCTCATTGGAGCCCCGTTCTTTATTCCTCTCCAGCCCACCCAGGGCCTAAAATGCTCATCACTCCCAAGGAACTACAGCTCTCCAGGAAAGGGACAATCCCAGACAATTACCAGCCACGGGCAGAGCTGTACCTTCCCCAGGACACATCCCATGGAAATGAGAAGCATCTCTCTGTTCTCAAGGAAGCACCTCACTATGCAGATACTGGAGAGAGATATTTCACAAACAAACACCTGCTCCTCCAACATCACAAGAGACCTCCTCAGCTCCGTTGGCAAGTGAAATGTCTAGATTGTGCAGGTCCACTTCCTCCACATGCTCCTCCTCTGTCTGGGGCTGCTGCACTGGCCTGGAGCATGCCTCTGCAAGAACAGCAAACCACCTATGGAAGAGCCATCACTGCCAGAAAGGCTATAGGTGCATGAGATCTTCCAGTACCTGCCTCCCTCTCCCATCTGTACTACATCACCTCCATTGCAGTAAAAGACAAGGACTAAACACTTGATGGGTCAATTGGCCTTTTACGCCCCCCTTCTGCCAGCTCTAACAGGCTTTCCTGCCCCCATCCTGCTGGCTCTTATATCCAAGACTGTGAGGACACACAAACAGCATCCATGCCCAATTTCTGTGAAGGGAGACAGTACCAGAAGAGGCAAGAAGAGGGAGCATGCACGTCTGTGTTGGCCACAGAAGACAGAGAGAGAGAGAGAGAGAAACATGGAAGGAAGAAAAGCATCTCAGTGGCTGGACTGACCTCCTGCTGGGGAGAACACTCCACTCCTGGTCAGAGAAAAAAGCAGCCCCTGAAAATAAGAGCCTTGTCTCCCTCGTAACCAGAGCTTGTCACGAACCTTTTCCTACACACTAAGCGCCAGCTAACAAAAAGTCCCAGCTTGGAGCCAGGTGGACTGTGAGTAGAGCCCTCACAGCTTGCCTTCGCTTTCCCTCACATGAGGGGAGTGGACTCTGACCCGCCACTTTTCCCTTGGTACTAAACCCAACACAAGGGAGGGTGGGGGGGAGACAGTAAAATTAGCATCTCAGTCAGCAACACTGCTCTTCTCGCATCTCCCACACATCAGGGTTCTGCCCTCAACCCCCGTTGCACTATGCCTTTATAACTACAAATAGAAAACACCTGTAGCAACAGCACCTGAAATAGTGACTCTGCAGAGGAGACTTGCTTCTTCCTCAGCCTTAATCCCATAGAGCCCCATGCCCAATGAGGAAGCTCACAGCCTGTGAAGAAAACTAGAGTGAGTACAGAATGAGGAATTCAAAGCACTGACCGCTTACTCACAGTCAGTTATGCGGAAGGCAGAAAGCGGAGGACTGTTAATCTTCGCTTACAAGAATGTCCAGGCTGGTCAGGTCAACCTCTGCCAGCTTCTCCTGCAGCTGCTGCTCGACGATTCCTCTGCAAGCACCACAATTAAGCCAAGCACGAGCCATCACTCCACAAAACTCAATTGGTGCGCAAAACCTTGCCCTCATCCCTGCCTCCCTCTCCCATCCCATCTACATCGGCCCCACTTGATGAACAGAGACTCAGTCAACACTGACAGTGATGCTCCATTCTCGTGCGCGCTCCCCCGCGTGATTTTTGTCCCCTCCTACTTCTTCAAGGCTCCCGAGACCTAGCCAATGGGGATGCATGCCTGCC
This sequence comes from Eretmochelys imbricata, assembly GCF_965152235.1. Lineage (NCBI taxonomy): Eukaryota > Metazoa > Chordata > Testudines > Cheloniidae > Eretmochelys > Eretmochelys imbricata. The sequence goes on along the minus strand of NC_135593.1, from coordinate 20,953,908 downwards.
CATGTGCTATGAAGGGAGACCAAAGAAAGAGAAACAAGCACAGACAGACAAAGTGTGTCAGCCAACACACTAGAGTAGAGAAGAGAGAGAGAGAAACAGGGGAGGAAGGCAAGAAACTCACCAGCTACAGTCATCCTCCTGGATCCAACCTTTTGCTGCAGTGGACACACCTCTCCTGGCCAGACAGATGAGCAGCCCCTGATAATGGGGGCCTTGTCTCCCTCGTAGCCACAGCTAGTCAGGAACCTTTTCTTACAAACACAGTCCTAGCTAATGGCACGTCCCTGCCTGGAGCTAGGTGCACCGTGACCAGACTCCTCACCAAACCAGACACTTATCTTACTGACAGCGATGGCTGCTCTGCTTCCAGCTAGACGGCATCACCGTAGCCTGGCATCAACAATGCTCAGTGTCTCATGGCTCTTGTACGCTTTCCATCTCACAACAGGGGTGGGCTCTTACCCTTGACACGAAGCACAACGCAAGAGGGAAAAACAAAAGTTATCGTCAGAATCTGCAATGTTGTGTCAGTGGTTCTTCTCCCTCTCCCATTAGACCTTCATAGATACAATTAAAAAGCACACAACACACACTCAACCTGTGGAATTGCTGGCCAGAGAATACTGTGAAAGCCAAGACTATAATAGGGTTCAAAAAAGAACTAGGTAAATTCATGGAGAATAGGTCCATCAATGGCTATTAGTCAGGATGGGCAGGGATGGTGTCCTTATCCTCTGTTTGCCAGAAGCTGGGAATGGGCGACACAGGATGGATCACTTCTCGATTACCTGTTCTATTCATTCCCTCTGAAGCACCTGGCATTAGCCAGTCAGAAGACAGGATAGTGGGCTAGATGGACCTTTGGTCTGACCCCAAATTGCCATTCTTACGTTCATATGTTAAGCAGCCCTTTGCTCCTGTATTCAAGAGAGTCACTGTGCAGAGAAGACTGTTGTCTCTTCCCCTGGTCGTAAACCCACACCTACTCACAAAATAGGGAAATTCACACACCCAGAACAAGGAAGAAAACTTTTATGAGAAATCAAGTCTCACTTAAAGGGAAGCAGCCGCCTGTACTCAGGCTCTACCATGCATTTATCTAAGCCCTGGTCTACACTGGGTCGGGGCGGGGGGGGGGAATCGACCTAAGATATGCAACTTCAGCTACGAGAATAGCTGAAGTCAACGTATCTTAGGTCAACTTACCTCGGCGTCTTCACGGCACTGGGTCGACTGCCACCGGTCCCCCGTCGACTCCGCTTGCGCCTCTCACGATGGATTTATCACGTCTAGACTAAAATTGACCCCCGATACATCAATCGCTACCCGCTGATCCGGCGGGTAGTGTAGACATACCCTTAGGCTTCAGCCCTGCTGCTAAAAGCCGTGAAGTGTAGCCACTGTTTGTCGTCTCTCCTGCCAACAAAAAACTCCCACTCCCAACGATCGGCATTTGTATTGTGAGCAGGACAGCGCTCCTGCCAACAATGCGTGGTTCACACTGGTACTTGTAGTGGCAAAACTTTTACTTTCGGGGTCGAGGGATGGGGGAGGGGGTTAACACTTCTGAAAGACAAAAGTTTTGTCCTTCAGTGCCAGCATAGACATACCCTTACAGGCAACTCAGCCTGCAGCTGCCCTGGAACAAGAGTAACACTATGTGGAAGGGCGGGGTTATGCACAGAGGATTTTCCCCATAGAGCAACAGTGACGCTGGGTGACCACGGAGTAATCCACAAAACATTTCCCTCAAGGAGAAACAGTGACACCGGATGGCCATTCGGGTTAATGCACACAGCATTTATCTCATGGAGCAACAGTGACACAGGGTGGCTAATCCAGGTAATGCACAAAGCATTTCCTTCGTGGAACAACTGTGGATTACCCTGAGTGACCACCCACTGTCATTATTGCTCCATGAGGGAAATGCTGTGTGCATTACCTAGAGTGGCCACCTGGCGTCACTAAAATATTTCCCACATGGAGCAAGAGTGAAACCAGGTGGCCAATCCAGGTAATGCACAAACCATTTCCCTCACCAAGGAAGAGAGGCAACGAGGGGCCACTTGGGTTAATGCACAACCCATTTCCCTCATGAAGCAACAGTGACACCGGGTGACCAGTTGCACAAATGCACAAAGCATTTCCCTTATGCAACAAACAGTGACAATCATAGAATATCAGGGTTGGAAGAGACCTCAGGAGGTCATCTAGTCCAACCCCCTGCTCAAAGCAGGACCGATCCCCAACTGAATCATCCCAGCCAGGGCTTTGTCAAGCCTGACCTTAAAAACTTCTAAGGAAGGAGATTCCACCACCTCCCTAGGTAACGCATTTCAGTGTTTCACCACCCTCCTAGTGAAAAAGTTTTTCCTAATATCCAACCTAAACCTCCCCCACTGCAACTTGAGACCATTACTCCTCGTTCTGTCATCTACTACCACTGAGAACAGTCTAGATCCATGCTCTTTGGAACCCCCTTTCAGGCAGTTGAAAACAGCTATCAAATCCCCCCTCACTCTTCTCTTTCGTAAACTAAACAATCCCAGTTCCCTCAGCCTCTCCTCAGAAGTCATGTGTTCCAGTCCCCTAATAATTTTTGTTGCCCTCCGCTGGACTCTCTCCAATATTTCCACATCCTTCTTGAAGTGTGGGGCCCAAAACTGGACTCGGTACTCCAGATGAGGCCTCACCAATGTCGAATAGAGAGGAACGATCACGTCCGTCGATCTGCTGGCAATGTCCCTGCTTATACATTCGAAAATGCCATTGGTCTTCTTGGCAACAAGGGCACACCGTTGACTCATATCCAGCTTTTCGTCCACTGTAACCCCTAGGTCCTTTTCTGCAGAACTGCTGCCTAGCCGTTCAGTCCCTAGTCTGTAGCGGTGCGTGGGATTCTTCCGTCCTAAGTGCACAACTCTGCACTTGTCCTTGTTGAACCTCATCAGATTTCTTTTGGCCCAATCCTCTAATTTGTCTAGGGCCCTCTGTATCCCTACCCTCCAGCGTATCTACCTCTCCTCCCAGTTTAGTGTCATCTGCAAACTTGCTGAGGGTGAAATCCACGCCATCCTCCAGATCATTAACAAAGATATTGAACAAAACCAGCCCCAGGACCGACCCTTGGGGCACTCCACTCGATACCGGCTGCCAACTAGACATGGAGACTTTGAGCCCGACGATCTAGCCAGCTTTCTATCCACCTTATAGTCCATTCATCCAGCCCATACGTCTTTGACTTGCTGGCAAGAATACTGGGGGGGACCGTATCAAAAGCTTTGCTAAAGTCAAGGAACAACATATCTGCCGCTTTCCCCTCATCCACAGAGCCGGTTATCTAGTCATAGAAGGCAATTAGATTAGCCAGGCATGACTTGCCCTTGGTGAATCCATGCTGACAGTTCCAGATCGCTTTCCTCTCCTCTAAGTGCTTCAGAATTGATTCCTTGAGGACCTGCTCCATGATTTTTCCAGGGACTGAGGTGAGGCTGACCGGCCTGTAGTTCCCCAGATGCTCCTTCTTCCCTTTTTTAAAGATGGGCGCTACATTAACCTTTTTCCAATCATCCGGGACCTGTTAAGGAAAAGTTAGCATATGTGACTCCATTTTGGTTTGGGGCCCATCAGTGTCTAAAAGCAAGCACATCATGCACTAGGAGGAGTGCTCCTTAGATACTGCATTCCTGTGAAAACCCTCCCTCTTTTTTCCAGCCTGTCTCGATTCCTGGTTTCTGTTCTTTGTCTGTTCCTAACTCCCTGCCTCCTGGCCTTGATGTGAGCCTCCCATCCCGATAAGAAAAGCTACTGGTGCATTGCTTTAGGACCATGTTGTGTAGTTGAAGTAATGGCCTTTTATCATGAGATTACTGGTTCTGTGGATGAAGGGAAAGCAGTGGATGTATTGTTTCTTGACTTTAGCAAAGCTTTTGACACGGTCTCCCACAGTATTCTTGTCAGCAAGTTAAGGAAGTATGGGGCTGGATGAATGCACTATAAGGTGGGTAGAAAGCTGGCTAGATTGTCGGGCTCAACGGGTAGTGATCAATGGCTCCATCTCTAGTTGGCAGCCGGTATCAAGTGGAGTGCCCCAAGGGTCGGTCCTGGGGCCGGTTTTGCTCAATATCTTCATAAATGATCTGGAGGATGGTGTGGATTGCACTCTCAGCAAATTTGCGGACGATACTAAACTGGGAGGAGTGGTAGATACGCTGGAGGGGAGGGATAGGATACAGAAGGACCTAGACAAATTGGAGGATTGGGCCAAAAGAAATCTGATGAGGTTCAATAAGGATAAGTGCAGGGTCCTGCACTTAGGACGGAAGAATCCAATGCACCGCTACAGACTAGGGACCGAATGGCTAGGCAGCAGTTCTGCGGAAAAGGATCTAAGGGTGACAGTGGACGAGAAGCTGGATATGAGTCAGCAGTGTGCCCTTGTTGCCAAGAAGGCCAATGGCATTTTGGGATGTATAAGTAGGGGCATAGCGAGCAGATCGAGGGACGTGATCGTCCCCCTCTATTCGACATTGGTGAGGCCTCATCTGGAGTACTGTGTCCAGTTTTGGGCCCCACACTACAAGAAGGATGTGGATAAATTGGAGAGAGTCCAGCGAAGGGCAACAAAAACGATTAGGGGTCTAGAACACATGACTTATGAGGAGAGGCTGAGGGAGCTGGGATTGTTTAGCCTGCAGAAGAGAAGAATGAGGCGGGATTTGATAGCTGCTTTCAACTACCTGAAAGGGGGTTCCAAAGAGGATGGCTCTAGACTGTTCTCAATGGTAGCAGATGACAGAACGAGGAGTAATGGTCTCAAGTTGCAGTGGGGGAGGTTTAGATTGGATATTAGGAAAAACTTTTTCACTAAGAGGGTGGTGAAACACTGGAATGCGTTGCCTAGGAAGGTGGTGGAATCTCCTTCCTTGGAAGTTTTTAAGGTCAGGCTTGACAAAGCCCTGGCTGGGATGATTTAACTGGGAATTGGTCCTGCTTCGAGCAGGGGGTTGGACTAGATGACCTTCAGGGGTCCCTTCCAACCCTGATATTCTATGATTCTATGATTTAATGGTCTACAATGGGCAATGTACCTAGCAGGGATAGGTAGTAGATAAGGGAAGGGTTTGTCTATTGGCTAAGGTTTCTGATGCACGAGGGCAACGTGCTTTGCTAAAAGGTATATAATCTCTGTATAACCTGCATTCGGGGTCCCCTCCTGACTAGCAGGGGGGCACCACGCTCGAGCATAATAAACTTAGTATCTTTGGGATCTCTGCAGTTGTGGACTTTGTTCGTGTGCCTCAGCCTAGACTCGACCTGTGCGTGACCTATCGGGTATAATTCGCAGCAGTTCCTGTGCGTGACCTATTAGTTACAATCCGTAACAGGACCTCCCCCGATCGCCGTGAGTTTTCAAAGATAATGGCCAATGGCTCTGCAATCACATCCGCCATCTCCTTTGGTGCTCTCGGATGCAGCGCATCCGTCCCCACGGACTTGTGCTCGTCCAGCTTTTCTAAATGTCCCGAACCGGTTCTTTCTCTACAGAGGGCTGGTCACCTCCTCCCCAGACTGCTGCCCAGTGCAGCAGTCTGGGAGCTGACCTTGTTCATGAAGACAGAGGCAAAAAAAGCATTGAGTACATTAGCTTTTTCCACATCCTTTGTCACAGGTTGCCTCCCTCATTCAGTAAGGGGCCCACACTTTCCTTGACTTTCTTCTTGTTGCTAACATACCTGGAGAAACCCTTCTTGTTACTCTTAATATCTCCTGCTAGCTGCAACTCCAGGTGTGATTTGGCCTTCCTGATTTCACTCCTGCATGCCCGAGCAATATTTTTATACTCTTCCCTCGTCATTTGTCCAATCTTCCACTTCTTGTAAGCTTCTTTTTTGTGTTTAAGATCAGCAAGGATTTCACTGTCAAGCCAAGCTGGTCGCCTGCCATATTGACTATTCTTTCTACACATCGGGATGGTTTGTTCCTGTAACCTCAATAAGGATTCTTTAAAATACAGCCAGCTCTCCTGGACTCCTTTCCCCCCCATGTTATTCTCCCAGGGGATCCTGCCCATGAGTTCCCTGAGGTTGTCAAAGTCTGCTTTTCTGAAGTCTAGGGTCCACATTCTGCCGCTCTCCTTTCTTCCTTGTGTCAGGATCCTGAACTCGATCATCTCATGGTCACTGCCTCCCAGGTTCCCATCCACTTTTGCTTCCCCTACTAATTCTTCCCGGTTTGTGAGCAGCAGGTCAAGAAGAGCTCTTCCCCTAGTTGGTTCTTCCAGCACTTGCATCAGGAAATTGTCCCCTACGCTTCCTGGATTGTCTGTGCACCGCTGTATTGCTCTCCCAGCAGACATCAGGGTGATTGAAGTCTCCCATGAGAACCAGGGCCTCCGATCTAGTAACTTCCATTTGTGGCTGGAAGAAAGCCTCATCCACCTCATCCCCCTGGTCCAGTGGTCTATAGCAGACCCCCACCACGACACCACCCTCGTTGCTCACGCTTCTAAACTTAATCCAGAGACTCTCACGTTTTTCTACAGTTTCATACTGGAGCTCTGAGCAGTCATACTGCTCTCTTACATACAATGCAACTCCCCGACCTTTTCTGCCCTGACTGTCCTTCCTGAACACTTTATATCCATCCATGACAGTACTCCAGTCACGTGAGTTATCCCACCAATGGGCGGCCTCTTGGGAGAATGCACACAGCATTTCCCTAATGGAGCAAGAGTGACACTGGGTGGCCACTTGGGGGGATGCTCAAAGCATTCCCCACATTGAGAAGACTGACACCGGGTGGACACTCGGGGTAACGCACAGAGCATTTCCTTCATGGAGCAACTGTACATTACTCGAACAAAAAAAATTCAGAAACAGACTTCAAAGAGAAACAGCAGAACTAAAATTCATTTGCAAATTTAACACCATTAATTTGGGCTTGAGTAGGGACTGGCTGGCTCACTACAAAAGCAGCTTTGCCTCTCCTGGAATTGACACCTCCTAATCAATTATTGGGAGTGGACTATATCCACCCTGATCGAATTGGCCCTGTCAACACTGGTTCTCCACTTGTGAGGTAACTCCCTTCTCTTCATGTGTCACAATATATTGCCTGCATCTGTAATTTTCACTCCATGCTTCTGAAGAAGTCGTTTTTTACCCACAGAAGCTTATGCCCAGATAAATCTGTTCGTCTTTAAGGTACCACTGGACTCCTTATTGTTTTTGTGGATACAGACTAACACGGCTACCCCCTGATACTGGACACCCGGTGTCACTGTTCCTCCACGAGGGAAATGCTGTGTGCATTACCCCGAGTGGCCATTTGGTAACACAAAGTATTTCCCTCATGGAGGAACAGTGACACCAGGTGGCCAGTTGGGGTAATGCACAAACCATTTTCCTTATGAAGGGACAGTGATAATGGGTGGCCACTCTGAGTCACGCACAAAGCATTTCCCTCAGAGCAACGGTGACCTGTCAGAGTAATTCACAAAGCCTTTTTCCCACTGCGTTACAATGACATCCACTGGCCAGTTGGGGTAACTTACAGGGAGAACCCTTGAGTAGCAGCAAGCGCAGGGGTTAGAACCCAGGAGCCTGAGCTGGAGCAAGTCAGTCCAGAGTGCTGTGCATAGCCCTGGACCCTCCACATGCCCTGGGTGGTGCAACCTGGTGAGTGGAGACACAGGCCGAGGGCTACTCTCAGACCCCTGCTCACATCCTCGACTGAATGTGGCCTGCTTCAGAGAGGAGGACTAGACTGGCATGACCAGGGAAGCTCACCCAGTGTACAGAAGGAAGACACCTGAGGACTAAGCATCTCTTGTTACAGTCAAGTTGTTCTCCACGAAGTTACCAGACTTCAGGAAGATTCCGTAGCACTTGACAACTCCTTGGAGGGCACAAAGGATTCCCCCCGCACTTATCGTGCCCCAGTTAGAAGCAGAGGTCTTTTCTCAGGGGCCCACCCTGGGACAGGTTTGACCCCCATTCTGGGATGCCACCTGATGTACTGGGATTTCTCTGAGCCTGCTGCTGCACTAGCCTGGCCTCCCTCTCCTTGTTTTGCTGACTTAGGCTCTCTAGCCTCTGGCAACACACACACACACACGTAGGGACGCACCAGCTGTAGAATTGCACAGAGTCTGTCAACAGCTCTCTACGAGAAGACTCAGCTATGATATCTCCCAGCACTCAAGTGCAGTTCCCCTCTGGAAAGTACACCCAAAATAATATTGTCTTGGGCCGTAGAGAAATCTATACAACATAAGCTCATAAATTCACCCCCTCCCTCAATGTGGAGGAAGATATGCACAACTTTTGCCCCACCCCCGTTAGAAGTTGCACAAACTGGATTTAATGAACTTGTTTTTGTTTATTATTAACTATAAGGGAAGAAGATTTTAAGTGATTGTAAGGGATAGCAAACAGAAGGCAGATTACTAAGCAAATAAAACAAACATGCAATACTAAGCCTAAGATCTTAAAGAGACTGGACTCAGGAAGTGATTTCTCACCCTAAACGTTGTTTTTAGGCAAGTTGCAGGGTTTCTGTAGCTGAGATTTCCAGTTATTTCTCTTTACAGAGCAGACTGCTGTCTTAGTCCGGACTCAGCCCTGGACTTTCCCCCTGCTCGGTTCCTTTGTCCCTTCAGGTACTTTTAGCAGTCTTTCTGCTTCGACAGGAAGGCAACGGAGAAGAGACCTGTTTGCATTACTCCCCAGCCTTAAGTAAGATTTACATAAGGCGGGAATCTTTTGTTTCCCAGTCTTGACCTCCCCCTCCTTTTAGTGGAAAATTACTAGAAGTCCAACATAGCATTTAGTACCAGGTGACAGGACCACCTGACCTAGTAGCGTCACAGCTACATCCCAGGATGCGTCTCAGGAAGGAGAGAGATTAGTGTCTTCACAGTCTTATTGTTTCTTCCTAATGGCCCATCAAGGCTGATGGCGTGTTGTCTGGTGGGTGTTTCCCAAGTATACACCCGGTTGTAATTGTTACATAGTCAATATTTCCAACTTTAGATACAGAAATGATACATGCATCCAAATTGGATAATCACATGCAGTAAATTATAACCTTTCCAATGATACCTTAAAAGACTATCTCGCATAAAATATATCACTTATCTCACTGACACTGGCGGCTGCTCCACTCCCAAATGTATGGCTCCTGTCTCATTTCAACAAGGCTCACAGTCTCCCTGCTCTCACTTGCTTTCCATCATACGAGTGGAGTAAACTCTGTCATTTGACTTCTTTCCCCTTGGTACCAAACCCAGCACAAGGGAGAAAAACAAAGAAGTTAGCATCTCAGATGGCAATGTGGCGTAAGCTCTTCTTCTTGCATCTAACACACCCCAGGGCTCTGCCCTCAACCCCCCTCCCATTACACCTTCAGGACTACAAGTAGAAGCACCCCAGCAATGACACCTGAAATAGTCACTCTGCACAGCAGACTCTGGTAAAAAATACCAAACCTGTGGGGAAAATGCAGAAATTGGGCTTGTTTTTCACTTAATTGGCTTGAGAGTTGCTTCTTGGCGAGTTTTTGGATGCTGGCTTGTTGCTTGTTTACCTTGCAGTTTGTTACTTCTTTTTTTTAAATTGGCTCCTGGCAAGCAAGGGCACAGGACAAGGAGAGGCAAAGTGGGGGAGAGAATCAGGGGTCCACAGTGGGCCCACCACACTCCCAGACTGCACACCGGGGGGATCTAGTCACAGAGTGTTCGGGTTCTTACAGATTCCTTGTTTGGAAATGGGATTAGCTTGATTTTTGGTTTATTGTGAAAGTCGGGGTGCTTATTACCCCGTGAAAGATGGCAACTGTAAGTGTGATACCTTCCCCAGCCTTAAATAACAAAGAGCCCCATATTCAATAAGCAAGCACACTGCCTGTGACAAAAACAACTACAGAGGAGGAATTCCAATCACTGACTGCTTACATACAGCCAGTTATGCGGGAGGCAGAAAGGGGAGGACTGTTCATGTCTCCTTAGAAGGATGCCCAAGCTGCTCAGCTACACCTTTGCACCTTCTCCTCTGGCTGGGCTCCTGGACAATTCCTCTGCAAGAGCAGCTGCAAAAGCCAAGCATGAGCCATCAGTACACAAAGCTCTACCGGTGCTTGAAATCTTGCCCTCATCCCTGCCTCCCTCTCCAAACCCATCTACACTGGCCCCACTCGATGACCGAGTCAACACCGACTGCCACGCATGATTTTCATCTGCTCCAACTTCTCCAGGGCTCCCGAGACCTCACCTGTCGGGATGCAAACCTAGTACCCCTGCCTGCGTCCTAAGAAGGGAGACAGCACAAGGAGAGGAGAGGAGACAGAGAGCTGGCCAACACATTAGAGTAGAGAGAAAGAAAGAGAAAAACATTGGAGGAAGGCAAGCAACTCAACACATGAAGTCACCCTCCTAGATGCAACCTTCTGCTGCGGAGGACACACTGCTCCTGGCCAGAGAAATGAGCAGCCCCTGAAAATGGGGACCTTGTCTCCCTCATAACAACAGCTAGTCAGGAACCTTTCCTTACAAACCCAGCCTTAGCTAAAGGAGCGTCCATACCTGGAGCCAGGTGGGCCACGAGCAGAGCAATCACCAAAACAGTCACTTATCTCAGAGTGGCAGCAGTTCTGCTCCCAGTTGGACAGCTTTTGCGTGGCATCAACAATACTCACGGTCTTATCACTGTCGCTCGCTTTCCATCGCATGAGGGCAGTAGACTCTGGCACGCGACTTCTTTTCCCTTGGTACTAAACCCAGCACAAGGGAGAAAAACAAATCAGTTACCATCTCAGTCGGCAACGTCTCGTTGGCCCTTCTTTTCCTTTCTCCTGCATGGCGGGGCTCTGCCCTCAACCCTCTTCCCATTACATCTTTAGCATTACAACCAAAAAGCACCCCTTGCAATGGCACCCCACATGGTCACTCTGCACAGCAGACATGGCTCCTCCTCAGCCTTAATACCACAGAGCCCCATACCCAACAAGGAAGCACACGGCCTGTGAAGAGTACTACAGCGAGTACAGATGAGGAATTGAAAGCACTGACCGCTTACTCACAGCCAGTTAAGCGGGAGGCAGAAAGTGGAGGACTGTTCACATCTGCTGAGAACAATGTCCAAGCTGCTCAGGTCCATCTCTGCCACTTTCTCCTCTGGCTAGGGCTCCTCAGCAATTCCTCTGCAAGAGCAGCAGCAGAAGCCATCGCTACACAAAGCTCTATTGGTGCCTGAGATCTTCCCCTCATTTCTGCCTCCCTCTTCCATTCCATCTACATTGGCCCCACTTGATGAACAGAGACCAAGTTAATACCGACAGTCACTGCTCCACTCTCGCACGCACTGCCCTGCATGATCATCATCCACTCCTACTTCTTCATGGCTCCCGAGACACAGCCTGTGGGGATGCACACCTAACATGCCTCCCAGTATCCTATGAAGGGAGAAGGCACTAGGAAAGGTAAGGACAGAAAGGTGGGGTGTGTGTGTGTGTTGGCCAACATACTAGAGAAGAGAGAGAGACAGAGAGAAAAAACATGGAAGGAAGGCAAGTGACTCACCACCTGGAGTCATCCTCCTGGATCGAACCTTCTGCTGCAGAGGACACACCGCTCCTGGTGTTAAGGAAAAGTTAGCATATGTGACTCCATTTTGGTTTGGGGCCCACCATTGTCTAAAAGCAAGCACATCATGCACCAGGAGGAGTGTTTCTTAGATACTGCATTCCTGTGAAAATCCTCCCCCCGTTGTCTCCAGCCTGTCTCGACTCCTGGTTTCTGTTCTTTGTCTGTTCCTAACTTCCTGCCTCCTGGCCTTGATGTGGGCCTCCCATTCTGATAAGAAAAGTTACTGCTGCATTGCTTTAGGACCATGTTGTGTAGTTGAAGTAATGGTCTAGCACGGGGAATGTACCTAGCAGGGATAGGTGGTAGATAAGGGAAGGGTTTGTCTATTGGCTAAGGTTTCCGATGCACTAGGGCAATGTGCTTTGCTAAAAGGTATATAATCTCTGTATAACCTGCATGCGGGGTCCCCTGCTGATTAGCAGGGGGGCACCACGCTCGAGCATAATAAACTTAGTATTTTTGGGAATTCTGCAGTTGTGAACTTTGTTCGTGTGCCTCAGCCTATACTTGAACTGTGCGTGACCTATCGGGTATAATTTGCAGCAGTTTGTGTGCATGACCTGTCAGGTATAATTTGTAACACTGGCCAGAGAAATGACCAGCCCCTGAAAATGGGGACCTTATCTCCCTCGTAACCACAGCTAGTCAAGAACATCTTCTTACAAACCCAGCCTCAGCTAAAGGGGCGTCCCTACCAGGAGCAAGGTGGACCGTGAGCAAAGCAATCACCAAAATAAACACTTACCTCACCGAGGGTGGCGGCTCTTCCGCTCCCAGTTGGACGACTTTTCCGTGGCATCAACAACGCTCACGATCTTGTCGCTCTCTTTCCGTCGCATGAGGGCAGTAGACTCCGACGCTTGTCTTCTTTTCCCTTGGGACTAAACCCAGCAGAAGAGGGAACAAAAAAAAAATTAGCATCTCCGTCTGCAATGTCGCGTTGTCTCTTCATTTCATATCTCCCGTATCCCAGGGCTCCGCCCTTAACTCATCTCCCATTACTACTTTACAACTGCAACTGGAAGATACCCATTGTAACGGCACCCAAAATAGTCACTTTGCTCAGGAGACTCTTGTCCCTTCCCCAGCCTTAATCCCAGAGACTCGTACCCAACGAGGAAGCACACGGCCTGTGAGGAAAACTACAGTGAGTACAGATGATGAATTCAAAGCACTGACTTCTTACTCACAGCCAGTTAAGCAGAAGGCAGAAACATGAGGACTATTCATGTCTCCTTAGAAGGATGCTCAGGTCCACTTCTGCCAGCTTCTCCTCCGGCTAGGGCTTCTCAACGATTCCTCTGCAAACTAATAAAGCCAAGCAAGAACCATCACTACACAGAGCTCTCTCGGTGTGTTTAATCTTGCCCTCATCCCTGCCTCCCTCTCCCATCTCTGCTTGGGACTGTGTTCCAGTCGTCCAATAAACTTTCTGTTTTACTGGCTGGCTGAGAGTCACGGTGAATCGCAGGAAGTGGGGATGCAGGGCCCTGACTCCGCCACACTCCATGACACACTGCCACCAGGGCAAGAAGCTCACACAACTTTGACCTTCTTGGGTCTGACTTCGAAGCATTCAGCATCCCCTTCCACACCGTGGGCTTCCCGCAGCAAGTCTGCCTGGACGGGGCTTCTGGGGAAGCCAGAGGGCCCTGCCCCCCAGCCAGCGTGACTCTCAGCCAACCAGTAAAACAAAAGGTTTATTATTCGACAGGAACACGGTGTAGAACAGAACTCATTAGCACAGAAATCAGTGACTTTCGGCCAAGTCCACCTTAGGGAGTCATGGGCCAGATGCCCTGAACTCCCCCTCTTCGGGTCCCCCCAAGCAGACTGCCAGCTTCCAGCAACCCAAAGTCAGACACCCCCATTGCTCCTCCTCCTTGTCTTTGTCTCGTTTCCTGGGCAAAGAGTCACCTGGTTGCATCCCATTTGTTACAAATTACACCCGATTGGTCACGCACACTCCGAGTCTAGGCTGAGGCACACGAACAAAGTCCACAACTGCAGAAAGAAAAGGAGTACCTGTGGCACCTTAGAGACTAACCAATTTATTTGAGCATGAGCTTTCGTGAATTACAGCTCACTTCATCGGATGCATACTGTGGAAACTGCAGAAGACATTATATACACAGAGACCATGAAACAATACCTCCTCCCACCCCACACTCCTGCTGGTAATAGCTTATCTGAAGTGATCATCAAGTTGGACCATTTCCAGCACAAATCCAGGTTTTCTCACCCTCCTGCTATTACCAGCAGGAGAGTGAGTTTGGGGGAGGAGGGGGGGCGGAGGGTGAGAAAACCTGGATTTGTGCTGGAAATGGCCCAACTTGATGATCACTTTAGATAAGCTATTACCAGCAGGAGAGTGGGGTGGGAGGAGGTATTGTTTCATGGTCTCTGTGTATATAATGTCTTCTGCAGTTTCCACAGTATGCATCCGATGAAGTGAGCTGTAGCTCACGAAAGCTCATGCTCAAATAAATTGGTTAGTCTCTAAGTGCCACAAGTACTCCTTTTCTTTTTGCGAATACAGACTAACACGGCTGTTACTCTGAAACCTGTCACAACTGCAGAGTTCCCAAAGATACTAAGTTTATTATGCTCGAGCGTGGTGCCCCCCTGCTAGTCAGGAGGGGACCCCGAATGCAGGTTATACAGAGATTATATACCTTTTAGCAAAGCACGTTGCCCTAGTGCATCGGAATCCTTAGCCAATAGACAAACCCTTCCCTTATCTACCACCCATCCCTGCTAGGTACATTCCCCGTGCTAGACCATTACTTCAACTACACAACATGGTCCTAAAGCAATGCACCAGTAGCCTTTCTTATCGGGACGGGAGGCTCGCATCAAGGCCAGGAGGCAGGGAGTTAGGAACAGACAAAGAACAGAAACCGGGATTCGAGACAGGCTGGAAACAAGGGGGCGGGTTTCAAAGGAATGCAGTATCTAAGGAACACTCCTCCTGGTGCATGATGTGTTTACTTTTAGACAATGGTGGGCCCCAAACCAAAATGGAGTCACATATACACATATGCTAACTTTTCCTTAACACATTCCTGGGTCTCCGGTTACGAAAGGCACCGTGTGACGGGTTCAGTCACAGAGACCCCCATGGGACTGTCACCCGATGTGCTGAAAATACCTCTGAACCTGTTTTACCTGCCAGCTTGTGACTTCCAGAACCCTGTCTTGTTGAGCCAGACACACTAACCTGCTGCAACACAGACTCAGGGTCTGAACCACGCCCCCAAAGCTGCAGACTTTAAGTGAAAACAGCTCAGCAGCTTACTTGTCTCCAGCACCCAGATACCAAATTCCCAATAGGATCCAAAACCCAAATAAATCTGTTTTACTCTGTATAAAGCTTATATAGAGTAAATTCATAAATTGTCCACCCTCTGTAACACTGATAAAGAGATATGCACCGCTGTTTGCTCCCTTTGGTATTAATCACTTACTCTAGATTTATTAATAAAGAAAAGTGATTTTATTAAGTATAAAAAGTAGGATTTAAGTGGTTTCAAGTAATAACACACAGAACAAAGTAAGTCACCCAGCAAAATAAAGCAAAAACACGCAAGTCTAAACCTAATACATTAAAAAAAGGATTACAGGTAATATCTCACCCTCAGGGATGTTCCAATAAGCTTCTTTCACAGATTAGACTCCTTCCTAGTCTGGGCCCGATCCTTTCCCCAGGTAGTGTTAGTTCCAGCAGACATCTCAGGTGGTAAGCAGGGGATTTCTCATGACTGGCCCCCTTTGTCCTGCTCCACCCCCTTCTATAGCTTTGGCACAAGGCAGGAATCTTTTGTCTCTCTGGGTCCCCACCCTTCCTTCTAAATGGAAAAGTACCAGATTTAAGATGGATTTCATTATCAGGTGACATGGTCACATGTCACGGTAAGACCTCTAGTCTCCATTCCCCATGGGCTGGCCCACATATACACAAGAAGGCCTTCAAGAAACTAAGGCCATTTACAACTGATTGTTTCTGGAGCACCCTTAATGGCCTCTACTTCATATGTTTACATCAGTGAAACAATTTTATAGCTAATTCTCCTAACTCCAGATATAGAAATAATACATACATACAAATAGGATGAACACACTTAGTAGATTACAAGCTTTCTAATGACACGATACAAGGGGTATTTAGCGTGAAGCATATTCCAGTTATGTCATAAGCATATTTCCATAAAGCATATGGAGTGCAACGTCACACACCGGTCATGCAGGCAGCCTCACCAGCCCCAGAGGTCTCAGCCAAAGTCACACACCCCTATTCCCACCACCGAGGTATTGGTGCAGCACTCAGGGAAACTGAGGCACACGCCGTACTCATGAAAAACAGTAAGACTCACTTAAAACATAACAAGGAAAAATCCCCACTTTGTCACACCCTCTATCCCTGCTCCTTCTCTGTTATATTTACATGGAAAAAATGGTAAAAAGCCCAACTGCTATTCAGCAGAATCCAGTGCAACGTGGCAACAACTGGGAATGAGGCAATCTGTCCCTAGTGGGGGAACCTGGTGACTAACAATCACTTTGCAGTGGGAGAAAAAATTATAAACATGATGCTCCAAATTTGGTTAGACTAGAAAAAGTGACGGAGCTTGTGTCCAGTGGTAAGGAAATTTGCTACGTTACCCTGGACGCTATATGGGCTATTTTCTTTCTTGAAAAAATAGTTGTGTTTTTATATCAGGATCGCGAACTCCATGGAAAACCCTAGTGGTGTCAAGGCCCAGGTAGATTTAACCTCCATGTACCTAGTAGAGATCACTCCTGGTTCCCCCACCTGGGACTGATGGGCATTCCTGTTGGAGGGACGCACATTTCCATGACAGAGGACGAAGGAGTTGATGAAAAACACTGTGGGCTTCACTCCAAGGAAGGGTGAGCTGCAAAAGGGAAAAGCTGACAACTCACCTAAAGGAGCTGAGATGCCACAAATGCTGCCTTAAAGTGCACTACTTGGGAATTAGGAAAAAAAAATCTTTTCTGAACCCGAGAAAAGATTTTCATGGTGTTTATCTCCCTTGCAGCTTCTCTGGTGATAAATAAGAGAAGAGTTGTGATGGAAGAATTTTCCACATTCACAGCATTCATGGGGTTTCTCTCCTGTGCAGCTCCTCTGATGTGTAATAAGGCCTGAGCTCCGAGCGAAAGTTTTCCCGCACTCATAGCATTCATAGGGTTTCTCTCCTGTGTGGCTCCTCTGATGCGTAATAAGGTTTGAGCTCTGAGTGAAGGTTTTCCCACACTCATAGCATTCATAGGGTTTCTCCCCTCTGTGGATTCTCTGATGATGAATAAGGGTTGAGCACTCAGTGAAAGTTTTCCCACACTCACAGCATTTATAGGGTTTCTCTCCTGTGTGGATCCTCCGATGTTTTATAAGGGCTAAATGCCAAGAGAAGGTTTTCTCACACTCAAAGCATTTATAGGGTTTCTCCCCTGTGTGACTCCTCCGATGTGCAATAAGATGTGAGTGCTGAGTGAAGGTTTTCCCGCACTCATAGGGGCGCTGGCCTTTGTGGATTCTCTGATGGCAAATAAGGTGCGAGCGCTCAGCGAAGGTTTTCCTGCACTCACAGCATCCATAGGAAGAAAAGGAGTACTTGTGGCACCTTAGAGACTAACCAATTTATTTGAGCATGAGCTTTCGTGAGCTACAGTTCCGATGAAGTGAGCTGTAGCTCACGAAAGCTCATGCTCAAATAAATTGGTTAGTCTCTAAGGTGCCACAAGTACTCCTTTTCTTTTTGCGAATACAGACTAACACGGCTGTTACTCGGCATCCATAGGGTTTCTCCCCTGTGTGGATTCTCTGATGGTGAATAAGGTGTGAGCTCCAAGTGAAGGTTTTCCCGCACTCACAGCATCCATAGGGTTTCTCCCGTGTGGATCCTCTGAGTGCGAATAAGGTGTGAGCACTCAGTGAACATTTTCCCACACTCACAGCATTCATAGGCTTTTGCCCTTGTGTGGATCCTCTGATGTTTTATAAGGGCTGAGTGCCAAAAGGTTTTCCCACACTCACAGCATTCATGGGGTTTCTTCCCTGTGTGGATCCTCTGATAGCAAATGCTGAGTGAAGGTTTTCCCGCACTCACAGCATCCATAGGGTCTCACTCTGGTGTGGATTCTCTGGTGGGTAATGAGGTGTGAGCGCCTCCTCAACTTTTTCCCACACTCAAAGCCCATGTTATTTCTCTCTCCCGTCAGGATTCTCTGCTGGGCTGTGATTTCCTTGAGGCCTTTGTGAGTTCCCCGATAATTAACAGATATTCCAACTTTCTGCGCTGGCTGGTTTCCCTGCCGCTCCTCTGGCCTGTGCTGCCCCTGCTCACAACTCCTGGACACACTCTTTTTGCATCCTTGCAACAACGCCCCATGTGGTTCCACTTGCTCATCTTCCTGCTGAGGATTCTGTTCCACGGTCTCTCTCACCATCCCATCACTTCCTGGGTCAGAGAAAGAAAAACCTTAGAAACCAGAGGGAAAAGGGGAGAAGAAACCAAGAGAATAGCTGAAGATGGAAAAAAATCAGAGACTGAATTTCCCCCAACTCTTCCCCAAAGGGGCGAGAGGAGGGAATCAATTCTGCATCCAGCTCCCATCCAAACACTCAGGGAGATGGCAGTTTGGGGAGGGAACTACTGCCAGGAGTTAGTCAAGATGGGTACCAGAGTAGCAGCCGTGTTAGTCTCTAAGGTGCCACATGTACTCGTTTTCTTTTTTCAGGATGGGTAGGAAGCCATAAACAGTATTTGCCCAGAGGATATGACACCTGCTGGGGACCATCCTGAACCCAGAGACCTCACAAGGTCTTTGCTGGGAATCCCAGCTGTCTCCTTAAATGATCCCTCACCCATGCAGCTGCCTCTCAGGATCTCTCTTTCCTCTGAGCCCTGGAGATCTGGGGCCCACGGCTCTTCCCCTCGTTCCAGCTGGGAGATGAAATCGGGTTTGGAAACTGGAAACCCTGCTTAGGGGAAAGAAGACCAGTGAGATCAGGTAACAAGAAAAGAAGAAATTACACAACTTGTGTATTAACGATGGTTCTTGTTAGGATATAGATATTCAGGCCTGTCTGCAAAGGCCTGTACTTTAAGAATTTAGGTGTATTCTTATCACTTAGCTAGTTAGAGGTATAAAAGAAAGAATTAAAATCACTGTCTGCCAGTGTAAGGTCCTTCTCCTACTGTGACAGTCTGAGTCCCTGTTCTTAGGCTAAGGCCTTTGACGAAGCAACAGAGGCAGCCATAAGCTGGGAAGCGACCGGTCACATCCTCACATTCCAAACTAGTCACATTGAAATAAGGTGCTATTGGGCTGTTAGAAATACACTCCTGTCCTGATAGTGCCTATCATCTCCAGAGAAAGGGAAGTGCCTAGAAGATGTAAAAGGAAACTTAGTTTGATAGCATCCTGTCTGGCAAGAACTCACTTATCAATAGCTGGGATGTGAAATCCTGACTTCTGTATTGTTTTGTCATTATAGTTCCCACTTCGCTATTGTTTGTCTGTATAATCTCTGTATGGTTCTGTGATTGTTTCTGTCTGCTGTATAATTAATTTTGCTGGGTGTAAACTAATTAAGGTGGTGGGATATAATTGGTTACATAATCATGTTACAATATGTTAGGATTGGTTAGTTAAATTTCAGGAAAATGATTGGTTAAGGTATAGCTAAGCAGAACTCAAGTTTTACTATATAGTCTGCAGTCAATCAGGAAGTGAGTGGGTGGGTGTGGGGAGGGGAAATGGGAACAGGGAATGGGGCTCGGGAAATTGGAATCATGTTTTGCTAAAGGGGGAAATGGGAACAGGGAATGAGGCTGGGGAAATTGGAATCATGTTTGGCTAAGGGCAGGAATGGGAACAAGGACACGGGTGTAAGGCTCTGTGGTGTCAGAGCTGGGAAGGGGGACACTAAGGAAGGAAACTGGAATCATGCTTGCTGGAAGTTCACCCCAATAAACATCAAAAGCACCTTTGGACTTCGGATATTGTTGCTCTCTGTTCATGTGAGAAGGACCAGGGAAGTAAGTGGGTGAAGGAATAAGCCCCCTAACAGTTCTTTGAGATGTGTCTCCCTATGGGTGCTCCACTGTTGGTGCTAGCCATTAAAAATAGCTGTGTAGACCGGTGGCTTTCCACACTACTGTGCCCCTTTCAGGAGTCTGATTTGTCTTGCGTACCTCTGAGTTACGCCCCATTTAAAAACTACTTGCTTATACAATCAGACATAAAAATAACAAAGCGTCACCTATCAGGGGGTAGCCGTCTTAGTCTGTATCCCCAAAAACAACAAGAAGTCCGGTGGCACCTTAAAGACTAACAGATTTATTTGGGCATAGAATTCAAGGTAACATTTACAAATTGGAGAAGTGAGCTGAATGAATGAGATGAAATTCAATAAAGATGAGTGCAAAGTACTAGACTTAGGGAAGGAAAACCAAATGCACAACGACCAAGTGGGAAATAGCTGGTTACGAGGTAGTACTACTGAAAACGATCGGGAGTTATAGTGGATCACAAATTGAATCTGAGTCAACCACATGACTCAATTGTGAAAAAAAAGTAATTAAGCACTGGAATAGATTAGCAAGAGAGGTGGTGGAATCCCCATCATTAGAGGTTTTCAAGGTCAGGTTGGACAAACACCTCAGTGCTGGGGGCTGGACTAGATGCCCTCTCATGGTTCATTCCAGCCCTACCATTCTACGATTCTATGCTGGGGAAATGTTTGGTCACTAGATTACAGCACTGACTGGTCCCTCCCACTAGCACTAAACCAGCGAGACATTTTGAAACCCTCCCAGTAACAAAGTCTGGGAACTGAATGGGAGAGAAGAGCAGAACAAAAGGAGTGATATTGGGGGATTCCCCCTGACATTGTCCCAAAGGCAGCAAACTCCTACAGCAGGGGGTACAGGGAGAGTCAGGAGCTGGCTTTTCCTTCCCCTGCACCTCACCTTGTTCGTAGCAAAGTGAATCCGCCCAGGGATGCGGCAATAACCGTGCGTGGGCCGGTCAGAAATCTGGGAATCTCTCCCCGCAATTATTTCTCCCACTGCCCTTTTCAGTCTCTCTCTCTCTCTCTCCCTCCTTGTGTCTCCCTTCCCCTGTCTCTTGCTGGCAGCCAATCCTGGGAGTTCCCTCTCCTATGGCTGGATCGGCTCCTGCAATTGCTGAGTGGAGGAGAGGCTCTTTGTGCAGAGTCACTTTCATGCCCATTCCCTGCACGTTCCCTGAGGTCTCTATCAATCACCTGGAGTCTCTGGCTCAGATGTTGGTGTGGGCAGAGCCCTGGGTTGCCCTATGGGACTAATTACAGCTGGAGAAAATCCTCACCTTGGCTGGGCACAGAGGAAGCTTTACTCACAGTCACTCCTCAGCCCCGATCCCGCTGGGGGAGCAGCAGCTGCTCAGCCTGGGCTCCCAGATCACAATCGAGGCAGCAGTGTCTGAACCAGGAAGCTCAACCCCAATATCCTGAGGCAGAGAAAGTAACTTTCCTCCCTTTAGCAACAACTGAAACCCCCTCCCCACAGGGACACACCCTGATCTTATCTGCCCCCCATGTTAATTTGGAGTCACTCGCTGTTCTGTCTTGCAGTGACTCCGGATTAACACGCGTCTCAGGGAGACCACAAACGTAGCTCAGGCAGGAGGAGGCCAGACTCCTTTTAAACGGATCATTGCAGCGGGGGGGTCGAACCTGCTCCCGCCCCCCTCGCTCCCCATGTGCTGAGAGAGAATCACAGCAACAGTTTCCCATCCCCTCTCCAACCCCTGGCTCCGGGAGTCTCTGTCCGCGCGGCTGCCCCCGGGGGTCTCTCCGTCAATCAGCGAGCGGGTCGCCCTCACGCAAACCGTTAACCACCTCCGCCCGTCATTGGGGCAACGTTATTTCCGGCCTGAGGTGAGCCAAGAACTACATCTCCCAGCCTGCCCTGGGGCGCTGCCGAATTCTCTGGCCCAGCCCGTACAGATCCTCCCGTTCATACAGACCGCCCCGCCTGGCCTGTCAAACGCGGTGACAGCGGGTCAGACCCGAGAGGCGGGTTCGGCGGCGATGGGCCCCCGCGCGCGCTAGCTTAGCTGGGAGTGAGCATGCGCATTGAACACAGATGGCGCATGCTCAGTAGTAGCTGCTGAAGCCACTGCGCCCTCGCTCTGTCCTGACTTGGCCCGAAATTCCCCTACGGTGGCGGGGGGAAAGGGGCGTAGTCTGACTGTGTCGTGTGTTGTGTCATGTTGTGTGTGTGACGTGTGTTGTGTCACGTATGTTGTGTGTGTGTCTGAGGCGGGTTGTGTGACGTGTTGTGTGTCGTGTTGCATGTGTTTGTGTGTGGGTGACATGTCGGGTGACATGTGTGTCGTGTTGTGTGTGTAAGTGTGACGGGTTGTGTGTGTTCTTGTGTGTGTGACGTGCTGTGTGTGTGTGTGTGCAACATTTTGTGCGTCTGCGAAGTGCGAAGTGTTGTGCGTGACATGTAATGTGGTGTGTCTGCGCACGTGACGTGTCGCGTTCTGTGTGTGTGTCGGTGTCGTGTGTTCTGTGTGTGTCACGTGTTGTGTGTCGTGTTGTGTGTATGTGTCGCTGTCGTTTGTTGTGTGTGTGACGGGTTCTGTGTGTGTGTGATGTGCTGTGTGTGCGATGTGCTGTGTGTGCGTGCACGCATGCAACGTTTTGTGCGTGTGCAAAGTGCGAAGTGTTGTGCGTGCGACGCGCGATGTGATGTGTGTGCAACGTGTTGAGTCTGCGCTTGCGACGTCCCACGTGTGATGTGCTGTGTACCACGTGCCACGTTTTGTGTGTGTGACATGCAACGTGTGACATGTTGTGGGTGACGTGCGACGTGTGCAAAGTGCTGTGTGTGCAACATCTTGTGTGTGTGACACGCAACTTGCGACATGTTGTGAGTGACATGCGACCTGCTGTGTGTGACATGGGACGTGCGACATGCTGTGTGTGCCACGTACAATGAGTGAGGTGTCGTGTGTGTGTGTGATGTCTCGTGTTTCGGGTCCTGTTCTCTGTGTGTGTGTGTGAGACATGGTGTGTTGTGTCGTCTGTGTGTGACACGTGGTGTGTCGGGTCCTGTTCTGTGTGTGTGTGTGTGTGTGTGTGTGTGTGAGACGTGGTGTGTTGTGTCGTCTGTGTGTGACACGTGGTGTGATGGGTCCTGTTCTGTGTGTGTGTGTGTGAGACGTGGTGTGTTGTGTCGTCTGTGTGAGAGACGTGGTGTGTGAGACGTGGGTCCTGTTGTGTGTGTGTGTGATGTCTCGTGTGTCGTGTCCTGTTGTGTGTGTGTGTGTGAGACGTGGTGTGTTGTGTCCTGTGTGTGATGTCTCGTGTCCTGTTGTCTGTGTGTGTGTGAGACGTGGTGTGTTGTGTCCTGTGTGTGTGTGTGATGTCTCGTGTGTCATGTCCTGTTGTGAATGTGTGTGTGACGTGGTGTGTTGTGTCCTGTGTGTGTGATGTGTTGTGTGTCGTGTTCTATGTATGTGTGTCGGTATAGTGTGTTGTGTGTGTATGAGATGTGTGTGTATGCGTGACATATTGTGTGTCATCTTGTGAGTGTGTGTGAGATGTGTTGTCTGTCGTCTTGTGTGTGTTGTGTGTTGTCGAGTGTGTGTGTGTGACACGTTGTGTGTCATGTTCTGTGTGTGTCGGTGGCGTGAGGCGTTGTGTCGTCTTCTGTGTGTATTGTGTTTTGTGCCATTTTGTGTGTCGTGTGAGGCATTGTGTGTAGTGTTGTGTGTGTATGTGTCGGTATCATCTGTTGTGTGTGATTTTTGTGTGTCATGTGTGTGCGTCGGTGTTGTCTGTCTGAATTTTTCTGTGTGATGTGTGTCGCATTGTGTGTGTTGTGTTGTGTGCCATTCTGTGTGTCGTGTGTTGTTGTGTGTGTCGGTGTCATGTGTTGTGTGTGATTTTTATGTGTTGTGTTGTGTGCCGTGTGATGCGTTGTGTGTGCGAGACGTGTTTATGTATGTGTGACGTGTTGTGTGTCATGTTCTATGTGTGTGTAACGTGCTGTGTGTCGTGTGCTGTCTTGACTGTTGTGTTGAGTGTTTGTGTAAAGTGTTGTGTGTCATGGTGTCTGTGTGTCCGTGTCGTGTGTTGTGTTGTGTGCCATTTCACATTTCGTGTCAGGGGTTGTGTGTGTGTTGTGTGTATGTAGGTGTCGTGTGTTGTGTGTCATTTGTGTGTTGTGTTGTGTGCCATTTTGTGTGTCGTGCAACGTGTTGTGTGTGTGACATACAACGTGCGACATGTCAGTCACATGCGATGTGCGATATGCGACATGTGACATGCAACGTGTGACGTGTGTGTGCGACGTGTGACGTGTGTGACACGCAACGTGTGATGTGTTGTGCGACATGCGACGTGCGACATGCTGTCTCTGCGATGTGCAGTGTTTGCGACATACGTGAGACGTGTTCTATGTGCCATGTGCGACGTGTCGTGTGTGTTCGGTCATGTGCCACCTTCTCTGTGTGTGTGTGTGTGACGTGTGTGTGTCTGTCGGTGTCATTTGTTGTGTGTGACTTGTGTGTCATGTGTGCCATTTTGTGTGTCATGTAACTTGTGTGTGTTGTCATCATGTGTTGTGTGTGACTTTTATGTGTCATGTGTGCCATTTTGTGTGTCATGTAACTTGTTGAGTGTGTCATTGTGTGTGTGTGTGTGTGATGGTTATATGTTGTGTTGTGTGTGTCACATGTTGTGTGCATGCGCACGCATGCAATGTGTTGTGCATCTGTGAAGTGCGAAGTGCGATGTGTTGTGCATGACATGCGACGTACGGTGTGTGCGACGTGAGACATGTGCTGTGTTGTGTGTGTGACGTGCTGTGTGTATGTACAACGTACCATGTGCCGTCTGTGATGTGCAGTGTGTGACATGTTCTGTTTATGTTGTGTGTGTGTCAGTGTCGTGTTTGCGATGTCTTGTGTCTGTTGTTTTGTGTTTCCTGTTGTGTGTGTCGGTGTTGTGTGAGTGTCGTGTTGTGTCTGTGTCTGTGTCATGTGTTGTGAGTCATGTGATGTGATGGTCGTGTTGCGTGTGTGTCTGTCAGTGTCATGTGAGTGTCGTGTTGCGTGTGTGTCTGTCGGTGTCATGTGAGTGTCATGTTGTGTGAGTGTCGTGTTGTGTGTGTGTCTGTCGGTGTCGTGTGTCATGTTGTGTGAGTGTCGTGTGAGTGTTGGTGTCGTGTCACGTGTGCGTGTCGGTGTCATGTGAGTGTTGGTGTTGTGTGTCATTTGTGAGTGTCGGTGTCGTGTGTGTGCAATCTGAATTCGTGTCCTGTGTGTGTCGGTGTTGTTTGTTATGTCTCATGTTGTGTGTGTGCCATCTCAGTGTCGTCTTATGTGTGAGTCGGTGTCATGTGTTGTGTGTTGTGATGTGTGCATGTTATGTTTTGAGTGTCATCTTGTGTGTGTGTGGGTGTCGGGTGTGTGTGTCAGTGTCGTTCATCGCATTGTGTGTGTGTATCGCTGTCGTACATCGGGTTGTGTGTGTGTGTGACGGTGTCGTGTTGTGTGTGAGTCATGTTGTTTGTGTGTGTCAGAGTCGTGTGTCGTCTGTGTGTTGTGTGTTTCCTTGAGTGCTGTGTGTCGTGTTGTTTGTGTATGTCGGTGTCGTGTGTGTTGTGTGTTTCCTTGAGTGCCGTGTGTTGTGTTGTTTGTGTGTGTCGGTGTCGTGTGTATTGTGTGTTTCCTTGAGTGCTGTGTGTCATGTTGTTTGTGTGTGTCGGTGTCGTGTGTGTGTGTGAGATGTGTTTGTGATGTTGGTGTTACGTGTCGTGTTGTCTGTGTGTCATGTTCTGTGTGTGATGTGTGTGTGTGTGTTGTCTTGGGTGGCCACACAGGATAACGCACAAAGCATTTCCCTCATGGAGCAACAGTGACACTGGGTGGCCACTCAGGGTAATGCACAAAACGTTTTGCCTCATGGAGCAACAGTGACACTGGGTGGCCACTCTAGGTAATGCACCAACAATTTCCCTCACAGAGCAACAGTGACACGGAGTGGCCACTCAAGGTAATGCACAAACAATTTCCCTCACGGAGCAACAGTGACACTGGGTGGCCACTCTGGGTAATGCACTAACAATTTCCCTCACGGAGCAATAGTGACACTGGGTGGCCAGTCAGGGTAATGCACCAACAATTTCCCTCATGGAGCAACAGTGACACTGGGTGGCCACTCTGGGTAATGCACCAGCCATTTCCCTCACGGAGCAACAATGACACTGGGTGGCCACTCTAGGTAATGCATGAACAATTTCCCTCACGGAGCAACAGTGACACTGGGTGGCCAGTCAGGGTAATGCACCAACAATTTCCCTCACGGAGCAACAGTGACACTGGGTGGCCACTCTGGGTAATGCACTAACAATTTCCCTCACGGAGCAACAGTGACACTGGGTGGCCACTCTGGGTAATGCACTAACAATTTCCCTCACGGAGCAACAGTGACACTAGGTGGCCACTCTAGGTAATGCACGAACAATTTCCCACACGGAGCAACAGTGACACTGGGTGGCCACTCTGGGTAATGCACAAAGCATTCCCCTCACGGAGCAACAGTGACACTGGGTGGGCACTCGAGGTAATGCACCAACAATTTCCCTCACAGAGCAACAGTGACATTGGGTGGCCACTCTAGGTAATGCACGAACAATTTCCCTCACAGAGCAACAGTGACATTGGGTGGCCACTCTAGGTAATGCACGAACAATTTCCCTCACGGAGCAACAGTGACACTGGGTGGCCACTCTAGGTAATGCACTAACAATTTCCCTCACGGAGCAACAGTGACACTAGGTGGTCACTCTAGGTAATGCACGAACAATTTCCCACACGGAGCAACAGTGACACTGGGTGGGCACTCGAGGTAATGCACGAACAATTTCCCTCACAGAGCAACAGTGACATTGGGTGGCCACTCTAGGTAATGCACGAACAATTTCCCTCACAGAGCAACAGTGACATTGGGTGGCCACTCTAGGTAATGCACGAACAATTTCCCTCACGGAGCAACAGTGACACTGGGTGGCCACTCTGGGTAATGCACCAAGAATTTCCCTCACGGAGCAACAGTGACACTGGGTGGCCACTCTGGGTAATGCACGAACAATTTCCCTCACGGAGCAACAGTGACACTGGGTGGCCACTCTGGGTAATGCACCAGCCATTTCCCTCACGGAGCAACAGTGACACTGGGTGGCCACTCTGGGTAATGCACGAACAATTTCCCTCACGGAGCAACAGTGACACTGGGTGGCCACTCTGGGTAATGCACCAGCCATTTCCCTCACGGAGCAACAGTGACACTAGGTGGCCACTCTGAGTATTACACCAACAGTTTCCCTCACGGAGCAACAGTGACACTGGGTGGCCAATCCACATAATGCACAAACCATTTCCTTCATGCACGAACAGCGACACTGGGTGGCCACTCTAGGTAATGCATGAACAATTTCCCTCACGGAGCAACAGTGACATTGGGTGGCCAGTCAGGGAAATGCACCAATAATTTCCCCTCACAGAGCAACAGTGACACTGGGTGGTCAGTCAGGGTAATGCACCAACAATTTCCCCTCACAGAGCAACAGTGACACTAGGTGGTGTTACGAATTACACCTGGTAGGACACGCGCACAACTGCTGCGAATTATACGCGGTAGGACACGCACACAACTGCTGCGAATTATACGCGGTAGGACACGCACACAAGTGCTACGAATTACACCTGGTAGGACACACACACAAGTGCTACGAATTACACCTGATAGGTCACGCACAGTTCGAATATAGGCTGGGGCACAGAAATAAAGTCCGCAACTGCAGAGTTCCCAAAAGACACTAAGTTTATTACGCTCGAGCGTGGTGCCCCCCTGCTAGCCAGGAGGGGACACTGAATGCAGATTATACAGAGGTTATATACCTTTTAGCAAAGCATGTTGCCCTTGTGCATCGGAAACCTTAGCCAATAAACAAACCCTTGTCTTATCTACCACCTATCCCTGCTTGGTGCATTCCTCGTGCTATACCAGTATGTTAATTACACAGCATGGTCCTAAAGCCATGCATCAGTAACTTTTATAATCAGGATGGGAGGCCTCACATCAAGGCCAAGAGACAGGGAGTTAGAGACTGACAAAAACCAGATACTGGGAGTCAAGGCAGGCTGGAGACAAGGAGGACGATTTTCACAGGGATTCAGTATCTAAAGATTACTCCTCCTGGTGTATGATGTGCTGGCATTTAAACAATGGTGGGCCGCAAACCAAAATGGAGTCACATGTGCTAACTTTTCTTTAACAGTGGCCACTCGAGGTAATGCACCAACAATTTCCCTCACGGAGCAACAGTGACACTGGGTGGCCACTCTAGGTAATGCACCAACAATTTCCCTCACCAAGCAACAGTGACACTGGGTGGCCAGTCAGGGTAATGCACCAACAATTTCCCTCCCGGAGCAACACTGACACTAGGTGGCCACTCTGGGTAATGCACCAAGAATTTCCCTCACGGAGCAACAGTGTCACTGGGTGGCCACTCTAGGTAATGCACCAACAGTTTCCCTCATGAAGCAACACTGACACTGGGTGGCCACTCTGGGTAATGCACCAAGAATTTCCCTCACGGAGCAACAGTGTCACTGGGTGGCCACTCTAGGTAATGCACCAACAGTTTCCCTCATGAAGCAACACTGACACTGGGTGGCCACTCTGGGTAATGCACCAAGAATTTCCCTCACGGAGCAACAGTGACACTCGGTGGCAAGTCAGGGTAATGCACAAACAATTTCCCTTACGGAGCAACAGTGACACTGGGTGGCCACTCTAGGTAATGCACCAACAATTTCCCTCACAGAGCAACAGTGACACTCCGTGGCCACTCAAGGTAATGCACGAACAATTTCCCTCACGGAGCAACAGTGACACGGAGTGGCCACTCTAGGTAATGCACCAACAATTTCCCTCACGGAGCAATAGTGACACTGGGTGGCCAGTCAGGGTAATGCACCAACAATTTCCCTCATGGAGCAACAGTGACACTGGGTGGCCACTCTGGGTAATGCACCAGCCATTTCCCTCACGGAGCAACAATGACACAGGGTGGCCACTCTAGGTAATGCACCAGCCATTTCCCTCACGGAGCAACAATGACACTGGGTGGCCACTCTAGGTAATGCATGAACAATTTCCCTCACGGAGCAACAGTGACACTGGGTGGGCACTCGAGGTAATGCACCAACAATTTCCCTCACAGAGCAACAGTGACATTGGGTGGCCACTCTAGGTAATGCACTAACAATTTCCCTCACGGAGCAACAGTGACACTAGGTGGCCACTCTAGGTAATGCACGAACAATTTCCCTCACGGAGCAACAGTGACACTGGGTGGCCACTCTGGGTAATGCACCAGCCATTTCCCTCACGGAGCAACAGTGACACTGGGTGGCCACTCTGGGTATTACACCAACAGTTTCCCTCACGGAGCAACAGTGACACTGGGTGGCCAATCCACATAATGCACAAACCATTTCCCTCATGCACGAACAGCGACACTGGGTGGCCACTCTAGGTAATGCATGAACAATTTCCCTCACGGAGCAACAGTGACATTGGGTGGCCAGTCAGGGAAATGCACCAACAATTTCCCCCATGGAGAAACAGTGACACTCCGTGGCCACTCAGGGTAAAGCACAAACAATTCCCCTCATGGAGCAACAGTGACACTCCGTGGCCACTCAGGGTAATGCACAAACAATTTCCCTCACGGAGCAACAGTGACACGGAGTGGCCACTCAGGGTAATGCACAAACAATTTCCCCCATGGAGAAACAGTGACACTCCGTGGCCACTCAGGGTAATGCACAAACAATTTCCCTCAGGGAGCAACACTGACACTAGGTTGCCAGTCAGGGTCATGCACCAACTATTTCCCCCAAGGAGCAACAGTGGCACACCGTGGCCACTCTATGTAATCCACCAACAGTTTCCCTCATGAAGCAACAGTGACACTGGGTGGCCAATCCACATAATGCACAAACCATTTCCCTCATGGACGAACAGCGACACTGGGTGGCCACTCAGGGTAATGCACTAACAATTTCCCTCACGGAGCAACAGTGACACGGAGTGGCCACTCTAGGTAATGCACGAACAATTTCCCTCACAGAACAACAGTGACATTGGGTGGACAGTCAGGGTAATGCAGCAACTATTTCCCTCACGGAACAACAGTGACACTCCGTGGCCACTCAGGGTAATGCACAAACAATTTCCCTCACGGAGCAACAGTGACACTCGGTGGCCAGTCAGGGTAATGCACCAGCCATTTCCCTCACGGAGCAACAGTGACACCACGGGGCCAATCCGGATAATGCACAAACCATTTCCCTCATGGACGAACAGTGACACTGGGTGGCCACTCAGGGTAATGCACAAACAATTTCCCTCACGGAGCAACAGTGACACTGGGTGGCCCCTTGGAGTAATACACAAAGCATTTCCTCACGGAGCAACAGTGACACTGGGTGGCCAGTCAGGGCAATGCACAAACCATTTCCCTCATGGAGCAACAGTGACACTTGGGTAGCCACTTGGAGTAACGCAAAAAGCATTTCTCTCATGGAGCAATGGTGACACTGCGTGGCCAGTTCAGGTAGTGCACAAACCATTTCCCTCCTGGACCAACAGTGACACCGGGCAGCCCCTTGGAGTAATACACAAAGCATTTCCTCACGGAGCACCAGTTGCACAAACTGGGTTTAAGAATAATAATAATAAACAAAAAATAGTTTCACTATAAAACTTAGATTTTCAGTAATTGTAAGGGATAGCAAACAGAAGAAGGCAGATAAGCCTAAGATCTTAAAGAGACTGGATTCAAGAAGTAATTTCTCATCCTAAATGTCTTTCAGCAACTTGAAGAGTTTCTCTAGCTTAGACTTCCCGTTGTTTCTCTTTACAGACTAGACTCCTGTCTTAGTCTGGATTTCCCCCTTCTCAGTTCCTTAGACTCTTCAGGTACTTTCAGCAGCCTTTCTACTGCCCTGCATGATTTTCGTCCGCTCCGACTTCTCCATGGCTCTCGAGACCTTAGCTGGGGGAATGCACACCTACCCGTGTCCTACAAAGGGAGACGGCACCAGGAGAGCAGAGGAGAGAGAGAGACTGAGAAAGTTGGCCAACACACAAGAGAAAAGAGAAAAATATGGGAGGAAGGCAAGCAACTCACCAGCTGGAGTCCTCCTCCTAGATGCAACCTTCTCCTGCAAAGGAGACACCATTCCTGGCCAGAGAAATGAGCAGCCCCTGAAAATGGGGACCTTGTCTCTCTCATAACCACAGCTGGTCAGGAACCATTTCTTACAAACCCAGCCCCAGCTAATGGGGAGTCCCTACCTGGAGCCAGGAGGGCCGTGAGCAAAGCCTTAACCAAACCAGACACTTATCTCACTGACATTAGCGACTGCTCCACTGCCAGCTGGAGGACTCCTGGCTTGCATCAACACTGCTCGCGGACTCACTGCTCTCGCTCGCTTTCCATCCGATGAGGGGAGTAAACTGTTTGTACTAAACCCAGCACAAGGAGGAAAAACAAATAAGTTACCAACTCAGTGGGAAACATCGCATAGGCTATTCTTTTCTCCTCTCCCGCACGGCAGCGTTCCACCCCAACCCTCCCCACCATTAGGCCTTTAGTACTACAACTAGAAAGCACCCCTTGCAACGGCACCCGATATAATCACTCTGCACAGCAGACTCGGGCCCCTCATCAGCCATAATCTCACAGAGCCCCGTACCCAAAGAGGAAGCACACAGCCTCTGAAGAAATACTGCGGCGAGCACAGATGAGGAATTCAAAGCACTGACCGCTTACTCAGAGCCAGTCATGCGGGAGACAGAAAGCTGACGACTCTTCAAGTCTGCTTAGAAGGATGTCCAAGCTGCTTAGGTACACCTCGGCCACTTCTCCTCTGGCTCGGGCTCCTGGACAATTCCTCTGTGAGAGTAGCTGCAAAAGCCAAGCATGAGCTATCATGATACAAAGCTCCATTGGTGCTGGAAATCTTGCCCTCATCCATGCACTGGCCCCTCTCGATGAATAGAGACAGAGTTAACACCGACAGTCACTGCTCCATGCTCGCACCCGCTGCCCTGCACGATTTTCGTCTGCTCCTACTTCTCCAGGGCTCCCGAGACCTCACTTCTAGGAATGCACACTACCCGTATCCTGTGAAGGGAGACGGCAAAAGGAGATAAGAGGAGAGAGAGAGAGAGTTGGCGAACACACTAGAGCAGACAGAGAAATATGAGAGCACGGCAAGCAACTCAACACCTGGAGTCATCCTCTTGGATCCAACCTTCTGCTGCGGAGGAGACAACGTTCCTGACCAGAGAAATGAACCACCTCTGAAAATGGGGACCTTTTCTCCCTCGTAACCACAGCTGATCAGGAACCTTTTCTTACAAACCGAACCCTAACTTAACGGGGCTTCCCTACCAGGACTCAGGTGGGGCGTGAGCAGAGTCCTCACCAAACCAGACGCTTATCTTACCGAGACTGGCGGCTGCTCAGCTCCCAGATGGAGGGCTCTTGCCTGGCATCAACAATGGTCACAGGCTCGCTGCTCTCACACACTTTCCATTGCATGAGAGCAGTAGACTCTGAGGCTTGACTTCTTTTTCCTTGGTACTAGACCCAGCAGATGGGGTGGGGGGGAAACAAAAATATTAGCATCTCCGTCTGCAGTGTCACATAGTCTCTTCATTTCACATCTGCCAGATTCCACGGCTCCGCCCTCAACCCATCTTCCATTCCTACTTTACAACTGCAACTAGAAGGCGCCCATTGTCAGGGCACCCAAAATAGTCACTTTGCTCAGGAGACTCAGCATTAATCCCAGAGTCTCCTTTCCTCAGCATTAATCCCAGAGTCTCGTACTCAACAAGGAAGCACACAGCCTGTGAAGAATACTGCAACGAGTCCAGATGAGGAATTGAAAGCACTGACCTCACAGCCAGTTATGCAGAAGGCAGAAACATGAGGACTGTTTATGTCTCCTTAGAAGGATGTCGAAGCTGCTCAGGTCCACCTCTACCATTTCTCCTGTGGCTAGGGCTCCTGCGCAATTCCTATGCGAGAACAGCTGCAAAAGCCAAGCATAAGCCATCCCCGCACTAAGCTCTATTGGTGCTGGGAATCTGGCCCTCATCCTGGCCTCCCTCTCCAATCCCATCTCCATCTGCCCCACTCAATGAGCAGAGACCAAGTTCACAAAGACAGTCACTGCTTGACTTTAGTCCCCACTGCCACACAGGATTTTTCTCCGCTCCTACTTCTCCATGGCTCCCAAGACCTAGCCTGTGGGGATGCACACCTAGCATGCCTGCCCGCATCTTATGAAGGGAGACAGCACAAGGAAAGGTAAGGTGAGGAGAAGAGAGAGAGACAAAGAGAAAAACGTGGGAGGAAGGCAAGGAACTCGTTTCCTGGAGTCATCCTCCTGGATCCAACCTTCTGCTGCGGAGAAGACACCATTCCTGACCAGAGAAATGAGCAGCCTCTGAAAATAGGGAGCAGTTCTCCCTCTTAACCACATCTAGTCAGGAACCTTTCCTTACAAACCCAATCCTACCTTACGGGTCTTCCCTACCTGGACTCAAGTGGGGCGTGAGCAGAGCCCTCACCAAACCAGACACTTATCTCACTGACAGCGGCAGTTGCTCGGCTCCCAGATGGACGGTTCTTGCCTGGCATTGACAATGATCACAGGCTCGCTTCTCTCACTCACCATCGCATGAGGACAGTAGATTCTGAGGCTTATCTTCTTTTTCCTTGGTACTAAACCCAGCACAAGGTGAAAAAAGCAAGTAAGTTACCATCTCGGTTGGCAACGTCTTGTAGGCTCTTCTTTTTGTCTCTCCCACAGAAGACTCTGGCCCCTCCCCAGCCTTAATACCACAGAGCCCCGTACCCAACGAGGAAGTGCATGGCCTGTGAAGAGTGCTACAGCGAATACAGATGAGGAACTGAAAGCACTGACCACACAGCCAGTTATGCAGAAGGCAGAAAGCTGAGACCTGTTTATATCTCCTTGGAAAGATGCCCAAGCTGCTCAGGTCCACTTCTGCCATATTCTCATCCGGCTAGGGCTGCTGGACAATTCCTCTGGAAGCCCAGCTGCAAAAGCCAAGCCATCACTCCACAAAGCTCGACTGGTGCTTGAAATCTTGCCCTCAGCCCTGCCTCACTCTTTCATCCCATCTACATGGGCCCCACTCCATGAACAGAGACCGAGTTAACACTGACAGTCACCGCTTCACTCTCGCATGCACTGGGTGTCGTTTCGAGTGTTGTGTGGAGTGTATGATTTCTGTGTCGTATTGTCTGCCGGCTTGTGTGTGTGTCGGTGATGTCTGCGATTTCTGCGTCGTGTTGTCTACCGTCTTGTGTGTGTGTCTGTGTGATGGCATGTGAGAGACGTTGTGTGTTGTGTGTGTGTCGGCGTGTGTCTGTCTGTGTGACGGCATGTGAGAGACGTTGTGTGTTGTGTGTGTGTCGGCGTGTGTCGTGTGTGTGTCTGTGTGACGGCATGTGAGAGACATGTTTTGTGTGTGTGTGTGTCGGCGTGTCGTATGTGTGTCTGTGTGACGGCATGTGAGAGACGTGTGTTGTGTGTGTGTGTGTCGGCGTTTATTGGCGTGTGTGAGACATCGTGTGTCGGCGCAGGTGAGACTTGTGTCCTGTGTGTCGGCGCGGGTGAGACGTCATGTGTTTTGTGTGTGAGACGGCCTGTGACAGCATGTGTTGTTTGAGATGGCGTGAGACGGCATGTGTGTGAGACATCGTGTGTTGGTGTGTGTGTGTCAGCGTCTGTGTGAGATGTCGTGCGACACGTCGTGTGTCGGCGTGTGCGTGAGCGACACGTCGTGTGTCGGCGTGTGCGTGAGCGACACGTCGTGTGTCGGCGTGTGCGTGAGCGACACGTCGTGTGTCGGCGTGTGCGTGAGAGATGTCATGTGTCGGCGTGTGCGTGAGAGATGTCATGTGTCGGCGTGTGTGGGCATCGTCGTCGTGTGTGGGAGACGTCGTCTGTCGGCGTCGGCGTGTGTGTAAGAGACGTCGTGTGCCGGCGCGTGTGTGTGTCAGCGTGTGTGTGAGAGACGTCGTGGGTCGGCGTGTGTGTGTGTGTGTCGGCGTGTGTTTCGGCGTACGTCGTGTGTGTGTGTTGGCGTGGGTCGGCGTGTGTTTCGGCGTACGTCGTGTGTGTGTGTTGGCGTGGGTCGGCGTGTGTTTCGGCGTACGTCGTGTGTGTGTGTTGGCGTGGGTCGGCGTGTGTTTCGGCGTACGTCGTGTGTGTGTGTGTGTTGGCGTGGGTCGGCGTGTGTTTCGGCGTACGTCGTGTGTGTGTGTGTGTTGGCGTGGGTCGGCGTGTGTTTCGGCGTACGTCGTGTGTGTGTGTGTGTTGGCGTGGGTCGGCGTGTGTTTCGGCGTACGTCGTGTGTGTGTGTGTGTTGGCGTGGGTCGGCGTGTGTTTCGGCGTACGTCGTGTGTGTGTGTTGGCGTGGGTCGGCGTGTGTTTCGGCGTACGTCGTGTGTGTGTGTTGGCGTGTGTCGGCGTGTGTTTCGGCGTACGTCGTGTGTGTGTGTTGGCGTGTGTCGGCGTGTGTTTCGGCGTACGTCGTGTGTGTCTGTTGGCGTGTGTCGTGTGTTTCGCCGTGTGTCGTGTGTGTGTTGGAGTCTGTTGGCGTGTGTGTTTTCTGTGTGTTTTGGCTTGTGTTTTGTGTGTTTTGTGTGCTTGGCGTATGTTCTGTGTGTGTGTTTGTCGGCGTGTGTGTTGTGTGTGTTTATCGGCGTGTGTGTGTTGTGTGTGTTTATCGGCGTGTGTCTGCGTGTGTCGGCATGTGTTGTGTGTATGTTGTGTGTCGGCGTCTGTATTGTGTGTGTCGGCGTGTGTTCTCTGTGTGTTGTGTGTCGGTGTGTTGTGTGTGTGTCGTAGGTGTGAGACGTGTGTGTCGTGGGAGAGACACGTGTGTCGTGGGTGAGACGTGGGAGAGACACGTGTGTGTCGTGGGTGAGATGTGGGTGAACGTGTGTGTTGTGGGTGAGACGGGTGAGACACGGGTGAGACATGGGAGAGACACGTGTGTGTCGTGGGTGAGACACATGTGTGTTGTGGGTGAGACTCGTGGGTGAGACTCGTGGGTGTCACAGGTGAGACACGTGGGTGAGACACGTGGGTGAGACGTGGGAGAGACAAGTGTGTGTCGTGGGTGAGACGTGGGAGAGACACGTGTGTGTCGTGGGTGAGACGTGGGAGAGACACGTGTGTGTCGTGGGTGAGACGTGGGAGAGACACGTGTGTGTCGTGGGTGAGACGTGGGAGAGACACGTGTGTGTCGTGGGTGAGACGTGGGAGAGACCCGGGTGAGACGTGGGAGAGACACGTGTGTGTCGTGGGTGAGACGTGGGAGAGACCCGGGTGAGACGTGGGAGAGACACGTGTGTGTCGTGGGTGAGACGTGGGAGAGACCCGGGTGAGACGTGGGAGAGACGTGTGTGTCATGGGTGAGAGACGTGTGCGTCGTGGGTGTGTCGTGGGTGAGAGACGTGTGCGTCGTGGGTGTGTCGTGGGTGAGAGACGTGGGAGAGAGACGTGTGTGTCGTGGGTGAGACGCGCGTGTGTGTGTGGGTGTCGTGGGTGAGACGCGCGCGTGTGTGTGTGGGTGTCGTGGGTGAGACGCGCGCGTGTGTGTGTGTGGGTGTCGTGGGTGAGACGCGCGCGTGTGTGTGTGGGTGTCGTGGGTGAGACGCGCGCGCGTGTGTGTGGGTGTCGTGGGTGAGACGCGCGCGCGTGTGTGTGGGTGTCGTGGGTGAGACGCGCGCGCGTGTGTGGGTGTCGTGGGTGAGACGCGCGCGCGCGCGTGGGTGTGGGTGTCGTGGGTGAGACGCGCGCGCGTGTGTGTGGGTGTCGTGGGTGAGACGCGCGCGCGTGTGTGTGGGTGTCGTGGGTGAGACGCGCGCGCGTGTGTGTGGGTGTCGTGGGTGAGACGCGCGCGCGTGTGTGTGGGTGTCGTGGGTGAGACACCTTTGTGTCGTGGGTGAGACACCTTTGTCTCGTGGGTGAGACGTGGGTGAGACACGTGTGTGTGTGGTGGGTGAGACACGTGTGTGTGTGTGGTGGGTGAGACACGTGTCTGTGTGTGTGTGTCGTGGGTGAGACGTGGATGAGACACATGTGTGTCATGGGTGAGACACGTGGGTGTGTGTGTGCGCCGTGGGTGAGACACGTGGGTGTGTGTGTGCGCCGTGGGTGAGACACGTGGGTGTGTGTGTGTGTGTGTGTC
This sequence comes from Eretmochelys imbricata, assembly GCF_965152235.1. Taxonomy (NCBI): domain Eukaryota; kingdom Metazoa; phylum Chordata; order Testudines; family Cheloniidae; genus Eretmochelys; species Eretmochelys imbricata. The sequence continues at coordinate 20,916,856 of NC_135593.1, read as the reverse complement.
GTGGGTGAGACGTGGGTGAGACATGGGTGTATCGTGGGTGAGACACGTGTCTGTGTGTGTGTGTGTCGTAGGTGAGATGTGGATGAGACACGTGTGTCATGGGTGAGACACGTGTGTGTGTCGTGGGTGAGACACGTGTGTGTGTGTGTCACGTAGGGGTGTGTGTGTGTGTCGTGGGTGAGACACGTGTGTGTGTGTGTCACGTAGGGGGGTGTGTGTGTGTCGTGGGTGAGACACGTGTGTGTGTGTGTCACGTAGGGGGGTGTGTGTGTGTCGTGGGTGAGACACGTGTGTGTGTGTGTCACGTAGGGGGGTGTGTGTGTGTCGTGGGTGAGACACGTGTGTGTGTGAGTCACGTAGGGGTGTGTGTGTGTGTCGTGGGTGAGACACGTGTGTGTGTGAGACGTAGGGGTGTGTGTGTGTGTCGTGGGTGAGATACGTGTGTGTGTGAGACGTAGGGGTGTGTGTGTGTGCCGTGGGTGAGACACGTGTGTGCCATGGGTGAGACACGTGTGTGTGTGTGTGTGCCGTGGGTGAGACACGTGTGTGTCATGGGTGAGACACGTGTGTGTGTGTGCCGTGGGTGAGACACGTGTGTGTCGTGGTTGAGACACGTGTGTGTGTGTGTGTGTGTGTACCGTGGTTGAGAAACGTGTGTGTCGTGGGTGAGACACGTGTGTGTGTGTGTGCGCGCCGTGGTTGAGACACGTGTGTGTGTGCCGTGGTTGAGACACGTGTGTGTGTGCCGTGGTTGAGACACGTGTGTGTGTGTGTGTCATGGGTGAGACACGTGTGTGTGTGTGTCATGGGTGAGACGTGGGTGAGACACGGGTGTGTCGTGGGTGAGACACGTGTCTGTGTGTGTGTGTGTCGTGGGTGAGATGTGGATGAGACACGTGTGTGTGTCGTGGGTGAGACACGTGTGTCTGTCGTGGGTGAGACACGTGTGTGTCGTGGGTGAGACGTGGGTGAGACACGTGTCTGTGTGTGTGTGTGTCGTGTGTGCGCCGTGGATGAGACACATGTGTGTCATGGGTGAGAAACGTGTGTGCGCCGTGGTTGAGACACGTGTGTGTCGTGGGTGAGACGTGTGTGTGTGTGTGTGCGCCGTGGTTGAGACACGTGTGTGTGTCGTGGGTGAGACACGTGTGTGTGTGTGTGTGTGTCGTGGTTGAGACACGTGTGTGTGTGTGTGTGTGTCGTGGGTGAGACACGTGTGTGTGTGTCATGGGTGAGACACGTGTGTGTGTGTGTGTGTGTCGTGGGTGAGACACGTGTGTGTGTGTCATGGGTGAGACACGTGTGTGTGTGTGTGTGTGTGTCGTGGATGAGACGTGGGTGAGACACGGGTGTGTCGTGGGTGAGACGTGGGTGAGACACATGTCTGTGTGTGTGTCGTGGGTAAGATGTGGATGAGACACATGTGTGTCATGGGTGAGACACGTGTGTGTGTCGTGGGTGAGAAACCTTTGTGTCGCGGGTGAGACGTAGGTGAGACACGTGTGTGTGCGTGTGCGTGTCGCGGGTGAGACATGTGTGTGTGCGTGTGCGTGTCACGGGTGAGAGACGTGTGTGTGCGTGTGCGTGTGTGTGTCGCGGGTGAGACGTGGGTGAGACACGTGTGTGTGCGTGTGCGTGTGTGTCTCGCGGGTGAGACGTGGGTGAGACACGTGTGTGTGCGTGTGTGTGTCGTGGGTGAGACGTGGGTGAGTGTCGTGGGTGAGACACGGGTGTGTGTGTGTGTGTCGTGGGTGAGACGTGGATGAGACACATGTGTCATGGGTGAGACGTGTGTCGTGGGTGAGACACGGGTGTGTGTCGTGGGTGAGACGTGGGTGAGACACGGGTGTGTGTCGTGGGTGAGACACGTGTCTGTGTGTGTGTGTCGTCGGTGAGACGTGGATGAGACATGTGTGTCATGGGTGAGACGTGTGTGGCGGGTGAGACACGGGTGTGTGTGTGTGTGGCGGGTGAGACACGGGTGTGTGTGTGTGTGTGTGGCGGGTGAGACACGGGTGTGTGTCTGTGTGTGTGTGGCGGGTGAGACACGGGTGTGTGTCTGTGTGTCGCGGGTGAGACGTGGGTGAGACACGGGTGTGTGTCGTGGGTGAGACACGGGTGTGTGTGTGTGTGTGTGTCGTGGGTGAGACACGGGTGTGTGTGTGTGTCGTGGGTGAGACACGGGTGTGTGTGTGTGTGTGTGTCGTGGGTGAGACACGGGTGTGTGTGTGTGTGTGTGTCGTGGGTGAGACACGGGTGTGTGTGTGTGTGTGTCGTCGGTGAGACACGGGTGTGTGTGTGTGTGTGTCGTGGGTGAGACACGGGTGTGTGTGTGTCGTGGGTGAGACACGGTTGTGTGTGTGTGTGTGTCGTGGCTGAGACGTGGGTGAGACATGGGTGTGTCGTGGGTGAGACGTGGGTGAGACACGTGTCTGTGTGTGTGTGTGTCGTAGGTGAGATGTGGATGAGACACGTGTGTCATGGGTGAGACACGTGTGTGTGTCGTGGGTGAGACACGTGTGTGTGTGAGTCACGTAGGGGTGTGTGTGTGTGTCGTGGGTGAGACACGTGTGTGTGTGAGTCACGTAGGGGTGTGTGTGTGTGTCGTGGGTGAGACACGTGTGTGTGTGAGTCACGTAGGGGTGTGTGTGTGTGTCGTGGGTGAGACACGTGTGTGTGTGAGTCACGTAGGGGTGTGTGTGTGTGTCGTGGGTGAGACACGTGTGTGTGTGAGTCACGTAGGGGTGTGTGTGTGTGTCGTGGGTGAGACACGTGTGTGTGTGAGTCACGTAGGGGTGTGTGTGTGTGTCGTGGGTGAGACACGTGTGTGTGTGAGTCACGTAGGGGGGTGTGTGTGTGCCGTGGGTGAGACACGTGTGTGCCGCGGGTGAGACACGTGTGTGTGTGTGTGCCGCGGGTGAGACACGTGTGTGTGTGTGCCGCGGGTGAGACACGTGTGTGTCGCGGTTGAGACACGTGTGTGTGTGTGCCGTGGGTGAGACACGTGTGTGTCGCGGTTGAGACACGTGTGTGTCACGGTTGAGACACGTGTGTGTGTGTGTGTACCGTGGTTGAGACACGTGTGTGTCGTGGGTGAGACACGTGTGTGTGTGTGTGTGTGTGCCGTGGTTGAGACGTGGGTGTGTGCCGTGGTTGAGACGTGGGTGAGACACGTGTGTGTGTGTGTGTGTGTGCCGTGGTTGAGACGTGGGTGTGTGCCGTGGTTGAGACGTGGGTGAGACACGTGTGTGTGTGTCTGTGTGTGTGCCGTCGTTGAGACGTGGGTGTGTGCCGTGGTTGAGACGTGGGTGAGACGGGTGTGTGCCGTGGTTGAGACGTGGGTGAGACACGTGTGTGTGTGTGTGTGTGTGTGTCATGGGTGAGACACGTGTGTGTGTGTGTGTGTCATGGGTGAGACACGTGTGTGTGTGTGTGTGTGTCATGGGTGAGACACGTGTGTGTGTGTGTGTGTCATGGGTGAGACACGTGTGTGTGTGTGTGTCATGGGTGAGACGTGGGTGAGACACGGGTGTGTCGTGGGTGAGACGTGGGTGAGACACGTGTCTGTGTGTGTGTGTGTCGTGGGTGAGATGTGGATGAGACACGTGTGTGTGTCGTGGGTGAGACACGTGTGTGTGTCGTGGGTGAGACACGTGTGTGTGTCGTGGGTGAGACACGTGTGTGTGTCGTGGGTGAGACACGTGTGTGTCGTGGGTGAGACGTGGGTGAGACACGTGTCTGTGTGTGTGTGTGTCGTGTGTGCGCCGTGGATGAGACATGTGTGTCATGGGTGAGACACGTGTGTGCGCCGTGGTTGAGACACGTGTGTGTCGTGGGTGAGACACGTGTGTCTGTGTGCGCCGTGGGTGAGACACGTGGGTGTCGTGGGTGAGACACGTGGGTGAGACACGTGTGTGTGTCGTGGGTGAGACACGTGTGTGTGTGTGTGTCGTGGGTGAGACACGTGTGTGTGTGTGTGTGTGTCGTGGATGAGACGTGGGTGAGACACGGGTGTGTGGTGGGTGAGACGTGGGTGAGACACGGGTGTGTGGTGGGTGAGACGTGGGTGAGACACATGTCTGTGTGTGTGTCGTGGGTGAGATGTGGATGAGACACATGTGTGTCATGAGTGAGACACGTGTGTGTGTCGTGGGTGAGAAACCTTTGTGTCGCGGGTGAGACGTAGGTGAGACACGTGTGTGTGCGTCTGCGTTTCGCGGGTGAGACACGTGTGTGTGCGTGTGCGTGTCGCGGGTGAGACACGTGTGTGTGCGTGTGCGTGTGTGTGTCGCGGGTGAGACGTGGGTGAGACGTGGGTGAGTGTCGTGGGTGAGACACGGGTGTGTGTCGTGGGTGAGACGTGGGTGAGACACGGGTGTGTGTCGTGGGTGAGACACGGGTGTGTGTCGTGGGTGAGACGTGGGTGAGACACGGGTGTGTGTCGTGGGTGAGACACGGGTGTGTGTCGTGGGTGAGACACAGGTGTGTGTCGTGGGTGAGACGTGGGTGAGACACGGGTGTGTGTCGTGGGTGAGACACGGGTGTGTGTCGTGGGTGAGACGTGGGTGAGACACGGGTGTGTGTCGTGGGTGAGACACGTGTCTGTGTGTGTGTGTCGTGGGTGAGACGTGGATGAGACACGTGTGTCATGGGTGAGACGTGTGTCGTGGGTGAGACACGGGTGTGTGTCGTGGGTGAGACGTGGGTGAGACACGGGTGTGTGTTGTGGGTGAGACACGTGTCTGTGTGTGTGTGTCGTGGGTGAGACGTGGATGAGACACGTGTGTCATGGGTGAGACGTGTGTCGTGGGTGAGACACGGGTGTGTGTCGTGGGTGAGACACGGGTGTGTGTGTGTGTGTGTGTCGTGGGTGAGACACGGGTGTGTGTGTGTGTGTGTCGTGGGTGAGACATGGGTGTGTGTGTGTGTGTGTGTCGCGGATGAGACGTGGGTGAGACACGGGTGTGTGTCGTGGGTGAGACACGGGTGAGACACGGGTGTGTGTCGTGGGTGAGACACGGGTGTGTGTGTGTGTGTGTGTGTGTGTCGTGGGTGAGACACGGGTGTGTGTGTGTGTGTGTGTGTGTCGTGGGTGAGACACGGGTGTGTGTGTGTGTGTGTGTGTCGTGGGTGAGACACGGGGGTGTGTGTGTGTGTGTGTGTCGTGGGTGAGACACGGGGGTGTGTGTGTGTGTGTGTCGTGGGTGAGACACGGGGGTGTGTGTGTGTGTGTCGTGGGTGAGACACGTGTGTGTGTGTGTGTGTCGTGGGTGAGACACGTGTGTGTGTGTGTGTGTGTGTGTCGTGGGTGAGACACGTGTGTGTGTGTGTGTGTGTGTGTCGTGGGTGAGACAAGTGTGTGTGTGTGTCGTGGATGAGACGTGGGTGAGACACGGGTGTGTGGTGGGTGAGACGTGGGTGAGACACGGGTGTGTGGTGGGTGAGACGTGGGTGAGACACATGTCTGTGTGTGTGTCGTGGGTGAGATGTGGATGAGACACATGTGTGTCATGAGTGAGACACGTGTGTGTGTCGTGGGTGAGAAACCTTTGTGTCGCGGGTGAGACGTAGGTGAGACACGTGTGTGTGCGTCTGCGTTTCGCGGGTGAGACACGTGTGTGTGCGTGTGCGTGTCGCGGGTGAGACACGTGTGTGTGCGTGTGCGTGTGTGTGTCGCGGGTGAGACGTGGGTGAGACGTGGGTGAGTGTCGTGGGTGAGACACGGGTGTGTGTCGTGGGTGAGACGTGGGTGAGACACGGGTGTGTGTCGTGGGTGAGACACGGGTGTGTGTCGTGGGTGAGACGTGGGTGAGACACGGGTGTGTGTCGTGGGTGAGACGTGGGTGAGACACGGGTGTGTGTCGTGGGTGAGACACGGGTGTGTGTCGTGGGTGAGACACGGGTGTGTGTCGTGGGTGAGACGTGGGTGAGACACGGGTGTGTGTCGTGGGTGAGACACGGGTGTGTGTCGTGGGTGAGACACGGGTGTGTGTCGTGGGTGAGACACGGGTGTGTGTCGTGGGTGAGACACGTGTCTGTGTGTGTGTGTCGTGGGTGAGACGTGGATGAGACACGTGTGTCATGGGTGAGACGTGTGTCGTGGGTGAGACACGGGTGTGTGTCGTGGGTGAGACGTGGGTGAGACACGGGTGTGTGTTGTGGGTGAGACACGTGTCTGTGTGTGTGTGTCGTGGGTGAGACACGTGTCTGTGTGTGTGTGTCGTGGGTGAGACGTGGATGAGACACGTGTGTCATGGGTGAGACGTGTGTCGTGGGTGAGACACGGGTGTGTGTCGTGGGTGAGACACGGGTGTGTGTGTGTGTGTGTGTCGTGGGTGAGACACGGGTGTGTGTGTGTGTGTGTCGCGGGTGAGACATGGGTGTGTGTGTGTGTGTGTGTCGCGGATGAGACGTGGGTGAGACACGGGTGTGTGTCGTGGGTGAGACACGGGTGAGACACGGGTGTGTGTCGTGGGTGAGACACGGGTGTGTGTGTGTGTGTGTGTGTGTGTCGTGGGTGAGACACGGGTGTGTGTGTGTGTGTGTGTGTGTCGTGGGTGAGACACGGGGGTGTGTGTGTGTGTGTGTGTCGTGGGTGAGACACGGGGGTGTGTGTGTGTGTGTCGTGGGTGAGACACGGGGGTGTGTGTGTGTGTGTCGTGGGTGAGACACGGGGGTGTGTGTGTGTGTGTCGTGGGTGAGACACGTGTGTGTGTGTGTGTGTCGTGGGTGAGACACGTGTGTGTGTGTGTGTGTGTGTGTCGTGGGTGAGACACGTGTGTGTGTGTGTGTGTGTGTGTCGTGGGTGAGACAAGTGTGTGTGTGTGTCGTGGGTGAGACGTGGGTGAGACACGGGTGTGTCGTGGGTGAGACGTGGGTGAGACACGTGTCTGTGTGTGTGTGTGTCGTGGGTGAGATGTGGATGAGACACATGTGTGTCGTGGGTGAGACATGTGTGTGTGTCGTGGGTGAGACACGTGTGTGTCGTGGGTGAGACGTGGGTGAGACACGTGTGCGCCGTGGGTGAGAGACGTGTGCGTGTGTGTGCGCGCCGTGGGTGAGAGACGTGTGCGCCGTGGGTGAGAGACGTGTGCGTGTCTGTGTGCGCCGTGGGTGAGAGACGTGTGCGCCGTGGGTGAGAGACGTGTGCGCCGTGGGTGAGAGACGTGTGCGTGTGTGTGCGCGCCGTGGGTGAGAGACGTGTGCGCCGTGGGTGAGAGACGTGTGCGTGTGTGTGCGCGCCGTGGGTGAGAGACGTGTGCGCCGTGGGTGAGAGACGTGTGCGTGTGTGTGCGCGCCGTGGTTGAGAGACGTGTGCGCCGTGGGTGAGAGACGTGTGCGTGTGTGTGCGCGCCGTGGTTGAGAGACGTGTGCGCCGTGGGTGAGAGACGTGTGCGTGTGTGTGCGCGCCGTGGTTGAGAGACGTGTGTGTCGTGGGTGAGACACGTGTGTGTGTGTGTGGGTGTGTGTCGTGGGTGAGAGACGTGTGTGTGTGTGTGGGTGTGTGTCGTGGGTGAGAGACGTGTGTGTGTGTGTGGGTGTGCGCCGTGGGTGAGAGACGTGTGCGTGTGTGTGCGCGCCGTGGGTGAGAGACGTGTGCGCCGTGGGTGAGAGACGTGTGCGTGTGTGTGCGCGCCGTGGGTGAGAGACGTGTGCGCCGTGGGTGAGAGACGTGTGCGTGTGTGTGCGCGCCGTGGGTGAGAGACGTGTGCGCCGTGGGTGAGAGACGTGTGCGTGTGTGTGCGCGCCGTGGGTGAGAGACGTGTGCGCCGTGGGTGAGAGACGTGTGCGTGTGTGTGCGCGCCGTGGGTGAGAGACGTGTGCGCCGTGGGTGAGAGACGTGTGCGTGTGTGTGCGCGCCGTGGGTGAGAGACGTGTGCGCCGTGGGTGAGAGACGTGTGCGTGTGTGTGCGCGCCGTGGGTGAGAGACGTGTGCGCCGTGGGTGAGAGACGTGTGCGTGTGTGTGCGCGCCGTGGTTGAGAGACGTGTGCGCCGTGGGTGAGAGACGTGTGCGTGTGTGTGCGCGCCGTGGTTGAGAGACGTGTGCGCCGTGGGTGAGAGACGTGTGCGTGTGTGTGCGCGCCGTGGTTGAGAGACGTGTGCGCCGTGGGTGAGAGACGTGTGCGTGTGTGTGCGCGCCGTGGTTGAGAGACGTGTGCGCCGTGGGTGAGAGACGTGTGCGTGTGTGTGCGCGCCGTGGTTGAGAGACGTGTGTGTCGTGGGTGAGACACGTGTGCGTGTGTGTGCGCGCCGTGGTTGAGAGACGTGTGTGTCGTGGGTGAGACACGTGTGTGTGTGTGTGGGTGTGTGTCGTGGGTGAGACACGTGTGTGTGTGTGTGGGTGTGTGTCGTGGGTGAGACACGTGTGTGTGTGTGTGGGTGTGTGTCGTGGGTGAGACACGTGTGTGTGTGTGTGTGGGTGTGTGTCGTGGGTGAGACACGTGTGTGTGTGTGTGTGTCATGGGTGAGACGTGGGTGAGACACGGGTGTGTCGTGGGTGAGACGTGGGTGAGACACGTGTCTGTGTGTGTGTGTGTCGTGGGTGAGATGTGGATGAGACACATGTGTGTCATGGGTGAGACACGTGTGTGTGTCGTGGGTGAGAAACCTTTATGTCGTGGGTGAGACGTGGGTGAGACACGTGTGTGTGTCGTGGGTGAGACGTGGGTGAGACGTGGGTGAGACACGTGTGTGTGCGTGTGCATGTGTGTGTCGCGGGTGAGACACGGGTGTGTGTCGTGGGTGAGAGACGTGGGTGAGACACGGGTGTGTGTCGTGGGTGAGACACGTGGGTGAGACACGGGTGTGTGTCGTGGGTGAGACACGTGGGTGAGACACGGGTGTCATGGGTGAGACGTGTGTGTGTGTGAGACGTAGGTGTGTGTGTGTGTGAGACGTAGGTGAGACACGTGTATCTGTGTCGTGGGTGAGACGTGTGTGTGTGTGTGTCGTGGGTGAGAAACCTTTGTGTCATGGGTGTCGTGGGTGAGACACGTTTGTGTGTGTGTGTCGTGGGTGAGACGTGTGTCGTGGTTGAGACGTGGGTGTGTGTCGTGGTTGAGACGTGGGTGTGTGTCGTGGTAGAGACGTGGGTGAGACGTGGGTGTGTGTCGTGGTTGAGACGTGGGTGTGTGTCGTGGCTGAGACGTAGGTGAGACACATTTGTGTCGTGGGTGAGACGTGGGTGTGTGTCGTGGCTAAGACGTAGGTGAGACACATTTGTGTCGTGGGTGAGACGTGGGTGTGTGTCGTGGGTGAGACGTGGGTGTGTGTCGTGGGTGTGTGTCGTGGGTGAGACGTGGGTGTGTGTCGTGGGTGAGACACGGGTGTGTGTCGTGGGTGAGACACGGGTGTGTGTCGTGGGTGAGACGTGGGTGAGACACGGGTGTGTGTCGTGGGTGAGACACGGGTGTGTGTCGTGGGTGAGACACGGGTGTGTGTCGTGGGTGAGACACAGGTGTGTGTCGTGGGTGAGACGTGGGTGAGACACGGGTGTGTGTCGTGGGTGAGACACGGGTGTGTGTCGTGGGTGAGACGTGGGTGAGACACGGGTGTGTGTCGTGGGTGAGACACGTGTCTGTGTGTGTGTGTCGTGGGTGAGACGTGGATGAGACACGTGTGTCATGGGTGAGACGTGTGTCGTGGGTGAGACACGGGTGTGTGTCGTGGGTGAGACGTGGGTGAGACACGGGTGTGTGTTGTGGGTGAGACACGTGTCTGTGTGTGTGTGTCGTGGGTGAGACGTGGATGAGACACGTGTGTCATGGGTGAGACGTGTGTCGTGGGTGAGACACGGGTGTGTGTCGTGGGTGAGACACGGGTGTGTGTGTGTGTGTGTGTCGTGGGTGAGACACGGGTGTGTGTGTGTGTGTGTCGTGGGTGAGACATGGGTGTGTGTGTGTGTGTGTGTCGCGGATGAGACGTGGGTGAGACACGGGTGTGTGTCGTGGGTGAGACACGGGTGAGACACGGGTGTGTGTCGTGGGTGAGACACGGGTGTGTGTGTGTGTGTGTGTGTGTGTCGTGGGTGAGACACGGGTGTGTGTGTGTGTGTGTGTGTGTCGTGGGTGAGACACGGGGGTGTGTGTGTGTGTGTGTGTCGTGGGTGAGACACGGGGGTGTGTGTGTGTGTGTGTGTCGTGGGTGAGACACGGGTGTGTGTGTGTGTGTGTGTCGTGGGTGAGACACGGGGGTGTGTGTGTGTGTGTCGTGGGTGAGACACGGGGGTGTGTGTGTGTGTGTCGTGGGTGAGACACGTGTGTGTGTGTGTGTGTCGTGGGTGAGACACGTGTGTGTGTGTGTGTGTGTGTGTGTCGTGGGTGAGACACGTGTGTGTGTGTGTGTGTGTGTGTGTCGTGGGTGAGACACGTGTGTGTGTGTGTGTGTGTGTGTCGTGGGTGAGACAAGTGTGTGTGTGTGTCGTGGATGAGACGTGGGTGAGACACGGGTGTGTGGTGGGTGAGACGTGGGTGAGACACGGGTGTGTGGTGGGTGAGACGTGGGTGAGACACATGTCTGTGTGTGTGTCGTGGGTGAGATGTGGATGAGACACATGTGTGTCATGAGTGAGACACGTGTGTGTGTCGTGGGTGAGAAACCTTTGTGTCGCGGGTGAGACGTAGGTGAGACACGTGTGTGTGCGTGTGCGTGTCGCGGGTGAGACACGTGTGTGTGCGTGTGCGTGTCGCGGGTGAGACACGTGTGTGTGCGTGTGCGTGTGTGTGTCGCGGGTGAGACGTGGGTGAGACGTGGGTGAGTGTCGTGGGTGAGACACGGGTGTGTGTCGTGGGTGAGACGTGGGTGAGACACGGGTGTGTGTCGTGGGTGAGACACGGGTGTGTGTCGTGGGTGAGACGTGGGTGAGACACGGGTGTGTGTCGTGGGTGAGACGTGGGTGAGACACGGGTGTGTGTCGTGGGTGAGACACGGGTGTGTGTCGTGGGTGAGACACGGGTGTGTGTCGTTGGTGAGACGTGGGTGAGACACGGGTGTGTGTCGTGGGTGAGACACGGGTGTGTGTCGTGGGTGAGACGTGGGTGAGACACGGGTGTGTGTCGTGGGTGAGACACGGGTGTGTGTCGTGGGTGAGACACGTGTCTGTGTGTGTGTGTCGTGGGTGAGACGTGGATGAGACACGTGTGTCATGGGTGAGACGTGTGTCGTGGGTGAGACACGGGTGTGTGTCGTGGGTGAGACGTGGGTGAGACACGGGTGTGTGTCGTGGGTGAGACACGTGTCTGTGTGTGTGTGTCGTGGGTGAGACACGTGTCTGTGTGTGTGTGTCGTGGGTGAGACACGTGTCTGTGTGTGTGTGTCGTGGGTGAGACGTGGATGAGACACGTGTGTCATGGGTGAGACGTGTGTCGTGGGTGAGACACGGGTGTGTGTCGTGGGTGAGACACGGGTGTGTGTGTGTGTGTGTGTCGTGGGTGAGACACGGGTGTGTGTGTGTGTGTGTCGTGGGTGAGACATGGGTGTGTGTGTGTGTGTGTGTCGCGGATGAGACGTGGGTGAGACACGGGTGTGTGTCGTGGGTGAGACACGGGTGAGACACGGGTGTGTGTCGTGGGTGAGACACGGGTGTGTGTGTGTGTGTGTGTGTGTGTCGTGGGTGAGACACGGGTGTGTGTGTGTGTGTGTGTGTGTCGTGGGTGAGACACGGGGGTGTGTGTGTGTGTGTGTGTCGTGGGTGAGACACGGGTGTGTGTGTGTGTGTGTGTGTCGTGGGTGAGACACGGGGGTGTGTGTGTGTGTGTGTCGTGGGTGAGACACGGGGGTGTGTGTGTGTGTGTCGTGGGTGAGACACGGGGGTGTGTGTGTGTGTGTCGTGGGTGAGACACGTGTGTGTGTGTGTGTGTCGTGGGTGAGACACGTGTGTGTGTGTGTGTGTGTGTGTGTCGTGGGTGAGACACGTGTGTGTGTGTGTGTGTGTGTGTCGTGGGTGAGACAAGTGTGTGTGTGTGTCGTGGGTGAGACGTGGGTGAGACACGGGTGTGTCGTGGGTGAGACGTGGGTGAGACACGTGTCTGTGTGTGTGTGTGTCGTGGGTGAGATGTGGATGAGACACATGTGTGTCGTGGGTGAGACATGTGTGTGTGTCGTGGGTGAGACACGTGTGTGTCGTGGGTGAGACGTGGGTGAGACACGTGTGCGCCGTGGGTGAGAGACGTGTGCGTGTGTGTGCGCGCCGTGGGTGAGAGACGTGTGCGCCGTGGGTGAGAGACGTGTGCGTGTGTGTGCGCGCCGTGGTTGAGAGACGTGTGCGCCGTGGGTGAGACACGTGTGTGTGTGTGTGTGGGTGTGTGTCGTGGGTGAGACACGTGTGTGTGTGTGTGTGGGTGTGTGTCGTGGGTGAGACACGTGTGTGTGTGTGTGTGGGTGTGTGTCGTGGGTGAGACACGTGTGTGTGTGTGTGTGGGTGTGTGTCGTGGGTGAGACACGTGTGTGTGTGTGTGTGGGTGTGTGTCGTGGGTGAGACACGTGTGTGTGTGTGTGTGTCATGGGTGAGACGTGGGTGAGACACGGGTGTGTCGTGGGTGAGACGTGGGTGAGACACGTGTCTGTGTGTGTGTGTGTCGTGGGTGAGATGTGGATGAGACACATGTGTGTCATGGGTGAGACACGTGTGTGTGTCGTGGGTGAGAAACCTTTATGTCGTGGGTGAGACGTGGGTGAGACACGTGTGTGTGTCGTGGGTGAGACGTGGGTGAGACGTGGGTGAGACACGTGTGTGTGCGTGTGCATGTGTGTGTCGCGGGTGAGACACGGGTGTGTGTCGTGGGTGAGAGACGTGGGTGAGACACGGGTGTGTGTCGTGGGTGAGACACGTGGGTGAGACACGGGTGTGTGTCGTGGGTGAGACACGTGGGTGAGACACGGGTGTCATGGGTGAGACGTGTGTGTGTGTGAGACGTAGGTGTGTGTGTGTGTGAGACGTAGGTGAGACACGTGTATCTGTGTCGTGGGTGAGACGTGTGTGTGTGTGTGTCGTGGGTGAGAAACCTTTGTGTCATGGGTGTCGTGGGTGAGACACGTTTGTGTGTGTGTGTCGTGGGTGAGACGTGTGTCGTGGTTGAGACGTGGGTGTGTGTCGTGGTTGAGACGTGGGTGTGTGTCGTGGTAGAGACGTGGGTGAGACGTGGGTGTGTGTCGTGGTTGAGACGTGGGTGTGTGTCGTGGCTGAGACGTAGGTGAGACACATTTGTGTCGTGGGTGAGACGTGGGTGTGTGTCGTGGCTAAGACGTAGGTGAGACACATTTGTGTCGTGGGTGAGACGTGGGTGTGTGTCGTGGGTGAGACGTGGGTGTGTGTCGTGGGTGAGACGTGGGTGTGTGTCGTGGGTGTGTGTCGTGGGTGAGACGTGGGTGTGTGTTGTGGGTGAGACGTGTTTTGTGTGTCGTGGGTGTGTGTCGTGGGTGTGTGTTGTGTGAGATGTGGGTGAGACAAGTTTGTGTGGGTGAGACGTGTGTGTCGTGGGTGAGACGTGTGTGAGACGTGTTGTGTGTGTGTGTGTGTGTGTGTGTGTGTTGGTGTCGTGTGTTAATTGTATCCAATTTGCAAATGAATTCCAATTCAGCAATCTCTTGCTGGACTCTGGTTTTGAAGTTTTTCTGTTGTAATGTCGCAACTTTCATGTCTGTAATCACGTGACCACAGAGATTGAAGTGTTCTCCGACTGGTTTATGAATGTTATAGTTCTTGACATCTGATTTGTGTCCATTTATTCTTTTACGTAGAGACTGTCCGGTTTGACCAATGTACATGGCAGCTGGCACATGATGGCACAGATCACATTGGTAGATGTGCAGGTGAACGAGCCTCTGATAGTGTGGCTGATGTTATTAGGCCCTGTGATGGTGTCCCCTACTAGATATGTGGGCACAGTTGGCAACGGGCTTTGTTGCAAGGATAGGTTCCTGGGTTAGTGGTTCTGTTGTGTGGTTGCTGGTGAGTATTTGCTTCAGGTTGGGGGGCTGTCTGTAGGCAAGGACTGGCCTGTCTCCCAAGATTTGTGAGAGTGATGGGTCGTCCTTCAGGCTAGGTTGTAGATCCTTGATGATGCGTTGGAGAGGTTTTAGTTAGGGGCTGAAGGTGACGGCTAGTGGCATTCTGTTATTTTCTTTGTTGGGCCTGTCCTGTAGTAGGTGACTTCTGGGTACTCTTCTGGCTCTGTTTCTTCACTTCAGCAGGTAGGTATTGTAGTTGTAAGAATGCTTGATAGAGATCTTGTAGGTGTTTGTCTCTGTCAGTCTGAGGGGTCGGAGCAAATGCGGTTGTATCGTAGAGCTTGGCTGTAGACGACGGACCGTGTGGTGAGGTATGGGTGAAAGCTGGAGGCATGTAGGTAGGAATAGCGGTCAGTAGGTTTCCGGTATAGGGTGGTGTTTATGTGACCATCGTTTTTTAGCACCGTAGTGTCCAGGAAGTGGATCTCTTGTGTGGATTGGTCCAGGCTGAGGTTGATGGTGGGATGGAAATTGTTGAAATCATAGTGGAATTCCTCAAGGGCTTCTTTTCCATGGGTCCAGATGATGAAGATGTCATCAATATAGCACAAGTAGAGTAGGGGTGTTAGGGGACGAGAGCTGAGGAAGTGTTGTTCTAAGTCATCCATAAAAATGTTGGCATACTGTGGGGCCATGCGGGTACCCATAGCAGTGCCGCTGATTTTAAGGTATACATTGTCTCCAAATGTGAAATAGTTATGGGTGAGGACAAAGTCACAAAGTTCAGCCACCAGGTTTGCCGTGACATTATCGGGGATAGTGTTCCTGATGGCTTGTAGTCCATCTTTGTGTGGAATGTTGGTGTAGAGGGCTTCTACATCCATAGTGGCCAGGATGGTGTTATCAGGAAGATCACCGATGGATTGTAGTTTCCTCAGGAAGTCAGTGGTGTCTCGAAGGTAGCTGGGAGTGCTGGTAGCGTAGGGCCTGAGGAGGGAGTCTACATAGCCAGACAATCCTGCTGTCAGGGTGCCAATGCCTGAGATGACGGGGCGCTCAGGATTTCCAGGTTTATGGATCTTGGGTAGTAGACGGAATATCCCAGGTCGGGGTTCCAGGGGTGTGTCTGCGCAGATTTGATCTTGTGCTTTTTCAGGGAGTTTCATGAACAATTTCTCTCCCGGAGCAACAGTGACAGTGGGTGGCCAATTCAAGTAATGCAGAAATCATTTCCCTCCTGGACCAACAGTGGCACTGCATCGCCACTCAGGGTTATAAACAAACAATTTCCCTCATGGTGCAACAGTGACACTGGGTGGGCACTTGCACTAATGCACAAAGCATTTCCCTCATGGAGCAACAGTGACACTGGGTGGCCTCTCAGGGTAATGCACAAAGCATTTCCCTCACAGAGCAACAGTGACACTGGGTGGCCAATTCAGGTCGTGCACAAATCACTTCCCTCACGCAGGAAAAGTGACACTGCGTGGCTACTCAGGGTAACGAAGAAACAATTTCCCTCATGGAGCAAGAGTGACACTGGGTGGCTAATCCAGGTATCGCCAAAGCATTTCCCTCATGGAGCAACAGTGACACTAGGTGGCCACTCAGGGTAATGCACAGTGACATCAGGTGGCCAATCCACTAATGCACAAACCATTTGCTTTATGAAGGGACAGTGAGGATGGGTGCTGAATCCGAGTTATGCGCAAAGCATTTCTCTCAGAGCAATGGTAACACACAGTGACCTGTCAAAGTAATGCACACAACCTTTCCCTCTGAGCACTGCTGTGACATTCGGTGGCCATTTGGAGCAATGCAGGGGGTGTCTGCCTTGGAGCAGGAGTGACACCCGGTGGCCAGTTGGGATAACGTACAGAGAGAGCCCTCTGGGGGTAGTGAGTGCATGGGTTAGGACCCAGGAGCCTGAACTGTAGCAGGTCAGTCCCGAGTGCTGTGCAGAGTCCTGGACCCCCCACATGCCATGGGTGGTGCTACCTGGTGAGTGGAGACATAGGCCAAGGGCTACTCTCAGACCCCTGCTCACATCCTCTGCTGAATGTGGCCTGCTTTAGAGAGGAGGACTAGACTGGCATGACGAGGGAAGCTCACCCAGTGATATACAAGGAAGACACTTGAGGACTAAGCATCTCTTGTTACAGTCAAGTTGCTCTCCACGAAGTTACTGGACTTCAGGAAGATTCCATAGCACCTGACAATTCCTTGAGAGGGCAACAAAGGATTCCCCCACGTTTATCATGCCCCAGTTAGATGCAGAGGTCTTTTCTCAGGGGCCACACCCTGGGACGGGTTTGACCCCCGTGCTGGGATACCAGCTGATGTACTGGGATTTCACTGAGCCTGACTGCTCCACTAGCCTGGGCTCCCTCTCCCTGTTTTGCTGACTTAGGCTCTCCAGCCTCTGGCAGCACACACACATAAGTAGGGACGCAGCAGCTGGAGAATCACACGGAGTCTGTAAACACCTCTCTACGAGAAGACTCTGCTAGGAAATCGCCCAGCACTCAAATGCAGCTCCCCTCTGGAAAGTACACCCAAAATAATACTGTCTTGCGCTGCAGCAAAATCTATACAACGTAAGATCATAAATTTAATGCGGAGGAAGATATGCACAACTTCTTGACCTCCCTCCCTCCTCCTGGTTCAAAGTTGCACAAACTGGGTTTAATAATAATAATAAACAAAGAATAGTTTAACTATAAAAGGTAGATTAAGTGATTATAAGGGATAGCAAACAGAAGAAGGCAGATGACTAAACAAATACAAATACACATGCATACTAAGCCTAAGATCTTAAAGAGACTGGATTCAAGAAGTAAGTTCTCATCCTAAATGTCTTTAGCCAAGTTCAAGAGTTTCTGCAGCTTAGACTTCCAGTTGTTTCTCTTTGCAGACTAGACTCCTGTCTTAGTCTGGGCTCAGCCCTGGACTTCCCCCTTCTCAGTTCCTTTGTCTCTTCAGGTACTTTCACCAACCTTTCTACTGCCCTGCATGATTTTCCTCTGCTCTGATTTCTCCATGGCTCCCGAGACCTCACCTCTTGGAACGCACACCTACCCGTGTCCTACAAAGGGAGACGGCACCAGGAGAGGAGAGCAGAGGAGAGACCGAGAAAGCTGTCCAACAGACTAGAGAAGAGAGAAAAACATGGGAGGAAGGAAAGCAACTCACCAGCTGGAGTCATCCTCCTCGGTGCAACCTTCTGCTGCAGAGGAAACACCGTTCCTGACCAGAGAAATGAGCAGCCCCTGAAAATGGGGACCTTGTCTCTCTCGTAACCACAGCTGATCAGGAACCATTTCGTACAAACCCAGCCCCAGCTAATGGGGCGTCCCTACCTGGAGCCAGATGGGCCGTGAGCAAAGCCTTAACCAAACCAGACACTTATCTCACTGACATTAGCGACTGCTCCACTGCCAGCTGGAGGACTCCTGGCTTGCATCAACACTGCTCGCGGGCTCACTGCTCTCGCTCGCTTTCCATCCGATGAGGGGAGTAAACAGTTTGTACTAAACCCAGCACAAGGAGAAAAAACAAATAAGTTACCATCTCAGTGATCAACATCGCATAGGCTATTCTTTTCTCCTCTCCCGTAAGGCGGCGTTCCGCCCCAACCCCCCCCATTAGCCCTATAGTACCACAACTAGAAAGCACCCCTTGAAACGGCACCCGAAATAATCACTCTGCACAGCAGACTCTGGCCCCTCATCAGCCGTAATCTCACAGAGCGCCATACCCAAAGAGGAAGCACACGGCCTCTGAAGAAAACTGCAGCGAGCACAGATGAGGAATTCAAAGCACTGAGTGCTTACTCCCAGCCAGTTATGCACGAGACAGAAAGCTGACGACTCTTCATGTCTGCTTAGAAGTATGTCCAAGCTGCTTAGGTACACCTCGGCCACTTCTCCTCTGGCTAGGGCTCCTGGACAATTCCTCTGCAACAGTAGCTGCAAAAGCCAAGCATGAGCTATCATGAAACAAAGCTCCATTGGTGCTGGAAATCTTGCCCTCATCCACGCATTGGCCCCACTCGAAGAATAGAGACAGAGTTAACACCGACAGTCACTGCTCCACGCTCGTACGCACTGCCCTGCATGATTTTCATCCACTCCTACTTCTCCATGGCTCCCGAGACCTCACTTGTGGGAATGCACACCTACCTGTGTCCTATGAAGGGAGACAGCACGAGGAGAGGAGAGGAGAGAAAGAGAGAGTTGGCGAACACACTAGAGAAGACAGAGAAACATGAGAGCACGGCAAGCAACTCATCACCTGGAGTCATCCTCTTGGATCCAACCTTCTGCTGCGGAGGAGACACCATTCTTAACCAGAGAAATGAGCAGCCTCTGAAAATGGGGACCTCTTCTCCCTCTTAACCACAGCTGATCAGGAACCTTTTCTCACAAACCAAACCCTACCTTACAGGGCTTCCCTACCTGGACTCAGGTGGGGCGTGAGAAGAGTCCTCACCAAACCAGACACTTATCTCACAGAAACTGGCGATTGCTCGGCTCCCAGATGGAGGGTTCTTGCCTGGCATCAACAATGGTCACAGGCTCGCTGCTCTCACTCACGTTCCATCGCATGGGGGCAGTAGACTCTAAGGCTTGACTTCTTCCTTCGTACTAAAGACAGCAGAGGGGGGGGGGAAAACAAAAAAAATTACCATCTCCACCTGCTATGTCACGTAGCCTCTTCATTTCACATCTCCCGTAACCCACGGCACCGCCCTCAACCCATCTCCTGTTACTACTTTACAACTGCAATTAGAAGGCGCCCATTATAACGGCACCCAAAATAGTCACTTTGCTCAGGAGACTCTGGTTCCTTCCTCAGACTTAATCCCAGAGTCTCGTACCCAACAAGGAAGCCCACGGCCTGTGAAGAAAACTACAGCAAGGACAGACGAGGACCTGAAAGCACTGACCACACAGCCAGTTATGCAGCAGGCAGAAACATGAGACCTCTTTATGTCTCCTTGAAAAGATGCCCAAGCTGCTCAGGTCCACCTCTGCCATTTCTCCTCCGGCTAGAGCTCCTGCACAATTCCTCTGCAAGAGCAACTGCAAAAGCCAAGCATGAGCCATCACGACACAAAACTCGATTGGTGCTGGAAATTTTGCCCTCAGCCCTGCCTCCCTCTTTCATCCCATCTACAGGGGCCCCACTCGATGAACAGAGACCGAGTTAACACCAACAGTCACACCATCACTCTCGCACCGGCTGCCCTGCACGATTTTTGTCCCCTCCTACTTCTCCATGGCTCCCGAGACATAGCCTGTAGGGATACACACCTAGCGTGACTTCCCGTGTCCCGTGAAGGGAGACAGCACAAGTAAAGGGGAGAGAAAGAGACAGAGACAGTGTGTGTTGGCCAACATACTAGAGGAGAGAGAGAGAGAAAACCATGGTAGGATAGCAAGCAACTCACCACCTGGAATCATCCTCCTAGATCCAACCTTCTGCTGCGGAGAAGACACCGTTCCTGACCAGAGAAATGAGCAGCCTCTGAAAATAGGGACCTGTTCTCCCTCTTAACCACAGCTAGTCAGGAACCCTTCCTTACAAACCCAATCCTACCTTACGGGGCTTCCCTACCTGGACTCAGGTGGGGCGTGAGCAGAGCCCTCACCAAACCAGACACTTATCTCATGGACAGCAGTGGCTGCTCGGCTCCCAGATGGACGGCTCTTGCCTGGCATCAACAATGATCACAGGCTCGCTGCTCTCACTCACTTTCCATCGCATGAGGGCAGTAGATTCTGACGCTTCACTTCCTTTTCCTTGGTACTAAACCCAGCACAAGGTGAAAAAAACAAGTAAGTTACCATCTCAGTCGGCAACATCTCGTAGGCTCTTCTTTTTGCCTCTCCCACACGGCGGGGATCCGCCCTCAACTCTCCTCCCATTACACCTTTAGCATTACAACCAAAAAGCACCCTTTCTAACAGCACCCAACATAGTCACTCTGCACAGAAGACTATGGCCCCTCCCCAGCCTTAATACCACAGAGCCCCATACCCAACGAGGAAGCACACGGCCTGTGAAGAATACTACAGCGAGTACAGATGAGGAATTGAAAGCACTGACCGCTTACTCATAGCCAGTTATGCGGGAGGCAGAAAGCTGAGGACTGTTCACGTCTGCTTAGAAGGATGCCCAAGCTGCTCAGGTCCACTTCTCCCATATTCTCATCCGGCTAGGGCTCCTGGACAATTCCCCTGCAAGAGCAGCTGCAAAAGCCAAGCATGAGCCATCACTCCACAAAGCTCGATTGGTGCTGGAAATCATAGAATCATAAAATATCAGGGTTGGAAGGGACCTCAGGAGGTCATCTTGTCCAACCCCCTGCTCAAAGCAGGACCAATCCCCAATTAAATCATCCCAGCCAGGGCTTTGTCAAGCCTGACCTTAGAAACTTCTAAGGAAGGAGATTCTACCACCCCCCTAGGTAACGCATTCCAGTGTTTCACCACCCTCCTAGTGAAAAAGTTTTTCCTATTATCCAACCTAAACCTCCCCCACTGCAACTTCAGACCATTACTCCTTGTCCTGTCCTCTTCTACCACGGAGAATAGTCTAGAACCATCCTCTTTGGAACCCCCTTTCAGGTAGTTGAAAGCAGCTATCAAATCCCCCCTCATTCTTCTCTTCTGCAGACTAAACAATCCCAGTTCCCTCAGCCTCTCCTCATAAGTCATGTATTCCAGACCCCTAATCGTTTTTGTTGCACTTCGCTGGACTCTCTCCAATTTTTCCACATCCTTCTTGTAGTGTGGGGCCTAAAACTGGACACAGTACTCCAAATGAGGCCTCGCCAATGTCGAATAGAGGGGAACGATCACGTCCCTCGATCTGCTGGCTATGCCCCTACTTATACATCCCAAAATGCCATTGACCTTCTTGGCAACAAGGGCACACTGTTGACTCATATCCAGCTTCTCGTCCACTGTCACCCCTAGGTCCTTTTCCGCAGAACTGCTGTCTAGCCATTCGGTCCCTAGTCTGTAGCGGTGCATTGGATTCTTCCATCCTAAGTGCAGGACCCTGCACTTATCCTTGTTGAACCTCATCAGATTTCTTTTGGCCCAATCCTCCAATTTGTCTAGATCCCTCTGTATTCTAACCCTACCTGCCACCGTATCTACCACTCCTCCTAGTTTAGTATCATCCGCAAATTTGCTGAGAGTGCAATCCACACCATCCTCCAGATCATTTATGAAGATATTGAACCAAACCGGCCCCAGGACCGACCCTTGGGGCACTCCACTTGATACCGGCTACCAACTAGACACGGAGCCATTGATCACTACCCGTTGAGCCCGACAATCTAGCCAACTTTCTACCCACCTTATAGTGCATTCATCCAGCCCATACCTCTTTAACTTGCTGACAAGAATACTGTTGGAGACTGTGTCAAAAGCTTTGCTAAAGTCAAGAAACAATACATCCACTGCTTTTCCTTCATCCACAGAACCAGTAATCTCATCACAGAAGGCGATTAGATTAGTCAGGCATGACCTTCCCTTGGTGAATCCATGCTGACTGTTCCTGATCACTTTCCTCTTGTGTAAGTGCTTCAGGATTGATTCCTTGAGGACCTGCTCCATGATTTTTCCAGGGACTGAGGTGAGACTGACTGGCCTGTAGTTCCCAGGATCCTCCTTCTTCCCTTTTTTAAAGATGGGCACTACATTAGCCTTTTTCCAGTCGCCCAGGACTTCTCCCGATCGCCATGAGTTTTCAAAAATAATGGCCAATGGCTCTGCAATCACAGCCGCCAACTCCTTTAGCACTCTCGGATGCAATGCATCCGGCCCCATGGACTTGTGCACGTCCAGCTTTTCTAAATAGTCCCTAACCACTTCTTTCTCCACAGAGCGCTGGCCACCTACTCCCCATGCTGTGTTGCCCAGCGCAGCAGTCTGGGAGCTGACCTTGTTCGTGAAGACAGAGGCAAAAAAAGCATTGAGTACATTATCTTTTTCCATATCCTCTGTCACTAGGTTGCCTCCCTCATTCAGTAAGGGGCCCACACTTTCCTTGGCTTTCTTCTTGTTGCCAACATACCTGAAGAAACCCTTCTTGTTACTCTTAACATCTCTTAAAATCTTGCCCTCAGCCCTGCCTCCCTCTTTCATCCCATCTACATTGGCCCCACTCGATGAACAGAGACAGAGTTTACACCAACGGTCACCGCTCCGCTCTCACACGCACTGCCCTGCATGATTTTCGTCCCCTCCTACTTCTTCTTGGCTTCTGAGACATAGCCTGTGGGGATGCACGCCTAGCGTGCCTGCCCGTGTCCTAGGAAGGGAGACAGCACAGGGAAAGGCAAGGACCGAAAGAGAGACAGAGACAGAGACAGAGCGTGTGTGTTGGCCAACGTACTAGAGGAGAGAGAGAGAAAAAAATGGTAGGACAGCAAGCAACTCACCTCCTGGAGTCATCCTCCTACACGAAACCTTCTGCTGTGGATGCGACACCGGTGCTGATCAGAGAAATGAGCAGCCTCTGAAAATGGGGACCACCTTTCCTCCCTCGTAACCACAGTTAATCAGGAACTTTTCCTTACAAACCCAGCCCTACCTTACGGAGCTTCCCTACCTGGACTCAGGTGGGGTGTGAGCAGACCCCTCACCAAACCAGACACTTATGTCACCGACAGTGGCATCTCCTCGGCTCCCAGATGGACAGCTCTTGCCTGGCATCAACAATGGTCACAGGCTCGCTGCTCTCACTCACTTTCCATCGCACGAGGGCAGTAGACTCTGACTGTTCACTTCTTTTTCCTTGGTACTAAACCCAGCGGGGGGGGTGGGGGTGGGGAAGAAAAAATATTAGCATCTCCATCTGCAGTGTCGCATAGTCTCTTCATTTCACATCTCCCGTATCCCATGGCTCTGCCATGAACCCATCTCACGTTCCTACTTTACAACTGCAACTAGAAGGCGCCCATTGTAACGGCACCAAAAATAGTCACTTTTCTCAGGAGACTCTGGTCCCTTCCCCAGCCTTAATCCCAGAGTCTCGTACCTAACGAGAAAGCCCACGGCCCGTGAAGAGTACTACAGCGAGAACAGACGAGGACTTGAAAGCACTGACCTCACAGCCAGTTATGCAGAAGGCAGAAACATGAGGACTATTCATGTCTCATTTGAAGGATGTCCAGGCTGCTCAGGTCCACTTCTGCCATATTCTCATCTGGCTAGGGCTCCTGGACAATTCCTCTGCAAGAGCGGCTGCAAATGCCAAGCATGAAAGATCACTACACAAAGTTCATTTAATCTTGCCCTCATCCCTGCTTCCCCCTCCCATTCCGTCTGCACCACTCAATAAACAGAGACTGAGTCAACACCGACAATCACCGCTCCACTCTACTATTCACTGCCCTGCATGATTTTTGTCCCCTCCTCCTTCTTTATGGCTCCCGAGAACAAGCCTATGGGGATGCACACCTAGCACACCTTCCCGTGTCTTATGAAGGGAGACAGCACAAGAAGAGGAAAGGAGAGAGAGAGTCCATGGTGCTGATTGATGGAGAAGTTCTGAGGAGGATTGAGGCTGAGGGACAATAGGGGAGCAGGTGGGGGATAAGCACAGGGATTGGGGCCCCTGGCAGTTGTGGGATGTTGAGTTGTGGCTCCACCCGTTTGGGTTGAAGTGGGGGCATGTTGCTTTAGGACCTGCTCAGGGGGCATGAGAATGGGCAGGAGCAGGAGGGCAGGGCATACGGGAGAATAGGAGATTTTGGATGTGGAGGGTTAGGGTGCAGGTCCGCCAGGGGGAGAGAATGAGAGGGTATTAAGAGGACTTTATCTAGGTGAGTGGTGGACGGTGTGAGTTCCTGGAGGGATAGGAGCAGGAGATGAAGTGGTTTCAGAGGAGGAAACTGAGGCACACAAGCCAAGGAGGGAAAGCAAACTTGATGGGGGGTGGATGGCAAAGGGTGCCCCACTGTAACCTACTGTCCCCAGTCATGGGAGGGGTCACCTATGCCCCTCACTGTGAGGTTGGCTGCTCCCACTGGCAGCACAGCTCAGGGATGCTCCCTCTGTGACTCGCTGTTGCACATATAGAAGGCACTTCTCATAGCAGCTTGTGCTTCTCACCATGCCCTGGCAGCTACAAGTTTCTGGCTCCTCACTTCATGGTGGGAGAAAGCACAAGACACTCCATCTATCTTTTTCTCCTCGATCCAACCCCCTGCTTAGTGCCTTGCCTCTGCTGTGACATCTCAATACAGAGATGGGGCAAAAGGGTACCTGCAAAACTCCTGGGCTATCTCCCCTCCAGCACGGTACATGTGGTTCAAAGTGAAGGGGAAAAGGGAGTAGCCTGCCCTCTCTTCCCATATGTTTAGTCATTTGTGATGTAAAAAAACCTGCTGTAATGACACAAATGGAGAAACAGATCTTACTATACACTATAACAGAGTTTAAGTGGTAGTTATACAAAGGTGCGTTAAAATTAGAGCTGCTAGAGCATAGTCCCCCACCACACATTGTTATTTAAAAAAAACTATTACCAACCTATCAGAATACATCCTTATTCCTTAGAGTAGGCTACCAGCGGATAAGCATGACTGAGATACTAAAGAACTCAGAGTTATATGTAGTTAAAATTTTCTGTATGTTTCGCAGTGTGACTGTTCAGCCTCAGTCGTGCTTGTTTCCCCATCTGTAGAAGGTTAAGGATTACATCCTCCTCCTCCCAGCCAGAATCTAGTGTCTAAAGCTGATTTCAAGGCAGTAGTAGACCTTTAGAATCATCGCTTTGTTGTAGGTTTAAAATTAGAATTTTGAAATAACTAAAAGAATGGAATAATTGTTTTATCCTGCATTGCAGTTTGGTGTTCCTGTTCAAATAGTCTGTGTAAATCAATCCTGCTTTGTACATCAATGAGGAATGTGTGTGTTAGAAGAAAAGCGTGAAGGCCATCACCGGACCAGATGTTCTAGGGAAGACAGACATAAAGGCGTGTAGCCAGACAGCCAGCCCCCCTCTCACACCAGCATTGCTGGGAACACAAGGGAGCCAAAACAACAGGGCACTTAACATCAATTCCAGCACAGCCTTTGAAGCTGTGAGAAGCACAAGTGTGCTGCTACAATGTGCCTCTGGGAACATATACAACGATTAGGCTCACAGCAGACAGAGCAGCTGTGACAGACATGGCTCTTA
Organism: Eretmochelys imbricata; assembly: GCF_965152235.1. Classification (NCBI taxonomy): domain Eukaryota; kingdom Metazoa; phylum Chordata; order Testudines; family Cheloniidae; genus Eretmochelys; species Eretmochelys imbricata. The sequence goes on along the minus strand of NC_135593.1, from coordinate 20,891,703 downwards.
GCCCCTACTAAATAGCGTGATGCACACACCCCAACATCCTAGGTGGGAAAATATTTACCCTAATAAAAGGAATGTCCAGTAGTCAAAACTTATTGTTTCTCTCCCTTGCAAGTGTAAACTACTCTTGTGAGAGCTGGCCTCACCCAGACAGACCAGCCCCAATTTGGCATAAGAAAGGAGAAAGAGAATAAAGGAGTACAGAGGTATAAGTATGGGACCTACAGCACCATGATTTTTGAGTGCTTTTCACTATCTATCTGCTAGTCAGATAAGTGACAGCCTCCCAAGGCTTCTGCAGCTAAGAGGGTCCCTAAGCCTTGTCCCTTATTCGTCTTTCCGCGGAATTGAGTGACCGTTCCTGGCTTGGCACCTCTGGAATCGAGAGATGCAAGGAGGATAAGAAGCACCCACACCTGATCTTCTATCTTTAGTGTACACATATTTTGAAATAGAGCTCTATACTTTGTTTTCTTTCTTTGGGATTGTGGCTTCAGTTTTGTAACTTGTTTGTGTGTGTAACATCTCTACATTTAAATAAGTAGGCACTAGCAATTTTGTAACCACATGATTAGAATCTAGTTTAATAAATTTTGGTAACCATTTGTGCATAAGCCTGACTTGTTTCTCTGGTTTACTGTAAAGCAGCCAACACAATTAAAGAACCTCAGCCGTTTTGGCTATAAAGCCTGGCCATTAGGTGAGAGTACTAAGAGCCTAGCGTTGAGTTGTGCCGCCTCCACGGGGCAAACTCTTGGGGCGCCTGTCAGTCAATCCTAACTGCCCACTGCGAAGGAGCTCTGAGCTCTAGCAGTTAAAGTCACGGGTGTTTAGGACCTTGGGGCATCCGTCAGCCTAGCCCGGGCTGCCCAACGCGAAGGGACAGTGTGTCCTAGCGGTTAAAGTCACGGATGGTATAAAACGGGCATAGCTGGCACCTCACCAAACATCCTTGGCCATCGGCTAACAAGGCGCCAGGAGATTGCAACACGCCCCTATTGAGATATCAAAGTTGGGCACATTGATGACTGAAAAATAAGGCAAGCACCTACCAATTGTGACAAGATAGCTGTGATCAAAACCAGCATGGGGTAACTCCCCAAGAGACTGATGAAGGAATAAAATAAAAAAAAATAAGAACAATTTAAGAAAACAAGCACTTGTCAAACGGCAATTGATTACAGCATGATGATGCAAAACTCATTGGTCCCAATGAAGGAAGTTCACTATATAAACATGGTGCTTTGCCATGAAGTTTTGGGTTCGTCCTGCCAAGACTTCCCCAGAGCATTGTGTCGTGACTGACAGAACCTGGCTCCTCCCTACCCATGATCAACCTAGCTGGCCACTCGGTTGCTCTGAACTCTGGACTGGTAACACAACATAGACTGGCGGGACAATGTGTGTGTGATTGAATGCATATGCTAATTGTTGTATCTCCAATAAACGCAGCATATTGCCTTTTCCCCTGAAAAAGATCCCATGAGCTTCTCATAAGCATACCACAGTAGGGGTGGGACAGTGGAAGAAACGGGAATGGGGGCATTCTGGGGAATAAATTTTCAATGCCCAAGTGGATCTTTGCAAACTTGTCTATATGATGTATTTATGTATTTTTAATCACACCTCCAGCTGCACCAAGTAGCACATAGGGCACCACATTCTGCAAACAAAGGTAAGAGACTACAATTCCTTTGCTGCATCAAGGCACGCTGCACTAGAAGCACACATGAGAAGAAGCAGCAGCAGCTTTAAGTCCTTGTCCTGTTCTCCCCCTCCCCCTCCCCCCCCCCGCACGCGTGCGCACACACACACAGAGTAGATCTGCACACAGAGCTACAGCCATCTCTGTCTCACTCACCACGGGACACATGCAGGTGAACATATCTATAAAGGGAGGCTGTTGACCAACAGGCAAGGAGAGCGAGCATGTTGGCCAACATTTTAGAGACAAGTCATGAAGGAAGAACAAACATCAGAGTGGTAGGCGTGTTAGTCTGTATCAGTAAAAAAGAGGAGTCCTTGTGGCACCCTGGAGACTAACAAATTTATTTGGAAATGCCCAAATAAATTTGTTAGTCTCTAAGGTGCCACAAGGATTCCTCATTTCAGCACCTGTAGTCACCTTCCTGGTTCTAGGCTTCTCCTCAGGAGGACATGCTCCCCCCTGCCCTGGGAGATCAGCTACTCCCAAAATGGGGAAATTCTCCTCCTTCACCCAGAACGAGCAGGAAACCTTTTATTAGAAAACAAGCCACAGGTAGAGGGAAGCAGGAGTCTGTACTCAGCCTTTACCACACATTTATCTTCAAGGCCAGTCAGGGTAATGCACTGGTGGTGTTCCCAGGAGCAACAGTGACACCCGGTGGGTGGGCAATCAGGATAATGCACGGACTGCTTCTGCCCTGGAGCAACAGCGACACCCAGTGGCAACTCAGACTGTTTACTCAGGAGCAGCAGTGACACTGATGGCTAGTCAGGGGTAATGCATGTACTATCTCTTCTATGGAGCAGTGGTGACACCCAGTGGCCAGTCAAAGTAATGCACAGAGTGTTTCTCAGAAAAACCAGTAACACCCCGTGGCCAGCTGTGGGCAGTGCCAGCCTCTTCTGGTTGTTGGGGAGGGGTGGGGACAGAAAATTGTGACAGCAGCAACCTGCCTTGCCCTGCCCTGCCCCTCCCTGTGGCTCTACCGCCTGCTCCTCCTCAGTGAAGTGCCAGCCCCGCCTCCTCTCCTCCAAGGCCTTGGCCCATGGCAATGTCAGAGGCCAGAAGCCAGAGTGGGGTAGGGTGAAGCAGTTGCTGCACTAGCTAATGCCATCTTGTAGGCAGCCACAGTACTTCCCCATCTTGTCCTCCTGCTGCTTCGGGCACCGGGGCTGTGGCTGCTCCTCAGTTCCCTACTGCCCTTTGACTGCTCACAGCCTATAAGAGCGTCCCTGGTGTGGGGTCCCGCTACGGGACCAGCATAGCCCTCAGGGAGCAGGACCCAGGAGCAGGACCCAGGGCCAGAGCACATCAGTCCGGGATGCTGTACTGAGCTGTGGACCCTCCACCTGCCCTGGGTGGTGCACCCTTGTGAGCAGACGCACAGGCCAAAGGCTACTCTCGGTCCCCCCTGCTCATGTCTTCTGAAGCAAGCCAGAGTCGGTAGGGAGGAGGACTAGAGTGGCGTCACCAGGGAAGCTCACTCAGTGATGTAGAAGGAAGAGAGTTAAGGACTGAGCATCTCTGGTTACAGGCAAGTTGCTCTCCACATAGTTACCATACTTCAAGAAGACTCCATAGCACCAGGCAAGTCCTTGAGAGGGGACCAACGACTCCCCCAAGCTTATCGTGCCTCACATAGATGCAAAGGCCTTTTCTCAAAGAGCCACTCCATGCTAAGAAGAGTCTTTGCAGCCCTCCCTCATTACTGAGCAAATTTCTATTTGCTCTTACTCCACAGATCACTGTCTGGTTTCCATCCCCCAGGATGGCCTCAGGGTGGGTGCTCCTTTTGGTCTCTGCCACAGGCTGGCCATTCTCTCATCTACCCAAAGTCAACAGGAACTGAAAAGAGAAAGAACACTTATAAGCTAGGCCACCACTGCTGCGTGCACACAGAGAGATGTACTAGCTGGCTGCTGCTCATTGGAACCCCCTTCTCTATTCTTCTCCAGCCTATCCAGGGCCTAAAATGCTCATTACTCATAAGGAACTGCAGCCCTCCAGATCTCTGCACACCCTCAGCCAATGACACCCATGCCTGCCCAGGATGGTTCTCTGAAGAAAGAAACGGTTGAGTAGGGAACTGGAGAACAATGTGGTCTCCAGTGACTCACACCAGATGACATGGAAGGACAGAGCAGAAACTACAAAGCATCTCTACTTGCTTGCAGGTCACCCTCCTTCACATTTCGTTGGGGGAGGAAGGGGACACTCCCAGACAATTACCAGCCTATCAGAGTGTGATGAAGCGGGACTGTTCTTAATGTTTCCTCTGAATATTGTGGGGATGCCTCAGTTTCCCCTATGCAGCTCTTAAGTATCTAGGTGGTGGGATAAGGGTGTGTGATTGTTGCAGAGTCCTAGTGTGTGCAGGGGTCTGGACACAGAGAGTGGCCCACACCCTGTTTCCTGGCAACTGATGGCCTGGGCCCTTCCCCCCTGCAAGGTGAGAGCTAAAGGGTTGGAGAACAAAGGAATCAGGTGACTTCCTGGCCTGGGAAAGGGACAAAGCCCAGAGGAGGAGGAGGAGCGGGAGAGAGTCACTTTGAGGCTGGCTGGGGACATGGAGTGAAGTGCAGACGTGGTTGTCTGGCTCACTGCCCCCAGAAATGGACCCAGCTGAGGGGTCCTGGTCTCTGCATCTACAAGCTCTGTTTTAGATCATGTTCCTGTCGTCTAATAAACCTTCTGTTTTACTGGCTGGCTGAGAGTCATGTCTGACTGCAAAGTTGGGGTGCTGGACCTTCTGGCTTCCCCAGGAGCCCGCCTGGGCGGACTTGCTGTGGGAAGTGCACAGAGGGGCAGAGGATGCTGAATGCTCCGAGATCAGACCCAGGAAGCTGGAAGTTGTGTGAGCTGTGTGTCCTGAAAACAGTCTGCTCACAGAAAAGAGACTTCCCCAGAGTCCTGACTGGCTTCGTAGGGAGCAGTTCCAGAGCATCACCCGGGGACTCTGTGACAACTGGTGGTAGCGGTGGGATGTACTGCACCCCGTGGGTGACGCTTCCTGCAGTAAATGACTGGAGAGCAGTAAAACGAAGGGGGATTGATAAGGACCAGATGTGCTAAATGCTCAGAGAGGAGCTGTTTTGGGGGCGATTAACCCCTGGGAGTGTGTGACCAGCAAGAAGGACTGTGCAGTAATGGGGTCCCCCTGGGAACTGTGGTGAGCAGTCTCGGGGCAGATGAGCCTGCGGCTTGGTCCTGGGAGAGAGAGAAGGACTTTTGCAGTAACAGGGTTCCCCTGGGGATTGCAGCAAGCAGTCCTAGGGGCGAAGGAGTCTGCAGCTCAACCCTGGCAAATAGGTGGTGACCTCGAGAAGGGCTGACACACTAGGAGTTCTCCCTGGAAACCGTGGGGAGCGGAGAGCACACGGGCCTGTGAGTCCACAACAACTTGGCAACAGCAGAGAGACGGCCTGTCACCGTCTCCTTAAGAAGGACATTGTAACCCTGTGCAAAAAGAGAGGGTTGAGCTTTGGAAAGTTCACCAAAGCAGAGTTAATCCTGCAGCAAGCGGGCGGACCTGTGAACACCGACGGGCCCTGCGGCTTTTCGCCAAGCAGGACGGCAGGGCCCGCTGCTGTGCTCTCCGCTCCTCCGCCCAAGCAGCCGGAATCGGCGCCGCTCGGTCCCGAGCTACTTCTCGCGGGCGTCCGCTGAGCTCCGACTGCACAAGGCCATAATGTCTCCGCCCAACATTGCTCTCAGAAAACGTCACTTGGTGACAGCCCAATGGGAGATTAGCTCCGTCAGAAAACGCCACTTAGTGAGGACCCTATGGGAGATCATCTTTCAGGAAAACGTCACCTCACTAGGCCCAATGGGAGATCAGCTGTCAGAAAACGCCGGGCAGGCCGGCAGCACTGCTCTTCTCAAAAATCGCGAGACAGCGAGCGCCCCGCCCCCGTCCCGTAGCGGCTCTTTCCAAGATCTTCCGAAGACATTAACCGTTTTCCAACCTCGGAACTGCCGCGTGCCCCAACCGCTGCCCGCGCGCTTCTGTTCCAGGGCCGCTGTCACGACAGCGCACATAAGACGCGGGCGATTACACCCCTCACCAGACTCCATCGGCGGCGCATTGAAGAGAAAAAAGAAACCCCCCCCAGAGACAGAATTTTAAAATACCACCCAGCTCCCGCCAGCTCGTTTCTCTGAAGCACCTGGAGTGCTCAGCGCGCCTTCCCCAGTCGGGCAACGGGCTTCCCAGTCAGGGTGACCACACTCCCAGCCGGGGCGGGCTCTGCCCAGGCGGGCTTCCAATACGTTACACTAAAAAATATGGGTCCCAACCGCAAAACTTACTCAAATTTTACCCCAGTGTCCCCAAACTGCCGGCTTTTATTATGCAAATAAGATCCTGCCGCGCTCAATCAACTCTCCGTGTTCTCCAGGGGGAGCCCGCCGCCACAGACCCACGTTAATATTTAAAATTAGCTAGTGCCTCGCTCCCTCAGTTCTCTCAGCTCTCCAGCAGGTGACGTCGGAGAGCTCCGAGCTCGCTCCCTCCACCTTTCTCGCGTCAGCTTCAGGCCCCAGGTTCACAAATGCATAACCCGGGTGGGATTCTAGCAGAAGAATATCACTTACTCACTTGGTTAGCCGTTGAGGAATGCGGTGCTGCTCTGAGGGGACGTACTTGCATACTTGGGATATTATTACAAAGATACAATTAGAATTTCTGTTAGACCATTTTAAAGGCAATTTATATTTGGTAAAAACCGTTTTTAGTGAAAGAAATGCTGTCGTGACAGCACGGTTACTGCGGCTACAGAACACTTTCCCTCCTGGGTGAAACAAGAAGTTAGAATTCGAAAATTACATAGTTTGTTCCAATGTTGGTATAGGTTTAATTTCGCTTATGTGCAGGTTTGTTTAAGACTGACTGCTTTGGTTTATTGTTTTGGTAGGGTTACCATATTTGAACATTCAAAAAAGAGGACACTCCACAGGTGGCGGTATTTGCTCTTGCCCCCTTCCCCACCCCCATTCCAACCCCTTCCCCAAAGTCCCCATCCCAACTCTGCCCCCACTCTGCCCCATTGGACACCTTCCCCAAATTTCCGCCCGGCCCTGCTTCCTCCCCAAGTACTCCCCCTCCTCCCCCTCCCTCCCAGCCATGTGAAACAGCTGTTTCAGGGCGCAAGTGGTGGCAGCTCGCGCGCTGGGGGGGAAAAGCAGGCACTCTCTCAAGTGATCAACATTCACTTTCTTTCCTGAATGATCAACTCTTCTTTGGGGAAAATAATGGCTAATCCTGGACATTTTAAAATATTTAAAAATTCCTCCCGGACGGTGATTTAAGAACCAAAAAGCCAGGCATGTCTGGGAAAATACGGATGTATGGTAACCCTAGTTTTGGTTTGTTTTTTTTTTAGTTGAAGTGGAGCTTTTAATTGACGTTTACGGGACTGGAATGTCTGCCATGCAATACCAGTATTGCAGTATTCAACTATTGCAGTACCAGTATTTTGGCCAGTATTCAACTATTCAATTGCTTTATAGGTGGTTTTAATAGTAGGACTTATTTATCTTATGTTATTTTATCATCCTGCTATAGCACACTTTTTTGATAATTTATAGCATTTGTTGTTTTTTTTAAACAAAATAGCTTTTCTTAATGTTTGGGTTTTAAATTAAGCATTGTTTGCAGTTTCAAATGTTGCTTTAGATTTTTGGTTTCTGATGGGATATTTAAGAGGATTTCGGATTTAATACTAAAATTTGGACAGATTTAGATTATTTAGATGTATTTGGAGTAAATCCTGTTTACTATTTTATTTTAATAAAGGTTATATTGCTGTAAACCCTGGCCAAGGGGGAGAGGAGATGAGCTGGCCTTTAACAAGGAGCAGAGGCCTGGCCACCATGAGGAGTGGAGCCAGGTGATGAAGGGGGCACAGCTCCCCAATTTTTTTTCTCTAGCCCACCTCACCCACCACCCATCCACCAAACGGCAAGAGGCTGATGCACACCTGCTGGCCATTCTGCTTTATCCCGACAGGCCACTGGGTGTCACTGCTCCTCCCAGGGAACCACCTTCTGTGCATCATCCCGACTGGTCACTGGGTGTCACTGCTGGTCCAAGGGAACCACCTTCTGTGCATTACCCTGAGTGACCACAGGATGTCATTGCTGCTCCAAAGAAATGTGATCCGTGCATTACCCTGACTGACCACTGGGTGTTACTGTTGCTGCAACGGAAACACACTCTGTGCATTACTCCAACTGGCCACCTAGTGTCACTGCTACTCCATGGACAACACCACGCTCTGTGCAGTACCTTCACTGGCCGCCGGGTGTCACTGCTCCTCCATGGGAGACCCACAGTTTTCATTCGCCGACCTGGATAGCTCTCTGGCCACCCAGCTCTGACGACAGTGCCACCACCAGCAGCATCGCGGAAGTCCCCACACAATCGTATGCGCCGCCCAGAGCAGACAGAGGGTTCAGGGTGCCCCACGGCAACCCAAACAGACCCACTCCGCCCCAGGCTCCTGGGCCCTGCCGCCCATGGTTGATGCTCCCCGAGGGCTCTGTGAGAGCCACGTTACCCTACCAGGGCAGCTCTTGGGGGATGCAAGCAGTCGAAGGGTGGCAGGAAGCTGAGGGGCAGCCCCAGCCCCAGGGCGAAGAGCAGCAGCAGCAGGAGGAGACAGGGGACCACCCCAGTTGCCCATACCATGGCACCAGCCAGCACATCAGTCACCCCCCACTGGCCAGGAGGAGGGAAATGCAGGGGGTGGGGGAGGAGGCAGGGCTGGCACTTAAGAGGAGCAGGGAGCGGAGCCATAGAGATGGGTGGGGCCATGTGGCAAGGGGGGGTGCAGCCCCCCCCAATTTTCTGTCTAGCCTACCTCAGCCCCCCACTGCAAAGAGGATGGTGCCACGCACTGAGGGGGAAAATTAGGGTTTGAGGGTTTAGGGTTGGGATTACAGAGTCAGGGTCTAGGGGCTGGATTAGGGTGAGGGTAAAGGGGAGTTAGGTTTAGGGTGTGGATTAGGTTTGGAAAGGGTTAGGGGTTGAGAGGGAGAGTTGGATTAGGGGGAGGGGAGGATTAGGGTTCTGGGAGGCAAGACTGAGGGCTAGAGGGTTGTGTTTAACATGAGGGTTAGGATTAGCTTTAGGGATTACGTTGAGTAAGAGTTTGGGTTCAAAGGTGGGTTAGAGTTAAGGGGTTAGGGTTATGGTCAGCGTGGGGATTATGATGTAATAGGGTGATGGTTGGAGATCAGGGTTCGTTGAAGGGTTAGGATGCAGGGGTCAGGGTTGGGTTGCCTAGGGTGAAGGGAGGGGTCAGGGTTTAGGGTTGGGTTGTGGTGTGGGATAGGGATGGGGTCAAAGGTTAGGGGGAGGAGTTGGGTTAGAGTATTGGGGAACAGGAATTAGGGTTTGGGATTAGGGTTAGCAGGTGAGGGCTCAGGGTTTGTCTTTTTTGCTGTTCTAATTGCTTGAATTGACCATTCTGTATCATAATTTGCTGTAAATGTAGTTTAATTCCTTTTATTGACTTTTCAAAAACATAAGTTTCATTATTATTATAACATCACCTATGTTTTTATTGTGACGCAGTAAATTACAGGTTTTAATACTCAAGGTTTTTTTGTTTTTTAATGTCAGGCTATTATTTGTGATCCTATCACTTCAATGCTGCCGGATTTCCTTGGTTGCCTCAGCCCTGGTCCAAAAATAGCAATTTGTGACGGATGGTATCTGCCCTGTCACAGTTTCCTACCCCATGAAATCTCTATATTAAATTTGGACCTCAATAAAACAAATGTTTTCTAACTTAGAAAAATGTATTCAATTAGAAAACTAATTTCATGAGTGTCCCAATTTCAAATAGATATTTCCCAGAAGTAGCACATTGTGAGAAGGCATACCCATCTGTCCCAATTTGCTACTCCTAGACCCAGGGCTGGTGAATTGTGGGAATGGCAAATTGCATCAGGGCAGCAAAAACTTGTTATGTAACCGCAACTGGTAGGAAATTGGGACAGGGAGCAGTTTGTAATAGTATGTCCTGACACTGAAGAGGAGATGCTGGGATGTCTCCCCACACCAGACATCAGGCTCTCCACATTAGGGACAGTGGCTGCCAGGCCAGCTGGGCCCTGGGCTGGGGCTCCAGCTGGGGGCTGGTCTTGGTCTCTGTGGTGAGCAGGCTACTCTGGGAGCAGGAGAGGGTGAGATCTGGGGCAGGCACTGGAGCAGGTTGTTCAGTAGCCAGGAGCCCATGTGCTTGACCGTCCCTGAGCAGCTGAGGAGCACAGTGTGCAGCTGGTCCATGCACCTGATGTAGCCACTGCTGTAGTGCTGCTCTGTGGCCAGGCTCTGCTTGGTGGTGGCTGCAAGAGATGGATCAGTGTCAGAAACAGCTCAGCAAATGGGGGGCCAGGAGCTGTTGTGGCAATCAGCCACAAGCCAAACCCACAAACCTGCCAGCCTGCAGCATCACCATCTGTCCTCCATATGCCACACACACCTCTCCATCCCTCCTCTGTATGCCAGAGATGCTCATCTATCCATCTCCATACACATCTCTGTTTCTCTCTGATTTTCCATGCAGTGCTCAACACAATTAGGCCCAGACCTGAGTGAGGCTTTTGGATGCAGCAGTACTGGAGCTGTAGGGTGACAGTGCATCTCTGGGCATCTCTAGTCTCAGCCCCTTTTCTCTTGAGCCCGAAGCCATGACTCTGAGTTCACACCTCTGGGGCCCAGACCCCATAGCCCTGAAGACACCCAACCAGCCACTTTTGCTCTGGGATCCCATTATAGCAACAAGAATCTTCCCAAAGTCCCCATGAAGATTGGGGGGTAGTGACACCTTGAGCCTGGCAGGCAGCATAAACTCTCCTCAGCATGGCATGGACCAACCCTGGGGCAGACAGATCCTATATGACCCATTGGAGACTACAGGGGGCAAGAGAGTGCATCCCACTGACCCTGATAGGAGGTGTGGATCCTCCCTCTGGGTGGTATTGGGGCAGACAGACCCTCCCCCAAGATGGATCCTCACCAGTCCATGGGAGACTACAGGGTGCTAGGGAGTCATTACCCAGGATGTTGCTCTGTTGCAGGCTCCCCATGTGCTACACTGTGATCTCCAGCACGTCCGCTTTCTCCGGCTTGGATTGCTGCAAGGCATGGAGGGAGGCACCATTAACAAGTGATAGCAGGTACAAGGATTTGGGGACTCAAGGTGTTGGGGTGTCACAGGTGGGACAGTGCCATGTGTGTTTCCATCCATTCCCCCCCCCCATTTGGGCAGTGATCCCTAGTTGCTATTTCACACTTTAAGAAAAGAACCAGATGCCACTGTTTGTGACACGGTAATTTTATTTAACATAGAGCATTCTTCATCAGAAATTTACAACCCCCATCTTGCCAAGCACCTGCCCAAGCCGGCACAGTCTCACTGATGACAGCAAACATCCCAGTATAGGGGTGGGCAAACGTTTTGGCCCAAGGGCCACAGCTGGGTGGGGAAATTGCATGCAGGACCATGAATGTAGGGCTAGGGCTAGGGCAGGGGGTTTGGGTGCAGGAGGGAGTGCAGGGTGTGGGAGGGGGACAGGAAGGGGCTCAGGGCAAGGGGCTGGGGCAGAGGAGGAGTGCAGGGTGTACAAGGGGGCTCAGGGCAGGGGTGCAGAGTGTGTGAGCGGGTTCAGGGCAGGGGTGCAGGGAGGAGTGCAGGAGGGGTCTGGCAGGGGGTTGGGGTGCAGGAGGGGTGAGGCAAGGGGCTAGGGTGCAGGGTGCGGCAGGGGGTTGGGGTGCAGGGGGGCAGAGTGCAGCAGAGATGAGGCAGGGGACTAGGGTGCAGGGGGTTGGGGTGCAGGGTGCGGCAGGGGGCTCAGGGCAGGAGGGGGTTGGGGGGCAGGGTCAGGCCCAGCGCCGCTTACCTGGAGCAGCTCTGGGGTGGCAGCAGCACACACCGGGGCCAAGGCAGGTTCCCTGCCTCCCTGCCCTGGCCCCGCGCTGCTCCCAGAAGCGGCCGGCACCACGTCCCTGCGGCCCCTGGGGGATGAGGGGGACAGAGAGCTCCTGTGCTGCCCTCGCCTGCAGGCAGCTCCCCCGAAGTTCCCATTGGTCGCGGTTCCCCATGGTGGGTGGCGAGGGCAGCACGTGGAGCCCTCTGTCCCCCTCCTCCCCCATTGGCCGCAGGGACGTGGTGCCGGCCGCTTCTGGGAGTGGCACATGGCCTGCGGTGCCACAGGGGTGGAAATGCCACAGGCCAGATTTGGCCCACAGGCTGTAGTTTGCCCACCCCTGCTCTATGGAGCACTAGCCAGGGTATTATCAGTCCCCAAATAGGCCACCCCACTTTGCCACTCCCACGGAGGCTTATAAGGGAACCTGGGCCAGACTTCTGCACGGGGCTCCAGACCAGGGCCCCTCAACACGGCATCTCAGGTCTTCAATCTCCCAACCTCTAACTGCTCCTTCCCCAGATGGCTTCCTATACCGCCCGCTGCCTCCGACCTTCTCCCGATGGCGGCACAGCCTGACCTCTTGCGGCCTCGCAAGGGCACCGCCCCGGAAAGGGGAAGTCCCGGCCGGCTGGGCTCTGCAATGACCAATGGGAGCTAGAGGCCAGAGGACCCTATGTCTCCCATGGTGCCCTAGGGCCCGCCGTGGCTGATGGGAGACATAGGCCGACAGTCATTGATTACGGTGCTTAATTCTCACAGGTCATTCTCACTTCTCTGGGTTTCGGCTGCACGTGTTTATTTAGCAAAACTTGGTCCTAGAATCCAGTTTATAAATTGTACTTTTCTCTCACTTTAAGGAACATGGAATGTTTAAGTTAGCTTTAATTTTAAAATATTTTTAAAAGGGACACTTTTGATTGTGCAATGATAGCTTCAAAAAATATCCTCCAGGTCAGTTCTATTCATGTCAGTACATTTCTTTCAAAATCTGAAAAAAGTGTGTTATGTGTTTGTGTTCTATTCAGATCTTAGCCTGAGTGAAATTGAAGCACAGGGTTCAATCCGGATTGATTTAGTAACAATGATAAAACCATTTTTCACATAATTTGGCTGCTCTCACATGCCTAAGAATGGTATTCTCCAATCTCCCTCTCCTCCTCAGAAAACCAAACCAACCCAACCACACATTCTCTCTCTCACCACATCCCTATCAGATATCCTAATCAGCTCCCCACTGTATTAACCTTTCCTGTATGCATCACTAATTACTTTGCATCCTTCCCCTACAACAGGCCCCTGATGTGTTACTCCAATCACCTTTCCACATGATTCTCCCTCCAAACCTAAACACATCCCCTTTGTGCGTCCTTTACTATAACCATTTGCGCATATTCCTTGAAACTACACCTCTGCACATCCAGAGTCTCCCACGTGCATTCCCCCCAAAACTACACGCTTGCCTTCTCCCCATCTCTGATTGCATCCCTAACACCAACCATACATATTCTTGTCCCAGTGGGTTACTGCAAACTCCAAACTTCTACCTGTCTGCTCACCCAAAAGCAAGTCCCTGCTGAGTACTTTTGCAAACTTCTCCCCCTTACAAGTCTCTGTCAGCACCCTATATTCATCCCTGCATGCTCCCCCTAAAAAGTCCCCCTTCAAGCCCTCCCTAACCAAGTCTCCCTCATGTACTCCTGCTGAACCTTTTTAAAGTGTCTCCACATACATATCCAAGTGCCCTCTTCCCTTCATCTGCTGTATTAGATAGCTCCCTCCTGCACCACTAATCTTCCTGAGCTCATATCCCAAAATAGGAACTGAAGGATTCCCTTAATCATTTTCCTATGTGCTACTGTCAACTCATCTTAGCCATCTCCATTTGCAACCTTCTCCACTCTGCCACTGTACTTGCTCTTGCAAATATCTCTAGGTGTGTGTGTCTCCTTAACACTCTCCTTGTGCTCCCCCCATAGACAGCTCCTTAGATGCTCTAAACAATCCCCCATTCCCTTCAGTTGTTCATGAATGCTCCCACCCAAGACATCCTTCCTCTTTCCTCTCTCCATGTTCCAGGGGATAATAATATTACTTTTTATACAGCACTTTTTTCCTATCTATTCATACATTCAGTAGTCAGTTAAAAGATAATGGGCCACTGGATGAGGCTCAAGAATATGTAGCATTGTTCATAGGTTTTCTAGGACCAATTTGTTGTTGCATGGTGTGCAAGTGGCTTTTGCTATATAGCCATCACTCTATAAGACATTTTTACATAAAGGTCACACAGCTGCTGGTGGCCGGCTTACCCTACAGGAGGCTAGTTTTCTATTTTTTTCACAGCAGTAAAGGGCAGATATGTGGAAAACAATCATACAAAGATTAAGAGTACCATTTATTATGTATAATAACCATAACCATGCTAGAAGTGGAGGATTCTTTACCTTAGTATTAGTGCAGGGATTCAGGACCCTGTTGAGGGTTCTGAGGTGGTTACATAGGGGGTCACGAGCTATCAACCTCCACCCCAAACCCTGCTTTGCTTCCAGCATTTATAATGGTGTTAAATATATTTTAAAAAGTGTTTTTAATTTATAAGGGGGGGGGGTGTTGCCCTCAAAGGCTTGCTGTGTGAAAGGGGTCACCAGTAAAAAAGTTTGAGCGCCATGGTATTAGTGGAATCAAGGACACAATGTATCCTATATAGACTTGATACAGGATATGGGACACTTCATTAGAAATAAGACATGTCTCAGTATAGGCTACATCCTATTTCAAGCAGAATTAAGTTTCCATACAGGGAGGTCTAATGAGTTGCATCACGTAACAGGTTAAAATGTCTACTAAAGCTGTTGCAGAGGCAGGTGGAAAGGAGGAGCCAACAGCACAAGGTATACAGCAGAGAAAGTAAAGAAGGAACAGAGCTAACTATTTCACGGAGGCAACTAATGCTGCTGGAGTGTTACATCACCCACACCACAAACTTGTATGGGTGCATTCCCCCCCACCACTTGCTTCTCTGAAAAGTGGTATATTGCAGAAGAGATAGACTGATAGGACTAGTCTAGTCACACAGCAACTGCTGAAGGCTTCATCTCTCATTAACTATTATTCCAGTACTACAGTATATTGCAAATTCCATAAGCTGTTAAGTTTAACAATTGGGGTTGTTTGTTTTTTGATTTCTGGCTATTCAAACCTTTTCAACAAACTCCAAGACATGTGAGGTGAGGATACAAGATACTGTTTATAACTCCCATTTAGTTTAATAAGTTAACAAGTTCAGGCCATTACACAGCAATGGAACTCTTCTTAAACATTTACAAAGGTGCAGAATTTCATTAGTTTAATCTTTAAATAAATCATTGTACTTGACTCTCTTAAATAGCTAAACAGTTCCTATTTTTCTTTGCATTGAAATCTGGGGTTAAAATAATCCACCCACAAAGAAGGCATCAAAGTACAAAAGAGCACAAATGTGGGGCACTAGCTCAGGCTCAGTGTGGGTGTTTGCTCCAGAACCTGTACAAGTGAGCAAAGCAAGCAGATACCTGTGAAAGGAGTCCTGGGTTGAGGGGCACTCATGTAAAGGGAGCTACAATATCACAGGGGACACACCAGCTTTTTATTTTATTTTTAAATCAGGGGTTTCACTGAATCTCTGCTACCAAGGATAGGACACTTTCACTGTATATTTGTTATGTACAGGAAGGGAAGAAAAAAAACAGCTGAAAGGAACAAATAAGGTCTAAGTTACAGCTGCTGTCCCATCTGGGATCAGATTGGCTTACTAGTTGCCCACAAGCCCACAGCTCTATGGATTTGAAATCTAACCCAAAGAAAGATGTTTTCACAGGAAACAAGTCCCTAAGTAATGATTAACTCAGAGGAAATAGAAGAAAACCTCCATATATATACACGCACACACACACACGAATATGCTGTATATATGTACATGCATAGTCTAAAGAAGTAATTAACTTAGCTGAATAAAGAGTGAACAATTTGCCGAGGTTTGTATAAAACTTTTCACTATCCACATCTTCACCACACTTATTTGTCCCATTCTCTGCCTGGATGTAGTCCCCTTCCATTACCTCTACTCATCTGACTGTGAATTCAACAGATATTTGTAAGCAGCACAGTTTTCTCCCTCTCTCTCTCTCTCTCTTTTTTAAACATACCACATTACAAGAAATGCCTATGGGAATGGGGAGGATTGCCAGTATGGAACACCACAAAGTCTGTAAAGGGCAGTAATCAGACCTACTGATTATACCTCTCCTTTTCAATCAGTTCATATCATAGCCCCCCCCCCCAGAACTTGGTTCCATTAACATGCAGCTTTTTGAAATAGCCTTCGAAAGAGAGATCTCCATAACACAGCCTGTTGTATTTAAGCCTGTATGTGTGTGTCCCTTAACATTTAAAGCTGCACAGCATTCCTTATCTATGCCTGCAGTTTCTATTGACATGAGATGGGACTGCCTGTAGACTGAGGACAGAAAATGGACTTTAAATTTTTCATCTGTAGGCTTAAAAACAGCCCTGCCAGCCAATTAGAAAAGGATATTCAAATTAAAAGCTATTTTTAAAATGTATTTCATTTGCTGTGTGTTATTATCATCACATTAGACACTGACATTCATTTGCATTGTGTATTTTTTTGCACTAGTTTCAGGCTAGACAATAACACTGCAGTTTCATTTTGTTTAGAATCACTTTCACTTTTTGGTTCTCAAATGGCCAGCAGAAAGTTGCACTGTATGCACAGCAGATGTGCCAAAAGAGTACAATTCTTCCAAAAGAAAAAAAGCAAACCCTAAAACGTTACATTCAGTTTTCCTCCCACACACATCAAAACACTGATATCTGGTAAAGAACCAGTTTTTATTAAATGTAAGTGTTTGACCCCAGTGACCCTTTAAGGAGATGCTCTGCAGCTTTAATCTAAAAAGTGCAAAATAATCTTCATCCTTGTGGATCCTGGTGGTTATACCACAATTACTGTGATAGCACCAAGATGAGCAGTCAAGTGGTTGAGGGAATAAACAATCCATTGAGGGTACTGCAGCCTCTGTGAAAGATAGTTTACACAGCAAACATTTCAAAGCAATAAGTACAAGTAGAGAAAGAAGAAGTTAGATCTTTTAAGACTTAAGGATCAGTTTTGAAAATAAAATCCTGTAGGACCTGCTTCTTAAACGCATCAAATTCTAGAAGTGTTTGGATGCTAAAGACGTACATGGCCTCTTTCACCTGTAAGTATGCTAAAAGTAGATCAGTTACTTGACCTAATCCCACCTAATTGTGAGGCTGAAGCATCACCATTCCTCATATATCAAGTAACCAGAAGTACACAAAAGGCATGGGCAAAAGTCCCACAATCTATGGCTCATGCATGGTAGCAGCTATACATGAAAAATTACTGAGTACAAATGTGAAGATGCAGAAAGGAGCAGAATGTGTCATTTAACCAAGACCATAAAACGGAGCAACCCTGCTCTAAGAATATGATCACCCAATTATCAGATACTTTAAATAAAAGTTCATAAGAAAGTAAAGACGAGACTCCTAGTTTAACCCTACTAAGGAGACATCCACCATGCCCTGGAGCCATCTGCAAGGGACTGTCTGGGTGTACTGAAGTGTCTGGATTTTTACATTTGAAGAAGTATATAATGAGCTGCACTGGCATTTTCACAGCCAGGTACTCTCCAGCAGAGACAGCCCATTCCACTTGTTGTTTAAGAAGAATTTAAGCTCAAATCAAACTTATGAAACAGTTAAGTTGCAGCTCAGAAGTTGCTTGTTTCTGTTATTCAAAGTCATGTTCAGCTCATAGTTTATGTTCAGTCTAACCTCAAACATGGGTATTTTACTATCTTCAGCCTTCCAGGGAAGCTGCTATAGCATCCCTGGAAGGGTTTCACAGGTAGCTACTGGAGAAATATTGATGTTGTCTGACCTCAGAACGTTAACCACTTTTAGTCTCAAACTACCTCCCAAAAGTTGAGAGAAATAAAAACAAACAAAACTAAGAATGAGGCAGGTGGAGGATTTCCAGTCAGGAAAGCCTACAGCTTTGAGACCACAGAGGAAGGTGAGCTGTGACAGAAAAGTGGGTTATACGTCTTTCTAGGAGTCCTCCAAAACTGCCAACATGCCCCAACTGAGATCTTGGCACAGTCTCCATCAAGGAGCTCATGTTTCAGTGACAGACAGCAGGTGCTGTGGGCCGATAATGTGTGGGAAGGAGTGGCATAAGCATGATGGTTTCTCAGCAAGGAAGGAAAAGGGAGAAAAATAGAAAGGATGTTGAGACTGAACAGACTGTTCAGGACCAAAAGCTGGGGAAAGAGGAGGCTACTGGTCAGCCAACTGGACCAGTTGTTTTATACTGTGCACACCCTAGTCTAGCTGAGGTGAGCGGGACAATGCTAAGGAGCACCTCTAACTTAGGTGCCCCACTCATTAGCTTTCAAATCATAGCTGTGTACTCTGGATCCTACCCAGAACCTAGTGCTGCCCTGAGCCCAGAAACATGAATAGTTCCTGGCCCTAAACTCTTCACAGTTATATACTGCTAACCCCCTCCTAGTCTTTTGATGTGCCCCACGATCACTGTTCAAGGATTTTCCTATAGACGGGACTTCATCTGTAATTTTTACAAAACTTAATTGTCGTCCTCCTGCAATCATCCAGGAGTAATTTTTTCCACATACAAGCTCCCCCCCCCCCTCCTTTTTTTAAATGAAAAGTAAATTCTGAAACTTCTAACCCCTGCCACATTCAGGGCAAAGCGTCTGCCTGTCTACTTGATTCTCTTCCATGCAATGAAGCTGAAGACCTCTGCATTTCTTAGCATCATTTCCTCTGCCAATACAAGACAAATTGAGGACATTCATACTACTTGAAAGAAAGATACGTAGTCAGAATCAGATTTGCAGGAGGAGTCGTCGTCAGTGCCATCAGGAGCCACTAGGGAAAGATCCATTTTAACAAGTCAAATCTTTTCTGTGGAGGACTTTACCTTTATTCTTTCGACTAAAGAATGAGGCATGTGGGCCACTAAAATAAACTTCAAGCTACATAGCAAACACTCCTCCAGCACAAATCTATCCCTCATTTTCTGAGCATCATGTTTGTCTTCAGAGTAGAGCACCCATGGACCACAACAGCTGTGCACAGAGCAAGGACCTTCCATTCTACAAGACCAAATAACATCTGCTCCTCCAGTGTCCCCAGCCATCTCTGTAGGAAAAGGAGACCATATGTACAAAAACTAGCTGCTGGTCCAGACAGCTAAATGTGGTGGATACCACATTTGGGGGAGCTACATCTATAGATCAGTTCATCTTTCTATAACACCCTGGCAATAGAGGGAGCCTCATGGCTGGCTAGCAGCTGCTGCAGTAGTGATAATAAGATGACTTTTGCAAGGACCCAGTTGTCTTGCAGAGTCTCACCTAGTGTTCCCTTCTTCTGGTAAGTCCTTTCCCTTAAAAGAAAAATCCCCAACATTCTCTACAAAACAGGGGGGCACTGTTCAAATAGCGTAACTAGTTTATGGAGTTACTCTTTCCCCTACAGCGAACGGGTATCACTCCTCAGTCAGACCATGAACTTTGCACCATGCAGAAGTACAGTGGAGGAGCCCTGATCTTCCATAGATTAACCCCTTTTCCCCAAAAAAGTTAATCAAGGGTTTCTTTTGTCACACAGTTAAAGATTTCAGGAACTAAGGAGTTAAGTCTTAACCCTGGAGCAGACACCTCGGAGACCCGTCCCCTTTCTAAGAGGTCATTTGGAGAAGTCAAAGGTGCAAGGCAATCAGGAGGACATGGAGTCATTCCACCAGTGCCTGGAGCAGTCAGAATGACTGCTTAGCAAGCTATCAGGGCTTCTGCAAGCACAAATGGGTCATGATATCCGGAAGAGGCAGAAACAGGGTGGCTAATCAACCTAAGTTTTGGGTTCATAACTCCCTTACCTCCTCAACCAATATAAAGGACCAGGGGAGGTGAAGTATCCACCTCAACTGAAGGAGGAAGGAGTTGGATTGTAGTTCGCAGATACCTGGGGTGGGAAAGACACAGAGACAAAGGGGGCTTCAATGCAATCTTTCATCCCACCCTTAGTTCTCGCCCATTGATGTTGTGCTGCCGTTGGCCTTGGGTTTTGATTTAGACGTAAAGGAGAAGCGCTTGATGAGGCGCCGGGAGAAGCTGCTGGCTTTCTTCCTGGTGGCAGAGCTGGTGCTGGCATTGGACAGGTCATCATGCGACTGGCTCAGGCCTGCTTCCTTCTGCTTGTTCTTCCTCCGGAAGATGAGCTTGGTGCCGCTCCGGAGAAAGCTGACTGGAGAAAGAGACAAAATGAAGAGGAAGACAGACATAACGATGCCCTGTCTCTTTAAGGCACTCACTCACTGGGAAGGCTGGTTCATACCTCAGACCCAACAGCTCTCTCCTGTTCCATGTCCTCAGCCAGGCTGTCCCCTCTCCCCTTCTCTGAGGAGATAGGGTACGGGGGTGGAGGGGACACCCTGACATCAGCACCGCCCTCACCTCCCGCTCTGCACAGCCAGCAGGAGGGTCCCAAGAGCAGCAGCAGGAGCAATATGGTGAGGGGCACTTGAACACACATCGCCAGATGTGCACGGCTGTGCTAATCAAGTGCATGGCCTCTAATCACTCCTGGACGGCCACCCAACCGCGCAGCCTAAAGGGAACACAAGTTGTGACCCCTCATGGGGTCATGAGGTTATTCTGTGGGGGTTGCGAGCTGTCAGCCTCCACCTCCAAACCCCACTTTGCTTCCAGCATTTATAATATAGTGTTAAATATATATAAAAAAAGTGTTTTTAATTTATAAGTAGGGGGGTCACTCATAGGCTTGCTGTGTGAAAGGAGTCACCAACATAGGCGCTGGAGCACTCATGGGGAAAAATTGGTGGGTGCTCTGCACCCACCGGCAGCTCCCCACCTGGTCCCAGCTCACCTCTGCCTCCACTCTGCCTCCTCCCCTGAGAGCGCCGCTGGGTCCTGCTTCTCACCCCTCCCTCCCAGCACTTGTGCCGCGAAACAGCTGTTTCGCATGGCAAGCCTAGGAGGGAGAGGGGGAGGAGGAACACGGCTCACTTGGGGGAGAAGGTGGCGGGGCCGGGGTGGGGATTTGGGGAGGGATCCAATAGAGGCAGGGAGGGGCGGAGTTGGGGAGGGGCTGGAGCCAGGGCTTGAGCACCCACTGGCGCTGACAAAAGTTGGCGCCTATGGTCACCAATTCAAAGGTTTGAGAACCACTGCTCTAGAGGCTGCTGCTCCTTTCTCTGCTGGAGACCGTCTGACTTGGGTATCACTACATCAGTTACATTCAGTTCACATTTTCAAGTTTTTCTTAACAACCACAAGGGCTAGAAACAGCTTTCATTTAAAAATGAAATGCATCAAAATCTCATGATAGACCACAGGCCCTCGGTATGTGTCGATTGTGCTTATACCTTAATCCAGTTCCAAGGTTGTTTTCAAACCTAATTTAATTTAAAGGGGAATCAGGCCCAAGAGGACCAGCAGAGTACATGTGATTGTACTGTATTTTGACCATCCATACAATAGACTTTGAGCGGCATCTCAAGTGGGTAGAACTTGCCTTGTGTCTGCAGCCTGGGAGAGTACCACCACTTGGTTTCCAGTCTGAGCTCTGGGGATACAATAGCCCAGGGGTTCTCAACTTTTTTCTCTCTGGCCCCCTCCCAACATGCTATAAAAACTCCACAGCCCACCTGTGCCACAACAACAATTTTTTTGCATATAAAAGCCAGGGCCAGCATTAGAGGTAGCAAGTAGAGCAGTTGCCCAGGGCCACACACCACAGGGGGCTCCCGCAAAGCTAAGTTGCTCAGGCTTCATCTTCAGCCCAAGGTGGCAGTGTTCAGGGCCTCTGGCTTCAGCCCCATGCGGTGGGGCTTCGGCTTTCTGCCCTGGGCTCCAGAAAGTCTAACATAGGCCCTGCTTGGTGGATGCCCTGAAACCTTCTCGCGGCCTTCCAGGGGGCCCCGAACCCCTGGTTGAGAATCTTTCCACTAGCCTACCTCCGAGCAAGGGGGAGTGGGCAAGAGATCAGCTCAATGATTTAGCACGCCATTTCTTCCTTATCTTTTTCACCCTTCTGTCTCCATTTCCCTATTGGTGATCACTGAAGCTAGCTCTTTGCTAGTGACCACAATGCAATCCTGCACCTTTATCTCTCAGGCTCATCGATATGGGGGCAAGAGTCTCTCCTAATAAAAAAAAAAAAACCAAAAAAACTTTTCCATGGTTCATATTTTGCTGAATTTCAGCTCATTAGTTTTACATACATGACAATGGGTCTCGGGAAGTTAGGGATGAGTTCAGGACCATTTTCTTACGTTTAAACTGGGGCTCCAGCGCAATTTTCCTGCCTCATTTGCAGGCCACCAATCAATATTTAGCCTAGGCAGAAGTGTTTGGTTCTTTTACCTTAACTACAGCAGAACCTCCATCCCATAATTCACACACATACACCTAACACCAGCTCCAACTCTCATCAAAGCTTGAAAAGACACTATAGCAGGGGTGGCCAACCTGAGCCTGAGAAGGAGCCAGAATTTACAAATGTACATTGCCAAAGAGCCACAGTAATGTGTCAGCAGCTTCCCCATCAGCTCCCCCACCCCAGTCCCAGCACCTCCTGCCCACCGGCAGCCCAGCTGATGAATGCCTCCCCACACCTCCTGATCAGCTGTTTGGTGGCATGCAGGAGGTTTGGAGGAGCGAGGGCACGGCAGGCTCAGGGGAGGGGGCAGGAAGGGGTGGAGTGGGGGTAGGGCCTGTGGCAGAGCCAGGGCTTGAGCAGTGAGCACCCCCTGGCACACTGGAATGTTGGCACCTGTAGCTCCAGCCCCAGAGTTGGTGCCTATACAAGGAGCCGCATATTAACTTCTGAAGAGCCGCATGTGGCTCCAGAGCCACAGGTTAGCCACCCCTGCGCTATAGCAAGGTCCCCCATGAGAGAGTCATTGTAACTTATGAGCTATACCTGCAGAATACTTACTAGTGAGTTAGTCTTAAAAATTACACTATACTTTTCTGGTGTTTTGTAATATATCCTGCTCACTTACTCAGTTGAGTAATTAGCAAGATCTCCTAGCTAGCAGCGTGAATTACACAGTTCACCTTGATTTGTTCACAAGAAGTGACTGCCTTAAAAAAAAACCCCAAAACCCTTATGGAAGTAGCCACAACTACTCATTCAGAACATTTCCCTCCCGCTCCCCATTACAAAAGCAGTAACACAGAACACGAGTGAAATTGATGTGACCCACATGTCGGACGCTAGAAGAAGGATGTTGCACTGCCAAAGTGTGAGACTATCATGTCATCCCCCTGGCCCTGCTGTGCTGAATATTGCTCACTCAGCCTCACCTTTATGATCTTTTAAGCTCCTGGTTTCGAGGGCTCCTGTGGAGCCAGTTTCAGATTCCACGTCCTCCACTGAAGGTCTCTCAGAGATGTCTGATCGTGTTGTCTCATCCAGCTCCTGACTAGCTCTCTGTCCTGAGAATGATGCTTCTAGCAGCTGAGATGGCTCAGTGGAGCTCTGGGGGTGGTCACACATGCCTGCCATTATGGAATATCCATGCATGGTGGCCTCCATAGATGCAGCATAACCAAGAGAAAGTGCCATTTCATCTTGGGCAATTGGTACCTGGAGGGGATGCAAAGGTCAAAACAGACAGAAGTTGAGAGTTAAAGTTCACAAATTACCTTTGTCTCCATTGGGCCATCTCCTCCCCTCCTTAAAAATAAAGAGCCCAAGCCATTCTTACTAATTCTCCCATCTAGGAGGAAAATTAGCTTCTCGGGCCTGGATGGAGAGGAGAAGCTACAGAGTTCTATTTCAAAACACTAAACTGCCCCATGAGAGGAACATCAGGTGGGACTCTGAGGCTCAGGACGGATGGGCTTTGCGCATGTTCTCAAGCACTGTGAAACCCCATGTTTTGATGCTCAAGCCTTCAAGTTCTGTTTCCTCAGAGGAGCCAATGCCCTAGTGTACTGCTAGGAGAACGTATGTTTGTATAGTTGCCATTATTTGGCGAGAGATATTTGAAGTGTGTGGATCTCATAACACAGCATGGTTCTCCTCCTCCTCCAGCCAAAGACATCTGATGAAATCCCATTCCCCCTCTCTAAATCCCACATGAAGATTCAACTGGACACTGCATCATCTTCACTAACTTCCTATCCTACTGCTGTGACCTATTGAACCCCCAAAGACAGGTGCATTTCAGTGATGGCAATGTGCTTTGAGATCCTTTGTGGAGTGATACTACATGATTGCAGGTCATTATTCAGCACAAACAGATTCCTTTGTATAGGAGATCCCCTGCAGGACCAAGCATCATGACACCCATACCCCTATTAACAACCCTCAGTACACAACTTCAGGGGAGAGGTCCCAGATCACCAGTTACCTTGGAAACTCCCGAGATGATAAGTGTGCTGCGTTTTGTCGGGGTCTTCTTGGCAGATTTGTTATTCGTTTCAGTCAACTGCCTGATTGCTGTCTCGGCCACAGGATCCAAGCCATTGGACATGTGACTGTCCCCTGAACACAAAAGAGGAAACAACCCCCGGACATGATGGCAGCACTCCTGAGCACAGATAAGTCACCTCCAGACTGAGATGCATTACCAGTGGACCAAGTGAGTGAGTGAGAGTGAATGTGAGTGAGTGTGTGAAACAGGCCCAAGAAAAGAAGTTACCACAGCCTTTCCTGAATGACCTGCATGATGCTGGAGAAGGAAGTCTTGGAAGAGTAGATAGCTGAACTAAAAAACTTAAAAATTCAGAGTTCCAGCCACTCATGGGCATTGAAGTTCCCCTAGAACTTTTTATAAATTATTAGGAGTTTGGTTGCTTGAGTCCTGGCACAAACTACTGACTCTGACAATTGCACTTTGCCTCCTTAAATCCACCATGCAGTTTCAAATGGATATGAGATTCTGCTTCACCTCCTGTCCTAAACTGTCGTGAAGATTTGTTTTATACTATTAAACAGCTGGTGTGTTTTATCTCAGAGATAAGAAGCAATCCATGTGTATAAAACCCATGAAGCACTTTGGGATGAGATGCCTTACAGACATACAAGATTGATGAGACAGTGTTTGGAAGGAAATTAGGGAGTGTAGTAGAAATAGAGCCTGAGACATGAGGCCTGTATGAGGGGCTTGCTGTAAGGTCTAAAAAACAAACAGTTACCTACCTATCGTAACTTTGGACCTGCGAGATGTGTTGCTCATGTTCATTCCCAGTAGGTGTGTGCGCGCCGTGTGCATGGTCACTGGAAGGTTTTTCTCCTAGCGGTGCCCGTCAGGTCAGCTGTGGAGCCCCCTGGAGTGTCACCATTGTGGCAGTGAATATAAGTCCCTGATAACCCGCCACCTCTTCAGTTCTTTCTTGCCAGCAAAGGGGAGGCAAGTGGATCTTGGAATGGACATGTTCTTAGAGAAAATTCTTAGGAACCGGTGACTGTCTCGCCGAGCCTTGGCCCTGGGTAATGGAGGACTGCGGAAGCCTTCTCCTGTTACTCCTACCCCGCCTCTTGTTATAGTCTTTCCTCGGCTGAGAGGGGCAGAGGCTTGAAATGCTTCCTTTGTGGGGCTGGCCTATGAAACCCCAAGGACTTTAAAGTTCCTCTAGAGCAGGGGTGGGCAAACTACGTCCCCTGGGATGGATCCGGCCCGCCAGCCATTTTAAGCCGGTTCTTGAGCTCCCTCTGGGGAGTGGGGTCTGGGGCTTGCCCCCCTCTGGTGCTGTGGCACTCCAGCTGGGGAGCAGAGTCAGGGGCTGTTCCACGTGGCTCCCAGAAGCACCTGCATTGGCCCTGCTCCGCTGCTCCAGCTAGGAAGGAGGGTCAGGGGCCGCTCCACGCAGCTTCCAGAAGCGGCGGCATGGCCCCGCTCCAGCTCCTACGCGTAGGGGCAGCTAGGGGCTCCGCTCTGCACGCTGCCGCCGTTCACACAGCTCCCATTGGCCGGGAACTGTGGCCAACTGGAGCTGCAGGGGTGGCGCCTGAAGACAGTGCAGTGCACAGCGGTTTTGCATAGGAGTCGGAGTGGGGACACCGCAGCTGCTTCTGGGAGCTGCTCGAAGTAAGCATGGCCTGGAGCCTGCACCCCCCATAGCCTCTCCCCGTGCCCCAAACCCCTACCCCAAATCCTGCCCTCCAAACTCCTTGATCCTAGCCCGGAGCACCCTCCTGCACCCCAAACCCCTCATCCTTAGCCCCACCCCAGAGAGACTGCACCCCTAGCAGGAGCCCTCATCCCTCCTCTCCCCTCCCCCACCCACACCGTACTCCTCCGCCCGGAGCCCCTTTCCACACCCTGAACTCCTCATTGCTGGCCCCACGCCAGAGCCCTCACCCACCCCCCACCGCACCCAAACCCCAATTTGTGAGCGTTCATGGCCCGCAATACAATTTCTATTTCCAGATGTGGCCCTCGGGCCAAAATGTTTGCCCACCCCTGCTCTAGAGTCCTTGTGTCTATGGAGCTTAGAGTCTGTCTGCTCAGTGAAGAGACCCACACCATCAAAGGACAGGTCCTGTATAGTCTGTAGGACCTCCAGGGGGAGGCCCGAGACTTGTAGCCACGAGCTGCACCACATGACAATGGCTATGGACATTGTACAGGTGGCCGTGTCTGCTGAATTTAATGCAGCCTGCAAGGAAGTCCTTGCCTTCCTCCAGGACCTCCCCAAAGTCAGATCGGGCGTCAGATGAAAGTAGCTCCTTAAACTTGGACAGGGAGTTCCAAGCCAACTCCTTCTGCCCCTGCCCGTGGAGGCCTGGGGCCCCAGGCTGCTCTGCTCCCCTGGCTCCCAGGCATGGGGGTGAGGGGAAACCGCCCCCCAAGAGTTAAAACTATAGCAGCTAAGAACCGCCTGTTCATTAGTTGTTTGAAGCTAGAGCCCCCCGGTGGAATAGACCTTATGGCCAAAGAGATCCAGCTTCTTTGCCTCTTTAGGCTTTGGAGTGGGGCCCTGGCGACCCTGCCTTTCCCTGGCATTGGCCACATCCACGACCAGTGTGCCCAGCTGAGGGTGGGTAAAAAGGTACTTGTACCCTTTAGGGGGTACAAAGTACTTCCTCTTCACCCCTTTAGCTGTGGGAGGAATGGAAACAGGAGTGTGCAAGAGGGTCTTGGTAGTATTGTGGATAGTCTTGATCAATGGCAAGGCCACCCTGGAAGGACCTTCTGGCATCAGAATGTCTGCCATAAGGTCCATTTCTTCTGACGCCTCCTCCGCTTGCAGGTCAAGATTTTGGGTTACTCTTCTGAGCAGCTCCTGATGGGCTCTATTGGCCAAAGCCGGTAAGGAGGCAGAAGAGCCCGATACTGCCTTGTCCGGGAAGGAGGATGAAGAAGCCCTCATCGGCATGGGATCCTCCTAACCTTCCAACTCTCAGAGGTACTCCTGTGCAGGTATTTAATGCGCAGTGGCAGATGCGATTCCGGACGCAAACTTGGTGCCAAATTTGGTGCTGGGCCGGGCGCTGGTCTCGGAACGCCTTGCAGGCTCCCTCACCATGGTGGCAGATGGAGGTCCGTCTGTCCGAGACAATCGAAAGGGACCTGGAGCTTGGCCCCTGGGCTTGATGATACACCCATGAGGTCCAGAATGGCCACTGAGTGGGTGCCTGCCACTGTGGTGGCCAGGGCATCATCGGAAGTTGCCGCATCTCGTTATGCCTGGAGCAACAAGACCGGTGCCAGCTGCATCTGGAAACATATGACTCCGGCTCAGAGTCTGATCTCAGGCTCCATGGCCGTGCCATGTGGGACAGTGCCAGTGATCGATGCTGAGGCAAGGATGACTGGCTCTGCTGGCGCCAGGGAGTGCTGGGTTGCCACCTCTACGAGGTTCCTGGCGGCCTCAAGTGCCTCAGGAGTGGACAGCATGTCCAACTCCCTGATTTGGCTCTCCCGTCCCAGAGAGTCCAACGGAAACAGACTCCATGGTTCCGCCTGGGTGGCCGGAGTCAATGGTACCGGCTGTCCCGAGCAGGAGCCGAGTGTCCCAACGTGGGATGCACTCTGCAGGCATCCTCGCGCTCCCTTGCTCAGATTGTCGGCAAGGGCCCCCTTTCGGCTCTTCTCTGCTTCTTATGCGGCACTGGCAAGTGAGATCGGTGCTGAGAATTTGCCAAACTTGTCTTCGGTGCCGGAGAGCGTCAGTACCACGGGTATCTGGACCGGTCCTCTTCACAACGAAGCACTGGGCTTGGATCCCAAAGCGGTCTGAGCCAGCTGGGGATGGAGAGCCGACTGCCTAAGTAGAAGTTTAAGTCTGAAGTCCCTCTCCTTCTCAGTCCCTGGGGGGAAGCTCCTGAAGATCTTCCACTTGTAGGCCTGGTGGGCTTCCCCCAAACACTTTAAGAAGGAGTTGTGAAGCTCTCTCCTGGGCATAGGCTTCTGGCAAGACCCGCAGGATCTGAAGCCTCGAGACTGAGGCATACCTCGGTCCCTGGAGGAGAGTAGGAAAATAGGGGATGGAGGGTAACCCCCAACAGAAACTTATCTATGAACTAATTATATAGTATACAAGAACAACTGTTTGCTAGGAGAACAGCTTGCCCAAGGCAAGAGAACAAAGCAGCTCCAACAATGACACTGGCGGTAAGAAGGAACTTAAGAGGCGGCAGAGACCTACATTCACCTCCATAGGAGTGCCGCTCCATAGGGCTCCAGAGTTGTTTTGACGGCTCCCACTAGGGGAAAAGCCTTCAGACTATGTGTGCGCGCCACGTGCACACACTACTTGTAACTGACATGAGCAATCACTTGAAGAAAACCAAGTTTGCAAGAGTCAAGCTATGAGCAGAAGTCAGGCGCTGTTACAAAACATGCCTATTTGCAAGTTCACAGAACCTGGCAGAAATAGGACTGGTATTTCAAAAAACCACAAGCACTTCTTGGCACTAAGTATTCATGTAAACATATTCTAGAAGGTTAGTGCCAGAACACCCTAATACCAAGATATGGTGGAAACACATTCCATGAAGATGGTACAGGGACACACTGGCCCTCTTAAAGGTAAGGTCAGGACGACAGCCGTGATGGACAGAGATGGTTTGATCTACCAACATGTACAAAGTAAAGGGTGGTAACTAACCACATCAGAAGGGTAATAGGTTTGTATCAGTGTATAAAGAGGGGGTCTTTGTCTGGCTGAGGAGAGGGAATGGCAAGTCCCAGTCCTGCCATTCACTGAGCTAGTCCATTGTAACGGGCATACATGCATTTGTGGTCCTGTAGAGTCTTTGGGATACTAGGACTGTGCTTCGACAACAATAAACCTGGCTGAACGTCTTTGCTACAGAACAGAGTCTGTGTCTTTTTGGGCAGTTCGATCGAGGTCTGCTGTGTCAGCTATCTGCACAGAGCTGGGACAGTATGCACTGAGAGCACACACACACAAAGCTAACAATTGAGAACAAGGAGTAGAGGGTTGGGTTTTTAACTAACCCATTCTTCCCCTTAGAGTGACTCAGGAAATTTGCTTCAATGATCACGAAGAATTCTAGGTTTGGAATGTAGAACCATATGAACATTCTAATCCAAGAGGCTCCTCCTGCAGCAGGGCCATGAGGATGAGCTGCATTTGGCCACTGCTGATGAGTTTCACCAACTCAATCCCCAGCTTTTCACTGTGAAGGAGGAGAGAGCGCCTTTGCTCCAGATTAGGATCTCAGTTTCCTGTGCACTTACAGCTGTTGCTGGGTGAGGCACTGCTGGGACAGCTGCTCTCTGAAAGCCTTGTTGTCGTCTTCTCTGTCACTTCCACTTTGGATGGGGACCTCGAGGGCGAATCTAGACTCAAAAAGGAAAGAGGCACAAAATTAAGAAGAGCCAGGCCTCAGCTGAGGTCACCTGCCTTTTGAGGAGGATGAAATTAACTCACCATTTCCCCATACAGACACAGGGAGGTGAACTCTTTGGGGGACTCCACTGGACCCCTTACATCCAGAAGGACTTGTTTACAAAACACACACTGAGAGGAGTGATCGCCATCAGAGATGGGGCAAATGTATTGTGTAGCAGCCCAGACACTAGACCTAGCATACCCAGATGGCTCAGTGGTTTGAGCATTAGCCTGCTAAACCCATGGTTATGAGTTTAATCCTTGAGGGGGCCATTTAAGGATCTGGGGCAAAAATTGGGGGATTGGTCCTGCTTTGAGCAGCGGGTTGGACTAGATGACTGCCCAAGGTCCCTTCCAACCCTGATATTCTATGATTCCCCACCCCATCCCAGGATATATATATATATATATATATATATATATATATATATATATATATATATATATATATATATATATATAAAAACAGTGACACCAGGGGAGCAAACTGCAAATCTCCTCTTCATCTGAAAAATGTGCCACAGCAGGGTGGAAGGGGATTTGGGTCTGTCAAATAATATGTAATGCTCTGTGCTGACAAATTAACATCCCAAAACACATGCGTTCAGTATTATCCCCATTTTATTGATAAGGAAATTGAAAGAGAGAGGGGGAAGTGATTTGACCAAAGTCATATCAAAAGCCAAAAACAGTCCACGGATTAAAACCCACATCTCCAGACTGTCTCTATTAAGCGTGGTTGAAGAGGCTTATCATTTTACATTTATCTCCCCACGGTTAGCAAAGTGCCAACAGCATCCTCCAAGGGTACAGCAAGATTCCCCAAGCGTCCCTAGCCTCCGTTTGCCAGAAGCTGGGAATAGGCGACTGGGGATGGATCACTTGATGATTACCCGTTCTGTTCATTTCCTGTGGAGCACCTGGCATTGGCTGCTGTCAGAAGACAGGATACTGGGCGAGATGGACCTTTGGTCTAACCCAGTATGGCCGTTCTTACGTTCTTAAGTAGCTCGTAGGAAGTGAAATAGCAATGGTAACACCACCATCTCCACTCGCAGTGCCGACAGTAACCCTTCTTCCCCGCTGCAAAAGGAGCGCATTGAAGGGATTGCTGGATCTGACTGCTACAAAATTTAGCTATGTACCACAGAGCTAGGCCTGACAAGGTAAGAGTTAACTTCATATTGCTAAAGCAGCCACCAGCAAAGTCTTAGACACCTGCCCCTGTATGAAGTCCTAATCAGTCCTTACCCAGCTTACAGTCCACCTTGGGCCTTGACTGGACGGTGGTGACAGTGGTCACAATGGTGCCATCAGGCATGATGGTACGGTCCATCTCGATTTTTTTGGTGGGCGTGATGCTGGTGCGCAGTGATGTGGCATACTGGGGATTCGGGGACAAAGGAGACTCGTGGTAGAGCAGCTTAAAAGAGAACAGGATGCAAATAAGTCACAGAGAGTCTACGTCTGGTGACACCCCAGGCGAGGTAAAGGCCTGACTTCCACTCAGAGCTCACATGGTAAGAGGATTAAGCGTGTGAGCTTGCAAAGAGCAGCAATCTATGACCCCAGAGCTTTAGGTTGCTCTTGGGTTACTAACTGAGAGGCACAGCCCACTATCCCTTTCCCACCCACACCGCCCTCCAGAAGTGGCATATTTTCCTTCATCCCCAGTCACACAAGCAGCTTACAGGCCTCGTCTTTTATCTGCTAAGCCTACAGTGTCGAAATCTGAGAGCGTGAGCCTGGATCCCATTGCTGTGCACTGAAGGCCCTAACATACATCACTATCAGTGAAGTGATAGCTGCATAAGCAGTTTCATCAGGCCAGGAAGACGTATGCCCCTTGTTATATCACACTATCCTCGAACCAGGAAGGCCAACCATCCGCCATCCATTACCACTCCTTCAGTCAGCTGTAGGGATGCTAGAGAGTAAGGGGGAAGACAGTACCATTCTTCACTCTAGAAGCTTCGTTTGCTGCCACTGTATCATTCCCAGATCCTGAATTCCAGTTCCCTGTGGAGTGGCCTGTCATCTAGACGACACTTCCCTGGCAGAACACTTCACAGCTCTTCATAGGTCATATGTTTACCTCCAGTGTAAGGGTAGCCGCAGGTGCGAGCAGCTGCCCAGCTCCTGGAGTCAGGGAATAGACCATCCTCCCAGATGGTTGTTTGCTGCAGGAGTCAAGTGAAACAGCAGTATGTCCCAGAAGCACATCTGTGAGAGGAAGAACAAACTCAGCCCAGACACTCCCCAAAAGCCCCTTTTTGCCTTTGGGGACTTAACTCCATGACCCCACGAGGCAGCCTCAGAGTTGCAGGAGGGTTCAGTGGGACTTTATGCTCGTACTTCACCACAAACCAATTGAGAGAGTCTCCTCGTCCTGTGAAAATAAGGTGGAGTTTTGCAAGTTCCTTCAAACTCAGGTCCTGCAACTAGTGCAACTGAACCGAAATCCAACTGCTCTCTGTAATGCTCATCTGGCATCGAGTAGCATACTCCCCTCCTCCTTTCAGCCAGATCATGCAATGGCTTGGTGGTTTCTAGGCATCAGAAGGGTGAAAAGGAAAGCCTCTGGCCCAAAATCTAAGTTTGAAGATGTCAAACCTGAGAACTATAGTAAGTGTTTTTCATTAAATCAGAAGTCCAGTCTGGGTGGGTATGTGAACATTCCCTGGGGAATTTGCAGCCCAAACACTGTGGCTTGCACTGAGACACTCAGTTTTCAATGTGTGGGTCTTGTGAACTGGCCAGCCTTTTTCCGAGGAGAAGATTTTCACTTGTAAAGATCTCAGGGGCTGTTGTAACACCAGGAATGACTCTCTTGAATCCTGTGATTTTGAGCCTTACTGGGTACTGTTTATGGCTGATCATACTCACTCTCCCCACCACTGCTCTTCTCCAGTACTCTCAGCTTCAACTCTTTACTTCGTGGCCCCAGCTCCCTGTCAAGACAGAAACAGGAGGATTGGTGCCCGGCACATGTCAAAAGACTTCCACCCAAGAACTCCTTTCCTCTGACTGACCCTATTCCTCACCCACCTGCACCTTTTCACAAGAATTTACCGCACCCTTTTTTTGGTGGGGGGTGATAGAAGAAAGCTCCTGCTCCAAATGTGAGGTGCACTTGCACAGCTGCAAAGAACATACGGGGAGGTGGAGCAGCAGTGCTACAAATCAGAAGTGAAATTATTATCTGGATTGGGGTGCACTAGAAAAACTACATGGGTACTCAGATGGGAACAGTAGGGATATGAACACTAACTTCTGCCAATACAAAGGAATTTACATCTAGGATAGTTGGCATCGGAAATATACCCATCCCTAATGTACCCCAGAGACCTGGCACACTGGCTGCAACCCTTCCTTAGCTGAAAAAGCAAACACCTGCTCCTTACAGCATGAGCTCCTCATTCCACTCCACTGCTGCTGCAGTGCTGGAAATGCTTGCTCTCGCTGGCTTTGTCCACTTCTGCTGCAGAGGACTGTCTAGCTCGGCTACACAGCATAGCTTCCCACCACCTGGGATAGAGAACACGGCTCAGGGGATATGGAAATGAGGATGAGAGGATCAGAGTTCTACAGAGTGAATTATTAGGATATTGCTCAGCATGCTGGCATCCCTCCAGCCCACACCCTGAAGACCATCAGAGCAAAGTGTCTTTTCATCCTCTGAAGTCAAACACACTTACACCCCCTCCCCCGAAGGTTGACTGGTTTCTCCCTTCTTACCTCCTTCCTCCTCACAGCTCAAGTTGAGCACCTGCATATGCCGGAGAAGCAACTTGGACACCGTCGGGGCCACTATATTAGATGGGGACTCTCGGGACAGTTTTTCACAGGACATCTGAGGAATAAAATAGGAGGTAGACAGATCAACGATGCCTAACTGAAACACCCCCACTAATCCCTTTCTCCAACCAACAGATTGGAGTAAAAGGACCACAGTAGGCCAGATGGGAACATTAAAAGAGAAGACATAGCTCAGTGAGAAGGAGGCTGAATAACCTCAATCAACAAAATGCAGTACTGACTGTTATGATATGCATCCCTGATTGTCCTATGGCAACTCATGGTATCCAGCATGAATACAGCAGAGAAGCCATTCATGAACTTGAGCTGGTCCCAGAGCAGCCCACAGCCTATTAATCTGTGGAGGAGCCTGCGCAGGGAAGTGACTATGAGAGCACCATTGCTTAAGACAACAGAGCAAACAGAGGAACTGACTATAGGGAACAAGTCTGCACTGCCTATGGAGGATAGGTGAAATAAGTCAGACATTCTATTAGCTGGTTAATTACCGTTTCTGGGTGGTCTCCTCTGCACTCACCTGCACATCCAGTCCCCACTCTTCAGCCCAGATTCCATTTCCTCTGTTCCTTTAACACTCTAATACAGGTGTGGGCAAACTTTTTGACCCAAGGGACACATCTGCATATGGAAATCGTATGGCGGGCCACGAATGCTCACAAAAAAGGGGTTGGGGTGCGGGAGGGGGTGAGGGCTCTGGCTGGGGGTGCAGGCTTTGGGGTGGGAAGCTCATAGAAGGAAGGTAATATGGATGGGGGGTGTTCAGCTGTTGTGACCTGTACTGGATGTGCTATGTTTGTCTTTCTTCCACAGGACAGAAGCGACTTTGTCTGTACAAAGTGCAAGCTGGTCTCCATATTGGAAGAGAAGGTTCAAGGTCTGGAGCAACAGGTATTGACTCTGTGTTGCATAAGAGAAACTGAAGATTTCCTGGACAGACGTCAGGATATGCTTCTACGGGCACAAGGTTCTGAAGATTCAGAGCAGACTGCACATCGGGGACAGGAGGACGGTGAAGAAATTTGGCATCATGTGACCTCCAGAAGAAAAAGGGGAACGTCCATCTACCAGCAACGCAGATACAGATAAGTAACCGTTTTCATGTTCTCTCCACAGGAACTAATGCGGAGAGTGGACCAAATGATACGTCTGAGGGAAGGGAGCAGAAGGAGACTCCGCCGACTGGAAGGCATGACATGCACTGTCCTAGGGTTGTGGGTTCCACGACCACCACTCCCAAGAGAAGGAGGCGGGTGGTAGGGGTCGGGGACTCTCTCCTCAGGGGGACTGAGTCATCTATCTGCCGCCCCGACCGGGAAAACCGAGAAGTCTGCTGCTTGCCAGGAGCTAAGATTCGCGATGTGACGGAGAGACTGCCGAGACTCATCAAGCCCTTGGATTGCTACCCCTTCCTGCTTCTCCAATGATACTGCCAAGAATGACCTTGAGCGGATCACTGCAGACTACGTGGCTCTGGGAAGAACGATAAAGGAGTTTGAGGCGCAAGTGGTGTTCTCGTCCATCCTCCCCGTGGAAGGAAAAGGCCTGGGTAGAGACCGTCGAATCGTGGAAGTCAATGAATGGCTACGCAGGTGGTGTCGGAGAGAAGGCTTTGGATTCTTTGACCATGGGATGGTGTTCCAAGAAGGAGGAGTGCTAGGCAGAGATGGGCTCCACCTAACGAAGAGTGGGAAGAGCATCTTCGCAAGCAGGCTGGCTAACCTAGTGAGGAGGGCTTTAAACTAGGTTCACCGGGGGAAGGAGACCAAAGCCCTGAGGTCAGTGGGGAAGTGGGATACCGGGAGGAAGCACGAGCAGGAGCACGTGAGAGGGGAGGGCTCCTGCCTCATACTGAGAAAGAGAGGCGATCAGCAGGTTATCTCAAGTGCCTATACACAAATGCACGAAGCCTGGGAAACAAGCAGGGAGAACTGGAAGTCCTGGCAAAGTCAAGGAATTATGATGTGATTGAAATAACAGACTTGGTGGGATAACTCACCTGACTGGAGTACTGTCATGGATGGATATAAGCTGTTCAGGAAGGACAGAAAAGGTGGGGGAGTTGCACTGTATGTAAGAGAGCAGTATGACTGCTCAGAGCTCAAGTATGAAACTGCAGAAAAACCTGAGAGTCTCTAGATTAAGTTTAGAAGCGTGAGCAACAAGGGTGATGTCGTGGTGGGAGTTTACTATCGACCACTGGACCAGGTGGATGAGGTGGACGAGGCTTTCTTCCAGCAACTCGCACAAGTTACTAGATCGCACGCCCTGGTTCTCATGGGAGACTTCAATCATCCTGATATCTGCTGGGAGAGCAATACAGCGGTGCACAGACAATCCAGGAAATTTTTGGAAAATGTAGGGGACAATTTCCTGGTGCAAGTGCTGGGGGAACCAACTAGGGGCAGAGCTCCTCTTGATCTGCTGCTCACAAACCAGAAAGAATTAGTAGGGGAAGCAAAAGTGGATGGGAACCTGGGAGGCAGTGACCATGAGATGGTCGAGTTCAGGATCCTGACACAAGGAAGAAAGGAAAGCAGCAGAATACGGACCCTGGACTTCAGAAAAGCAGACTTTGACTCCCTCAGGGAACTGATGGGTAAGATCCCCTGGGAGAATAACATGAGGGGGAAAGGAGTCCAGGAGAGCTGGCTGTATTTTAAAGAACCCTTATCAAGGTTACAGGGACAAACCATCCCGATGTGTAGAAAGAATAGTAAATATGGCAGGCGACCAGCTTAGCTTAACAGTGAAATCCTTGCTGATCTTAAATACAAAAAAGAAGCTTACAAGGAGTGGAAGATTGGACAAATGACCAGGGATGAGTATAAAAATATTGCTCGGGTATGCAGGAGTGAAATCAGGAAGGCCGAATCACACCTGGAGGTGCAGCTAGCAAGAGATGTTAAGAGTAACAAGAAGGGTTTCTTCAGGTATGTTAGCAACAAGAAGAAAGTCAAGGGAAGTGTGGGCCCCTTACTGAATGAGGGAGGCAACCTAGTGACAGAGGATGTGGAAAAAACTAATGTACTCAATGCTTTTTTTGCCTCTGTCTTCACAAAAAAGGTCAGCTCCCAGACTGCTGCACTGGGCAGCACAGCATGGGGAGGAGGTGACCAGCCCTCTGTGGAGAAAGAAGTGGTTTGGGACTATTTAGAGAAGCTGGAAGTGCACAAGTCCATGGGGCCGGATGCGTTGCATCTGAGAGTGCTAAAGGAGTTGACGGATGTGATTGCAGAGTCATTGGCCATTATCTTTGAAAACTCATGGCGATTGGGGGAAGTCCCGGATGACTGGAAAAAGGCTAATGTAGTGCCCATCATTAAAAAAGGGAAGAAAGAGGATCCTGGGAACTACAGGCCAGTCAGCCTCACCTCAGTCCCTGGAAAAATCATGGAGCAGGTCCTCAAGGAATCAATTCTGAAGCACTTAGAGGAGAGGAAAGCGATCAGGAACAGTCAGCATGGATTCACCAAGGGCAAGTCATGCCTGACTAATCTAATGGCCTTCAATGACGAGATAACTGGTTCTGTGGATGAAGGGAAAACAGTGGACATGTTGTTCCTTGACTTTAGCAAAGCTTTTGACACGGTCTCCCACAGTATTCTTACCAGCAAGTTAAAGAAGTATGGGCTGGATGAATGGACTGTACGGTGGACAGAAAGCTGGCTAGATCGTCGGGCTCAACAGGTAGTGATCAATGGCTCCATGTCTAGTTGGCAGCCGGTATCAAGCGGAGTGCCCCAAGGGTCGGTCCTGGGGCCGGTTTTGTTCAATATCTTCATAAATGATCTGAAGGATGGTGTGGATTGCACCCTCAGCAAGTTTGCAGATGACACTAAACTGGGAGGAGAGGTAGATACGCTGGAGGGTAGGGATAGGATACAGAGGGCCCTAGACAAATTAGAGGATTGGGCCAAAAGAAATCTGATGAGGTTCAACAAGGACAAGTGCAGAGTCCTGCACTTGGGACGGAACAATCCAATGCACCGCTACAGACTAGACAGCAGTTCTGCAGAAAAGGACCTAGGGGTTACAGTGGACGAGAAGCTGGATACGAGTCAACAGTGTGCCCTGGTTGCCAAGAAGGCCAACAGCATTTTGGGATGTATAAGTAGGGGCATTGCCAGCAGATGGAGGGCCGTGATCGTTCCCCTCTATTCGACACTGGTGAGGCCTCATCTGGAGTCCTGTGTCCAGTTTTGGGCCCCACACTACAAGAAGGATGTGGAAAAATTGGAAAGAGTCCAGTGGAGGACAACAAAAATAATTAGGGGACTGGAACACATTTGAGTTATGAGGAGAGGCTGAGGGAACTGGGGATGTTTAGTCTACGGAAGAGAAGAATGAGGGGGGATTTGATATCTGCTTTCAACTACCTGAAAGGGGGTTCCAAAGAGGATGGATCTAGACTGTTCTCAGTGGTAGCAGATGACAAAACGAGGAGTAATGGTCTCAAGTTGCAGTGGGGGAGATTTAGGTTGGATATTAGGAAAAACTTTTTCACTAGGAGGGTGGTGAAACACTGGAATGCGTTACGTAGGGAGGTGGTGGAATCTCCTTCCTTAGAAGTTTTTAAGGTCAGGCTTGACAAAGCCCTGGCTGGGATGATTTAACTGGGGATTGGTCCTGCTTTGAGCAGGGGGTTGGA
This sequence comes from Eretmochelys imbricata, assembly GCF_965152235.1. Taxonomy (NCBI): domain Eukaryota; kingdom Metazoa; phylum Chordata; order Testudines; family Cheloniidae; genus Eretmochelys; species Eretmochelys imbricata. The sequence continues at coordinate 20,853,638 of NC_135593.1, read as the reverse complement.
CTAGATGACCTCCTGAGGTCCCTTCCAACCCTGATATTCTACGATTCTATGTGGGGCCAGAAATGAGGAGTTCAGGGTGCAGGAGAGGGCTCCGGGATGTGGTGTGGGGGGTGAGGGTTCTGGCTGCGGATGTGGGTGGGACTGGGAGATGAGGGGTTTGGGGTGTAGGAGGGTGCTCCAGGCAGGGACCGAGGGGTTCAGAGGGCAGGAGGGGGATCAGGGCTGGGACAGGGGGTTGGGGCACGGGTGGTGGGGGCGGTGAGGATTCCGGCTGGGAGTGCAGGCTCTGGGGCGAGGCTGGGGATGAGAGGTTGGGGTGTAGGAGGGTGCTCTGGGCTGCGATTGAGGGGTTTGGATGGGGGGCACGGGAGGGTGGCTCGGGGGTGCAGGCTCCGGGCGGTGCTTACCTCAAGTGGCTCCCGGAAACAGCGGCATGTCCCCGCTCCAGCTCCTACGCAGAGGCGCAGCCAGGCAGCTCTGCTGTGCGCTGCCCCATCCACAGGCACCGCCCCCACAGTTCCCACTGGCCATGGTTCCAGCCAACAGGAGCTGTGTGGGCAGTGCATGGGGAAGGGGCAGCATGTGGAGCAGAGCCCCCTGGCTGCCCCAACGCATAGGAGATGGAGGGGGGGGGGGACATGCTGCTGCTTCCAGAAGCCGTGCGGAGTGGCCCCCGACCCTGCTCCTCAGCTGGAGTGCCAGAGCAGGGCAAGCCTCAGACCCTGTTCCCCAGCAGGAGCTAATGGGCCGGATTAAAATGACTAGCAGGCCGGATGTGGCCCACAGGCCGTAGTTTGCCCACCCCTCCTCTAATAGATATCAGCCAGCCAGCCAGCGATCCTCCCCAATCCCCACTGCTTTCAAGGCATACGGGGAAGGAAAAGAGGATTACCAGACATCAAACCAATGTTCTTATCTAGTCTGGTTTCCCCATCTCAAAGTGGCCAGCACCCACTATTCCAGAAAAAGGTAGAAAAAGCCTATAATAGACAGTTATGGATTTAACCCATGGGGGAAGTTTCTTCCTAATTCCTGGCAGTTAATAGCCATTTTATGACCTAAAAAATGAGTTAACAGCCATGTAGTTTTAATCCCAGCAGTATAATGGAGAGTATTAACCTCCCCAAACACATCTAACGCTTTTTGATTCATGCCATGCTCTTAACCTTGGTAATCTTGTTGCAGTGACTTCCACAGGCTAATTAGGCTGAAAATTAGGAGAACCTTACCACATTACTACCAGCAGTGCATGCCTTCAGATTCACCATCATGGCAGGCTGGGTGCTGACAACTGAGTCCTCAATCAGGTCCTTTATGGTGGACAGATCCACTTTCACATCATTCTTCTTCCCAGCAAACCAAAATGAAAAAGACCCCCCCAAAAAAACAAAACAAGCCAAGTTACCGGAACAGTTTCCTCCTTAGAAGATAATTTGCTTTCCTGATTTCTTATCAAAGCCATTAAGACGGCCCCAGTCCACCTCCCACAGGGTCATACTCAGCCCATGCCATTTGTCTATATTGCATTCCCTCTAGGGTTCCTAAAAAGGGGTAAACCAGGTGTGTCACTCACAGCTTATGTACATAGTACAGCTTATATATACACGGTGTACATGCACATACATCCATACTCTCACAGTGTTTCAAAGCAAATGGGTTAAGGCCAAGTGCCTGCAATTTCCCCAAGAGCTGCATTCACTCCAAATCATGACAATAGTCATTAGAGCTCCCCAAACTATCACAAGCGTGTGAGACGGATGAGTGACGAACCTGCTGCACTTTGGAGACAGCAGCTGGATTGCTACACCGAGTCAGAAAGAAGAAGCCGGGGGAAGCCAGATTCTCAGTACACACATACCACACAATTAAGACTTATGGGATTGGAGGGACTAAACAGGAAATGCTGTAGGGGGCACAAGTGCACCAGGTGTCCACTTCGTTAAGCGGTTGATATTGTGGGTTGTGCTGCACTAACTTTTTTGAGGAACTCTCCTCCTGTAGCAGCTCCACTACTGGCAGCAATGCTGGGAGAACTTGTGTACACAAGCATCTCGCCCTGGTCGGAGAGCGTAGCTAGAACAGCTGTAGCTGCTGGCACCTTGTTTACACTAGTGCTTCCACTGGTGGTGGTGCACCAACGCTAGTTCAAGAGTGGAAGATCCCACTCCTCGCCCTTTAATCAAACAATCAAAAGATACTAATATAGACAAGGGTATAGAGAGGAAAGGCTGCCAGCTCCTTGCCTTTCCCAAGTTACAGCCCAGTACTGGGTTCAGCCCACCATGTCTGTTCTCAGCCCCAGCCCCACTTCCTTGCTCCTCCAGTTTGCTCACTTCACGAGGCTGAAGTTTCGGAACAACTGAAAGGTTCAAGTCTGGTCGGTCCTTGAATGTCCATGACACCAGCAGGCCCTCATTCTTCATCTCCTCCAAACGGATCTCCACCTGGCTCAGGTCAAAAGAGGACCATTAGGAATCAACTTGTTATTAGATGCCCTGTTCATTGATTTGGGATTAAATCACCAACAGGGCCTCATGTAACCTAGTACGGTGAAAGGGCAAAGAGAACCATCACAAACCAATCTGTGCCAAATAGTTTGTAAACAGAGGGCTTCCTTATGGTATGCCATGCTTATGGTATGCCAGCATGATATTCAGAGTCCAGAGAGGTAAAACCATCCCAGAAAACCTCACTGACTCAAAGAAAGATCAGTAATAGCCATCCTGATTTCTCACCTCTATGTGAAGCACAGAGATTGGTGAGAGGAGAATAAGACTATAATATGTCTCATTATTTCACAGATTGAACAGAAAGCCTGGAAGGTGACACGATGAAGAACAAATTGGCTATTAATACAGGACCTCCGCTGAGACCAATCAACCAACCATTTCCAGTTCTGAGCACGGACATTTACAGTAATGACAATTTTTGGGGGGGAACTGGATTGAGAACCAACTGGGCCACCAAATAGCCTGGAAATGGGCAAATACAACCTGGGCTGGATTTGAATCTGTAACTTCAATGCAGAAGGCTCCACTGCTCCATTCCCCAATCCCACTGAGCAACACAGTCTCAGTGAAAATGCATTTCCAACAATGCTTTCTTCAGAAGGAGCCCAGACCTTGGAGGCTTTCAAGAAGGATCTTACAAACAACTCAGCAGGAAGCTATTGGGAGTTATTTTTCTTTTAAATTAATTTGGGATTAAAAGGGCTGTTCTCTGGGAAAAGTTTGGAGATACCCAATAAATGAAATGGTCAAAAGGGAGAAAACTTCTTATGAGTGAGGTAAGGAACCCTGGATCAACAGAGCTAAACACAGAGTTTCCCAATTATGGATTTATTTTCCCGCAGACAAGAAAAATCCTTTGTTTATAACACAGATGGGTCACAGAGCTCTTTCACATTTTGCAGTAGAGCCTGACTATGTGGACTCCATGCTTCCTGTCCAGCCTGGCAAAAAACAGCATGTTACAAAAACACAAATAGGCCATTACCATGCCTCAGAAATCCAGTCACTGGATTTTGTTATGCCTACATAGACAGGGTCTATAGCAGGGGTGGCCAACTTGTGGCTCCGGAGCCACATGCGGCTCTTCAGAAGTTAAAATGCGGCTCCTTGTCTAGGCACCGACTCCGGGGCTGGAGCTACAGGCGCCAACTTTCCAATGTGCGGGATGGTGCTCCCTGCTCAGCCCCTGGGTCTGCCACAGGCCCTGCCGCCATTCCACTCCTTCCTGCCCTCTCCCCTGAGGCTGCTATGTATGCCCTTGCTTCTCCCCCTCCGAGCCTCCTACACACCACAAAACAGCTGATCAGGAGGTGTGGGAAGAGAGGGGGAGGCGCTGATCATCGGAACACACTGGGAGGAGCTTATGGGGGCTGCTGACATATTACTGTGGCTCTTTGGCAACGTACATTCGTAAATTCTGGCTCCTTCTCAGGCTCAGGTTGGCCGCTCCTGGTCTATAGCAAGTTTTATATCATGATTCTCAGAAAGCAGCTCCCTGAACGCACAGCTCAGGGAAATCCTGCTAACCCCACAGTTTTGACAGGAGGATTGTTATCGTGACTCATGCCAGCTCTTCCCTCCTGCAGACTTGTAGAACGGTTAGGGACAGGGAAAGAGGAAGTCTTTAACCCAGCAATTTAGCATTCATTACCTGGGCCTGCAGCAGAGCTAAGGTGACATGATAGGTATCCACGGAAACAGCAGCTGGAGACTGCTGAGTGACAGAGACTGGGAACTTCACAGCATCAGCTGACAGATGACAGTGCAACACCTGGACAGAAGAGAGAGGAGAGTCTGCAGCAGCCTCCCTGAGAGAATTGGGTTGAAGGGGAAACAGACAGAAGCCAGGGGAATGCAAATGACTGGAGAGGACTGTCAAGGGGTGCTCATGGTGTGACCACAGTTACCTCAAGAATTTGTTGCTTAAATCTTTGATGTACTCTTACTGAATCGCCTCTGTTTTACAGGGTCCCCTCTGTTTTGAATTGTAAGGCTGTGATGTTGAGAGTCCAACAGCACTGGTCAGAGCCAAGAATAGTGCAAGATGCAAGCACTGTCAATTTCCCCAGCCAGCTCAGTCAACTCCTGACCTGCACCCCCACTACTATCCTAGACTGGAGCTTGCCCCTACAGCTATTCCAATATCGAGTGGCCCCCTCCTCATAGCTCTGACATCTCAACCCTGGCCTGCAGCCCCATTCCCGCATCCATTGTCCCAGTCTTAAAGGCCAAGTATATTGTAGAATATACACTAGCACTCAGTGAGAAGATACAGAGCACAGCAAAATGGAGAACGGCAGTGCCTTACCATACTGTGGTCTGCCTGGTCTGTGCAGGTCACGTGACTTATATTCACCGCTGGTGGTTGCTGAAGACTCTCTTCAAATGTGATTTGGACTGAACTCTGGGGTGAGAGAATCTAGTTAGTCCCCAAACAAGGTCAATTTATCTAAAAGCCATTTCAAGGAATGTTAGCAACTCCAACAAGAGGCTTCCAGAAATGTTGTTATATGGCAGTCACGTGAGAACAGCGTGAGCGCAGAGCAGCATCCATACAAGCGGACAAGTGGGTGACAGTGAGAGTAGGCACATTCAGAATGAATAAGAGGAAAGACTTCCTTGCATGGCATGGAGTTGGCTTGTGAAATTCCCAGCCTGAGGAGGCTTTGGGAGATTTAAACAAGGGCTGGAGGATTCCATGACAAATAATATCTGTAGCTATGACAGCATCATGCTGAGGGGTACAAGTTCACCACTGGAGGCTAAGATAGGAATCACTACCCAGCCGCGCACACAGCATAGGGAGAGGAACTCTTCCTTGCCAACGCTCCATAGCTCAAAGGCTTTGTTTATGAATAGCTCCTTATGCATTCAGCCCTAGGGTATTACAAAAAGGTATCACTCAGGAGGTATCCGTTAAACACAGATCTCAGCAGGGATGGAAATTATAGCAACCCATGATATCTGAACCCAAGCATCCATGGCTGCTGCATCCCCAAAACCAATATTTCAGAATAGAGTCTGGCAACCCAGTCGCAGCTACAAAGTTACCCCACATAGTTCTCCTTGGGGCCAGAGACACTTCAGAATCCCAAACCCCCTCACATGGCAACGTGGCTTTCAAGAAATAGCATCAACAAGAGCATCTGCTCAGTTCTTTGCTTGTTACCCATGAACTCACTAAGGGCAGCAGCAAAGATTTTTTAGGGAGAGAGAGCGGGGAAAGAGAAACAAGAAACAGACAGGAGCTGCAGTCACACTAGGAGGGTTTTGGTGAATACATAAATCACGTGAAAGAACACTGTGTCAAAGGCAGAGGGACTGCAGTGACAAAGATGGCAATGTCAGATCACATGGGGGGTTGTGGCTGATGCCAATCTGCTTTAACAATTTGTTTTTGGGGCCAAATTATTTCAAGCTGGGTTTGATTCTACCTGCCCCCCGCATCAATTCCAGTTTAGTTGCCGGTCTCCAGATTTGGAAAAGTTTTTTTTTTTTTAAAAAAAGGCCTTGATAAAGCTTTAAGCTCATGAACCCAGCTCATGTAATGTAGACGACACTCCAACCACAAGGGAAAACTGTGCGAAATATGGAGGAGTACACAAGTGGTGGTGGGGTCTGCTACTGAGATAACAAAATGGACAACACTCCCAGAGCTTTTGCCTCCAGGTGGCAGTAGGCAAGTACCTCCCTCTCCACAGCTGCAATCTGCTTCTGGGAAGCATGCTGTCACATAAACGCAGCGGCTAGACCTGTATTTGCATTTTGCAGTATACCCTCAGGATGTCTGACATCTGACATTGAGTAAATATGGCAGCCACCACCTTCAAGTTCTGCTTCCCTTCTCCCCAGAGAATCAACATCCCACTATTTCAGCGCCTCAAGCTATGGCGCCCCCAGCTTGTTGCTGAAGAGAGGACTCCAGATCTTAATTTCTGTCCTCTCAGGAGGAATCTGAGCATCCCTGTCCTTGCATTTGTTTTTGCCACTCAGAAAGATGCCTCACTTTGACTTCCATCCACAGCCAATCTGGGGGTGAGCTGCTCTGTTCTTTTGGAGTGATTCCCCTCTGGGCCTGCAGAGATGACTAGGGTTTAGGAGAGGACAGAGAGAAAGCAAGATGCCTAGAGCTGTGCTTCTATTTCACAGCACAGCAGATAAAACACTGGGTATTACAGTGTCATGGGAGCTCACCTGCTGGGAGGCAGGTTCAGATGTTGCTCCTTATTAGAGGTCAGCATGAGGCTGGACATGTCCCCCCCATAAGGAGAATGAAAAACCTGGAGAGAGTACAAGAGCCAAACTGCAGCTTTTCCTGCAGCTTCAGAAAAAAAAAAAAATGATTCCAGCTGCAGCTACCTAATCATGATGCAACCTTCACACTCAAAAGAATCTCGCTAGTTATAAAGGTACCTGAGCATAAACCAAATGCTCCCTGAGCTCCAATCTGCAGACCGTCTGCTACAACAGTCCTGGGATCTCAGGCAAAAATTCTGCCAATGTTCCTCCATCCTGACCCAGAGTCCTGCTGCTCTTTCAGTCATGGGCTCCTGGCACACTAGTCTGCTGACATCTCTGTCCTAACCTGCAGCTGCCCTACAATTCCAGCTCTGAGTTCATCCAAACAAGAGCCATAGCTGTGATGCAAATGGCTGATCCGAAACATGAACAAGTGTTTAAGACAAGAAGTGAAAAAGTAATTTTTGCTTGAGACCTAATTTTGAACCGAGGCGTCCTGAGGTGAAAAGCTGGTGCTTTAACCCTTTTGCACCATGGAGGCCTTTGTGTGTCCCCTCTTCCATGCTTTGTCTCTGTTTAGCTAATCCACCCTCCCATCAAAACACCTCTTTGACAGGGTAGTCCATCCCCTTAAAGGCAGTAGGGTCTAGAGGCATCCCACTCCTGTCCCATGGGTGTGGCCTCTTTAGATGGGGTACCTAAGGATCTAGGAAAGTCACAAAGGCAGATATGGGGAGAGAGGAAGTGGTCCTGAGAAATAGTCTGTGTTTGGAGAAAACGTGCTAGTATTCTTCTAAGGAGCAGGAGTCTTGTAGAGTTAATCTGGGAACGAGAGCTGTATATATTCTGTCTCTTCCCACAGGGCATTCACACATTAACAGGAGAAGGCTGCCTCCCTGCTGACCCCTCAGAGCCCGGGACTAATTGGAGAAGCACACCTGCTGGAGGAGAAGCTGGCTGAAATCCACAAGAGGAGCCCTGGGCCTCTGCACCAAAGGAGGGAGCAGCTTGACAGACAATCCCCAGCCCAAGAGGAAGGGCTGGAAAGACCCCTAAACCTAAAGGGAGGAGGCCAGGCACTTTTAGTTACATTTCTACAGGTATCTTACAAGATTAAAACCAGCGCTGAAGACATTGAAACGTACAGTTCCCCTGACAGATTATATCTTCTCTCTCACCCTTTGGATATAGCATCGTTGAGGGAGGGATAGCTCAGTGGTTTGAGCATTGGCCTGCTAAACCCAGGGTTGTAAACTCAATCCTTGAGGGGGCCATTCAGGGATCTGGGGTAAAAATTGGGGATTAGTCCTGCTTTGAGCAGGGGGTTGGACTAGATGACCTCCTGAGGTCCCTTCCAACCCTGATATTCTATGATATGACAGGCCATGCAACCACATCAGGAACCCACAACACAGCAACAGAATGGGTATCCACACCAGGTACTTGCATCCTTTGTGATGCAGAGTCCATATCCACAGTAGGGCACTTAATGGGCTGGAACACACTGCTTTAAGACTGTTAACCTTTATAAAATGCTTTTTACCATCTCTTCTGGTGCACGGCTGGGTTAAATATATTTTTAACATTCCTTAACTAGTAACACTTGAGATTATTAAAACAAAGAATTTTTAGTCATGCTGCTTGTTTAGGTTGTGGGTTTCTTTCAGCTTGGACAAGGCAAGCAGGAGTAGTAGTTGCTAGTGAGTTTTCCTTGCCAGTGGTTGCGCATTACTGCACTAAAAAGTGCAATGTTTAGATTGAAAAAAAACATGAGAAAATATTCAACACACTTTCAATGGAATTATTTTTTTTAAATGTTTCTATTCAATTTAGCATTTGTGAAAGTTAGACTTCACGAACCCTGAATTTCGATAGCAACTTTGACAATATCTTGTGTGGTAAAGCTGAGAGAGACTTATGTGGTCTGAACTTTCATCATACTCCTATTTCATAACATTGCTTTCTTATTTATTCCATTCTGCTTCTTGGCCAGGTTAAAACCTATTTTAGCAACAAACTGTGGAAGGCAGTCAGTACTGAGTTTGGGAGCCCTATTAGGCTAACTGTTACTGTCTGGACAACAAAGTCATTTTAATCACTTCCTGTAACATTTCCTCCATGAAACAATATGCCACATTTGTATAGCCCTCTGATATACTGTATACATAAATAATAAGCTAAAACATATACAAAGTCTACAGTCAGCCTCATTATCCTATCAGGAGATTGTCTTTCTGAACACTGAATTTCTGTGTTTCACTTTGCATTTGAAAAATCAATGGTATATTACTGTAATTTTATATGCAAATGAGAGATTACAAGACAAGTGTTTCTTCCTGTGCTGTACAGGATTTGCTACATTCAATATTACTGACTAACTTGCTGACATACACAAAACAGACTTGGGGGAAGGCAAGTTAATCACCTGAGATCTACATTGAAGCAAGTGAATTAACAGAATTACAGGGGAAAGTTACTTGGCTTTATGCTGTGGAAGATAATTATGGAAATGAGAGTTTAGGCCTCAAGGCTCCACTGATCAGGCTATACTTCCACACAGCTTCGTTATGCACTATCATTTCAAATGCAATCCGCAACAACATGGGGCTTTCCCCTTGGATAAAACATTCCCTCCCTCCCCAAAAATGCACACAAATTTTATATCCATTTTCTCCTCTCATTGAGGCAGCAAAGTCCTGGATGTGACAAAGATAATAAACTTGTCAATCTCCTTTTTTGGTGTGAACATGACTTCGAACTAGCCTTCAGGGACTTTTGTCTCAGACTTTTAGAAGCCTATAGCAACCTCTTAACACTCTAGAAAGGCCAGGACGTCCACAAACCTTTCCACCACAGCAGGCAACCTCAAATACTGGACCCACTATACCTGTACTCTCTTTGGGTGCAGAATGGAAGTCATCACCTTGCAGGCACTGTGGGATGCTACATTTGTTTCCATGAGGAATCAATTAGGAATGTTCTTTTTTAGGAAATTCAATACTAAAACCTAAGATAATGCAATATTAAGGCTTAGAGATTAAAGTGAACATTGGCCAGGAAATTCAGAAGTTAAGATTACTGTGGAAGCCTTTTACTGGCAATGTCAGATAGTTTTACAATACTTAGAGTTGTGCGCTAGAAAATAGTTTTACAAAATTTACTGTTAAAACAGAAATCTCAGTATCTTTTAGAACAAAAATAGTTCATATTTAAAGTATTCTTAAAATACTTGCAGTGCTTACAACCGCAACATAGTATTAGGCTAGTGCATGAAAGCCAGAAAATAAAATTATCTAGTCTATTATCATTGTTCCAAATGAGCAAAAGGTAGAACTTAAAACCAGAAATGTTAAGGATAAAAAATCTCATTTTAAAGTATGCTCAGGTTTAGTAATTATGGGCATTAGTGGGAAAGTAACTATTGTATATTATATTAGTCTGACATATCCCACTACATTTAACAGATTACATATGATAACACAAAAAAGTTCATTTATGCAAGTGGTCAGATGTCCCACAAGGAAGAGACTTGGCACAATGTGGGGATTTTCTGAAAGGTCTTTTCCATCTCTAACTTCCATTACCATGACTGTGAAAACTTTACTTTCCATTTCTGGTTTCAGTGCACTTGAATTCTCATTATTAACACTGCATGACTAAGGACAAGCCAAGACCCCAGTTCCCAATGTCCCACTCTACTCGGGCTACAGAAGGGTCCCCCCCTTTATCCATTCAAAGATTATTTGGACAGGAGTCAGGAAAATCCACAGCAATTTCTGTTTTCCAGAGCACTTTAAGGTTAATCTGAGGAGGGATGAAAGCCCCTCCCTTTCATGCCACTTGCCACTTTATAGGCAACCTCGATTTTGTTCTTTGGAGGCCAATTTCACACGAGCTGGGGGAGACAGAGAATGGGGTTAACAGCAGCTATTCAAGTGACATTTCTGTGAGGTGTACAAACACCCGATCCCCTAAACGCTGACCCCATAATCCAGTTGGAGTTACTGCCCCATGCCCGGCTCCGGCCCAGCACCTCCTCCCTGCCTCTTACCCCGTGCCTGCAGGCCTGCTCGTTGAGGGCTCGCACCCAAGCTCGCTGCCAGTTCTCCCGGAAGGATCTGAAGGCGAAGAGCGAAGCAAGGAGCCCTCTGGCCCCCGCTACCGCCTCCTCGGGAGCTCCGTCCGGGGCCACCCGCAGTCTCAGTAAGGACTTCCAGATGCCTGCTTCCCTTAGAGCTCCTCCCGAGGTCTCCGGCTTTCCCCGGCCGCTCCACACGCCCCGGGAATACTGCAACAGCCACGCCGAGACGGTGAGCAGGGAGGCGGCGAAGAGCAGCACCAGAGCCGCCCAGCCTAGCTCCAGCTCCATGGTGCTCTCTGCTCAGCAACTTCGGGGAGGCTAGTAAGGGTTTCACGGGGGTCCGGGAGGCATGATTGGGGGAGGGGAGCCGCCCAGGGCCTCACCCCGATCTCCGGCAGTTGTACGGGAGCATCTCAAGGGCCGGGGCCTGCCCAAATCTCAGTCACTACTCCCGGGATAAACACGGATTTCCAGGGAAAAGGGAGGAGGGAAGGACGCTACCGGTCTCCCTTATGATAGGCGAGGGTGGTGGCTCCCGGTCTCTCCCCAGCTCATCCACTCGCTACATTGTATCTGCTCCGCGTTCCATGCTGGCCGAGCCGCTGTTGGGTGGCTCCATATACGCTCCTTAGCTGCACTCTCCCTGAGACTGGTTCAGGCGGAACCGAGCTTCTACCGGGGAAAAACCAACCGGGGCTGCGTGCGCAGAGCTAATGCTGACAAGGGAGCTAGGGCGCCCCGCCTCCTGCTGGGCGGACTCCTTCAAGGCGCCGCTCCGCCTCCTCCAGAGGAAATGAGAGAGTCTTGGTTTCTGCGCTCTCTCAATGACCCCACAGCGCCACAAGCCACGGAGAGCACGGATCCGGCCTCTGCTGCTGCAATAGCAGCGGGGTTTGTTTTTGTTGTTGCAAAACTGCAAACGCAGCCACTCATTCACCCTGAGGCCAAATGAGAAAGAAGCCTCGTCCCTAGCAGGCTCTTGCAGTCCCTCCAGCACGGGAAAGGCAAAGAAGGGCGGATGGGTGTCACTGTCTCAGCTGATGTGTTCGAATAATCAGGGGTTGGTACATGTAGGAGTAGATAGGCAAGGAGACGGTCCCCTCCCTCTGGGAGGTTCAGATACTGGCGTGTTGGATTGCTGTAGTCATACTTGATTATCCCTGTGTTATACAGGTGGGGAAATTGAAGTGCAGAGATGGGGAACTGCTCAAATTCATACAGGTAGTGGTACTGTGGTAGTGAGAGAAATAAGATTTTATATTTATATAGTGGCTTCTATACAACAGCTCTTTAGAGTCTGATTCTCCCAAGCCTTGCATTTTGTATAGTCATTTACTGTGGATGTAAGATGCTATTGCGATGTGAGTGGAGAATTGTGATTGGGAGGCATTTTACACCCAATCAGCCATAAGTGCTTTCAGAAGATACCCGAGCGAAGCTAAGCAGGACGAATATAAAGACAGCGCCACTGAAGTGCAACCACATCTGTGCTGGGTGTCATTTATCTAACATGCAAGTACAACGGGAGGAGAAATTCTGGAAAATGGCAAATCCCTGTTCTTAAAAAAGGAGACACAGGCACTGAATGTACAAGTATGTATGTGCTCAGCTTCAAGTATGGTGAGAAGCCTAAATAACTGGGGATTAGTAAATGGGATTGATTACTCATGTAATTTGAATTAAGCACATACATAAGGATAGTACATAAGGCAGTTTCCACGGTATGCATCCGATGAAGTGAGCTGTAGCTCACGAAAGCTCATGCTCAAATAAATTGGTTAGTCGCTAAGGTGCCACAAGTACTCCTTTTCTTTATACATAAGGATGTGCTGGGTCAGGCTCACAGGGATAGTTTCATGGTTAGAACAGAAGGCTGAGAGTCACACCTCTGAGTTCTAATACCAATTCTACCATTGTTCACTGTGTGACCTTGGGCAAATAATTTCACTTCTCTGCACTAAGTTTCTCCATCTGTGAAACAAATTATTCTGACTTTCTTCATGGGGAGAAGAGGTGAAGGGTGAGGCTTGAATGAATTATGTATGTTAAGCCTTTCAGATCCTCAAATAAAAGGAGTTACATAAGTACAAAGTATTATTATGTACAGTGGTCTTCCAGAACAGACAAATCCTCAGGCCCAGATCCAGGTTTCCTTCTTTTCTTTATGTTTCCCACGTTGGGGGGATAGTTTGGGGAAGACTCAACCTACAAAGAATGGCTTAGGTGTGGGACTCTCCATCACATCCCCTGCAGTGATGACTAATGCAAAGATTTCATTGAGCTTCTCCTTAATGGCCTCATCTTCCTTGAGTGCTCCTTTAGTCCATCACTCATCCAAGTAGCCCCAGTGATTGTTTGGCAACGTTCCTGCTTCTGGTGTACTTAAAATATTTTTTTGCTGTTAGCTTTTGTGTCTTTTGCTAGTTGCTCTTAATTCTTTTTAGGCCTGCCTGCCTAATTACACTTGACTTGCTAGAGTTTATGCTTTCTATTTTCCTCAATAGGATCTGACTTTCAGTTTTGAAAGGGTATCTTTTTGCCTCTGTTTCTTTTACTCTTATGCTCTAAATAAATTTGTTAGTCTCTATGGTGCTACAAGTACTCCTGTTCTTTTATGTAGCCATTGTGGCATTTTGGGACTGCTTACTATTCATTTGAATTTGGGGTATACATTTAGTTTGAGCCTCTATTATCGTGTTTTTTTTTTTTAAAGTTTCTATGCACCTTGCAGGCATCTCACTTTTGTGACTGTTCCTTTTAACTTCTGGTTAACTAGCTTCCTCATTTTTGTACAGTTCCCCTTTCTGAAGTTCAATGCTACTGCAGTGGGCTTCTTTGGTATTTCCCCCCTATAATGATGTTAAATTTAATTAGATAATGGTCTAGTCAGCTATATTCATCTCTTGGTCCAGATCCTGAGCTCCCCCTAGGACTAAATCAATAATTACCTCTCCCCTTGTGGGTGCCAGGACCAGCTGCTCCAAGAATGGTGTCTAGAAACTTTATTTCTGAATCCCTTCTAGGGTGACATGAACCCAGTCAATATGGGGATAGTTGAAATCCCCCATTATTATTGAGTTTTCTACTTTTATAGCCTCTCTGATCTCCCTGAGCATTTTACAATGACCATCATCAGCATCCTGGTGAGGTGGTCGGTAGTGTATTCCTACTGCTATACTCTTATTATTCAAACATGGAATTTCTATCCAGAGAGATTCTATGGTACGGTTTGATTCATTTAAGATTTTTACTATATTTGATTCTATGATTTCTTTCACATATAGTGCCACTCCCCCACCAGTATGACCTATTCTGTCATTCCCGTGTATTTTGTATCCTGGTGTTAGTGTCTCGTCGATTGTCATTATTCCACCAAGTTTCTGTGATGCATATGGTATCAATATCCCCATTTAATACCAGGCACTCAAGTTCACCCATTTTAGTATTTAGACTTCTAGCATTTGTATGCAAGCACTTATAAAATCTCTCACTTTTTAGTTGCCTGCCTTCATGTGATAGAATTGAATGGGACTCTTTTTCATTTGACTGTTTCTCTTGAGTTCCTACCAGTACTTTAACAACTTCTATCCTCTCCTCTTCACTAGGATATAGAAAATCCCTGTTAACTTATCCTCCTCTGTGGGATGTCTCTGTCCGAACCGTGTGCCCCTCTACACCTGTCTCCTTTCCCTCAGCCCTTAGTTTAAAAACTTCTCTATGACCTTTTTAATTTTACATGCCAGCAATCCGGTTCTGTTTTGGTTTGGGTGGAGCACATCATTCCTGCATAGGCTCCTCCTTTCCCAAAAGGTTCCCCACTTCCTAATAAACCTAATACCCTCCTACCTACCCTGTCATCTCATCCATGCATTGAGACCCTGCAGTTCTGCCTGTCTAACTGGCCCTGCACATGGATCTCTCTATCTTTTCCTATGTCACTGGTACCTACATGTACCACGATCACTGGCTCCTCCCCATCATTGTACATCTAGATGTCTCAAGAGATCCGTTACCTTTGTACTTAGCAGGCAATTCACCATCCTGTTCTCCCTGTCATCACAAATCCACCTAGCTATATTTCTAATGATCAACTCCCCCATTACTATTACCTGTTTCTTCCTAATAACTGGGATTCTCTCCCCCATCATCTGGAAGGAGGGTCCCAACTATGGGATTGTTTCCCTCTGCTCCAGTTTGATGTTCTCTTTCCCTGAAACTTTCAGCCTCCTCAGCAACACATAGGCTGTCAGACTGGGGTGGTACCACTATACTGTGTCCTGGAAAGTCTCATCTATGTACCTTTTTCTCTCCCTTAGCTCCTCCAGTTCAGCCAATCAGGTCTCCAGAGATTCAGTAGCCACAAATTCCCACTTAGGAGATGCACCCAAATCATAACTGTCATTCCAGTTCAGATACTGAGAGGTGGAAAGACTGCCTTTCACCCAGCTCATAGTTGGGGTTTTTTTTGGGCAGAAAGGGGTAAGCCTGTCAAATGCCCAAACCTAAATCTCTGGATTTGTGCAGTGTGTCAATATCAAATTCAGCCTCCATTACTCTTTACTACACTGAACGTTGCCTTGCCCCTGCTGCAGCTGGCTCAGTAATTCTGACAATTGCTAGAATCACAAACAAAATCCTGGAGTGTGGTCACATTGGTTGTTTTATTATTTATCCTAGTACCTAGCAGGCCTAGTCATGAACTGGGACACCACTGTGCTAGGTACTGTACAAATAAAGAAGATGCTATACGTTTTTATACACTGTCCTATAATAGGAGAAAAGGGGTCATTCAGTGACAAGAATAGTAGGTACATTTTAAACCAATGAAGGAAATACTTAATCACAAAACACGTAGTGATCCTGGTCCATTTCCCTGTAATAGGGAGTTTAATGTTACCAGAACAATCCCATGTCCCATTTGCAGGAATTTCTTGGTCCTGAAGTCATTTCTGGGACTTAATGCATGATGCACTGTCAGCGTCTCTTGAAGTTTTAATACAAAGTCATCACACAATGCTGATGTAATTGTGATGCATCATGGTCTCTTAAGGGAATGGCTTATTCTGGTGGAATGAACTCAAAGGTAGTAACTCCTAGACAGGAGTTGAAAGAATTAGCGGAGAACTGAAAATAAGTACTATATGCAATAATTTTTACTAGGGTTTTCAAAGGAGGAAGCTTTAACTCTTAGTATATTTGAAAATACCATCTTTAGTTGTCAGCATATTTATGGATTTAAAAACTTCATGATAAAAGCATAGTGTAGTTTATATAAAACACACCCCAGAATAACTACAGAATAAATTAGAGAGGAAAAAGGAATATACTAATAGGTCTTAAAGATAATACCCCACAAGTTCGTAATCCTAAACAACTTTACCCATCCAACCCTCATTTGACATATCTCCCCTATCAATCACCATCTCTCTTCTCAGGAAAGGACTAGGAAAACAGACCTATCTTGCAGAGAAACAGATGGGTCTAAGAAAAGCCCTCCAGTTAGGCAGACAATAGGTAATACTGACTGGCAGCATGACAATAATTAAATACAAATACACTGCTGATCTCTTGCAAAAAAAAAAAAACATAATTAAATATTTCTACAGTAGCTATAATAATTACTCTAGTTACCCTCTGCAGCACTACAGGATTACCCTAGCTGTTGCAATAAGAGGAAGCAACTCCTCATAATGCTACAGTACAGCAAAGAGCCACTTCATTGACTCCCACAGAGTGATCATGAAAGTCTCTTAAAAACAAACCCCTTTGGAGAAAACTAGGGACAGCTCATAAAAATGGGATTCGCAAAAAGAAAAGGAGTACTTGTGGCACCTTAGAGACTAACCAATTTATTTGAGCATAAGCTTTCGTGAGCTACAGACTAATTGGTTAGGGTTAGTCTCTAAGGTGCCACAAGTACTCCTTTTCTTTTTGCGAATACAGACTAACACAGCTGTTACTCTGAAAAATGGGATTGAAGATCAACCCCTGTAATACTGCACCTAGCGGAGCAGAACCCTCCTCTGTATTTCATCAGCACGTCACTGACACTGAATTACCACTGGGGTCGGTGCACCTAGACTGGGTCCAATCAGAAGATGACGCGTAGTTACAAGCAGGAGCAAGACCAAGCCAGGCACCATATGACACTTGCAGGTAACCATCTTTGATCTGGGTAATGGGAGTCCGGGCAGCCATTAGATTGCAATTAATTCACATTAATCCCCAAATTTGGCACTTACCTCGTGAAGCTGTTCTCACTGTAAACCCCAATCCAGCTGCATCCGGAGAGGCCCTGATGAACTTCTTCCCAGAGCTGAGGGGGGACATTTGGATTCACCCCTTGCCCTAGATTAGGCCGAGCCAGTCTCAGCCCCCGAATGTCTACGACGGCTGAGGCAGTTCGGGTGCAGATCCACAGCTGCGCTACTCAGAATCCTAAAGTGGCGTTTAGTCGCCCTTGCCAGTATCAAAGATGGCGGTCAGGCACTCGGCCGGTTCTCTGCGAGAGCCCGTAGTGACAGGGCAGTGGTTGGTGCCATGTTCTATAGAGTCCGACTGGAAACATCTTCAGGGCAGTGAAGATTCTGAGAGGAAAAAGCTTCCGGATTTGTTGTTTTTTTAAAGCCAGCCGGGTAAGGGAAAAAGCTCAGTATTTTAATGTGATTTTATTTTGTGGTTTTTTATTTGTATATTTTATCAGAAAGCAAAGAACTTGGATTATCTCAACCTGAAGGAGAAGATCCACCCACACCCTCCTCGGGGAAGCGCCGCACTCCTGAAGCGGGGGAGGCAATTTTTATTTACATTTTTTTAAAGCTATGAGGATCAGTAGTCAAATTCAGAATCAGACTTGAAAGCAGCTGATCCTGGAGCTGTACACCCACATACAAACAGTGGAACGTAAATCTAGACACACGTACTGTAACCAGTATATAAACACATGTACACAGAGTGAGTACATTAACTTTAGCAACTGAGTGACTCTTGTGGTCAGCTTTGCTGCTGCTTCCCCGCCCCAAAAAAAGTCCTCTTGTTCCTCGAGGGTGTCTCTGATATGTGGGGGTTACCAGTGATCCCTTTGCTGATTAACTTTTGTGGTGCTCTCCTGGGGTTTGTGGCTACCCTGACACTGATCCCAGCTTTCAAGGATCATTTCATTGCTGCCAAGCTCTTCGGGATAGACTTGAACAAAACTTCTAAACAGCCCATGTAAGTAACAGCTACTGATTCGTTAAGTTTTATTGTGTGGTAATAATCATGGTAGTTACAAATTACTTGACATTTAAAAATGACAAATGCATAATCTACTGATTAAAGCATGGAAAAGGGACTTGAGCTTGATGTATGATCTTACACACATCTCTGCCTCTGTCTCTCCTTCCATTTAATTAGGATATTTCTGTACCTCATAGTGTTGTTGTGAGACCTAAGTAATTCAGTTTTAAACAATAAATTACCTTGAAATTATTTGCTGAAAGGTGCCAGAGCAATCCAAACTACGCATATTATTTATTAAGTGGTATTTGGGTCCCTCGGTTTTCTAGTAACAACATTCAGACCTGTCAGAAGTAGGTCCTCCTTTGTAAAGGATACCTCTCTCAAATCTAGCAACTGATCTCATACCACTGTGTGAAATCCTCTGCTTTATATTCAGTAGCTAGTGTGATTGTCTTATGTTCCTGTGTTGATTAATCACTTCTATCTTCCCTTTAATTTTTCTGTAAACATAAACCAATCCAGGCACCACACTGGGCTTGTGTACTCATAAACCACTACAGCGTCACACCTACTGCTGCACGGCTGTAGTGCTTTGGTGAAGACCTACCTATGCCAATGGATTCTCTTGCTCTGGACCTCTGACCTTCCTCATATATTGTGAGAGTTAGGATCTGAAATTCTGGTTCAACCCAATCTCTGTTTATAATCTTATTTGTTTTACTGTCACTTACAAGCTGCTTGGCTAAGCAGCAGAATAGGCACTGGCATTTACCAAGAGAATTTATATTCTAATCAATAGGAGAGATTTAGTAAAAGCAGATGTATGCTATCTTCTTGGGTATGGGCTTACCTTCATTCTGGACTACTATATAATGAATTTTAAGAGGCTAAAAATGTGTTGTGAGGTTTAACAGCTTTGTTGCTGTTGGATATCAGGAGTACTGGGCTCAAAACATTGCACTGTTATAGCTGGCTATTCCCTGTGTTACGACATTCCAGTGGAGAAGCAGTGAGAATACAGGACTAGCTGTGAAGTTCTCAATACTTGGGTATAGTGATTGTTGTTTTAAACCTCTTTCTCTTCTCCCCCCCCCCCCCCCCCAATGTGTTTCAGTCCTGAATCCCAAGGTGTGATCAGTGGGGCTGTGTTCTTGATCATCCTTTTCTGCTTTATTCCTGTGCCCTTTCTGAGCTGTTTTGTAGAGGAGCAGTGCAAGGCATTTCCACACCATGAGGTAAGTGTCTCCCTCCATGATGCTCTTTAAAGCCTGTATTGCTCTCCACCAAGAGGTCCTGCAAGTCTCAGTGAGGATAGCTTGTGTGTAGTTAAGACTTGGAGTGAAATACTCGTATTTTGTTGGGGGTCTTCAAATGTATCATATTTCAAAGCCAAATGTGATGTCCTGTGGCATATGAAAAGGAGGACTGGGTGGCTATGTATCTAATAACCATGGTCATGTCCCCACTCTGTTTTTCAGTTTGTGGAGTTCATTGGCTCCCTTCTTGCCATCTGCTGCATGATCTTCCTGGGCTTTGCGGATGATGTTCTGAACCTGCGCTGGCGGCACAAGCTGCTACTTCCTACCATGGCCTCCCTTCCTCTGCTTATGGTTTACTTCACTAACTTTGGGAACACAACTATTGTGGTACCCAAGCCCTTCCGGGTGTTGTTGGGGATGCACTTGGACCTGGGTGAGTGATGGAGCACAAGAAGATCATCAGCTTAACACTAGCCACAAGGATGAAGTGAGCTGTAGCTCACAAAAGCTTATGCTCAAATAAATTTGTTAGTCTCTAAGGTGCCACAAGTACTCCTTTTCTTTTTAAGGGTAAAAAGGCGATCCAAAGCCAAAGTTCCTGAGGGTGGCAGGTGGCAATATGTGCACAGTTGTGGGTTTCCTCTCAATGCAGATCATTATTTGGAACATAGATTTTGATACCAGAGAACAGGGTTGATAGTCTTATCAAGTTATTAGTTCAGCAATTTATCATTTTCTCAGCTTTGCCCAGAGAAGCACTCAACACTTTTACAGGATCAGGCCCTAAATTCATGGAGTGCCAAATGCTGTTGGTGCTTAAATGTGGATGGCAAATTGATCGAAGTGCAGAACTAGGAATCTGAAGGCGTGGATTCTGTTCCCATTGTTGTCACTGACTTGTTTTTGTGACCTCTGCCCCATCCTCTGTCTTTTTCCATATCTGTGCTTGGTGCGTGTGTGTGTGTGTATGTAATACCAACTTCTTGTGAGCAGGAGATGTTTATTAAACTGTTGTGAAATGTGCTGTGATCATTCATTAAGGCAAAGAGGTACATACTACTAAATTGAATCTAGACCCCCCACCCCTTTAAAACTTGGGTGTGAAGGCCCTTCTCTCTGTCTGATCTGCAGGTATCCTGTACTATGTGTACATGGGCATGCTAGCAGTGTTTTGCACCAACGCCATCAACATTCTTGCTGGAATTAATGGGCTTGAGGCAGGACAGTCTCTGGTGATAGCTGCTTCCATCATCACATTCAATGTTGTTGAATTAAATGGTAAGGAAAATGTATGCGTCTTTTGGGGGTTCTGAATCAGGGAAAAGATCCAAGGGAGCTAGGTGCCTGTACTTGGAAATGTTTGATGTCTAGAAAGATGAGCAGATCTTCAGATGAGGATAATGCTTATGTACCAAGTGGGGCCATGACACCCATTTTGTATCTGGTCCAGTGTATTAGTGTAACCCTCTTGAAGACTCTCGTGAGATACCTTCTTGACAGGCACTGTATACAAATCTAAAATGGACAGATCCACACTCTGGACATACTTCTGGACCACTGTGGCTGATGCTACACTGTCAGTAATTTTGTTCTCTCTCTCTCTCTTTTCTACAGGAGATTATAGAGATGACCACATTTTTTCTCTCTACTTCATGATTCCCTTTTTCTTTACTACTCTGGGGCTGCTTTACCACAACTGGTAAGAGACTACATGGAATAAAGAAACGTTCATAGTATTATAAGGCTCCCTCCCCCTTATACTTAGAGGAGACAAGTAATTTAACAATTCACAAGCTCTCAGAAATAGAACCATGGACTGCTGATCTCTATATTCTGGCTGGAGCACAAAGATTCTGATGCGTTGATCCATTGGAAGACTTTGACTGCACCAGAGAACTGCACAATAACAGGGGACTTCTGACTCGAGGTTCTGTGGTTTGATCACAAGACTATCTGTCCTCCAATCCCCTACACACTAATAATCTCTCCAGCAAATAGCTCAGGCACTAGATTTAAAATCTTGCAGTAAGATTGTGAATGCCAGACTTTCCTACACTTGATCTTTAACACTAATACTATGCCCCATCCCCATTTTTTATGTCTGTGGGTTGCAGGTATCCATCCAGCGTGTTTGTAGGTGACACCTTCTGCTATTTTGCTGGTATGACGTTTGCTGTGGTGGGGATCCTTGGGCACTTCAGTAAGACAATGCTTCTCTTCTTCATCCCACAAGTGCTCAACTTCCTCTACTCTTTGCCTCAGCTCTTCCACATCATTCCTTGTCCCCGTCATCGGCTGCCCAGGTAAGAAGTGTGTAAGTGACTGTGAGATGCAATGTATTTGGAACAAGGAGATGCCTTTGGCTCTGGCTTGTTTTGGGTCTGAAATGGGGGTGGGGATGTCTGCAGATTTCCCTAAAGGATAAAACATATGCCTCATCTGCTGTGGCTGAAGGAGGGAATGAGAAGTGAAATGTAGACCTTATTCATCACCTAGGGACAAGGGCGTTTAACAGGACTGTGTGGGGAATTTCACTTGGTAACAACTACCCTCTTCTTGCCCAAGGACAAGAGAAAACTGTGGACCTAGAAAGATTATGGATGCTATGATTTTATGGTTTCCAGTGTTTTTCCACAACATTTAAACTTAACAAAAAATTCTAACCTTTCCTGTTGCAAACAGCTGGGTGTAAAGAGAGGAGCTGCTGCCCTGTAAATTCAGCCCAGCAGAAAACTGCCTCCTGCCAAACAGCAATAGTAATGTCCTTCCTACTGGTTCCCAGAAGGTAGAAACTGCAGAGTCCTGATGGGGCACTGTAGTACTAGCATGGCTTAATGCGGACCAAGTTTATGTCTGTGATGCAAAATCAACCTTGCTGGAGGATCTAGTTTAAATGCACCGGTCCCTAATAGCTTGGGTAAAGGTTTGTAGACTGAGTTATCACCATGTTAACAAATAATCTTGTTAACCCTGTAAAGACCAGAGCTGTAATGCTGTTCCTTAACAATGTTACAAAATGGTTGTTCCTAACCGCACAGGTCACATTGAAGTGTTTATACCATCCCTGAGGTGCTGTTATCAGAAGATCCTGAGGGTTCGAGGGGGGGTGGGAGGGGAAGAGAGTGTGTGGGTGTGTTTCTACTTTGAGAATGTTGTGGCAATTGAAATACAACCAACTAACCCCCCCTTACCACCACCCCCAAAATTCTCCTGCCCCTGCCTTCTTTGAGTGGCTACACACCTGAGACTCCTAACATTACTGGGACTATTACATGCATAGGATTACTCCAGCTGTTTCCACCATTCACTTTTTAAACAACCCCGTCTCTTTTATAGAGAGATTAAGCTGCCTCTTTGCTGCAATTGGACTAATATTTCAGTGTTCTTTTCAGGCTCAATCCTGATACAGGGAAGCTGGAGATGAGCTACTCCAAATTCAGAACCAAAAGTCTTTCAGCACTGGGAAAGTATATTCTAAAGGTAACCTGAGAAAGACAAGTAAAATTTGTCTTCCGCTAGCAGCCATACACTTGGGAATTGGTGGCAGTGCAAAACTCCCTCCCCACCCCATGCCTCTGGGCACCTGCAGTCAAGTCCCGAGTAAAAGGAAACAAGTTCAGTATAGTCTCATCCCAATCTCTGGTGGACACTTGTCCACATTACTAAAACCTTGCAAAACGAAGCATGACTAGCAGTGATTGCCAGGGGCCTGATCTGTCTTTCCATTGATTTCACTGAGTTTTGGATCAGAACCTAGGAGTGGAACAACAGAGGGCATTGTTGGCAAGGTGTTGTGGAAGAAGCTTTCAGTACATCTTCGTGCACCATACAAAGCTCTAAGCAGTAAACAACTAATGCATCTAATTAAATGGTGCTTAACACACTTCTCTTCCCCAGGTATCAGAGACCTTACATATAGTGGATGTGAGACAGGAATTGGATGAAGATGAAGAATACACAGAGTGCAATAACATGACACTCATTAACTTTGTTATAAAGCTTATTGGACCAGCTCCAGAGCAAACCCTCACTGTCCTGCTGCTGCTTATCCAGGTCAGGCAAACACTCCCTCAGGGAGGAGGACATACTCCGCAGTGGATAGATCCACACTAAAATTCTCAGGCGTTGGGAACATTTGATTCCACTCCTGTACTTATCTTTACTTCTTCCCTTCTATCACACCAACTAGCTTGCTATTGCCTGGGTTGATCCTCACCTCCCTAGGGAAGCCAAGGCTCTGCTATAAAGAACTATACTGCTAGGGAGGTGGTGGAATCTCCATTCTTAGAGGTTTTTAAGGCCCAGCTTGATAAAACTCTGGCTGGGATGATTTAGTTGGGGTTGGTCCTGCTTTGACCAGGGGGTTGGATTAGATGACATCCTGAGGTCTCTTCCAAACCCTAATCTTCTATGATTCTATCCTCCTCAGAGAGAATAATCTTGCCCAGTCTTCTCATTTCCACCCCACCTCCCTTGTAAGTAAAGACATGGAAATATTTTAAATTAACTTCTGTGTTACTTACGAAGGTTGATCATATGCAGAAGTACCAGTAAGCTGATACAGAGACCTCGTCTTCATAACACTCGGTAAAGCGTTTAGCACAGCTGGATTCCAATTCTCTTCCTTGTTTTTCCCTCTGTAGGTAGTGGGCAGTACCATTGCATTTTTGATCCGGTACCAGCTAGTACGCTTGTTCTATGATGTTTGACTGAGCTGCCGGGGTAAGGGAAATGCCAGCACCTCCTGATGATCCACCTTTTACTTTCTGTGGTTCCCCTCCAAATGGCTGCAGTGATCCCGCTTTGTCTCTGTGAATCACAAGACCCCTTTCCAGATGTGAGTAAAGACTCTTACACTGGCCTCTCTGCTGAATTTTTTTTTGTCCTGTGCTTTGGTTGCGCACAGAGGTAATTTGTCTGATACTGGTGTTAATGTCCCATGAGCATCACGGGCCTGTAGACATATTAGCATTACTGCGAATAACCAGCGCAAGGAAGATTTGCAAATATGACTTGAATCTTTTGTCTAGGGAGCTGGGAAAGGAGCTGGGGAGGAAGGCACCCCTGCCCTCCCTTGCCCCTAATATATTTTTGTTTTCTCATTCAAATGATTTATTATTGAGATACAGTATGTTTCCCCTAGCATCCTGCTTTACATAATTACTGTCTCTCCATTGCCATCACTTTGCTCGCAGGGCAGGTACGCCAACAGTTCCAGCCAATGACCACTCTGCAGGCTCTGAGGGGAAGGCTGAATGGGGGAATGAATTTACCAGCTGGCGTTCAAGCCCTGGTCTCACTGTCCCTGCTGCCCAAGCTCTGCCTTTAGCTAGGAGCAGGGGCAAGAGCGCAGGGGGCGGGGGGCTGTTCACAGGGCAGACAAAGAGCATGGGCGTGTCCACCCTGGGGGAAGGCGGGTCTCCGCACTGGGCACTTCAGCAGAGAAGGGCTAAGGCTGCTACTACCCAGCCTGGGGAGAAGGGGCTGGGGAAGCAACGAGAAAGAGGCTCCTGTGTTCCGTTATTGGCGCCTTGGCCTCGGTGCCTCCTTTGAATTTGGCGCCCTGCCTTCTGATTGGCTTATTTTAGCAGCCAATAAACGCGTAAAACTTTGCCGGCTCGTGAGGCTAACCAATCCGGGGCAGACATTCGTCTGGGCTACCCACCAATGGCAGAGCGCAGCGTCACTGGGCAGGGGGCTGGGGCTGGCTCTCCGCCGGAGACTATAGACACATATATCTTTTTGTAATAAAAAGCGAGTGGGTGAAGGGTCGGCTCAAGACGAGCGCGCTTCGCCTCGCCACCGGGCAGCAGTTCCGGCTCTGGCGCTAGAGCCTGGGCGTAGCTCTGTGAGCGGGCCGCTGAGCCGCGTGCTTCGCTCCCACTTTCACGCGCCATGTCCGGCCGCGGTAAGAGCGGCGGCAAGGCCCGGGCTAAGGCTAAATCTCGCTCGTCTCGCGCGGGCCTGCAGTTCCCCGTGGGGCGCGTGCACCGGCTGCTGCGGCGCGGTCACTACGCGGAGCGGGTGGGCGCGGGCGCCCCGGTGTACCTGGCCGCCGTGCTCGAGTACCTGACGGCGGAGATCCTAGAGTTGGCGGGCAACGCGGCGCGGGATAACAAGAAGACGCGCATTATCCCGCGGCACCTGCAGCTCGCGGTGCGCAACGACGAAGAGCTCAACAAGCTGCTGGGCGGGGTCACCATCGCGCAGGGCGGTGTCCTGCCCAACATCCAGGCCGTGCTGCTGCCCAAGAAGGCGGGCGGCGGCGGAGCCGGGCCGGCCAAGAGCGGCAAGAAGGGCAGCAGCCAGCAGTCCCAGGAGTACTAGGGCCGGCCACGCGCCGCCGGCGGAGACTCACCCCCCCACCCCCCAAGGCCCTTTTCAGGGCCGTCCCCAGGGCTCAGCCGTAGGAGCTGCGGATCCGTAGGCTGCTCGAGCCATCAGCGGGCTCCTGGGCGGGGAGAGCGCGAGCCCCCGCGCGCCTCAAGCGGGGTTGAAGGAGTCAGTTTTCCCGCCCTCGCACGGCGCTGGGGGGTGGGGGGGAGGAGAATTAGAGGCGTAACAGCCGCGGCGTGGAAGACTCCCTTGGGTGCGAGTGGGGAAGCTGCGTGGGGGCCTCCCGCCCGGCGGCCCCTTGTACGAATCGCGAGGAGCTCCGGCTTAGGCTCCCTGCCGCTGCGCACGTGCCTGGGGCAGCGCATAGCTCCAGCTTTAACAGTAAACTCAGCTGCTACCCCGAACCCGATTGTTCTGCCCCTTCCGGTGAAGCTGCTGTGTGCAAAGCCCTAGTGGCAGAGGAGGCTGCCGCGGGGTCTCTTTTGCTCTGCAAAGGCATGGTCCACCCCTGATACCCATTTGACTCCTGCCTACCTGAGATGTTTCAACATTAGCAATGCAAAGACTCGTGCAAGCGGTATCCACGTTTACAGGTTGAAGTGTCGCCCCCTGAGCTTTGCTGCTCCTGGAGTAACTTTAATCCTTTAAGTAACTTCATATGGTACCGACAGAGGACTGGAAAAAAAACATATCAGAATGCAGCTGTAGAACTAACTGCACCACTGTATGAATTGCCTGAAAAGTGTTTTTTTTAGGAGTTCCTTTTTGCTGTTTAATTACCTGTTTTAACTGCTCTGAAAAATTGTATATCTACATATCTTGTTTTTAAGACAGAGGGCATCTTTTGAATCAGATCATGCACAACAATCCAAAACATTGTAAACTAACAAGCTCTCAGCCTCTTGAGTGGAAGAAGGCTTTCACTTATATCAGCAGTTGTGTAACTTTGATGTGCTGTACAATTTTGTCTGCAATGTTACAACTATTTACTAGTTTGATTCTGCAGTGACACTATACTTTGTTTGACCTGTTTCAACAGACAGCATCTGCAACCAGAAGCTCAGTACAGCCACTGCAGGATCAAACCAGAGAAAATTCTAGGCTTCGTACAAACTTGTAGTTAACAAAACAGCAACCATTTCTCTTTCAGCTGTGTCCTTTCACTGGACACTGCTAAATCTGTTGTAGTAGCCTTTGTAACTTCCTGTACATCCCAGAAAATGTAGAAATTGTGTAATAAAATACGGGGTGACCTGCTATTTCTGTAGCATATTCTATGCACAGGTGGTTCAGTGGTCAGAAATTGTGTTAATATGTACATGCCTAAAGAAAAATAAGGCTTTAAAGGGGTATGGAAACAATTCCTTTCATAAGTGAAGTACAGTTAATGGATGTTGCATACGTACTGAAACAACCTGTTGTTTCATTTACAAAACACCATATTTGCATTTTACAATTTAAAAGATTTCTAGAAGACACTAGTAGTGGCTTGTAAGATGAAGGAGATGAATCACTAGTTGAAATGCATATTCTACTAATGTAAAAGGAACAGGCTATTGAGTTTGAAAGGATTAGAGTGTAAGGGCAAGGGTGGGTAAACTGCAGGCCTGCCAGCTGTTTTAATTCAGCCCTCCAGCTCTTGCTGGGGAGCAGGGCCTGGGGCAGAGGTGGGCAAACTATGGCCCACAAACCACATCCAGCCCCTGAGACTGTCTTGCCCAGCCTTTGAGCTCCCCACTGGGGAGGCTAGCCCCCAACCCCTCCCCTGCTGTCCCACCCTTCCCCTGCAGCCTCAGCTTGCTGTGTCGCCAGTGCTGTGGGTGACAGGGCTGTGAGCCACGGGCCTGCCCTGGTGCTCTAGATGGTGTGGCTGGCTCTGGCTGGGCAGTGCAGGTGCCAGTCCTGGTGCTCTGAGTGGCATGGTAAGGGGGAGTGGAGGGGTTGGATAAGGGGCAATCAGGGAGCAGAGGGTGGTTGGATGGGGCAGAAGTGGGGGGAGGGTCCACAGAACAGAAAGGGGGGGGGTTGGATGAGCGTAGGGGGCCTGTCAGGGTATGGGAGCCAAGCTGTTTGGGGAGGCACAACCTACCCTACCTGGCCCTCCATACAGTTTCAGAACCCCTGATGTGGCCCTCAGGCCAAAAAGTTTGCCCATGCCTGGTGTGGGGCTTGCCCTGCGCTGGTGTTCAAGCAGGGGCAAAGGGGGTTCTGCTGTGCACTGCCCTGTCCAGAGGTGCTGCCCCTGCAGCTCCCCATTGGCCAGGAACTGTGTCCAATGGGAGCTGCAGGGGCAGCACCTCTGGACAGGGCAGTGCACAGCAGAACTGCCTGGCCACACTTCTACGTTGGAGCTGGAGTGGGGACATACTACTGCTTCAAGGAGCTGCTTGAGGTAAGTACTGCCTGAAGCCTGCACACCTGAGCCAAGCCCCTGAGCCAAGCCCCTGCCCCAACCCTGATCCCCTTCCCACCTTACAAACCCCTCAGTCCCAGCCCAGAGCACCCTACTACACCCAAACTCCCTCATCCCCAACCCAGAGCCCTCCTCCACTCTGCCCCCAGCACTCCAGCCCCCTCCCACACCCTGAACTCATTTCTGACCACAACCCTAGGCAGAGCCTTCACACCCCCACCCTAATTTTGTGAGCATTCATGGCCTGCCATACAATTTCCATTACCCATATGTGGCCCTCAGGCCAAAAAGTTTGCCCACCCCCCTGTAAGGGAACAGGTCTTATTTCAAACCTATTTTAAAAAGTCTAAGTTGATACTAACGAACTTTCCTTACACTATGTTGCACCTGTAGACACCTGTGCTTGGTTATGGTTAATTCAATCTGGCAATGAATACGCTAATGGTTTTTTAAATAAGTTCAATTAGTATTGATTTATATGGCAGTGAATAAACATTTGTCCAAGCATCATCCATAACAGATGCCTTATGAGCAGAAACATTGGTGGTTCTGTTTAAATATAAGTACAATGGTGGTCATCGAGGGCCTTATTTGGCACCTAGTAATCAGTTGCCAGTTATTGAAAGGCTCAGGATGAAGCCCCAAGGAGGTATGTGTAGGATAGACTACACTCCAGGAGGAGATCGATCTAAGTTACGCAGCTTCAGCTACATGAATAATGTAGCTGAAGTTGACGTGCTTAGATCTACTTACCACAGGGTCCACACTGTGCTAGGTCTCCTGTTAACTCCCCTTGCACTTCTCATTCAGGTGGAGTACAGGAGTTGAGCAATCTGAAGTTAATTTAGTGGGTCTTCACTAGACCTGCTAAATTGACGACAAATGCACTGATTACCACACACTGATCCCTGGTAAGTATAGGACAAGCCCTCAGATAAAGGGCACCCTATGTCCCTTACCATTTTAGCATTATTTCTTGTATTGAATATCAGAGTGTAGCCATGTTAATCTGTAACCACAAAAACAACGAGTCCAGTAGCACCTTAAAGACTTAACAGACTTAATAATAAAATAATGCCTGCATCTGTAATTTTCACTCCATGCATCTGAAGAAGTGGGTTTTTTACCCATGAAAGCTTATGCCCAAATAAATCTGTTAGTCTGTAAGGTGCCACCAGACTCCTTGTTGTTTCTTGTATTGAATTATTCTTGTTACTGTATTCAAAATAGCTTGCTTATAGTTTTGGGGTAAACAAGTTGCTGAAACAAACCACCCAAAAAGATAGCTCACAGGAGAAACTGCAAATAGGACTGTGTCCTCTGAACAGGCATAACTACTCAAAATACAGAGTTTAATATTTTAAGTTTTGTTTTCAGATCCACAAGTAAAGGAAAATGGGATGTAAGTGTAAAATAAGAGACTCCGCCTAAGGAAGGATGACAGTGCAGCAGCCAAGTCCATGTTTTTTTCTGTCAAACTTCTGACCATGCAGGAATCATGCCAACTGCAAGAGCTGCTGCTGCGTGGGAATGATGTGTCTATCGGGCATCATTGAGCTGCCTTGCAACACTGAGGATACGCTTAGCACCCTTGCTCAGCAGTAAGCTGGCTAGTTCGACACCCAGGTTTTCTGCAGCCTCTTGAGCATGACGAGGAATCTTCTTGGCTGTGATGCCAACATACTGTGTATCATCATTGGGTCCTTCTTGATTCTAAAAATAAAAAAAAGGTACTGAATGTGAAACAGCAGGGAAACCTGGGTGTTAAACAGTAGGTTTCCATATACATTTTTGTAAGCCTTATCAGAGAACATTGTAAAGAAGATGTCATAAAAATAAAGGGAAGGCTAACCACCTTCCTGTATACAGTGCTATAAAATCCCTCCTGGCCAGAGACAAAACCCTTTCACCTGTAAAGGGTTAAGAAGCTAAGATAACCTTGCTGCAAAATGACCAATGAGGAGACAAGATACTTTCAAGTCGGGAGGGGGGGAAAACAAACCGTCTGTCTGTCTGGGTAATGCTTTTGCCGGGAACAGATCAGGAATGCAGTCTCAGAACTTCTTTTAGTTAGTAAGTAATCTAGCTAGAAATGTGTTAGATTTCCTTTTGCTTAATGGCTGGTAAAATAAGCTGTGCTGGATGGAATGTATATTCCTGTTTGTGTGCCTTTTTGTAACTTAAGGTTTTGCCGAGAGGGATTCTCTATGTTTTGAATCTGATTACCCTGTAAGATATTTACCATCCTGATTTTACAGAGGTGATTCTTTTTTTTTCTTTAATTAAAATTCTTTTAAGAAGCTGATTGATTTTTCATTGTTCTTAAGATCCAAGTATTTGGGTCTGTGTTCATCTGTACAAATTGGTGAGGATTTTTATCAAGCCTTCCACAGGATAGGGAGTGTAGGGCTTGGGGCGATATTTTGGGGAAAGACGTCTCCCAAGTGGGCTCTTTCCCTGTATTTGTTTAAAACACGCTTGGTGGTGGCAGCATAGGGTTCAAAGACAAGGCAAAGTTTGTACCTTGGGGAAGTTTTTAATCTAAGCTGGTAAGAATAAGCTTGGGGAGTCTTTCATACAGGTCCCCACATCTGTACCCTAGAGTTCAGAGTGGGGAAGGAACCTTGACAGAAGACTAAAGATTTTAAGGACTGGACTGAAGGAAATATGTTAAAAGGCCTGTTTTTGTCTTTTTCATTTGACTTGAAATTTGAAGGTTAAAACCAACTGAAATTAAGAGGCATTTATTTATTTACCTGCTGTGGATAGTTAACACCAGTCTGCATAGTGTCCTTCAGGCTATCTGATCCATCCAAGCTGTAAACAGCTCCTGTCAAATACAACTGGGCAAAACACAATAAAGGTATATGGCATCTCTGATGACCAACCCAAGCATCCCCTTTTTAAAAATTAAGATTTCTGGTCTGAGGAGGAAACTAATAAGAATTGGGGAAACCATTCTGCCATTGACTCCCATGTGCCGTTGGACAAATTGCTTCCTTTCTGGCTCAGTATAGACTTACAGGTGTATTTTGAGGCTTACCAAGACCCTATGATTAAAGGGGCTAGTCATGTCACATTATTGATCATCATGGGAGAGCAATCTGTGTGCTTTAGGAAAGGTACAGGCACAAGCATGGATGTAACCCAACTGTTACATTCCTTAATGGGCCGGAAAGGGTTGCTGTTCTGTCATGGGAAGCTTGCAAGCATGTTGCCTCCACAACCCTCCTTGCCCAAGAGGTAGGAGACAAGCACCATTTGTTTGAAACCATGGTTTCTTCTCAGCGTGCTTGTTCATGTAGATTCCAATCAGGTGTGCGTGCATACACACGCACGGTAGCTGGAAGATTTTCCCTAGCAGCAACCGAAGGGTCAGCCTGGGAGCCCCTGGCGTCGCGCTTTCATGGCACCCAACATAGAGCCCTGCCGACCCGCCACCCCCTCAGTTCCTTCTTACTGCCAGTCACAGTAACTGTAACTTCCCTTGCTCTTGCTCCGGCAAGTGACCTAGCAATTCGACTCCTGTTGTACTCACCTTGTTTATTCAGATAGTGTGGTGTAGTTTAGTAATAGTTAGTTGTAAGTTTCATTTATGGGGGTTCCCCCCCCATCCCACCCCTGTTTCCCTCCTTTATTTGTTGCCTCTGGGGCATGCCGCAATCCCCAGGCTTCAAGACCTGCAAGGACTGCACGAAGTGCATGCCAAAAAGTGACTCCCACACCTCCTGTTTACAGTGTCTGGGCGAGAGTCTCCACAAAGACTGCTCTAAAATCTGTCAGGAATTCTGACCAAAAACCCTAAAAGAAAGAGAGCAGCAGCTTAAAATCCTCTTCATGGAGGCAGCTTTTCGACCGCAGTTGGACCCCAGTGCCGGGGATCCCACCACCAGCACATCATCTTCAGCGCAAAGCGCGCCAGCGCCCTCTTCAAGAGACCAGGTGCTGAAGAAAGACACGGCCAAGGACTCTAGGCACCGTCATGGAGCGTCTTGGGAACGCTCCAGCCTTTGGCACCGGTCCCAATCGCCGGTGCAGAAGAAGAGGAGGATCAAAAGCGGCCAACCTCCTTTCCCTAGATCCAGAGACCAGCCATCAGTGGCACCAAATGCAATGAACAGCGGTACTTTGTTCCCTCCAAGGGCTATGAACATCTACACACTCACTCACAACCTGACTCTGGTGGTGGACGCTGCTAACCAGCAAGAGAGGCAGAGTTTCCAGGGCCCTTCCCCCAAGAATAGGGATGCAAAAAACTGACCCATTCAGCCAGAAGATTTTCGCCACAGGGGGACTGCAACTCCACATTTCCAACCAACAGGCCATTGTCAGCAGGTACGCCCACAATACTTGCTCAATGACGGCTAAGTTTAGAGTTACCCCCCTTGGACTCCTGAGCTGAATTCTCAGCTTTGGTTGAGGAAGGGAGATTGATCTCCAGGGCAGAGTTGGGGCATTCTCCAGATAGACCTATTCTTCATGCAACACAACAGGAAGTGCCAGCAGTTCTGCTTCTTCCAGAACCACAGCCCAGGCTCCAGAGCGGACATGTTCCTCCTCCACTGGGGATGTTGTCTCCTGTATGCCTTTCCGCCTATACCACTGGGTCACAGGGTGCTCCTTAAGATCTGGAGGGAACAAGCTCAGGTTATATCGATGGCTCCAGTATGGGACCAACAGCACTGATACACATCTCTCCTAGACATGTCCGTGGAAGCTCTGATCACCCTGCCGCTCTTCCCGGACCTTCTGCCACAAGATCACGGCCGTCTTCAACATCCGAGCCTCAACTCGCTTCACCTCACAGCATGGAAGCTCTATGTTTGAGCCCAATGGAGCTTTCCTGTTCAGACCAGGTTAGACAAGTCCTCCTTGGCAGTAGAAAACCCTCTATGAGAGCCACCTACCTTGCCAAGTGGAAGAGATTTTTAATCTGATCGGCACAGCGCCATTCGTCTCAGACGCTGGCCCCAGTGCCGCTTATTCTGGACTGCCTCCTCCATCTGAAGCAGCAGGGGCTTCCGTTGTCATCGATAAGAGTGCACTTAGCCACCATCTCAGCCTTTCACCCGAACAAGGAGGGCCGCTCTGTGTTTGCTAACCCTATGGTCAGCTGCGTTTTAAAAGGGCTCAACAGGCTATACCCTAACATCCGACAGCCTGTCCCTGCCTGGGACCCCAACCTGGTCCTTTCTAGGCTAATGGGACCGCCCTTTGAGCCCTTGGCAACGTGCTCCCTCCTCTCTCTCTGTCTCACACAAGGTGGCATTCCTGGTGGCTAGGAGGGTGTCTGAACTCAGAGCCCTAACCTCAGAGCCCCCTTATACCGTGTTCTATAAGGAAAAGGTGTAGCTCAGACCTCATCCTGGTTTCCTCCCGAAGATTGTGTTACAGTTTCACATCAACCAGGACATCTTTCTCCCAGTCCTACCCTGAGCCACATTCCAGCAGCAGGGAGCAGAGACTACACACTCTGGATGTCCGCAGCATGCTAGCCTTTTACATAGAGAGAATGAAAGCATCCAGAAAATCGGTCTAGTTATTTGTGGCAGTGACGGATAAAATGAAAGGACTGCCTGTATCTTCACAACGCATTTTGTCATGGATAGCGTCCTGTATTCATGATTGCTACAACTTGAGAGGGGTTCCTGCACCCCCAATCAGTGTGCACTCCACCAGGGCACAGGCTTCATCAATAGCATTCCTGGTGAAGGTCCCCACTCAGGAAATATGCAGAGCAGCGACATGGTCCTCTATCTACACTTCCACCACACACTATGTGATTTCTCAGTAGGCCAGAGACTATGCGGTCTTCGGACGAGCAGTGCTCCAATCAGTGGACGA
The DNA here is from genome assembly GCF_965152235.1 of Eretmochelys imbricata. Classification (NCBI taxonomy): domain Eukaryota; kingdom Metazoa; phylum Chordata; order Testudines; family Cheloniidae; genus Eretmochelys; species Eretmochelys imbricata. The sequence goes on along the minus strand of NC_135593.1, from coordinate 20,819,735 downwards.
CTCCAACCTCGCCTCCTGAACTTGGGCTTGAGAGCCACCTGATTGGAATCAACATGAACAAGCATTCAAAGAAGAAGAAAAAAAGAGTTACTCACTTTCTCTTAACTGTTGTTCTTCGAGATGTGTTGTTCATGTCCATTCCAATACCCACCCTCCTTCCCCTCTGTCAGAGTAGCTGGCAAGAAGGAACTGAGGGGGTGGCAGGTCGGCAGGGCTCTATATTGGGCACCATGAAGGCGCGACTCCAGGGGGTGCCCTGGCTGACCCTACAATTGCTGCTAGGGGAAAATCTTCCGGCTACCGTGCACGCATACACCTGGTTGGAATGGACATGGACATGGACAACACATCTCGAGAAACAACAGTTACGAGAAGGTGAGTAAACTTTTTTCCTGCATGACAGCAACCTGTATTTCAGTCAGGCTTCCTTTCTGCAGGGTAGTGTTTATATTTAATCCTGGGGAAGTTTTATCAATTATTTATCAAAGGAATAGGCTTTCTAGCCCCAGAAAAAGGCTTATCTACAGAATGGATGACAATCACCACTCATAATTATTGAGGGTAAATTAGAAGACTGCTAAGCCCTGTCCACAAAGTTCCATCATGTTTTCCCTGACACAGGGATTTTTTTCTTCTTCTTAGCTGTGTTACTGCTACACTTACATAAGAACGGCCATACTGGGTCAGACCAAAGGTCCACCCAGCCCAGTATCCTGTCTGCCAACAGTGGCCAATGCCAGGTGCCCCAGAAGGAGTGAACCTAACAGGTAATGATCAAGTGATCTCTCTCTCCTGCCATCCATCTCCACCCACTGATAAACAGAGACTAGAGACACCATTCCTTAGCCATCCTGCCTAATAGCCATTAATGGACTTAACCTCCATGAATTTATTTAGTTCCCTTTTAAACCCTGTTATAGCCCTAGCCATCACAACCTTCTCAGGCAAGGAGTTCCACAGGTTGACTGTGCGCTGTGTGAAGAACAACTTGTGTCGGCCTCGGTTATTTGACACCGCCCTACACAATGTTGTTTTGGTGGACTCAGCGTGGAGATGGCAAGGCTGTCCTCAGCTGCCAAGTATGCTTGCTGGAACTATTTTCAGGTGGCAGGGAAAAAGTGCATGTTGGAAAAATGTTCAGTGATGAACTCAAATAAAATACTTTAAGTTCTTCTCACCTGGGAGTCTTTCAGCATGGTACTGACTGCTACAGGAACGCTACATCCACCCTCCTGAAACAGAAAGCACAGCAAACAGGTAAAAGTTGATGTCAAGGTTCCTATGTGACCCACCATGTCAGGACCTTTTGAAAAGCCTGTAGAACACAGACTCAGCTGTCATTCAGCCATGTACAGAAGAATAACCAGTGAACAGACACTTGAATCTAGTCTGTATTTAGCAGTTGTGGTAATGAAAAGTAGGAGGTTTCTGATACCATGGTGTTGATTTAACAATACTACGTGAGCATTTACTACTTCTCCTAGGGAGGAATTGGACAGAAAAGTGATGGTACCAAACCTACCAAGTGTCTCATAAAGGCTCTCTCGGCAATGCAGCACAGCACCGTTTCCGCATCATGCAAGGCGGATACCATATCCAATATCTCTTCGTCTCTAGCTCGGACCTCTACTGCTAAGGCACCCTGAAGGAAGAGAGAAACACTGTCCCCAGTCTTCATGCATCTCTAGTCTGCACTCTATTCGTCCCAAACCAATGAACCTGCATGACTTAGAGGCATTTCCACTGTCGTGCTCTACCCCCTACACACACACAAATGTCATTGCTATAACATATGCATATATACATGGCAACAAGATGAGACGAGAAAGAAAAAGCTGAACATTACTAAACAAGTGAGCTGCAGGATCACAGCTTCAGACTGATTCTTATCAGCTTGTTCTATATAGATGCTGACTCCTAATTGCATTAGTATGCTCTTGAAAGGCCATGTCTCAAGAGTAGAATGATCACTTATAACAGTGATGAGGTGCTAGCCTTTAATTAACAACTGCAGTACACTTCCCAAATGTAGCATGCATATAGAACAGCAGCCAGAAAAGGTGCAGAGTTGAAAACACAGTTGAAATGTTTGGTTGTTACACAGCAATCGGCTACTCAGCTGGCTTTTCATAGCATACCTGCCCAACAGCATAAAGGCAATCTTCAGGGTTTAATATCTGGAGAAAAAGCAAAGATTAGTTAATATGTTGTAATGCTAAACCCAAGATTATGTAAAATTTTTATTTAAAAAGCTCCAAAGAGCAGCAATTTAGGATGAGACTGAAATTATTTTCCATAAAGAAAGTGCAGTACAATGGTTACAGCAAGGAACTGGGAAGTAACAACTCCTGGGTTCTATTCCCAACTCTATATTACCTAGGGATGGTCATGCCCCAGCCCTGTGCCTCAATTTTCCCATCCATAAAATGGGTATAATGGTACTTATTTCATTGGAGGTTGTAAAGTTTTATCAGAATTATCGATGTTTTTAAAGTGCCTGTTCATGAAGGATTTGGGCACTATAAAGGGCTCTGAAGTTTTCAGATGAACAAATGTTATTGACACGTGGAAAGAAGTGTGCTGAATGTGTCTTTGGAAGGGAACTGCAGTGAGTGGAACCTTCACTCCAATGCAGCCTAATCTCAAGATAATGCATATATGGATTCAGAGCAGATGTTATGCTCGTCCATGATGGGGCAGCTAAGGTTCCTGAAGGGGAATGGGTTAAGGGTCTGGAAGTGAATGGAATTTCCCACTATGCTTCTCCTCACCTGACCAATTCGATTCTCCCAGCCCATCCTCCTCAGTCCAGCAGCAGCCAGAATTATGGCACTGAAGTTGTCCTTTTCATCCAGCTTTTTCAAGCGGGTGTTTAAATTTCCTCTCTACATAAAGGGTTAAGTGAGAAGCACAGAAACAACAATCTCCAAATTGAAAAGGAGTATCTGTGGCACTTTAGAGACTAACCAATTTATCTGAGCGTAAGCTTTCGTGAGCTACAGCTCACTTCATCGGATGCAAGCTCACGAAAGCTTACGCTCAAATAAATTGGTTAGTCTCTAAGGTGCCACAAGTACTCCTTTTCTTTTTGCAAATACAGACCAACACGGCTGCTACTCTGAAATCTCCAAATTGGGACACTTTGCTTGCAGATCTTAACTCAGCCACTGGAGGCTGCTACTGCTGTAATCACCAAGGGCTGTCACTCCTGCAGCTCGTCAGCCTGCTCCCTTCCTCTCTGCTTGGGCCTTTCCTTCCTTATCTCTTGTCCCAGAGCAACAGCAGTTACTCCCCATAGGGGATGGGGTATGCAGCGTCATACACAAGCAGGTCAGACTTCTGGATCAAACATAGATCAACTACAGAACTTCCTTCTCTGAGGCTGTCTACACTACCGTGGTAAGTCGACCTATGCTACGCAACTCCAGCTATGTGTCTCTTGCATAACTGAGTTGAGGAACTATCCTGGAAAACTTGTTCAGATGGTGGCAACCATTACTGTAAGAAAAGAATGGAATTTTGCTGTGAGTTGTAAAGTAATCATTTGGACACTGGCTCTTTGGGGCTGGGACTGTGGACATGTCTCATGTAGCACTAAACATGTCAGCAGCTGACAAATAATTGTGCCTAATTAAAAAATAAGTTAAAGGGACAGAGACTGGGACAACAGAGCCTTTCACTGCTGGTCTGAATCCCACCCAAGCCATTAGTGACTGAATTGGAATGAGTTGTGTGTCTTATGCCAATTCCTCTTGTGAAGTGTATCTGCCTCTCAGATGATAGACTAATATTGGGCCCTTTCTCAGCAGAAAATACAGGGATTGAATGGGCCAGGGAGAGTAAACTCCTCTCTCACAGTAGTTTAGGAAGGCAGCATGAAGTTAGTTTGAGCAGAGGACAGGAAGCCTGGGTTCTAATCATTGCACCAAAGTGCTAGAGAAAAGCCAACTGTTATTCATTGAGATACCACTCCCGCACTCTGCCAGGAAAGGATACAATATCCCTGAATTCCAGCTGAGGGAACCGCCGTTTGAGCTGAGCTGCTCGCCGAAGTGAACTGGTTCCAATCACGCTTCAGAGGAAGCAAAGAAACAACAACAGTGAAACGATTAGATTCATTCACTCACCTTTAGCTGGGGACAGGTTAGGAGCTTCCAGGGAAACACACTCTACCTTTTTAAACTAGTCACAGAGTATTTGGGGATCTATCCATCATTCATAATGGTAGAAGGAAAAACTGAGAGATTTAACATGAGGCCTGACTAAATCTAGATGTAACCAGACTACCTGGTCTGCGAAACACAGTCTCTGTGGTAGGTTGTTAAGCCTTTGCAAAGCAGCCATTATGCCTTGTTAAGGATCTCTGAATCCTCAGTGGGCCACCATCTACAGAATGTAGCAATCCCCAAGCCTTATTTTCTCTTCAGATAAATGGAATAAAATGGTTTGGAAAGCAGGGACATCAGTCCTGGATCACAGAACACATGCCTGGATGTGCAAGGTGAGGTCTGATAAACAAGTCCTGGAGAGTGCAGTGGGAGAGTTCTCTGGACAGCAAGGGGGACTGCCAGTCTGACCAGAGAGAAGACTATTTTCAAGGGATGTATGCTACTCACTTTTCTTTTTATCCCATAAAAAAGATGACAAGCCATCTCTACTTGAGGTTGTGAGAAGTGCAAATCTACATCTGTGAAGCAAACAATTTCTTTTGTTTTATTTCTATTTTCTGTGTTTTAATTAAGATTACTGTCATCTGGGTAATTTCAACACAGACATCCCCAAAGAGAAAGGAGAGGGACTGAAAGTAAGTAATTTCTGGAACTTGTCCCCCCATCTCAGGGCTCGTACACACTCGTGCTTATATTGGTTTAACTTAAGTCACTCAGGGCTGTGAAAAGGCCACCCTACTGAGCGATGTGAGTTACAGCAACCTAAGCACCGGCGTGGACAGCGCTGTGTCAATGGGAGACACTCTCCCACCGACATAACCACTGCCGCTTGGGAAAGTGGAGTAATCATGCCGACGGGAGAGCTCTCTCCCGTCGGCATAGACTATCTGCACTAGGAGCGCTACAGTGGCACAGCTACGTCGGTAGACCTACACTGCAGTAGTGATTCTAGAGTAGACTAGTCCTTAGTCTGAGTCATGAAGTGTGGACAGAAAAGTCTGCTCCTGCTGAATTGTGTTACCATCAGGGTGGATTAGGTGAATGCAACAGGAAAAGCCACAAGACCAAGGAGGAGAGGGAGTTGGCTGTGGTGTGGGTCACAAAAACACTGGGCCAAGTTCATCCCTGCTTTAAGTCCCTTGAACTCGGTGGAGATAGAATAAAGCTGAATGGCCGCTGTGTCAGTCAGGAAAGGGAGGAGGATTTTAGTGTGCACGGTGCTTTGAAGATATTTAGCGCTAAGAATTCATTTTGGGGGTTGTGGAGGATTTAGAAAATGTCAGATCTCAAAGGATGACTGGAGAGATGAGAGGTCATGTCTTGCTCATTTATTCAACAGCAGTAATTCTTTCCCAGGTCATAGTGATAATTATGGTTCTGGGATTCTTATTAAGTTTTTATTCCTTTATTGCTAATTCCTACAAATGGTTCACTTTAACTTAAATGAAAAAAAACACCACCACACCACACTGAAAACACCTCTTCATCTGTGCAAAGGGCAAGGGACAGATCAGAGTCTGGATGTTAAATGTATTAACACAGGGAGTTCACAAAGAATAATGAAAAGCAAGCGGTTTTGGTGTTGAGAAGTCTAAGCCTATCCCTTTTCATCACTCCATTTGTTCAACAACACCTCTCCCATCCACTCACCTCTTTTCAGGAAGGCTGTTGAGGGTTTTCCCATAGTTCTTGGGATGAAAAACGACAGCATCATGGGGGTTTTCCCTTCTGCAAAGGGATACAGTGTAGACAAGACATTATTCCATAGGATGTGGCTAAATGGAAACAGTTCTGCTCATGGTCCTTAGTGGAGGTGCCTCTAACTTCCTTATCTTTAATCCACTACAAGGAGCAGGTTTCAGAGTAACAGCCGTGTTAGTCTGTATTCGCAAAAAGAAAAGGAGTACTTGTGGCACCTTAGAGACTAACCAATTTATTTGAGCATGAGCTTTCGTGAGCTACAGCTCACTTCATCAGATGCAAGTGAGCTGTAGCTCACGAAAGCTCATGCTCAAATAAATTGGTTAGTCTCTAAGGTGCCACAAGTACTCCTTTTCTTTTTACAAGGAGCACTTTCTTTTCCTTTTTCCATTTTTCCTTCTAATTAATCTAGAGCTGGTGAAGGTGCTGGTTTGACAATTCTGGACAGTCAGTTATCTACTCATCCACAGAGTAGGCACAGCACAGGCAGCGGAAGGGCAAGCTTCCTACAGGCACCACCTTCTGTCGACATGATTAAATCTGACCTGGAGCCCACCCAACCCTTCTTTAAGGAAGGGAGAGAGGGGGTTCAGCCTTCATAGCCCATGGAATTTGGGCTCTCTCTCTCTCTTCTGAGGCAGGCAACAAGATGACAAGCACAGTGGCAAATTGTGCAGTACAGTTACCTACACAATGGGAAATAGATTGAGACTGACCAAACTCATCACACAGGATGCCAACAGTAAAAATGGTCCCTCTAGGGATTTTAAAACCCCTCAGGAAGTCAGGCCTCTCAAGGCACTCTTACTTGCAGATGGCCCCAATGGTGAAGCCAGGCGGGAGCGAAGTTGGCAGGTCCTTCAAGGAGTGAACAACCAGGTCAACTCTACAAGTTAGAGGAGAGAAAAGTCAGAGCATGGTGTGAGTGAAGGAGCCCATGGGGCACCTGCAAGATGCCTGCAGATGATCTGAGAAATAAAATTTCCACACTGGGCTTTAGTGTAGAAAGGGGGGCTGGAAATCAGGAATCTTGGGTTCTATTCCCAGTTCTTCTACTGATTCACTGTGCACCTTTAGACAAGTCTCTTCATCTCTCTGTGCCTCAGTTTTTCCATCTGTAACATTATGATATATATCTCCCAGGGCTGCTACATCATAAATATTTGCAAAATGATTTGAAGAGCCTGGTGTGGGTGCTGAAGACCTATACGCACATTGCACAGACACCCATCAACCTTGCAGTACACAGAGCTCAGTGGGATCAGATATCCCAGTCAGATTTAAATAACTATTTTTCAGTAGGCAGCAACCCAGAGCTCAAGCTGCCTGCATCACTTCATACCACTGACATGGCCATCAAAAAAGGGCTTGAATCCTTGGAGCCTGAACTCACTGGGAGTCTTTCCACTGACTTCAGTGAGAGTTAGATCAGGCCCTTAGATGACAAGGACTCAAAGGGGAATCTTTAATTTTAATCCAAATTGAGACAAGTCCCTCGATCCATGTGCATCCCATACCCTAGCTGTAACATGAGGTAAAAAACAGCAATCTCCCTCAGTCACAACTGACATCTGAACCCAGGTTTCCCACAGAAATAAGTTACCCCAAAAGAGCCTTAATCCTAATGCTTCCAGTTCTCCTCCACTGTTGGCAGTGAGTACAATTAACAGGCGGGAGGCTTTGGAGACTGTTTAATGCCCAGCTCTGAATCTGAGGCATCTACTGAAATTTCTGTATTCAAACTGTATGTGACCACTCAACGATGTGTATGTAACAAATAATACTGTTGCTCTAAAAATACCACAGGTTGCAGGGCATTGGTTCAACCAACTGATTGACATGACCCATGACTTGTCATGTCATTACTGATTGACATGACACATTTTTTCTTTCAGCCACGTAAGCGCAACTAAAACAGTCAGGGAAGGAGACAGACTATGGATAGCACATTTCACAAGCCTATCATTCTCCAAAATGTTCTAAAAGAAGTTTGAATTACAAACAAGCCACTAGGGTGTGAATGTTTGTCTTGATTTCAGATGCAGACAGAATCTGCAGCACTGCCCGGGCCATTCCATGGCCTGCGGTAAGCAAGAGAAAGGATCAGAGCTCTTACTCATTTCTTTCCAGTGCATTTTCCAGCTCCTTGGTAAAGAGGCTCTTCTCTCCAATCTAAATAGGGAGGGAGGAACATGAAGCATATTACCAACGTAGTCACCTATAGTCTCACTCAATTCAAAGGAGGAAGAGGTCATTTACCTTGGAAAGAGCCGTGTCCAGGATCTTGTCTCCAGTTGTTGACATGGCAACTGTTCAAAGAGAGAGCTTTTTAAGAGCAGCAATACAGAGAGATCAGATAGGCCCAGACTCTGTAAGTCTCTGCGTGGTATGCAGCAAAAGGGTACATGGCTGCTGCATTGTAGTGCAGGTGTGAATGCAGGCTCCATGTAGCAGGAATATTCTAGGAGTACTCTGCACTAAGCAGGAGTAAAGATTAGGTCTCCTGGAAGTGTGCTGCCTTATTCCCAAGAGCACAGAGTAAGAAAAGGGAAGGCCATGAGAGTGTATCTAAGGACAGTAGTTTTAAGCAGGATCCTCATCACACTAACAAGACACTTTGCTTTGAGCACCTTCTCTGGCCTCACTCCTGCTACTAGGCAGGTGCTCAGCAGCCGTCCAATCAATGTAGCATTGGGGTCCTGACTGCTCCCTGTCTGGCTGATATAATTTTTTACTTATGCACTTGAGCATGAACATATGGTGCATCTGGCTTGGAGCTAGACTAATACATGGTTACTCTATGGAGTGACAGTATCATAATCTGTATAGAAACTCAGGAACTCAATGCTCAGCAGTACATGGAATCCATCCTCTCCTTGCTCTGCAGACATTAGCATCTGCATCATTAGCTCAGTCACGTGAGCCTAACTGGATGGAACTGATCTGGATTCTCCACTTATGCAAATGCTGCAATCTCTCTTCCTTGGGCCAAGGGCTTCTTGCATAACAGATTTAATAATTTTATTAAGATGATGTTAAAATAAAAAGAAAACGGTACAGAGTTTAAGCATAGAAGTTTCTGGTTATCAGGGAATAAGGTACAGATTATCAAGGGGTGTGAAATTCGGTTTAGGATTGGGTGGCGTAAGGAATACATAATCTGCAATATGCCCGATTGGGGGTAAAAGGTTAACGGGTCAAAGTACAGACATTGAGATATGGGGGTATGTTGTTCATATAATGGCTATGTTCAGGTGTGGGTTATAATGAGTGGATACGATGATGAGGACGGATTTACCCTCATTTGGTGAGATTTAATGTTCAGTGAGTTTATGGTTCTAGTTCATATGGTCCAATGGGAAAAGTCTCTCGGTCCCTTTCTCATAGCTGATGCAGGATGTCGTTACGCATCAAACCATCCCACTCCAGCTGCTCCTTGCCTCTGAGCAGCATTTGAACACTTACCAATCTCAAAATGAAGGCTGAGGTATCGCTTGCGAAGCATTTCCACTACACTGTCTGTCTGAATCCGGGCCAGCTGCAGTTTAAAAACAGAAGGCAAAGTCCATTGTGAGATGGCATGCGTTCAGTACATCAGCCAAAAGAAGCTTTTCTATTCTTAGACATTGTCAAATGCACCCACCAAAGCCTCCAAAACACAAGCATTAATAGAAATAAATAGAAGTCTTAGCATAGTGCTACACAAAAACAAACCCTACCCCTGCATAATGATCACAACACCCAGCTGAAGAAAGTATTACCATCCCTGCTTTACAGATGGAGAAACAGAAACAGAGTTGGAGTGACCTGCCCTCTGGTCAGAAAGTGAGTCAGTGGTAGGGTTAGAATTAGAGCACTGTAAAGACATAGCAGACAAAATGTCTTCAGTTAGAAGTAGTGGTTTAAACAGGGGACTGGAAGTTCTATTTTCAGCTCTCCCACTGACCTACTATGTTCTGTGGCCAGTCATTTCAGCTCTTTGTGCCTCAGTGACATTACCTTTAAAGTGGAGACAGTACTTACCCACCTATCTGTGAAGTGCCATCACTGGGTGAATGGAACTAAAGAAACACAATGATGTGCTTTTGTAATTTTTAAAGTGAGTCAGACTGAGCATTGTGCACAGTGCTAGAGAATAGGTCTTGCAGTAAGGGGCACCCATTGTTATAAGAAAGCAGACTAAATAGCCTGGTGATTCCCACCTCAATGAGTGATGAGCTAAAATGCACCATATCTGCTGTGTGCTTTTTATGAATGCTAAACTTTACCATTGCTGCGTGATTCTGCAAGGAGCCAAGATTAAGATTTGTCTGCAGGAATTGTGATCTATATGAGCAGAGGTATGTCCGAAAGTTGTGCAAAAGGAGAACAGACAGAGCAAACCGCAGGGTTTGGAGGCTGCAAAAGGCCCTGGTACCTGTAGATGGGACACATTTAATTTACACTCTGGAAGGGGGAGGATCACATAAAATAGTCCAGTCCACCACCACTATCCTACTCAAGCAGAAGGCAGAGGATCCCTCCATAGATCCTGACCTTGTGAGAGGCAATGTAGTCTAGTAGTCACAGCTGAAGATGAACCAGGAAGCCTAGTTTCTAATCTTTCTCTGCTACTGATGCTCTGAGTGGCCCTGGGCAAGTCATGGGTTTCCACATGCGTAAAATGAGTCCAACAAACTTCCCCTTTGTAACGTGCTGTGAGATTCTGGGTGAAAGGCACAGGTGCTATAAGTGCAAAGTGTTGATAATGATAATTCTTAACAATAAATTAGGAGATCACACACGGTGGAGAAATGCAACGTCCCACCCTTCAATGCCCATCTGTGTCATCTTCTAGCCTCCCGCAAAGTACAGAGCCATGCCTGCGCCTAACTTCCAGAGTAGGCAAGATTATCTCAAAACAAAGGCCCAAGATACATTTATCTCTCTTTGCAAACTTGCTCTTCCCAGCTGCAGCTAGATAGCAAGAAAGACCCAATGTATTTCCTATATCCTCCCTCCCAGGCCTTTGTGAGCATCAACGCACCCTAAGTTTTGCCTCCATATAAGATATTTGGTTATTGGATATAGCAAAACGAAGACACAAAGGGATTCTACTGAAAGAGGAGTGCAATCACCTCCTTGTTTCTTGAGCTACTCCATGAGCTTGGTGCTGATGGAATGTGCCAACTGACAGCCATTGGGACTAAAGTTCTGTTTATTCAAAATAGATACAGTCCAGGTGGCATCAACGCAAGCTTGCCCCACATAGCTGTAAAACCATGCCTCAGCCCCAACATGGAGGGATCCCCTGTAGGAGAGCTCAGTCTCACGGCCCATTGAATCTCGGGCCTTCCTACGGGGACTGCCAACAAGGAGGCCTATTACAGTGCAACTCTGATGACAGAATAGTTATTTCTAATTCATAGAAGTCACTCTTTGGCAAAGATATCGTTACTCCAGTCTAGGGTCTGAGGAGGACTTGGGCTTTTGGTTTGAGAAAGACAGCTCATCTGCATAAACAAATATAAGTAAATTTATTTCCATCTAATAATACTTTGTGCTTAATACAAGGATCTTAAGGTGCTTTACTAATATGAATGAATGAAGCCTCATGCCCCAGACCTTCTGTAATGTATCCACAAATTGTCCCCATTTTACAGATGAGAAAATGGCAGCACAGTTAAATAAAGAGCTAAATTTTCAAGAGCGTCCACTACTTTGGGTGCCCAAACTTGAAACATCTGGATCCCAATTTCCATCTGCACCTTCTAGTGACTTGAGGTAAGAAAACTCAGCACCTCTGAAAATCAGGTGCTCGATACGTAAGACCTGGGCACCCAAAATCTAGAAGCCACTTTTTTGAAGATGTGGCCCTAAGAGACTTGCCATAAATCACACTGTGTCAGTGGTAGAGACGGGAACAGAACAAGGGAATACTGATTCCTAGTCTTTCACTCTGACCACTAGACAACACTTCCTTATTGAACAGGAAACCTGATAGATGCTGGACTTCATTTGGGTTTAATCTATAAATAACAGAGATACACACTTATTTCCAGAGGGTAACTGCTGTACATCATATTTTTAAAGTTAAAATCAGCCACTCAGATTTTCTGCTTTTAGGAGATGCAGCTATAGGGTTCTCAAGTCACAATTGTCCCCATTGAACAGAGACTCAGCAATATGGCCATACCAGAAAAGAAGCTAATGCAATAAGCAAAAACTCACCTGACTCTTCCTGGTGCCCACTCGGATAACTCTGTTTTTCAGGCCATTTTCATCCTATGAACAATGTGTTTCACATATTTTAAAAATTAAAGCAAATCCCCCAAATCCATAATTGTGCAGGTTTTCTTTCCAGTGCTGTCTGCCAACTGAAAGCTCATTCCACCGCAGCTAAATTTGTTCCCCAAGTGGCAACCACATCTTCCTAAATTGAGCAAAATATCAAATATTTAAACTAACACACGAGAAGGTTTGCAAAGAGTATAAACTCCTGTTGGGAAATGTGCAGCACTCCCAGAAGGCACTCACTGTCTTGCAGTATTGGACCCTAGAGCTCAATTCTGTGAGCACTAGCAGACATAACACACACTACTGTGAACAGTCCTATTGACTTTTGTAGTAAGCGTTTGCAGGATTGGAAATCATGTGTGTTGTATTATTAAGTTCATAAATGTTCAGCTATTCACAAAAAGTCATTAAGAAAAACACTTAGTCCTTATATAGAACTTTTCACTTTCAAAATGCTGTGCAAACATTAACTTATATCTGCATATTTATGGAAGTCTTTACAAAATGATCAAACTTTTAACTTAATTAATACCCAGCTAGGACTGATCTATTCAGTAAATGGCAGAATTAGAGGGATAAGTGGTATAATCCCTTTACTCTCTCACCCTCTCCTTTTGATTTAAGCACTATATTTCAACTAAGACAAACAGTGCAGAGACCACAACCTTAGGTACCTTTTACTTGTAATTGTTTTCTAAAAATGGGAAAAGTAATATTGTTTGATTTTTGTTTTCTCCCACCCCCTTAAAACTGTAAAGGGAAGGTGAGTAGATTTTAAGCCTGACCTATTAAATTATCCCGACAGATTTGCAGAGCTGAGATATACACATTATTTTATTACGAGATATACAATTACCATGAACAATCTAAGCCCTGACGAATGCAAAGTCTGTTCCTTTACCTGAGTGCTCCTCAGTGTCTTGTTCTCCATTGCTATGGACTTTTCCAACCCCAATGCCTGTTATGTGAAAGAGAAGAAGACGCTCCTTGAACTGGGAAAGAGGAGAGGAGGGACGTTATTGCCTCAGCTGCCTAGCACAATGTGTGCCAGACCATGTGCTAGAGAGAAGGGCTGTTCCGTTTGTGACCCAGACCCTTCTGGCGTAGCATGGACACACAGATAAGAGGTGACAGGCATGCTACAGTAGGTGCTGCACTACGATATTGGGAAGGAAAGGCCTTCAGAAAGCACGGATGGGTGTGACCAGCACTTAGGAATGGAGGTTACCAGTTCTGCAGAGAACGAAATTCAGCTGCAGGAGCTGCCTCAGCAGAGCTGTCCAGCTTCTGTACGGAAAAAAAAATTGTGCTGAATCACTAGGAAGAAAGGATGGCAGAAGGAAACCGTCTCTCCCTCAGTGACACCCGCTCAAGCCCTTTGCTACCTGTTATACCCCCAGATCTGTGTATGGCAGCTAATGCATTACCCAACAGAACAGTCACAAGGTGGCTATTTTCACAGGTGAACAATGATCATTTTCACCAAGATATTCTTTCGTGGGAGAGGGACACACCATGTGGCTTCGTACAAAGCAGAAACTCCAGCTCTATCACCCATCCTCAAGGCAATGGAGCACAATTTCTTTACAACTACCACAAGCTATGTGAATTGACAAAGGGCAGCGAGCCAAGAGACCTAGGTTTTATCCAGAACTTGGCCCTCGATTTGCCTTGTAACTTTGAACAATAATTTAACCACTCTTCTTCAGTTTCCCTTTCTATAAAACAGCTCCTTGTAAAGTACATTTGATTTTTTTAATTGGACTGATATTAAATAAGGCCTCATGTACTAATGGGCAGGGTTAAACGCTCATTCTTATCTCTAAGCTCAGAAGAGGTCTCAGCCCAGTGGAAAACCACTTGTGTTGAAATCTTTGACTGACAGCAGGGTTAATAAAAATACTCAACCCTTACACAAAACCGTACCTTCAGAGCATTAACTAATTTGGTTTCAACGTCAATCATTTGGGACCTATTGCTACCTTAATCTAGGATTCTGAAGAGTCATATGTTCACAGATTACAATTATTAAAATATGTACAATCTTTAGTTTTCGTAGTTGGCTCGCTCTACTCCCAAGTACCATGAACAGTGTTCATTTTAGCAGGTGTATGGTTATACACCTGAAGAGAAACAGTAAATAGAAAAAGATCCCCATTTGATCACATCACATGAAGACAGACAACTAAACACTGACAAATGTTATAGGTGCTTGCATACAAATGCAAAAAGCGTAAACGCTAAGATGGGTGAACTTGGTGCCTGTTGTTAAGCGAGAATATTGATGTAACAGGCATCACAGAAACTTGGTGGAATGATGACAATCAATGGGACACTAACATCAGGATACAAAATACATGGGAATGACAGAGTAGGTTGTGCTGGTGGGGTAGTGGCACTATATATAAAAGAAAGCACAGAATCAAATATAGTAAAAACCTTAAATGAACCAAACTGTACCACAGAATCTCTATGGATAGAAATGCCATGCTGGAATAAGAGTGCAGCAGTAGGAATGTACTACCGACCACCTGACCAGAATGTTGACAACGGTAACTGTGAAATGCTCAGGGAGATTAGAGAGGCTATAAAAATAGAAAACTCAATAATAATGGGGGGTTTCAAATATTCCCATATTGACTGGGTGCATGTCACCCCAGAAGGGATGCAGAAATAAAGTTTCTAGACACCATTAGTGACTGCTTCTTGAGGCAGCTAGTCCTGGCACCTACAAGGTAAAGAGGTAATTCTTGGCTTAGTCCTAAGCGGAGCACAGGATCTGGTTCAAGAGGTGAATATAACTGAACCACTCAGTAATAGTGACCATAGTGTAAATAAATTTAACATCCTTGTAGGGAGGAAATACAAAAGAAGCCCACCACAGTAGCATTTAACTTCAAAAAGGGGAACTACACAAAAATGAGGAAGCTAGTTAGATGGAAGTTAAAAGGAACAATCACAAGAGTGAAAAGCCTGCAAGTGCACAGAAAGTTTTTAAAAACCACCATATTAGACATTCAAACTAAATGTATATCTCAAAGGAAAAAATAAACCAGTAACAGGAGCAAATAAATGCCACCATGACTGAACAGAATGAAAAAGGCAGTTAGAGACAAAAAGGAATCCTTCAAAAATTGGAAGTCAAATCCTACGGAGGAAAACAGAAAAGAACAAACTCTGGCAAATCCAGTATAAAAGTATAATTTGGCAGGCCTAATTAGCAGCTAGCAAGAGACACAAAACTAACAGTCAATTTTTTTAAAGTACATCAGAAGCAGGAAGCCTGCCAAACCACCAGTGAGCCCCTGAATGAATAAGGTGCTAAAGGAACACTTGAAGAAGACAAAGCCATTGAGGAGGAGATCAGTGAATTCTTCGCATCCCTCTTCACTGCAGAGGACCACACATGAGCCATACAAATATGAGGAACTGGCCCAGATTGTGGTGTCAGTGGACAAGGGTTTGGAACAAACTGATAAATTAAACAGTAATAAATTGTCAGGGCCAGATGGTATTCATCCAAGAGTTCTAAAGGAATTCAAATATGAAATTTCAGAACTCCTAAGTGTAGTATGTAATCTATTGCTTAAATCAGCCTCTGTACCAGATGACTGGAAGGTAGCTAATATAATGCAGATTTTAAAAAAAAAGGCTCTAGAGGTGATTAGGGATGTAAAAGGTTAAATGGTTAACCGGTAAGCGGCAGCCAGCCTGCAGGAGCCCCAGCCAGGCAGCCCCAGAGACCCCAGCTCCTCTCCCTTTCATCCTGACATAATTTCAATACTTTAAAGAGTAAACGTTTTAAACTGTATTTACATCCCTAGAGGTGATCCTGGCAATTACAGGCCGGTAAGCCTAACTTCAATATCAGGTAAATTGGGTGAAACCGTAGTAAACAAAAGGATTATCTGATACGCACATGCACACAATTTGTTGGAAAAGAGTTAACACTGCTTTTGTAAAGAGCAATCACGTTTGACCAATCTATTAGAATTCTTTGTCGGGGTCGACAAATATGTGGACACGGGTGATTGAGTGGATACAGTGTACTTGGACTTTGAGAAAGCCTTTGACAATGTCCCTCACCAAAGGCTTTTAGCAGTGTAGGCAGTCATGGGATAAGAGGGAAGGTCCTCTTGTGGATCAGTAACTGATGAAAGAACAGAAAACAAAGGTGAGGAATAAATGGTTCGTTTTCACAGCAGAAAAAGGTAAATGGTGGGTTACATCAAGGATCTGTATTGGAACCTATACTGTTCCACATATTCATAAGGCCATGAACAGTGAGGTGGCAAAGTTTGCTGATGGTATAAAGTTACTCAAGACAGTTAAGTCCAGAGCTGACACTGAAGAGTTACAAAGGGATCTCTCAAAACTGGGTGACTGGGCAACAAAATGGCAGATGAAATTCAATGCCAATAAATGCAAAATAATGCACATTGGAAAACATATCTCAACTACACATACAAAATGATGGGTCTAAATTAGCTGTTACCACTCAAGATAGATCTTGGAATCATCATGGAAAGTTTTCTGAAAACATCCATTGCAGCAGTCGTCAAAATGGCTAACAGAATGTAAAGAACCATTTGGAAAGGGATACATAATAAGAGAAAATACCATAATAACACGATAAATCCATGGTATGCCCACATCTTGAATACTGCATACAGTTCTGGTTGCCACATCTCAAAAAAGATATATTAGAACTCAAAAAAATACAGAGAAGGGGAACAATGATTAGGGGAATGCAACAGCTTTAATATGAGTAGAGATTAAAAAGACTGGGACTGTCATTCAACGTAGAAAGTAAATGACGAAGTGGGGATATGCTGAGGTCTATAAAATCATGAATGGTGTCGAGAGAGTAAATAAGGAAGTTTTATTTACCACTTCACATAACACAAGACCCAGGGGTCACCCGATGAAATTAACAGGCAACAGATTTAAAAGAAAGGTAAATACTTCCTCAAAAACTGCATAGTTTACCTGTGGAACTCGTAAACGTGTCAGGGGATGCAGTCAAGGCCAAAACAACAAATGGTTTCTAATAGGAATTAGATAAGTTCATGGAGGATAAGTCCATCAATGGCTATAAGCCAAGATGGTCAGGGATGCAACATTGTATGTCCCTAAACATCTGACTGCAAGAAGTTGGGACTGGATGACAGGGGTTGAATCATTCAGTAACTGCCCTAATCTGTTCATTCCCTCTGACGCATCTACCACTGGCCACTGTCAGAAGATAGGATAATGCACCTGATGGGCCACTGGTCTCACCCAGTATGGTCATTCTTACATTTAACCCCAATAAGCATCTCTGTCCCTGTGCCTCCTTTCCCTACACCACATATGGCCCTCTCCTCAGCCCCGCAAACCGGAAAGGTTAAATCTCTAGAAGGAGATGTCAAGTTCATTCTGTGGCAAGGCCCAAATTTAATTTTTAATTACAGTCCACAGGCCGAAGAACGTGTTCAGGACAACACGCTCTCCTCGATGCACAGAGCTTTCACTGAGATCAATGGCAGGTTACCACAGAGATCAGTAGTAGAATCTGGCTTTTAATAACAGAACTGTCAGTAATTATTTGTTCAGTCCCTTATTATCACATTCAGACTCATGCAACAGGAAAATCTGCTCCTCTTCAGGTACACCGTTATTTCTGCCCTTTGTTTCTCTTCCCGCCTTATCCTCCTTTCTCTGTTTCCGTCCCTCAACTCGGTCTTCAGATATTTCCTCCTCTCTTCCCTCTGCATTTCCTTCTTAGCAGCAATTCCCATCTCCTTCCCCATACCACTCACCAACTGGTCATCAATTACATAATTAATGCTTACATTCAAGTGTCCATTATAAGGCTTAAAAACGAATACTCCATTGAGATTAATGGGAGAGTTCACACCTCTCAAAGCTGCTGTGTCTCAGACTGTCTGCAGATTCAGGAAGATTATGAATTGAGGCATTCTTGTTGATTCACATTTGAAGAAGTTTCCTTCACAGCCACAAGGACTAGATTTTTTTTTTTTTTTTTTAAATAAAAATCTTAGATTCTGCCACATCTGAAAATAAATCCATCACAGGGAACAAGGTGTTTGACCCTCTGCTCTAGACAGTGACATATTTCACTTGCTACGCTCCTCATCAGGTAAATGTCATAAGTGCCCGCAAGGCTAGGTGTTCCTTCCACTCAATGCTGTCGAAAGCCCTATACAGGTTTGCATAAGAGACTAAGTTGTCTACAATGACTTGGCTGTGCAGAGAAGCTGTTAGCTCATCTGATATATAACTCACTTACAGACAAGGTCAGTGAAGTCGCATCTTCTACTGGTCCCTCACCCACCTTCTCTCGCCAATATTCTGGGAGCAAAAAGGCAACAACGACACTGCCGACATATAACTCACTTGTCCAAAGTGCTGTCTTCTCAACCTCTCATCTGTGGAGCTTTTACAATTCTGAAGCCATAAAACACAGATTAAGAAGGTGGCTTGCCTCAAGTTTGGTCTGCGTATCCCTCTCCTGAAGCGCA
This sequence comes from Eretmochelys imbricata, assembly GCF_965152235.1. Taxonomy (NCBI): domain Eukaryota; kingdom Metazoa; phylum Chordata; order Testudines; family Cheloniidae; genus Eretmochelys; species Eretmochelys imbricata. The sequence goes on along the minus strand of NC_135593.1, from coordinate 20,801,065 downwards.
TGGATCTTCCCATCTCTAGTCAGCACGTAAAGAGACCCCCACTCTGCTAAGACATCCACCACGTCATCGAAGACCGAGCTGTACGCGATGGACTTGTTACATAGGTCGTAGACATTCAAGATTTGCTTGTCGGAGTTCTGCGGGTCGCTCCCAGCAAACTCTGATCTGGATACCAGAAGAAAGAGCAAGAGTTTAACACACATGCTCTTGGATTTCTGAGTCACATTCTCAATAGCGTCTCCTTAACACACTTAGAGCCGGGATACAAACCCCTGAACAACCATGTGAGTATGTCGTACGTTGTTAGTCCACATACAAGATGGGAGAAATCATATCTGAGTTATAAAAGGGTGGTGACAGATCCCACTCGCTCTGGAGGGTGGTGCATACCGCTATCCCAGGAGCAATGACTGGATTCTGTAGATTCAGATCAATCCATAGCAGCTTTTGCCAGAGCTCTAATACTAATCACATGCCACAGTAATGTCAGTCAACACCTGGGACGATTCTCGGGGTGCCCAGGATTCTCGGGGTGCCTTGTTACCCACTCAGCCTCCAGCTAGAGAGAGACTTGCTGCTGCTTAACTGGGTGTCAGCTCCCTGACACTTCCAGCCTGTTAGCCCCCAAACCATCTCCTCTGGGCTATGTCACCCCTTACTTTGGCTTGCAGGTTAACGACAGGTGCACTCCAGTTCCGAAATCCCTTTGAAGCCTTCCCCTGTAGCGTTCAGCTCCTTAATCACTGAACACTCACAGTAATAAGAGGTTTGCTGTCCCTAAGGCAACAGCGTACACATCATCTTGAATGATTCTGCTCAGGAGCAGCATCCCGTACAATACTACAGCACTGAGTTCCACTTAGAGTGAAAACAATCATAAGTTTATCATCAAAGATCAAGATTTATGAGATAGTGAGTAAGGATAATGGAAACAGAAGGGTTACCTATCAAACAAAATTGTAACACCATTCCTAGACACTAACCTGAACTGTCTGACCTTCTGTCCAAATAAGATTATCTTACCCAAAGCCTTTTTGCAGGGTTTTCAGCCAAACCTGATTGAGACCCTATTTTCATGAATGTAATCGCACCACCCGATTACCTCCTAGGCAGAGGAATTCAGGATGGTTTCCTTGTCCCCAGATATAGTCTAGTAAATCGCTGAAGTGCATCCCTGGAAAAGGTTCTGAGCCCCTTGCTGTTCTGCTCTTCCTGTTAAATCTCACAATTCTTCCTCTGCATTTAGCTCAGACTGGGGATGGCGAATGAGACAATACGTGTCAACAGACGGACGGATAGATCTCTTTGTTCTGGCAGGAAATCAGTTCTTCACCGCTGCTGGGGATTAACACCTTGATACAAACTATCAGAACACATTTCCAGTGGATATACACATAACTCCTTACACAGCAGCAGTACCTACATTTACGAGGATAATCATAACCATTTAAAACCCGCAACTGGTACTCTTTCTGAATGAATACTATGAAAGCGGCAGGCTTGTTAGGAGTTGCTGTTACAGACCAGCGAGCCCTCTGCCAGCTGAGAGCAATGGGGATCTGTGTCACAACAGCCTTGCACAACAAAGCGCCAGGAGAGCTGCAAAGAACAAAAACTGCACAGTGAATACATGTAAAATGGTCTCATCTGCTTCCCGGAGTCTTACTTTGGAGAGCTCTTCCGGTCCTTGGAAACGATGACGAGGTATCCCCGATACCAGTGAACGATCAACTTCTGTCCCTCAAAGGCAAAGCAGGGGCCACGCTCATCTGGCTGGTACAGATGCACACATTCGTTTCCTGCCACAATGAACTGGAGGTCCTGGGAGGGGTCACTGAGCGTGGAGCAGCGTAAACCGCAACCATGCGTGTCCAGCTCCAGACGAGGATAATCTTTCACCGACAGCATATAGGACTGTGAAGGAAATATGATTTTTTTAAGAGATTACATCGAACGGCAGATTGGTGATAAATAACCAGGAGCCCTTACAATCAGTGGGCCAGAGTCTGACCTCCATTACAGCTTTGTCAAGCCAATATCTTACCTGGATGTTCTCCGTGGTGACAACAAAAAGGTGGGTGATTTTCCCAGACTGGCGGAAGGCAAGGCCAGTGACTGGGTAATTGCCTTCATGTAAGATCTGGGTCTTACTGTGTCGGTCTCGTGTGATGTCCCCTTTTGTAAGCACAACGCTTCCATCTGCAAAGCCTGTTGAAGGAAAAGGACTAAACTGTTTATGTCTATGGCACTTTCCAAACATTTACTAGTATTAAGTCCAAGGCAGCTGCAGTCAGCTGGATCCTCCTTGTTGTTTCCCAGACAGATATGCGTACCGGGGCGGTCCCACGGTCTTCTCACTTCACGGACACATGTATCAAAGTCCCTTCCTGAGTAGGGTCTACCAGGACTTCTTCATGGCCATCTCCTGGCCCAGGGCAAAGCTCTCTTGTTTGAGAAAGTCACAGAATCATAGAATCATAGAATATCAGGGTTGGAAGGGACCCCTGAAGGTCATCTAGTCCAACCCCCTGCTCGAAGCAGGACCATTTCTTACACGGACGCTTTCTTTATGGTTTATTTTCTCCTATTGCTCTTTTTTGTTTTGCTTTGCTACAACAGATGCCTAACTCGCTGGAACCAGTTTTGTGTAACAGTTGTTTTAAAGCACACAGTGCGCCTCATGTACATAATTAGCACTATAAAAGTCAACATTGTAAAATGGAAGGAAACCAGTTGGTCAAGTGTCACATTTTTAGAACAAGTCTCTGGACAAGTTACTGATCCACGAGAAGACCTTCTCTCTTATCCCATGACTATTTAGCCTGCATAAGAGCCTTTGGTGATGGACCTCGTCAAAGGCTTCCTGAAAGTCCTAGTACGCTATATCCACTGGATCACCTTTGTCCAAGTGATTGTTGACACCCTCAAAGAATCCAAATAAGTTGGTGAGGCGCGACTTTCCTTTACAAAAAGCCGTGCTGATTCTTCCCCCAACAAATCGTGCTCATCTCCCCCTTGTGGGTTCCAGAACTAGCTGCTCCAAGAAGCAGTCACTCATGCCGTCTCAAAATTTTATCTCTGCGTCACGCCACAACGTGACATTCACCCAGTCGTCATAAGGCAAGCTGAAATCACCCATTATAACTGCGCTTTCTGCTTCTGGAGCCTCTCTCCAGCCAACCTTATCATTTCAGAATCGCTGTCACCATCCCGGTCAGGTGGTTGGTAACCTATGCCTACTGCTATACCTTTTTTTAAGTCAAGCATGCAACCGGGACCGGATTTCCAATTAGGCACAGTAGGCGCGTGCCTAGGGGCACTGGCGTTCTAGGGTCATGTAAAAGTTAAAGGTGGGTTAAAAGTTAAAAAGTTTGTACATATGTGGTTAAAAGTGGTTAGCGTAAGCTTATTTTAAAAATGATAGACAACCCAATGATACAGTAGAACCTCAGCGTTACGGACACCTCGGGAACGGAGGTTGTCCGTAACTCTGAAACGTCCACAACTCTGAACAAGACCGTACAGACTTCAGACACCGAGTGGGGTTGGGACTGCAGGTAGGGGGGAGTCAGGGCTCTGGGGGTATCAGGGCTTCTGACCCTTGGGAGCACCAGGGCTCAGGACTTTAGATCTCAGGGGAGTGCTGGGGCTTCAGCCCCAAGGCTCCATTCCCGCCTTCTGCCTGGGGGGCAGGGGCGCCAGAGCTCGTACAGCCCCGCTCCCAGTTTCAGCAGGGGAGGGTCACGCCGGGGCTGAAACCAGCGCTCCCCTCGTAGCTAAAGCCCCAAGCCCCAGCACCCTGCCCTCTGGGGCTGAAGCCGGGAAAAGAACTGCGGGGTTTCAGCCCCAGCACTCCCTCCGGGTCTAAAACCCTTAGCCTGGTGCTCCTGAGGGTCAGAAGCCTGGACCCTTTTAACTACTGAAGGATAACTTTTAAAAAGATATGGACTGTGAGGCTATCACTAGCGCGTTTGCGAAGCAAAAGTCAAGGAAGGAAACATGTGCAGTAAAGTAGCACCTACCTGCTACCTATGTGATTGTTTTAATCACATTTATTCAATACAATAACAAAAAAATACATATTTAAAATTACAAAAAAACACAAACATCAGCTGTAGGCGGGGGTGAGGAGAGGGCGGCGGCGCTGAAGATGCTGTGCCGTAGGGCGCGGAAGGTATAAATCCGGCCGAGCATGCAATTTCTATCCATAGTGAGTCTATGGTACAGTTTGTTTCATTTCAGATTGGCACCTTATTCGACTACGGTTTCTTTAACATACAATGCAACTCCCCCACCAGTGTTACGTTCTTTATCTTTCCTATATATTTTATAGCCTGGTATTACCATATTGCAAAACCCATTCTCCTCCGCCTGAACAAAATCTCAATTTGGGGTCAAAATTACCCGAGTGTCCTTTTTGTTTTTGTTCTTTCCTTTCTTGCAATATAGATAAAGAGTATGTACCTAACTTTTAAACCTCAATAGAACATTAAATCTTGTTTTATGGTAAAAATTATGGTAAAAATCAAGATTTGCCAAACTTTTGCAAGTAATTACTGGCATTCTCAACTAGCGTCAGGTTCATTCTCTTTAGGATGAAAAGCATGTGACGTGAAAATGTCAGAACGCTCTATGCTGCCTTCTGTAGGACCAATCCATTTTCATTCCATCATATTAACTTCAGAGTTTGTTCGGCACCTTCAGGAGGCGTTTGGCTTTTCACTTACCGATAGCCATGAAGTTAAGAGTCTCATGGACAGTTATGCAGGACACAACTGTAGGTTTGTTACCCGGTATTGCTGGGAAAATCCTTGTGCAAAGAGGATTCCCACCATCTCGTTTCTCTAAGTTCCAGACTTTAACCTGCAAACAACACAGACAGAATGTGAGTAGATATGGTCTTAAGGTATATTGGGGCCACAACCTGGTCCCTTTTAAGCCCATAGGGCTAGAATTTAACACACTGTTTTTACACCAAAGACATTCCCAAACTAATCCCAATACATTGTTCTTCCTCAGAAAAGCACACAAGATGGGCTCACGTCCTCTTTGTCATTTCACTTACCAGCGGGTTAATGCCTTCTTCATCTTCACCAACAGAAGCCAAGATGCTGTGCTGCTTCAGCTGGTACAGGTGAGTCACCCTCAGCTTGTAAGCCTGGAAACTGCTCAGCTGAAGGGAGCGTGGCAAGAACCAGATCTGACCTTCCATATGTAGAGGATAGTCAAGGTACTCAGAGAAAACAAAATGAAACCGCACATATCACAACCAAACCCTTCTTAAGCTACCCTTATTTATTGACAGCTGGCCAAATATACTTATACTAGCTATTGTTTCAGTCACCGAAGCGATCGCAGGGCAACAAAACATTTAGTGAACATTTTAACGTGCAGGTGACCTGGAGGCAGACGTTTTCTATATGCCAAAGGGCAAATGAAAAACAAAACAACAGCTCGGCGCACACCTAACAGACGTCCTACTTTAGTTTAGGGCCCAATGCTGCGAGGTACTAAACACTTTTGACGACTCCCAATGAGAAGCGCCTCACGGGAGGCTTTCAGAACCTTCCTGTATAGAACCCATAGTGTATTTCAAGATGAGGGTGGTCACCTTGTTTCTAGTACATAGATGAAATAGAGTACACTAGGCAAAACTTTCTAGTTCTTACCAGCAGTGATTCTCAGCCACGCAGAACACATTCACACGTGTCTTCACGTGCATCATGCAACAAAGAAAATGGACTACACTTCCTAAAGCCTGAGCGATTCCAAAAACACACATTATGTCAGCAAAACCACGCCTTGCGGTTTCAGTGAGTGCTTACCATACCCCAGTTAACTACCCAAAACTCTCTTTCTATAAAGGAGAAATATTCTGAAGTTTGACTTCATTATACATCACTCACACACTTTCCATTTCATTTCTTCACAAAACAGGCAACGCACAGGTGGTGGGAGAGCAAGTTTCTTCCACTCCACACCATCAGTGGGTCTCAGCCCCACTCAGAAGCCCTCTCCTCTAGGAGTAAGTGGAGTTCAGACCACACAGCTCATCCAGCCCTGGACCCGTGGGCTGAGATTAGTGGGGGACAATTTAGTGACGTGAAGCAGACATGCAAATATTTGAACATTACACCACCAGCCAGGCACGGGGAGCAACCTTGTCACGAAGCCGCGGACCCTGGATGGCGCGATCTCACTGGCCTTCCCCATCGGTTGGCAGCAGCGGCAGGTGGCACAATCTGTGCATTTCCCTCTGACGCCCAAAGGGGAAAGGCCTTGGCCACTCCTAAATCTCATCCCGCCGCACTGGCGCCCAAAGAGGGGGAAAGGCGCCCAACCTCTCTCCTACCCGCTAGCATTAAAAGGGGGCGGGGGAATCCCTGCTTCACTGCCCGCGCTAACCTCCAAGGTGGGGGAGGTCGCCAGACGGCGTCCTCCTGAGGGAGCCCCGGGCAAGGATATCCCCAAAAACCAGGCTGCCTCTGCCCGAGTCGCAGACGGTGATGCCCGGCGGAAGGGCGAAGGGCTTCGCTCCGCCGGCTCCGCCCCCGTCGGGCCCGGCCGGCTCCTTCACCGTCTCCCTGTCAAAGAACACGAAGCGGCGCCACTGCAGGTAAGCAGCCATCTTGGCGACCAGAGCTGGACCGGTCAGGGGTCAGGTGACCGGGCCGCCGAGAACCGCCTCTCCTTGCGCACGTGACGGACGGCGGCCGGAGACCATGTCACGTGGGACGCCGGGCAGGCGCCGTCCGCCGAGCCGCTGCTGGGAGCTGTAGTTTTCCGGCGTGCGCGGGCGCCCCCTTGCGCCTGCGGCCCTGCAAACTCCCGTGGCCTGCGGCACAACCGTGTGGCCACGCAGCATGTCTGCAGCACGTTTAGAATAACCCCTACCCAGCCTCAGGCGAGGTACCTATTGATAGGCCTTGCGCTCGATGGACAGCGGAGTGATTGTCAACACTGAAATAATATAGGAGGAACAGGATTCGATAACGCTAATTAGACGTTCACAGAGGGCCTGGCTTACCGATGCATAATGCTTCCATGTAGCAACATTGCTTTTTTTATGTTATTGTACATACGGCCTCAAACCAATCTCCAGGAAGGGCCCGCCAGAGGACAGCAGGCCAAACACTAGAGCTAACCATTTTAAATACCTAAAATCATAGATTCCCTAGGGTAGTTTGACGGAACCTGTTAAGGTTGCAATAATGCAGACAAGGTAACAAGTAACAAAAACCAAGTATTTCACACAAAAACTACACAACACTTGTTTGTTTTAACCTAAAAACCGCTTAAGTTCTCCCACTCTAGCAGTGAGTTACTTCATGAGACTAGAATACATTATGAAATAATAACGTTTCTGATAGTTGTAGTTTTTTCTTGCTTTCTCATTTTGCAAATGTTCGATTTCAAATTGACTGTTTCTTTGTTGGAGGTTTACTAAGAAGCAAAAGCCTCTCTCTTCTACTGCATGGCAGACTCTAGGGCCGGATGACTTCCTGGTTTTGAGATGGGGAAAGAAAGGCTGCTTTTTGTTGTTAGTGTTTTACCAGTGAAACCAAAAAGAAAAGGAATACTTGTGAAACCAGGAATTACAACACACCTCCCCATGCCTCATTAACACGTAAGAATCTTTGTTCATGTGTTGTGATGCCTGTGTGGCCTCACACTACCACGCCACAGAGAAGGTATACAAATCTCGTCCCCTGGAGCACACACATGTACAGAAGACTTCATATGAAGCCATAGTGTTTTCAGGGAGAGGATGCATAGAATTTTCTTTGCCTGCTTTTGCCTCATTAGCCCCACTGGGCATACATACAAGGATCTTTACAGTCTGCGTTGATATATTAAAGCAGGGAGCGTGCGTGCATACAGGAGTCTTCACAGGGTGTATGCATGAAGCTTCCATACATCTCTCCACCTTAGGGGCATGCACTGGCTCCTCACTCACCACCTGCCTCCCGACCTCTGGTGCATTCTTCCACGGTTGCCTTAGGAGGGGAGGGCCACACCTGGCCCATGTGAGCCAATCGAGCTGACGGGTCTCACGTGCCTCATTCTGGCTCTTCTGAACGGGGCCCAAATGGGGCTCGTGGCATCTGTGGCCCGGATTGGCTCCTCTCCTGAGCTTGTGCTGCATCCAGGCCGCAGGCTGTGTAAGATGCTGCGGCTGCTGCTGCTAATGGAACAAGTGGTGGCGGACATTGCACAGCTGGAATCGACTTGGGAGGCAGGAGCCCTCAGAACAGCCCTGCAGCACTAGCTACCCCCAGGGAGTATAGGAAAGCAAAGTCACTAGTAGCTGTATGTAAACATACATAAAACAGCAGCAGGAAATAGTGTTATGTTGCTTGAACAGTGATTTCCACATATAGAGCAAAACATTAAGCACAGAAGGTCAAAGTCATCCCTGCTGAAGCAGCAGTGGTCTCACTGCAATTACATCAGAGATGAATTTGGGCCAGTATGCTCAGTTGCACAAAAACACGAAAAGCCCATCTGAGCTTCCTAAACACCAGGGCTCTCAGAAAACCAATGTATTTGCATTAAGAACAGCCCAAAGGCCCATATTCTAGTTGAACAGGAGGCAGTTCCACTTCATCCGTTGTGTTATGTAAAAAGCAAGGGTTTAAACAAAGTTAAGTAAGGCCCTAAATTTCTGCACAGGGAGGGATGGGGGGGTTGCTGATCCATGGGTTCTGCCAGTGGGCGAGAGGTGCTAGGAGTGAGCTAATAGGGGGGCTGCCGACGGGTGCTCAGCACCCACCATTTTTTCCCCCATGTGTGCTCCAGCCCCAGAGCACCCACGGAGTCGGCGCCTATGCTACTAAATATGCATTAGGCGTAGTGTTGTCAGAATAACATATTGTATCCCTGCCTGTGTTCTGGAGGAGAGCTGTAGCCTTGGGAGGTGTCAGATGATGGCCACTGGTGATGAGGAAGATAACTAACATTTTAGCAAAAAGAAAAGGAGTACTTGTGGCACCTCAGAAACTAACCAGTTTATTTGTTAACGTTTTAGGTTATTCTGTAAGGGATGGCGAGTATAGGGCTGTTCAGATGTACGTTCTGCATTATCTCTATCTTGTAGGGTTAGAGCGTATGTGACTTTGCTAAATGTATTAATAAAACTATTACAAATACAGTAAGGTTCCTAAAGTGTGAGTTTTACAACAGCATGCATCGAGGTTCCCAACTCAACAGTAATTTTAATAATACTGGGCCTGATCTTGGGACAAGAACATGTCAAACCTCAGCGTGATAACTGGGAATTCTTAAGTGATCAATATAATCAATACACAATCCATAGCTCAGCAACACAGTACTACAGAAATAGAGACGATTTTCTGACTATTGCTTATGTGCAGCTAGTGGGACCAGGATTTGCTTTTGGGGCAGAATGAGGGACTGGAAGTTATTTTATATGTAGATAAGATTAATGTGCAGTGTGTAAAACATTTTTTGCATTTCTATAAGAGAAAACCCTACATTTAACTTGTTATGAAGAAGTGTATTTTCTTCTCTTTTCAGATACATAACTTGTAGCTCCAGGGCAGATTATATCCCTAAATCATCACAGTCAGTTCACATTAAAAAAAGCCCATGTTCACATTTCTGAGCTACAAAACATGCATAAATTCAAAGTATGTAGATAAGAAATTTCTTATAGTAAGCAATTCAAACCTTTAAATGGAAAGACAGTTACAGCACAACTGAATTTGTGTGAGGTCACTTTTAATACAGGTGAAACATGGGTTGAGCAGCTGAAACGAGAAATTTTTACTCACATTTGAGTTGAATTTCTATCTACATGCCTCTTAGGCCATTCTTCATTACATAAAATAATCTCAGAGCAACCAAATGAAGCAATTACACCCCTAAAAGACCATCTGGCCCCAAACTCTGATTTTCCATCAGTGATAACCAGACTTCATCTCTGGTCTACAAGCAACTAAATTAAAAAACAAACCAACAAAAAACCCAACACAAGCACACTACATAACACTCGATCATTGGGCAAGAAACCCAGTTATTTTCACAGCCTTCAGTTCTGTCAAGCTAGTATAGTGTAATTAGCTGCAACGCTGGCTGACCCAACCTACAGGACAATCAGTTACTGCCCAGCGGAAACCTGCTGCAAAAGGCTTTGTGCTGGGCAAATGTGACACCAGAGATTGCCCTGTAGCATTGCAGACAGGTTGGTGTGCCCAGGGCTTAAGGCACTGTGAGGCTGTCAGAAGGGTGCTATGCACCCTGACCTGGACTCAAACCCTCCCAGAAAGTACACAGTTCTTTGCATCATACATATTCCAACAACACGAGATTTACAGCCACTTAGCTCACGCCCTCTTTTTAGATCCTCTCCAGTCAAGTTCCATCCCGGTTCATTGGAGAGGCTGAAAAATCAAGAAGCAACTAATTTACAGAGTCTTCAAGATAAGTATAGTACAAGATCCACAAGGGAGACGTCCCAGGGAAGGCATGGCTCTAGGTGCTGCGTTTTGTGTGTATGAGGAGCTCCCTCTGCAGGCCAGCATCAATAGTTGTGGCTGATTTGCCTGGGGGCAGATCCGTAATGAGAGTGAGCTTGTTGAAAACCCCACGACCAAAGTAATCAGCAACAACAGAGAAGCCATCATTAGAGCACTTGAGCTGTCAAAGACAAAAAGAAGCTTCATTAAGAGAGGGTTCGGTCCTGATCCAAAAGCACTCATGTGCCATCTGCAGCAATCTCAACCATATTTGGTCACTTGATTTTGGAGCATTTGTGTTGCACAAGCAAAGGAGCATTGTGACCCTTGGTGGAAGTTCTTGTACTAACACACACCTCAAGAAAGGTTTTCTGTAGTTAGGATATTCAGCCTTCCTAATTATCCACATGTTCACCCAAATATTCAGTTCATCTCCATTTAAATCATGTGCCGTCAAATCAAGTTGAACCCTAGGCTTTTTAACACCACCAACTTAACATATGTTAAAGTACACACTGCCTTATCTACATTAGATTTTTCAAATGTGTTTGTTGGAATACATTAGCTACAAATTCTAACATAACACTTTTAAATCCTTGCTTAGAAAAGGTCTGAAAAGAGAGAGACTACCTTTACAGTCTTAAACCTGCCTCGGCCAACTTGGTGCAAATTCCAACTTGACAAACTACTTTCTACCTCCTTCAATTTCACTATAGTTTCAGGTCAAACTGTTGTGCAGTGTTATTGTATGCTATTGCGCAGCTGTCATGTTCCACCCTACAGGTGGATGCCTTTCAGTGACAGCTGAAGGGAAATTACCTCTAGCTACCTCCATTTGTAAAGCACAAAAGAATCCTTTGGTATGGAAGGCACCTCAGATGTAAGTCATTCAGCTATCAATGCTCCAGAAATCAGGTTCAAGAAGGACATGTTTGCAAAGTAGCTCATCCCTTCCTGTTCTCAACAAGTCTCTCAAACAGCACAGGAGCCTGAACTCCTGTATACATTAAGGCATACTGTCCACAGCAGCATGGGCAGCAAGTTCTATGGGCCCGTGGTGCCTGGGCACCAGAAATATTCCTGGCCCTGAGCCCAGCTCCAGCAATGTTTGAGGCCAGGTCTCTCCCTCAGCCCTGCCTTCCACCCCCAGGCGCTCCCACCTGGGCCATTTAAAATGGCCTGGGGCCCGCACCCACCAATGGCAGCACAGCGGAGCTGAGTGGCTTCCTGCCTGCTCGCTCCACGTGGCTGCCAGCCCCTCCCTGCAGCCCCATGGTGGGGTGGGTCTGTGTCTGTGTCTGTGTCTACGCGTGCTGCTCCCGTCCCAAGCACCCCTGCAGCCTACAGGAAGCGGCGGGGGCAGTGCCTGGGGGTAGCAGCACGTGAAGGTCCCCCAGCCCTCCCTGCCTAGGAGCCCCAGATAAGCGCCGCACCCTCCCACCTCCTCCCAGAGCCTGCACCCCCCCCCCTTTTCCACACCTGCCCCCAAACTCCCTCCCAGAGCCTGCACCCCCACCCCCACCCCCAGCCCAGAGCCTGCACCCAAACTCCAGCCCAGAGGCTGCATCCCTCACCCCCTCCTACATCCCCACCCCTTGCCCCAGCCCAGAGCCTACACCCAAACTCTGTTCCAGAGCCTGCACCCTCTCCCATCCCCAAACTCCATCCCATAGCCTGCACCCCAGACCCCCTCCCCCACCCAAACTCCCTCCCAGAGCCCAACCTCTCACCCCTTCTGCACCCAAACTCCCTCCCAGAGCCTCCAGCCTGTACCCTAATCCCCTGCCCCAGCCCAGGGCCTGCACCCCAGACCTCCTTCCCCAACCCAAACTCCGTCTCAGAGCCTTAGGCAGGTGGGGGGCTCTGGGTGTTCTGGGCACCAACAAAATTTCTACAAACCTGCTGCCCCTGCACAGCAGAGGTTTAAACCCAGCAGGTATAAGGGGAAAGGGCAGTGATGGTGATACCCCTACCTGATGCTGAAACTGATCATGCAGATCTCTCTTCTGCTCTTGGGCTCGGATCATATCTGTGACCTTTCGGTTCTCTGGCATGCAGGTGGGACATTCTGAATCGCTCTCTGAGTAGCTCTCAAAGCAGTGCTGGTGAAAGGAATGACCACACAGGAAGTGGACTGAAGGCAGCTCCAGGGCACTTGTACAGATGCTGCACTTTGTCTTCTGGAAGATCTTGGGACTGAGACAATTTGGGTGTGGGGAGGGGGGGAGACAGAAAGAAAATGAAAAAAGAGGACTACCCAACGTAAGACACCCCAGAGTCAGTGCACCTGAGCAGCTGCTGAATACAGGATTTTCCCTCTAGGTCTCCAAAACTATATCAAGCACACTCAACCACCAGCAACAGAACAGGAGGAGATCTTGGGGATGGACACTATAGTATGCTCAAACTAGATTTTTATATAGATAGGGAGAGAGAGACAGTGTCTCCTGCACCTGGTTTTGAGCTCTTCAATCTCCTGGCGGATCCTTGTGGTCTCTTCACGATATTTCTGAATCCTCTGCTCATCCTGCTCAATCTGGCGGCTTTGCTTCTGCAGCTTGTTGACAAGATAATCTTTAATCACAGACAGCGTGGCCGTGGAGTTATGAGCCAGAGTCTGCACAACTGAGAATAACCAGCACATTAATACAGAAACAAACCAAGAGCTGGAACAGCTATGCTGGTCTTATCTGGACTGCTCTTTTCTGAAATGCCATCCAAAGGCCTAAGGGGTCAGGGTTTTACTGAATTACAAAACTCTTGAATAAAACTCTAAACTTTAGAAGGTATTAGACAGGGAAACTGGGGGTTCTAGCAACCAATGTGCTTAGGGGATTCCAGAAAGAGGACAGGGAGGTGTTTAGGTGGTCAGAGCCGGGCACTGGGAGTCAAGAGACCTGGATTCTATTCCAGTTTTGTCACCAGTTCACTGTCTGTCTTGAGCAAGACACTTAACCAAAGGGGAAAACCAAGGCACAGAGACTGAATGGGGATACTGCTTAGCCACAGGCAGGTTGTGAGGCTTGATTAGAATTAGTAAGCCCCCCCGCTCAATCAGGGATCACTGGTATGTGCCCTCCTTACAGTGCAGACTGCTAGTGGACTAGCTACATCTCAAGCTGCATTGACTATTGCATTCCTCCAAACTCTCTGTCCAGAGAGAGCTCATTCTAGCCCTATTTCCTTGCTATAGGTCTTGTCATTACCGAGCAGTGGAGGCATGAGGTTCTTGTTTTCAATATGCTTCAGTACTGCTGTGATGTATTCCTTGCAGTCCTCTTCTTTCCGGGCAAAATAGCTGAGGGCCTGTTCCCAGAGACAGGTCTCTCGGTCTCCATACAACTCGCACACCTCAATCACCTTCCTGTACTGCTCATTCTGCATGTGATAATGCATGATCTGTTGAAAACTGAAAAAAGGGGAGCTAGGGTGAGAACAGGTCAGTTGGTCAGCCCACCTCTCCCCTACTCACTCCTGCAGGGACCCCAGCCTGTCACCTGGCCACATAATTCCCCTGCACTACTGCAAAGACCCAGGTCAGCCAGGCCCTCCTACATTACATTACACCACCCCTCTGCAAAAACAGCAGCAGAGACACAGGTTAGTTTTTCAGCTTGGCAACTGACCTAGGTCCCTGCATTGAGACCATCAGAGGATCTTCACCCTTCCCTTCCTCTAGTAGTACATAAAGGGTTGTGGTCCAGTGCCTGAACCAATAAGGCTCGGTCCCTGGAAGGGAAGCAGCACTCACAGTTTGCCCTGTTCATAAAGGTAGAGGACACCATCCTTGAAGTTGTGCATCTGACACAGGACCAAAGCCTTATGGAAAACTGTTCTGAACCTTCCACTCTTCAGCAGGGTGATGGCTTCGCTGTGCAGCTTCTCTTTGATCTGCAAAGGAGACAAAACCAAACAGAGTGTTTAGCTCCAGGAGCTTGGCAAATTCCACCCCAAGGATCAGACACCTACACTGCAGCTCTCCTGGGGGCTGGGGGGGGAGTTCCCTCTGCTCTTCTCCTTTCCCTATTAAAAGAACAGGAGGAATTCTCCTTGGCCTTGATTAGCAAAGAAATACTCAGCGATCAAGAGGATTGCTGGGAGCCAGCTTTCAGAACAGAAAGGGTGCAGGCGAGTGAGACAAGGCACTTTCCCAAAGGGTCATAATTCTCCAGCACCCACAATCAATGAGACCCCTAGGGACAGAGTCCAGCCAAACCTAATAGAAATTTAATAGATGGACTGTGCTGGTTTGTCCATTCGTCTGTCCAGCACAGCATGGTTGGGTCATCCTGTATTAACACCACATATGAACAGAGCTTAGAGGTTGAAAAATGATGCAAATAGAAATGGTGGGCCCACCGAAGCCCCTTCTCTAGCTACAGGGTGAAAGGAGCTCAAACCTGCAGATCCTGTTCATGTGCCCAGTTCTGGAGTCGAAGTTCCAGCAGTGTGTCATAGACGCCTTGGGGAGAGTCAGACTGCACCTCTGTCATGTGCTCCAGAAAAGCTTTGAGCTCCCGGGAGTTGTTTGCAAAGACTGGAATGAACTCCTCAGAATTAGCCTTTAACACAAGCCAGAAAGAAAGTCAGACACACTGTCCAATACCAAGTGCATGTCTCTCTATGGCACTCAGCATCCCAAAGCACCCCATATTTCCCCATGGTGATGAAATTATTATATGATTTGTACAAACTATGCATTGTGAGGTATTTTAAAAGTCTTGATCTGCTAAAAATTAATAACTTGTTGGACTGTATGTGCTATCACCATATGTGAAGTTATGAAATCTTGCTATGTGGGAGTTACTAAAGTATGATGTGAGGCTGGAAGCACCCACTGCTAGTCTTTCAGGTACAACAATGAAGAAGCTAGGCAGTGCTAATGGCCCATCAACAAGGACAATAGCCATGGAAAAGGCTTGTCCTCACCTGCGGACTCTTCAGCCAGCCTATGGATAATGGCTGCTATGACTCATCAGGAGAATGCAAGGGCTTGTGATCAGATCACATGATACTGAACTCCATTTTGGTACTTTAATTTTTCCACAAATTGGGCTGGGAACTTAGCTTGGAACAAAGGGGTTCCAGCCACACGGAAAAAGCTATACCAGGGGGAAGTGACATCACCACGGGACCTCACTCCCCACACAAGGGAACACCTGAGGAACAAAGACTGAACTGGGGGAAGTGCTGGTCCCAGGCTAATGGGATTTCTAGCCTGTGTATGGAAACTTGGTGAACTGCTTGTACTATCTAACTGCGTGAGACACTCTTTGATTCAAATCCTATCTAGCATATTAGGCTTAGATTGCATTTTTGTTCATTTGCTAGGTAATCTGCCTTGATCTGTTTATCATTTATCACTTAAAATCTTTCTGTAGTTAATAAACTTGTTTTGTTTTATCTTAACCAGTATGTTTTTGAGTGAAGCGTTTGGGAAAATCTCAGTTCAGTTAACAAAGGCTTGGTGCATATCTTCCCCACATTGAGGGGGAAGCAGACTAATTTAATGAGCTTGCATGTACAGATCCCTGTGAAGTGCAAGACAGTATACTTCTGGGTTTATACTCCAGTAGGGGTGCAAGGCTGGGCAATTGGCTGGTGCCTCCATTGTGGGTCCATGAGTGGCTTAGGTAAAGCACTCAGTTAGGTATGTGGCGCCACCTGCTGTGGTATTGGGTGATAACAGGGCTCAGAGGGGGCTGGCGGGGTGTTCTCAGCAAAAGCAGTGTGGGAAGCCAACCCAGCTGAACGGTTTGGGGGAATGGTGGTTCCAACAGCTTCCAGGCGTCACCCTGGGAGTACACTCCCCACCTAGTCTAAGATGAATCTCTCTCAACAACCAGCAGATCTAAACACTGGAAATTCAAACTTCTACCTTCCAGATCCAGGGAAACTTCCTTTCACGTGATCTTGGTGGAATTAGAACAGCTCAGTGAAGAACAATGATTTTTCAGAACTTCCCAGTTGTCTATTGCTATTAAATATTTTATTACAGATATACCCATGGATCCCAATGAGGGTCAGGGCACCATTGTGCACAGCAGTGTACAAATACATAAGATGATGCAGTCTCTGCCCCAAAGACCTTACAACCTAAACAGCCAAGGCAAACAGTGATGGACAGACAAACATAAACAGGGCATCAAAATCACAAATCTTAGTTGTAGCGTTTTTTTTTTAAATCAACTTTCTCCCCAACTCAGCCCCTCCCCATTCCCTACAATATCTTCCTCTATTACAGACCCAATGGGCCCTTCTCCCATCCTTCCTACCACTCAGAAGTGGTTCCACTTTATTATTAGCCCGTCTGGTTATGCTTAGAGCCACTATTTTTGCTTATTCAGTGCCTGTTGTCTCACTTTCCTTTCCACCCCAATCAGCACCCAACCCCCACACCACTTTCTTGCACTTTCAAAGTTCAGTTCACAATGCTGTTGATGTCAGAGGACATGAAAGGGACCAAGGACTCTGAAGGAGAGTGCTCCCTTGCCCTGCTGCCAACTGTCCCCAATTCTTTCAGAGAAGCAGAGGCCTTGTGAGCCATCTCTAAGGGGGGGAAGTTGGTGGACCCTCCCCAACGTTTCTAGGAAACAGAAGCCACATGGACCCTTGTGTCCCATTGTCTAGGATGCACTAGTGGGGAACTAGAGGGTGCTGATGGGACCTACAGGCCCAAGCAATTCAATTCCCTTGCTCCAAAGCCTCTGCCAACACATCACCAACTTCCCTTATGGTGGTGATGGGAGGCTGGGCTCTGCTCATATGTTCCAGTGCAGAGGTTTGGGAACAGAGGGAGAGGAACTAGTGAAGAGAGTTGCCTAGTGCTTAAAGCAGAGCCTTGGGAGCTACTGCTCCTGTGTTCTAGTCGCAGCTCTGCCACTGATTGTGCAGGTCACTTCACCATTGCTGCTGTTTACCCAGAGAGGAGAGATCACTCTGGGATCAGACCCGAGGTCTCCAGCTTCTTGTTCACTCAAGAAACAATTATACAGGTAGAGGTAGTAAAGATGCCACCTCACCCATGGTCCAAAGGTGTCAGTATTTTCCCAATACAATGCATGAGTCCTCAGACCTGCCTAATACCAGAGGGTGCTCACCCTGGACTGTTAAGTCTTCAATAGCAATGGAACAAAGCACAAGGTTTCTTATGGCATCCGTGACCCCACATCTCCATGGGAAACGTCCCTTAACTCCAACACTCTCTCGTCGTATTGTGTCAGCTATGAAATCATCACATTAGCTACATCTCCTCACTCAAGGGCACACTGGTTCAGTTACACAGATCTTACTTTTTTCCCCTCCAGCATCCCAGAGCCTTCACGGTCTCCTGTGGGCCGGTAGTCTGTGCATAGGATCTTCAGCAATTCTGTGGTCTCACTGGGGACATGGTGCATCAGGATTTTGCCATACCGCTTCATGTTACTTTCTGCCTGGTCAAATGGCAGCTTGCCAATGTACTGCAAGGCCTCCTGGTAATTCTGCAAGGAAGAGCTGGTGAAAGCTGGCACATGGTACCACCCTCTGTACTTCAGATACAAAAGCCAAAGCCCTCTCTGCACAGTAGCCAACATGCAGAGAAACAATGCAGTATTTTATTTACATAAATAAATAAAAGGGTATCCCAAATGATAACTTTGTCCGCCACTGAAATGCGGCCATCTATGGGCTGAAATGGTGGCAGCCAGATGGACAACTGGCACTGATCCAGGACAAAACAGCTATTGCAGTAGCAGCACCTGAAGCAAGAGGACATTTAAGCCCTGTGCAATTACTTATATGCTTCAGAGGCAAGACTGACTATTGCACAATGCTAGCAGTTGTTTGTACTGCTAGCACAATTGTCCCATGAGCAGCTTAGACTCCCACGCTGCATGGAGGAGCATTCCTAACAAAGAGAGGCTTTCCTACCATATAGGGATCAAACAGAAATGTTTAAAGGTATCTTCTCACCTTGATGTCCTCCAGCTGGATTTTGAGGAACCATTCATGGTGTGCATGCTTCTCTGCCAGGTACACAGCATGGGAAAAGTAACCTGCTTGACGGAGCACCTTGATTGCTGTCTCCACATCAAAGTGGACCTCACTCTCACTGGTCTACAAGGAGGAAATGATGGGGCATTACTGGGGGGAGAGGGAGAGAGATAGACCTGATATGGATTTGCAGACATCTGGCCTATCAGCAAGAATCCTCTAGGCTGTTGGCAGATACAGATCAGCTTCCATGCATGAGGACCCAAAGAGTGACCGTTAAATTACTCTCATGCGAGACAAGCATTGCATGTGCAGATGACCATTGTTCTAGTTAGATTTCTAAGATTGAATCACACTAGGAACACAAACAATCTTCCACGCTCAAAGCTTAAGATGGCAAGTCAAATGAATGCTGCAGTGGTGCTGGAAGCTTAGAGATATGTGCACAAGTGCATGAGGATGCTGAGGAGTAATCCAGCAGTCCTTATGTGGGCAAAGCTACTACTGGAATCAGTCAACCATTTTGCTATTACCCTTTTTCTAATCACTGTACTAACCTGATGGTTTTGCATAACTACTTTTACCTTCCCCCATTACCTTGATGAACTCCTCCAGTTTGGAGCTGTCTTTGAGTTTGGTGTAGCAGTTTAGCAGCAGGGTGGTGTGGTCTGCGTTGGCAAGGGACTGCAGGTGGAGTGTCTGCAAGTACGCAGTCAGGTTGTGTATACGCTGAGCATCTAAGAACTTCCGGATCACATAAGATGGCTCTAGCTTCCCAATGGTTCTTGGGAGAAAAGTGACATGAGATTGCTACTTCCAATAAGCCAGAGATAAAGGAATTGACAGCACAGCAATAAAGCTCTGGACACCAATAGGAACCCACCCACTAGGGATCCAGCTATGTTTCAGAAATAATGACTGGTCAGACCAGGATACCATCCATCCTCACATGTAGTGAAGCAAACTTAATACTCTGCCCCAGAGGCTTGGATTAAGGTTGGGGTGAAAACACATGATGACTTAACATCCTATTTTAAGGGGAAGGTGTGGTTTTGACACACAACTGAGTTAAGACCACCTCAAAAAGGGTTTAAAAACAAGGTTTCCTGAGCCCCACAGTCAGAGCTCTTTTCCCCACTTCAACATCTTAGCCACTATTATCCTGCTATTTCACTGTTGTGATCACAACTCGATAGTAAAATTTATGTCAACACTACATAAACCCCAAGAATCCCAGAGACAGAAATATTGGTTCTAAATAAGACACATAGTTCTAAGCAAGAACTCCTGCCTCTTACCCATACTCCTCTTTATGAAACTTTAAAAGGCCACTTATCAAGTTACTTTAGGCCCAAAAATGCAGGTTTTGTTAAAGTTGTATAAACCCTGGTATAAAAAGAAATGTATAAGATTTTTTTTAAAAAAAAATATTTCACTGAATGTAGTTTTATTTTTTTTAAACATCCCCCAGGTGTTACATACGAATTACCAGATGGATCAGATCTGTGATTCATCTAGTCCAATATCCTGCCTATGGTAATGGATAGCACCAAGTACTTCAGACGAAGGTGCAAGAAACCCACAGTAGGCAGATTTGGAATAATCAGTCCCCCCGTGAAGACCTCATCCCAAAAAATTAGATTGGCTACTTGAAGCAATTTTTGTCTGCATTAACTATTGTATCACTAAGGCCTGGTCTACACTACAAACTTAGGTTGACGTGTTAATCTATTAATGTATTTCTCTACACTACCGAGTCCCTTCCACTGACCTACGTCGCTTGTAAAGTCAACTTCTTTACTCCACCTCCGCGAGAGGCGTAGCACTTGATTCGACATCCACGGATCAACGGTGGCTAGTGTAGACACTGCGTTGTGTAATTCAAATGAATTGGCCTCCAGGAGGTGTCCCACAGTGCTCTGCTGTGACCGCTCTGGAGAGCGCTTTCAACTCCACTGCGCGGCCATGGACAGGGAGGACAGGAGAGCTTGCAGGGAACAAGAGCGTGCCACGCACGATGAGATGTTGCAGATTATGAAGGAGCAATCAGACATGTTGAGGCATCTAGTTGAGCTTCAAGAAAGGCTGCTGGATGCTAGACTCTCTCAGTAGCACTGCCTGCCATCATCGCCTCCTCCCCAAAATGTCCTACGATGTGTGGGGGAGGGGCGGGAAGGAGTCTATATCCCTTCCACTCAGCACCAGGAGGCGATACAAGGAACAGAAGGCACCCATTCCCAGACCTTTGATTGTTATTGCAGTGCATCTGTAAACAAACTTTCCTTGTTTCTCCTCTCACACTATTATCAGCCCTTTTGCCCAAGGTTATCTTACTTTTCTTTGCTTTTCTCTGTGTTTGTGTGCATAATAAAACAAAATGGATTGAGGAAAAAAGGGTCTTTATTCATTCCACACATGGTGGCTGGTGGAGGTGAAGTTTACAGGGGAGAAAATGCAACGGAGGGAATAGTTTGGTAAGGAACAACACAGATAAGCGTCACATTACTCTGGCTCATTACTGAAATTGGGTTTTAAGGTCTCACGGAGACGCAGAGCCCTTCAGTGGGCTCTTATTGCCCTGGTATCTGGCTGCTCAATATTGACTGCTAAGCGATCTGCCTCAACCCCCCACCCCGGCGGAAACTTTTCTCCCTTTATTTCACAGATATTATGGAGCACGCAGCGGGCAGCGATAACAATGGGGATACTGCTTTCACTGAGGTCTAACCTAGTAAGCAAACAGTGCCAGCGACCTTTTAAACATCCAAAGGCACATTCCACCATCATTCTGTACTTGCTCAGCCTATGGTTGAATCGGCACTTACTGCTGTCCAGGCGGCCGGTATATTGCTTCGTGAGCCAGGGGAGCAAGGCATAGGCTGGGTCTCCCAAGATCATGATTGGCATGTCAACCTCATCAATGGTTATTTTGCAGTCTGGAAAGAAAGTCCCTGCTTGCAGCTTTCTGAACAGACCTGTGTTTCTAAATATGCGCACCATGCACCTTTCTTGACCATCCCATGTTGATGTCGGTGAAACAGCCCGTGATCCACCAGTTCTTGCAACACCACTAAAGTATCCCTTTCAGTTTATGTACACTTTGGCAAGGTGGTCTGGTGCCAAGATAGGAATATGCGTGCCATCTATCACCCCACCGCAGATAGGGAACCGCATCCTGGCAAAACCATCCACTATGTCCTGCACGTTGCACAGAGTCACTACCCTTCTTAGCAGAAGCCTGTTAATGGCCCTGCAAACTTGGATCACGATAGATCGCATGGTAGATTTATCCACTCCAAACTGACATCCCACTAACTGGTTGCAGTCTGGCATTGCAAGCTTCCACAGAGCGATAGCCACTCACTTCTCCATTGTCAGAGCAGCTCTCGTTTTAGTATTGCTGTGTTTCAGGGCTGAGGAAATCTCTGCACACAGTTTCTGGAAAGTGGCCTTATGCATTCACACAGCTGAATAACGATCCGGTCCCACCAGTCACTGCTTGTTTCCCAGAACCAGAAACGGCGCTCAACCGTGTTCAGCTGATGCATGACTGTCACCAGCAACCGTGAATTGCTTTGTTCTTTGGCTTCCAGCAGGGCTGCTTGCGTGACATCACATTGTTCCATGCAGCAAGTCCTGTGTAAATACTGCTGGATGAGGTGCGAGGTGATTGTAATGCTCACAACAAGAGAGTGCAGCTGAGCGGCGTCCATGCTTATCGTGATATAGTGTCTGTGTAGCTAACCCAGGCTTTCACAAAAAAGGTGTGAAAAAGGCTTGTTTGTTTGCCATTGATTTCAGGGAGGGAGGTACGTGCATCATGGGAGGCTAACACCATGTTCCCATAACCACCCATGCCAATATTTTGGTCCCATGAGGCATTGCAAGCCCTACCCAAAATACCATTTGGCTACAGGCACTGTGATATAGCTACCCACAGCGCAGTGCTCAGTGTGCCGATGCAAGCGCTGCTAGTGAGGACGCACTCCACCGACACAATGAGCATGGTGTGGACACACCAGATCAACTTGCTTAAATCAGAGGCTCGATGTCTACTTAAATAGTTGACAACTTTGTAGTGCAGACATGACCTAAGAGACAAAGTAATAACTTTTATTGGACCAACTTCCATTGGTGAAAAAGGACAAACTTTCGGGCTACATAGACCTGAAAAAGAGCTCTGTGTAGCTGGAAAGCTTGTCTCTTTTACCAACAGAACTAGGTCTAATAAAAGATATTACCTCACGAATAATTCATGGAGGATAGGTCCATCAATAGCAATTAGCCAGTATGGGCAGGAATGGCATCCCGAGCCTCTGTTTGTCAGAAGCTGGGAATGAGCGACAGGGGATGGATCACTTGATGATTACCTGTTCTGTTCATGCCCTTTGGGGCACCTGGCAGTGGCCACCGTCGGAAGATAGGGTACTGGGCTAGATGGACCTTTGGTCTGACCCAGTAGGGTCATTCTTATGTTCTCATCCACCTTGGCTCTCTAATATCCTGGGACCAATGTGGCTACCACAACACTGCAAACAACATATTATATCTCTGGATATTCATGTTATCCATAATAAGTGTCCAATCCCTCTTTGAATATTGCTAAATTCTTGACCGCAATGACATTCTGTAACAATACATTCCACAGTCTAAATGTGCACTATCTGAAAAAGTATTTCCTTTTATCAAGTTTTGAACCTGTCACCTTTCAATCTCACCAAACATACTTTTGTTTCGCGTGTTACGAGACAGAGAGAATAGAAGTTCCTGATCTACTTTCTCTGGGGCATTCATTATTTTATATACCTATATGACATCACCTCCTGTTTATCTCCTTTCTAAGGTAACAATCCCAATCTTTTCTTTCTTAACAGGAGAGGTTTTCCAAACCCAACTACCGTTACTCTTTTATAAAGTGCCCCTAATTCTGTAATATCCTTTTTGAGACGGGATAACCAGTACTGCCCACAGAATTCAAAATGAAGGCAAGCCACTGTTTATATAATGACACTATAATATTTTTTTGTTTAGTCTCGATCCTGTTCCTTATGTATCCGAACACCTTGTCGCTCAATATATAGCTGTGGTAAAAAAGCAGAGTTCTTCATTGAGCTGTACACAGTGATGCTCAGGTTCCTTTCCCAAGGTGATGCTGTTAATTTAGAACCCTGTAAGGCTGATTGACAGACCCTTTATTACCACTACAACTCGTTACATTAGGTTTGACTTGTGTCTTTTACCCAGGGTCTAGCTAAATGCAAGGCCTCAGCAGCCCTGTATACTTTCATTATATTCCCCTGGCTTTTCACGGCCCTTCCTACCGTATATACTGCTGAATGGCTCCATCATGGTTCCCTTTGTTGTATAGATGATCTCCATATTGCCTGAAAATCTCTGATAAGCCATCGCTATCCAAGTGGTGACTCTTGGCCAGGTTAATAGCCATTTCAAACAGATTCTTTTTGAACAGCATCTATGAAATGTGAAGAGAAGATGGCAGTATGAGGGCAAGAGCTTCTCTCGCCTTCTTAACGCAGAGGTCAGGCAATTTCCCTGCCTTTAATCCCAAAGGAAACCAAGACACCCCACAAACTTATAATTTCCACCTCAGACCAGAGCGACTTGGGCTTCTCACTACTATAGAACATAGATGAAGGCAGCAGAGGTAGAAGACAGGGGCAGAGCCTTGAAGGTGGGGTGCATAAGGAGAATGAACTCTTTATGGGGAATGAGAGAGAAGAAACTCCAGTGCAGAGATCTGAGAATGTAGGGGACTTAATCAGTAAAATCAGATTATGCGTACTGCAGAGAAGCAACATATTGACTAACACGTATCCACCTCCCAACTCCTGTCCTGACTCCTTGAGGCTCCCACACATAAGGTCACAAGTATGTGCCCTTTAATAGGCAGCAGGTTTAAGACAAACATAAGGAAGTATTTCTTCACACAACACATAGTCAACCTGTGGAACTCATTGCAAGGGGACGTTCTGAGAGCCAAAGCTATTGTTGGGTTCAAACAGGAATCAGATAAATTCATGGAGGATAGGTCCATCAATGGCCATTGGTCAGGGATACCTGCAACCCCATGGTCTGGGTGTCCCTAAACCAGAAGTTGGGAGTGGACAGGGGATGAATCACTCAGTAATTGCCCTATTCTGTCAGTCCTTCTGACGCATCAACCACCGTCAGAAGACAGGATAATGCACCTGATGGACCACTGGTCTCACCCAGTATGGTCACTCTTACGTTTAACCCTCTCTGTCCCTGTGCCTCCTTTCCCTACACCACATACGGGCGTCTCCCCAAGACTCACAAACCAGAAAAGTTAAATCTCTGGAAGGAGATGTCAAATTCATTCTGTGGCAAGGCCCAAATTTAATTTTCAATTACAGTCCACAGGCCAAAGAACATGTTCAGGACAACACGCTCTCCTCGATGCACAGACCTTCTACTGAGATCAATGGCAGGTTACCACAGAGATCAGTAGTAGAATCTGGCTTTTAATAACAGAACTGTCAGTAATTATTTGTTCAGTCCCTTATTGTCACATTCAGCCTACGCAACAGGAAAATCTGCTCCTCTTCAGGTACACCGTTATTTCTGCCCTTTGTTTCTCTTCCCGCCTTATCCTCCTTTCTCTGTTTCCGTCCCTCAACTCGGTCTTCAGATATTTCCTCCTCTCTTCCCTCTGCATTTTCTTCTTAGCAGCAATTCCCACCTCCTTAGGTTTCGTTCTCATCTCCTTCCCCATACCACTCACCAACTGGTCATCAATTACATAATTAATGCTTACATTCAAGTGTCCATTATAAGGCTTAAAAATGAATACTCCATTGAGATTAATGGGAGAGTTCACACCTCTCAAAGCTACTGTGTCTCAGACTGTCTGCAGATTCAGGAAGATTATGAACTGAGGCATTCTTGTTGATTCACATTTGAAGAAGTTTCCTTCACAGCCACAAGGACTAGATTTTTTTTTTTTTTTTAAATAAAAATCTTAGATTCTGCCACATCTGAAAATAAATCCATCACAGGGAACAAGGTGTTTGACCCTCTGCTCTAGACAGTGACATATTTCACTTGCTACGCTCCTCATCAGGTAAATGTCATAAGTGCACGCAAGGCTAGGTGTTCCTTCCACTCAATGCTGTCGAAAGCCCTATACAGGTTTGCATAAGAGACTAAGTTGTCCACAATGACTTGGCTGTGCAGAGAAGCTGTTAGCTCATCTGATATATAACTCACTTACAGACAAGGTCAGTGAAGTCGCATCTTCTACTGGTCCCTCACCCACCTTCTCTCGCCAATATTCTGGGAGCAACAAGGCAACAACGACACTGCCGACATATAACTCACTTGTCCAAAGTGCTGTCTTCTCAACCTCTCATTTGTGGAGCTTTTACAATTCTGAAGCCATAAAACACAGATTAAGAAGGTGGCTTGCCTCAAGTTTGGTCTGCGTATCCCTCTCCTGAAGCGCATGGATCTTCCCATCTCTAGTCAGCACATAGAGAGACCCCCACTCTGCTAAGACATCCACCACGTCATCGAAGACCGAGCTGTACGCGATGAACTTGTTACATAGGTCGTAGACATTCAAGATTTGCTTGTCGGAGTTCTGCGGGTCGCTCCCAGCAAACTCTGATCTGGATACCAGAAGAAAGAGCAAGAGTTTAAACACACATGCTCTTGGATTTCTGAGTCACATTCTCAATAGCGTCTCCTTAACACACTTAGAGCCGGGATACAAACCCCTGAACAACCATGTGAGTATGTCGTACGTTGTTAGTCCACATACAAGATGGGAGAAATCATATCTGAGTTATAAAAGGGTGGTGACAGATCCCACTCGCTCTGGAGGGTGGTGCATACTGCTATCCCAGGAGCAATGACTGGATTCTGTAGATTCAGATCAATCCATAGCAGCTTTTGCCAGAGCTCTAATACTAATCACATGCCACAGTAATGTCAGTCAACACCTGGGACGATTCTCGGGGTGCCCAGGATTCTCGGGGTGCCTTGTTACCCACTCAGCCTCCAGCTAGAGAGAGACTTGCTGCTGCTTAACTGGGTGTCAGCTCCCTGACACTTCCAGCCTGTTAGCCCCCAAACCATCTCCTCTGGGCTATGTCACCCCTTACTTTGGCTTGCAGGTTAACGACAGGTGCACTCCAGTTCCGAAATCCCTTTGAAGCCTTCCCCTGTAGCGTTCAGCTCCTTAATCACTGAACACTCACAGTAATAAGAGGTTTGCTGTCCCTAAGGCAACAGCGTACACATCATCTTGAATGATTCTGCTCAGGAGCAGCATCCCGTACAATACTACAGCACTGAGTTCCACTTAGAGTGAAAACAATCATAAGTTTATCATCAAAGATCAAGATTTATGAGATAGTGAGTAAGGATAATGGAAACAGAAGGGTTACCTATCAAACAAAATTGTAACACCATTCCTAGACACTAACCTGAACTGTCTGACCTTCTGTCCAAATAAGATTATCTTACCCAAAGCCTTTTTGCAGGGTTTTCAGCCAAACCTGATTGAGACCCTATTTTCATGAATGTAATCGCACCACCCGATTACCTCCTAGGCAGAGGAATTCAGGATGGTTTCCTTGTCCCCAGATATAGTCTAGTAAATCGCTGAAGTGCATCCCTGGAAAAGGTTCTGAGCCCCTTGCTGTTCTGCTCTTCCTGTTAAATCTCACAATTCTTCCTCTGCATTTAGCTCAGACTGGGGATGGCGAATGAGACAATACGTGTCAACAGACGGACAGATAGATCTCTTTGTTCTGGCAGGAAATCAGTTCTTCACCGCTGCTGGGGATTAACACCTTGATACAAACTATCAGAACACATTTCCAGTGGATATACACATAACTCCTTACACAGCAGCCGTACCTACATTTACGAGGATAATCATAACCATTTAAAACCCGCAACTGGTACTCTTTCTGAATGAATACTATGAAAGCGGCAGGCTTGTTAGGAGTTGCTGTTACAGACCAGCGAGCCCTCTGCCAGCTGAGAGCAATGGGGATCTGTGTCACAACAGCCTTGCACAACAAAGCGCCAGGAGAGCTGCAAAGAACAAAAACTGCACAGTGAATACATGTAAAATGGTCTCATCTGCTTCCCGGAGTCTTACTTTGGAGAGCTCTTCCGGTCCTTGGAAACGATGACGAGGTATCCCCGATACCAGTGAACGATCAACTTCTGTCCCTCAAAGGCAAAGCAGGGGCCACGCTCATCTGGCTGGTACAGATACACACATTCGTTTCCTGCCACAATGAACTGGAGGTCCTGGGAGGGGTCGCTGAGCGTGGAGCAGCGTAAACCGCAACCATGCGTGTCCAGCTCCAGACGAGGATAATCTTTCACCGACAGCATATAGGACTGTGAAGGAAATATGATTTTTTAGAGATTACATCGAATGGCAGATTGGTGATAAATAACCAGGAGCCGTTACAATCAGTGGGCCAGAGTCTGACCTCCATTACAGCTTTGTCAAGCCAATATCTTACCTGGATGTTCTCCGTGGTGACAACAAAAAGGTGGGTGATTTTCCCAGACTGGCGGAAGGCAAGGCCAGTGACTGGGTAATTGCCTTCATGTAAGATCTGGGTCTTACTGTGTCGGTCTCGTGTGATGTCCCCTTTTGTAAGCACAACGCTTCCATCTGCAAAGCCTGTTGAAGGAAAAGGACTAAACTGTTTATGTCTATGGCACTTTCCAAACATTTACTAGTATTAAGTCCAAGGCAGCTGCAGTCAGCTGGATCCTCCTTGTTGTTTCCCAGACAGATATGCGTACCGGGGCGGTCCCACGGTCTTCTCACTTCACGGACACATGTATCAAACTCCCTTCCTGAGTAGGGTCTACCAGGACTTCTTCACGGCCATCTCCTGGCCCAGGGCAAAGCTCTCTTGTTTGAGAAAGTCCGTTTCTTACACGGACGCTTTCTTTATGGTTTATTTTCTCCTATTGCTCTTTTTTGTTTTGCTTTGCTACAACAGATGCCTAACTCGCTGGAACCAGTTTTGTGTAACAGTTGTTTTAAAGCACACAGTGCGCCTCATGTACATAATTAGCACTATAAAAGTCAACATTGTAAAATGGAAGGAAACCAGTTGGTCAAGTGTCACATTTTTAGAACAAGTCTCTGGACAAGTTACTGATCCACGAGAAGACCTTCTCTCTTATCCCATGACTATTTAGCCTGCATAAGAGCCTTTGGTGATGGACCTCGTCAAAGGCTTCCTGAAAGTCCTAGTACGCTATATCCACTGGATCACCTTTGTCCAAGTGATTGTTGACACCCTCAAAGAATCCAAATAAGTTGGTGAGGCGCGACTTTCCTTTACAAAAAGCCGTGCTGATTCTTCCCCCAACAAATCGTGCTCATCTCCCCCTTGTGGGTTCCAGAACTAGCTGCTCCAAGAAGCAGTCACTCATGCCGTCTCAAAATTTTATCTCTGCGTCACGCCACAACGTGACATTCACCCAGTCGTCATAAGGCAAGCTGAAATCACCCATTATAATTGCGCTTTCTGCTTCTGGAGCCTCTCTCCAGCCAACCTTATCATTTCAGAATCGCTGTCACCATCCCGGTCAGGTGGTTGGTAACCTATGCCTACTGCTATACCTTTTTTTAGTAAAGCATGCAACCGGGACCGGATTTCCAATTAGGCACAGTAGGCGCGTGCCTAGGGGCACTGGCGTTCTAGGGTCATGTAAAAGTTAAAGGTGGGTTAAAAGTTAAAAAGTTTGTACATATGTGGTTAAAAGTGGTTAGCGTAAGCTTATTTTAAAAATGATAGACAACCCAATGATACAGTAGAACCTCAGCGTCACGGACACCTCGGGAACGGAGGTTGTCCGTAACTCTGAAACGTCCACAACTCTGAACAAGACCGTACAGACTTCAGACACCGAGTGGGGTTGGGACTGCAGGTAGGGGGGAGTCAGGGCTCTGGGGGTATCAGGGCTTCTGACCCTTGGGAGCACCAGGGCTCAGGACTTTAGATCTCAGGGGAGTGCTGGGGCTTCAGCCCCAAGGCTCCATTCCCGCCTTCTGCCTGGGGGGCAGGGGCGCCAGAGCTCGTACAGCCCCGCTCCCAGTTTCAGCAGGGGAGGGTCACGCCGGGGCTGAAACCAGCGCTCCCCTCGTAGCTAAAGCCCCAAGCCCCAGCACCCTGCCCTCTGGGGCTGAAGCCGGGAAAAGAACTGCGGGGTTTCAGCCCCAGCACTCCCTCCGGGTCTAAAACCCTTAGCCTGGTGCTCCCGAGGGTCAGAAGCCTGGACCCTTTTAACTACTGAAGGATAACTTTTAAAAAGATATGGACTGTGAGGCTATCACTAGCGCGTTTGCGAAGCAAAAGTCAAGGAAGGAAACATGTGCAGTAAAGTAGCACCTACCTGCTACCTATGTGATTGTTTTAATCACATTTATTCAATACAATAACAAAAAAATACATATTTAAAATTACAAAAAACACAAACATCAGCTGTAGGCGGGGGTGAGGAGAGGGCGGCGGCGCTGAAGATGCTGTGCCGTAGGGCGCGGAAGGTATAAATCCGGCCGAGCATGCAATTTCTATCCATAGTGAGTCTATGGTACAGTTTGTTTAATTTCAGATTGGCACCTTATTCGACTACGGTTTCTTTAACATACAATGCAACTCCCCCACCAGTGTTACGTTCTTTATCTTTCCTATATATTTTATAGCCTGGTATTACCATATTGCAAAACCCATTCTCCTCCGCCTGAACAAAATCTCAATTTGGGGTCAAAATTACCCGAGTGTCCTTTTTGTTTTTGTTCTTTCCTTTCTTGCAATATAGATAAAGAGTATGTACCTAACTTTTAAACCTCAATAGAACATTAAATCTTGTTTTATGGTAAAAATTATGGTAAAAATCAAGATTTGCCAAACTTTTGCAAGTAATTACTGGCATTCTCAACTAGCGTCAGGTTCATTCTCTTTAGGATGAAAAGCATGTGACGTGAAAATGTCAGAACGCTCTACGCTGCCTTCTGTAGGACCAATCCATTTTCATTCTATCATATTAACTTCAGAGTTTGTTCGGCACCTTCAGGAGGCTTTTGGCTTTTCACTTACCGATAGCCATGAAGTTAAGAGTCTCATGGACAGTTATGCAGGACACAACTGTAGGTTTGTTACCCGGTATTGCTGGGAAAATCCTTGTGCAAAGAGGATTCCCACCATCTCGTTTCTCTAAGTTCCAGACTTTAACCTGCAAACAACACAGACAGAATGTGAGTAGATATGGTCTTAAGGTATATTGGGGCCACAACCTGGTCCCTTTTAAGCCCATAGGGCTAGAATTTAACACACTGTTTT
This sequence comes from Eretmochelys imbricata, assembly GCF_965152235.1. Lineage (NCBI taxonomy): Eukaryota > Metazoa > Chordata > Testudines > Cheloniidae > Eretmochelys > Eretmochelys imbricata. The sequence continues at coordinate 20,770,245 of NC_135593.1, read as the reverse complement.
TACACCAAAGACATTCCCAAACTAATCCCAATACATTGTTCTTCCTCAGAAAAGCACACAAGATGGGCTCATGTCCTCTTTGTCATTTCACTTACCAGCGGGTTAATGCCTTCTTCATCTTCACCAACAGAAGCCAAGATGCTGTGCTGCTTCAGCTGGTACAGGTGAGTCACCCTCAGCTTGTAAGCCTGGAAACTGCTCAGCTGAAGGGAGCGTGGCAAGAACCAGATCTGACCTTCCATATGTAGAGGATAGTCAAGGTACTCAGAGAAAACAAAATGAAACCGCACATATCACAACCAAACCCTTCTTAAGCTACCCTTATTTATTGACAGCTGGCCAAATATACTTATACTAGCTATTGTTTCAGTCACCGAAGCGATCGCAGGGCAACAAAACATTTAGTGAACATTTTAACGTGCAGGTGACCTGGAGGCAGACGTTTTCTATATGCCAAAGGGCAAATGAAAAACAAAACAACAGCTCGGCGCACACCTAACAGACGTCCTACTTTAGTTTAGGGCCCAATGCTGCGAGGTACTAAACACTTTTGACGACTCCCAATGAGAAGCGCCTCACGGGAGGCTTTCAGAACCTTCCTGTATAGAACCCATAGTGTATTTCAAGATGAGGGTGGTCACCTTGTTTCTAGTACATAGATGAAATAGAGTACACTAGGCAAAACTTTCTAGTTCTTACCAGCAGTGATTCTCAGCCACGCAGAACACATTCACACGTGTCTTCACGTGCATCATGCAACAAAGAAAATGGACTACACTTCCTAAAGCCTGAGCGATTCCAAAAACACACATTATGTCAGCAAAACCACGCCTTGCGGTTTCAGTGAGTGCTTACCATACCCCAGTTAACTACCCAAAACTCTCTTTCTATAAAGGAGAAATATTCTGAAGTTTGACTTCATTATACATCACTCACACACTTTCCATTTCATTTCTTCACAAAACAGGCAACGCACAGGTGGTGGGAGAGCAAGTTTCTTCCACTCCACACCATCAGTGGGTCTCAGCCCCACTCAGAAGCCCTCTCCTCTAGGAGTAAGTGGAGTTCAGACCACACAGCTCATCCAGCCCTGGACCCGTGGGCTGAGATTAGTGGGGGACAATTTAGTGACGTGAAGCAGACATGCAAATATTTGAACATTACACCACCAGCCAGGCACGGGGAGCAACCTTGTCACGAAGCCGCGGACCCTGGATGGCGCGATCTCACTGGCCTTCCCCATCGGTTGGCAGCAGCGGCAGGTGGCACAATCTGTGCATTTCCCTCTGACGCCCAAAGGGGAAAGGCCTTGGCCACTCCTAAATCTCATCCCGCCGCACTGGCGCCCAAAGAGGGGGAAAGGCGCCCAACCTCTCTCCTACCCGCTAGCATTAAAAGGGGGCGGGGGAATCCCTGCTTCACTGCCCGCGCTAACCTCCAAGGTGGGGGAGGTCGCCAGACGGCGTCCTCCTGAGGGAGCCCCGGGCAAGGATATCCCCAAAAACCAGGCTGCCTCTGCCCGAGTCGCAGACGGTGATGCCCGGCGGAAGGGCGAAGGGCTTCGCTCCGCCGGCTCCGCCCCCGTCGGGCCCGGCCGGCTCCTTCACCGTCTCCCTGTCAAAGAACACGAAGCGGCGCCACTGCAGGTAAGCAGCCATCTTGGCGACCAGAGCTGGACCGGTCAGGGGTCAGGTGACCGGGCCGCCGAGAACCGCCTCTCCTTGCGCACGTGACGGACGGCGGCCGGAGACCATGTCACGTGGGACGCCGGGCAGGCGCCGTCCGCCGAGCCGCTGCTGGGAGCTGTAGTTTTCCGGCGTGCGCGGGCGCCCCCTTGCGCCTGCGGCCCTGCAAACTCCCGTGGCCTGCGGCACAACCGTCTGGCCACGCAGCATGTCTGCAGCACGTTTAGAATAACCCCTACCCAGCCTCAGGCGAGGTACCTATTGATAGGCCTTGCGCTCGATGGACAGCGGAGTGATTGTCAACACTGAAATAATATAGGAGGAACAGGATTCGATAACGCTAATTAGACGTTCACAGAGGGCCTGGCTTACCGATGCATAATGCTTCCATGTAGCAACATTGCTTTTTTTATGTTATTGTACATACGGCCTCAAACCAATCTCCAGGAAGGGCCCGCCAGAGGACAGCAGGCCAAACGCTAGAGCTAACCATTTTAAATACCTAAAATCATAGATTCCCTAGGGTAGTTTGACGGATCCTGTTAAGGTTACAATAATGCAGACAAGGTAACAAGTAACAAAAAACAAGTATTTCACACAAAAACTACACAACATTTTTTTGTTTTAACCTAAAACCGCTTAAGTTCTCCCACATAATAACGTTTCTGATAGTTGTAGTTTTTTCTTGCTTTCTCATTTTGCAAATGTTCGATTTCAAATTGACTGTTTCTTTGTTGGAGGTTTACTAAGAAGCAAAAGCCTCTCTCTTCTACTGCATGGCAGACTCTAGGGCCGGATGACTTCCTGGTTTTGAGATGGGGAAAGAAAGGCTGCTTTTTGTTGTTAGTGTTTTACCAGTGAAACCAAAAAGAAAAGGAGTACTTGTGAAACCAGGAATTACAACACACCTCCCCATGCCTCATTAACACGTAAGAATCTTTGTTCATGTGTTGTGATGCCTGTGTGTGACGGTTACATAGAACCCAGGGCCTCACACTACCAGGCCACGGAGAAGGTATACAGACCTCGTCCCCTGAGCACGCACATGTACAGAAGACTTCATATGAAAACCTAAGTGTTTTCACGGAGAGGATGCATAGAGTTTTCTTTGCCTGCTTTTGCCTCATTGGCCCCACTAGGCATACACACAAGGATCTTTACGGTCTGCGTTGACATATTAAAGCAGGGAGCGTGCGTGCATACAGGAGTCTTCACAGGGTGTATGCATGAAGCTTCCATACATCTCTCCACCTTAGAGGCATGCACTGGCTCCTCACTCACCACCTGCCTCTGGTGCATTCCTCCAGGGTTGCCTTAGGAGGGGAGGGCCACGCCTGGCCCACGTGCGCCAATGGAGTTGGAGCGTTCCACGTGCCTCCTTCCGGCTCTTCTGAACGTGGCCCAATGGGGCTCGTCGGCTACCCGGATTGGCTCGCTGCGCCCGGCTCTGTTTGTCGCTCCAATGAGCTCGCGCCGCGTCCGGGCCAGAGGTTGCGCGAGACGCCGGGGCCGCTACCGCCGATGGAGCAAGTGGTGGAGGAGCTCGCGCAGCGTGTGCGGCTCAGTCGGAGGTGAGTGGGGGGTGGGAGCGGAGCCGCCGGTTGTGGGGCTCGGGAAGAAAGCTAGCCTGGGGCTCTCTGTGACCCAAGGGTGGGGATGCGGCCTCCCCCCGCAAGCTGCACGGAGACATAAAGAGCCCCAGGCTCCGAGGGGGCTTCCGAGCCCTGCTGCAGGCCGTTCTGTCCGGGGGAGCTGCGTGTTATGGGCGCGGCGGCTCGATAGTGCGCCCTCCGCCCCGGGAATGCGGGGAGCAGCGTCCTCCCCGTGAGAGACCTACAGAGGTCTGATCCGCGGCGCGAGGGAGGGAGCGGGGCTTTTTCACAGAGCCCATCGCCCACGGCCCCTCGTTCCCTTACCCGGCTGGGCACCGTCTGAATGATTCATCTCTTCCCCCCACCCCACCCCCCCGTCTAAAAGTCTGTGCTGTCGCGTAAAGCCAGTGTGTAAAGGAGAGTGTCAAGGGTTGTTTTTCTGTGTTGCACGGTAAGCTGTGCGTTCATGTGCGCAGAGCCTAGTGAATTTGTGGTTACTTGAGTTCTTGCTCTGTGGGCCCGGTGTGATTCTGTTGCTAGATGTGTCTGTCTCATCCGTCAGTGTGGAAGATGGTGTGTCTACATAACCAAATTTATTTTCAAATTTCAGGTTGGGTTGGTGGCTGTGTAGTGACTTGAGCATTTGCCTTTACCCAGCCCAGAAGCTACTCTCGAGAAGGCCAACTTTAATAGAGAGAGGGGGCATTGGCCCCCTGTAATATTTTTGTACTAGCTGCAGGGCTGATGGGTGCAGGAATGCTTCTGTAAGCCACGAATGTGTGATGTCAGGGTTAGTACTGCTTTGCTGAAGCAGTGCTGTGTGTGAAGAAGTGAAGGCAAATAAATAAGTGGATAGTGTGTATACTAGTGCTTCAGGGCTGTCTAGAAGAATTGACCTGTCTCTCCTGCCTTCAGGCTGGGATAAGTGTTGGGTGTCATTTCTTTAAGGTGGTGGCTGCTTTCTGTGGTGTGACAGGATTCATTGCCACATCTGCCCAGAAAATCTGCATTGGAGTTACTTAAAAGGCCTGGTGGGGAATATTAGTACATTTGTAGGTTCCTTTTGACAGATGCATGAGCACAAGATATAGTGGAGTGGGATTTTAAAGAGCAGTTGTCGCTACAGTGGATATTTGTTTCCAAGTTAGATGCAGTTCTCTCAACATTTCCAAAAATTCCAAAAGGCTGTGATTAACATGGATTTAAGTCCATTGTGATAGTGTCTCATAAAATCTCATGCAATATTTTTAGATTAACCTTTTTAAAAGCAGTAGGTCCTTTCTACTAAATTGAGGCACTTAAGAAGAGTGCAGTTAAATGTTTCTAATTTAAACATTCCACACAGGTATCCATGTCAGATGTTTTATATTGCCCTCTTTGAAATTTTTGGTGATGAAATAATTTCACTCATCTTCAGCCAAAGGGCCACTTAATCTGTTACTGAAATGCAAAAACTTTCTGACAGTGCCCAAAAACTGCATAGAAGTTTTACAGGAAGTGCAGACTATCATACCAATTTAAACTGCAATTTAAGGAAGGAGATGTTAAGATGGGTTTTGCTAACAAAGTATGTGCATGTTTTGGAGAAACCTACCTGGACACTATGGTTGGCTACTCTCGCAAGCAAGAAAATTAATATTTTGTTAAACTATTGTAAAACCAAAACTTAATATTCCAGACAGTTTTTTAATTTAACTTTTTTCTAAGAATGAACTATATTTGTAAATTGGAGATAGATATGAACTATAATCCTGGATCCAAACTCTCTGAATTTGGGTTGTGGGTAAGGCCAGATAAGAACTTTATATCTCAGGTTTATCTTTACTGTAAATATTTAATATGTGGTTTTATTTATTAGTTGTTGGCATAAAGGAGAAAAGTCCCACCACATGCTGAGAATTTTCCTGCCAGATTGGGGAATTAATTTTTGCTGCTTATTTTCAGCAAGATATTAACAGTTTCAATGGCCAGGATGACACAAGTGCCCTTGTGGTCTCTGACCTTCCTCCTGCTGGCCTGTCTTCCATCAGAAACAGGTATGTGCACACTTTTCAGATTTTTACAACCTGATCAGTGTTTGAGGGAAGTTTTAAAAAATCTGCACATTAGGGACTAGCTGGTTCTGGGAACTGCCAGTGGGATATGCCTCCAAGATCGTGACTTGACGTCCATCCTGAAAATTATAACTATCCAGCTGTTGATTGGGGATTTTTGTGAAATGAGGTGGTAGGTTTCGGTCCTGTTCTCAGCGAACAAATGTTACATCGCAAAAAAGCAGTTAGTATTATTGGTCCCTCATTTGCAACTCAGCAGAGAAGTTAAGCATTGACTGGGTCAAGGAGACTGTATCAAGGATCCACTCCCTCCTCACCACTTGAGGAGGTCTCTGCTGGGTTGTAGGGAGGTACATCAGCAGCTGGTGCAGGGGGAGAGCTTGGGGATAGAGGATTTCTGTCTCCACGGCTCTCATTCTAATAACCTTTCACCAGCATGAAATTCACAATATTGTCTCAGGCTTCTAGTTTAAGAGAAAGAAGCATATAAAAATAAGCAATTGAACTGCAGTTTACTCAGAACTGGGGGATAAAATTAAATGGCAAACAAAATACAGAGGTGCAAGATCAAGAGATGAAGCTGACAGTCCTTGATGTAATTCTGACATGTTAGTCCTAACATTTACTGAAAATGTACGGCTTAGCACTGGTGAAGCCCAGGGATGCATGGAACTGCCCATACCTCAGAATGTTTGCAGTGTTGTTCTAGCCATGTTGGTCCCAGGATATACGAGAGACAAGGTGGTGAGGTCATTTTTTTTTTTTTTTATTGGACCAACTTCTGAAAAAGAGCTCTATGTAGCTCAAATTGTCCCTTTCTCCATCAGAAGTTGGTCTAATAAACTATATTACCTCACCCCCCTCTTGTCTTTTTCATACCTCAGAATGGTATTTCCTCACCTTCCTATGGATTCAATACTTAAGGATGACCCCACTCTTCTCCCTTTCCCAAGAGTTTGCCAAGACAACTGGCTAACTGAGAGCAGTTTCTCATGGAAAAAGTACAGCTTCTCACATCTATTCCTTTTGCGTTGCAGACGCTCTGGCTGTCATGTCCGTGGACCTGGGCAGTGAGTCAATGAAGATAGCAATCGTAAAACCTGGGGTGCCCATGGAAATCGTTTTAAACAAGTAAACTATAATTCTTCTTCTTGGTTTGGCATGTTCCCATATCAGCAAGCCTGTGAGGAGATACAGCTTATGATGGAAACTCCTATCTCTGCACCTTCTGTAAAGGCCTTCTAGACTCATTTTATTTCAGGGCTTGAAACAGCCTTTCACTACAAGGAAACTTTCCCCAGGGAATGGAGGAGCCTATGCTGTCACTATTTGCAGGATATAATCATTGATTTAGAAGAAGTATCTAGCCCTTATGATTAAGAAAACCTTCCAATTGTGACCCACATTCAAAAGATGCAGTGTCATCTTCCTGCATCTACAGTGCCTTTACTGCTTCTCAGCTTTGCCAAACGGCCCAAAGTAATGCTAAAACTGTTTGGTTGCACTGTAACTATTCAGAAACTTGTGGGCAGTAGTGAAACAGAAAAGAATCACCTGTTTCTCTCTGCTGTTGTTGACACTGGAGCTGTTCACTCGCTTAGATGATGGGAAGGGGGGGAAAAAAGCAGAGGCTGGGAGAGGGGTAGAATAGCAGAGAAACCTCCATCTTGTAGCAGTCAGCAGTCTGAAAAAGGAAGATGAGTGGATTCCCTTCCTGCTCCCCAAAGGTCAAGTGTCTGTTGGTGGGAAGAAGGAGCTCCTTCACTCCCATAGGCAGAAGGTGAGAGACTTAAGGAGTATCCGGCTTTGGAGAGGGTTCAGAGAAGAGCCAAGAGAATGACCAAAGGATTAGAAAATGTCTCATAGTGATAAACTCAAGGCGCTCAATCTATTTAGCGTAACAAAGAGAAGGTTCAGGGATGATTTCATTACAGTCTAGAAGTACCTACATTAGGAGCAAATATTTGATAATGGATTCTTTAATTTGGTAGAGAAAGGTATAACAAGATCTAATGGCTAGAAGTTGAATCTTGACAAATTCAGATTGAAATAAGGCATATTTTAACAGTGATGGTAATTAACCATTGGAACAATTTACCAAGGGTCATGCTGGATTCTTTGTCACTACCAATTTTTAAATCTAATTGGCTATTGTTTTAAATAAGATCTGTTCTAGTTCAAACAGGAATTATCTGGGGGATGTTCTATGGCCTGTATTGTATAAAACTAGATCACAATAGTCCCTTCTGGCCTTGCAATCCACAACTCTCCTAGCCAAAGGCTGATGGGAAAGATGGCTTCCCCAATGAGGTTGCAAAGAATGCTTGCAAGAGAATTGCCTCTGAACCTCGCTTGTTGGGGGTGAGTTAATCTTTTGTTTGTCTCAGGCTAGCATGTGTCAGGTAACTTTTCCAAGTTCTGACATTGCTATTCAATTACAGCCCTTCCTTGTCATGCAGCTGTCTCTTACCATCCTTCTGGAGTTAGGAGTAGAGTGTGGGGGGGAAGCTGGGTATGGTAATAGGTCATGAAGGTACTGAGAAATCAGAAGCACACTTTAGAGCTTACTTTAGAGTGGCCTTCAGCTCTGAGCCATTTGTTAGAAATTCAGGGAAGTGCTGCCTCTGGCATTCTAACGCTTTAGTTACCGTCTTCCAAGCTTCCCAGCAGTATGGAAGCAGGGATAAATCATAGATGAGTTTCAAATAGACAGGTAGAGCTACTGTAGGTGACATTGCACTGAACTGTGCAGCATCTCATTCTTGGAGAATGATCAGTTAGCACAGCAGCCCTGGAAGAAGATGCTGCTATTGAAAAACTTCAGACTAATTAATGATGAGCTATCTCTAGCACGTAGCCTCTGTTCCTGGTGGCATCTGAGTATCCTTCCTGAGTTCCTCTGCATTAAACAGTCTCAGCCTCGTCAGTGGGGGTTGTTTGCAATGAATGTCTACCTGTCATATTTTTAATCCTTTTTTCTTGCTTAGAGAGTCACATAGGAAAACGCCAGTGACTGTAGCTCTGAAAGAAAATGAGCGTCTCTTTGGCGATAGCGCGGTGGGAATGGTAAGACAACAAACCAACTCACATAAATTCCAGCTGCATGTGTTGTGTATATATACCTGTATACAAAACCCGCATTCCATGTGTATTCTCTACACTAGTCCCTTGGAGATGGGTTTCTGAGTGCCCAAGTTAAGAGATTTTACCCCCTCACCTTGTATTATTTGTCCTATGGGAACCCTAGTTACATGTGGTTTTGTCTCTGCTTTTTACCAGCCTGTAAATCTTGGCTCTCATAGCAAATATTCTTTCCCAAATATACGCACACCGTGTGAGGCTGGTTGGGAGGGGTTAAGTGAAAGTTCCCTGAGAGTCAGGACTGAGTTTTACAATTTCGGGTGACTTGCTTTCTTTCTGCAGTCCATAAAGAACCCGAAGATAGCACTCAGATATTTTCAGGACCTGCTGGGTAAACACATAGATAACCCCCAAGTGACACTGTACCGTTGGCGCTTCCCACAACACGAGCTGGTAAAGGATGAGAGGAGACAGACGGTTATCTTCAAACTGTCCCAGTGAGTGACCGACTCCAACTGCCTTCTGAGACTTTCGCTGCTGTGCTGTTGCTTATGAAACTTGCAGGGAAATGTCTCCTCTAGCATGTTGGCAGCTGACTCTCACCACTAGAGAGAGAGGCGAAATGCTGGTTTTAGCTTTCTCCGTAGCATGGCCAAGCAAGGAAAGCTTGTGGTATGTATCATTCTAGGAGAGCTGCTCCAGACAGTTACAGATGGAGGTATAAAATCTCTCTGGGAAGGAGTGGCCATTTTAAAGGCCCAGTTATTGGATTTGGAACCTGTCAGTTCAAATTCTGCCCAGGTCAGTAGTGAAAACAGTGAAGTGAGCTTGGGAGGAGAGAGGTGTCATTACAGTTCCCAGGCAGCAGGGACTGACGTCCCAAATACTGCTGCAATTGGCCATTTGCCAGTCTCAGAACAGAGACCGTTAAGATTATGGTCCCTGATGCCCCAAAGGCATCAGTCCAGCTCCAAGTAAAGCGCTTCGGTAGAGGATAGCGTGGGGAAAGGAGGGAAGCTTTCCCTGCCACTGCCTGCACTGTGCTTATTCTCTGGATAAATTAAGCACTTTGGATTCCAGGACTGTCAGCCCAGGAGGAGGGAGATGGATGGCGGATTCTCTGCATCTGAAAGGCCTTTTTCTGGTCCCCTGACCATTCGTGCATCTCTGCAGAGTTTCTCTGAATGACATCCCCCAATTCTTGGGGCAGGGATGTTGTCCAGGGTTCTCTGCACAGTGTCCTGCTTAGATCCCTTGTTTTGACCCTGTGACTTGTAACCCATCCCTGTTTGTTCCTTCTTTCTTTTCTTTTCTCTCTCTCTTCACCCCCCATCTCATCTGTGATCTGTTGATTTCTGGGTTTTATGGCACCACCTCACCACCTGAGAGTATGCGCCTCTACTTCCTTTGGTGAGCAGAGCTCACCAATCCCAACGTGTTGAATTATAACCTTCTGAAATAATAATGTTCCCACTTCATATTTATGGACGCAGGTGGTGTCTGTTTCTCACGTGGTCCCTGCTGAACTTTACATTGATGGCTTATTTTTACCATTTGGTGTGTTTAAAAGTGGAGCTTTGGGCCACATTGTCCTTGTTGAGGAGAGGGGAATACTCTCCTCTCCAAGAGCCTTGTTGCCAGTTCTATCACCCTTTTTTACTCTCTGGGGGGAAAAGCTTTTCCATATTTTTTCCCTGGATCCGATAATTCCTCAGGCTTATGTGATTTTTTGGGCTGTCATGTTGGTGCTTCATCCCATACTGCCCAGTGTTTTGTGAGAATTGCTAGAGAAGCTTTGGCTTTACAGTTGAATATAACTTTTGGTACCTGTCTGATGGAGGGTTTTATATTCTTGCCTTGTGTTGCAGTGAAATGCAGTATTCTCCAGAAGAGATACTGGGCATGGTCCTGAACTATTCACGTGGTCTGGCTGAGGAATTTGCAGGTTGGGATGATTGTTGCTTTTTTACAGTATTCATACATTGGTCAGTTTATTTTGTTTAATTTCAGAGGATGTGGAATTTACAGGGAAACTGGAGGGGACTGGGTTTGAAGGTCTCAAATGGGATGTCTTGGGGAATCAGAAACAGGATGTTGAATCATTTAACCTTTGAAGTCATAACTTTAAATCAAGCTTAAGCTGCTAATTATCCACAGTTTCTAGCTGATGGCTGTTTGGTGATGTCTTAGCCCAGTTCCTTGTGGACAAGTACCCGTGTGTTTATATATTTAAAAAAAAGTGCAAAAATCTGGTGGTTTTTTTTTAACTAGCCCTCATATTGGCACCCTCTAAAGATAATAAATATAGAGACTGAAGACTTCTTTCATCTCTAGAGCTGGTTAGGGCTTGAGGCATGGTGATAGGAATTTGGCGGGAGAGCTGCAAACTTGCCCTGCTGCCATCCACCTTATACCTGCTCTGTTGATAGATGGTTCCTTTCACCAGTGCTAATTTTTTTTTTTTAAACATATGAGTTTACCTTGGGGAATATTAATTAATAAAAGCAACTAAACCATGGACTTCTCACCGCTGTATTGTTAATCAGAAATGCCAGCAGCAATGGAAACTGCAGAAGAATTGGCTGGATCTGTTCTTACTGCTGTATTACAGGACTGTAGTTAACATACTTACAATTCAGGCAGTTGTACTAAAGGGAGTTCAAACAAGATTTTACCCCAGAGAGAATTCAGTCATCTACAGGCTGGGGTTTTGGGATCCTGGAAGACTAGACTAATTGCTGAAGTCTGAATAGATTGAACATGTTCCTTTCGCAGAAGATACTGGGAGTATGACCATCTCACAAGATGCTGTGAAGCCTGGGGGATTTGAGGTGGAAACGTTGAAACAAATTCAACTCCATTGATGACTTCTTTCAGTTTCACCTGGGCTGAAATGGACCTATAGTCTCTCTCTGCGGCGTTGACTTTGCTGTCACAATCTCCATAGTTACTTGCATGTTGATAGCTGTATTATGGAGGAGTTTTTGCACTTGCCTCTCCCATGGAAAACCTCTTCTCTTCCATGCTTTGCAGAACAACCTGTAAAGGATGCAGTGATCACCGTCCCTGTATACTTCAATCAGGCGGAGAGGAGGGCAGTCCTGCATGCAGCTCAGATGGCAGACCTGAAGGTCCTGCAGCTGATCAATGACAACACTGCTGTGGCTCTGAACTATGGGGTCTTCAGGAGGAAGGACATCAATGCCACAGCACAGGTATATGCAGCTGGTGCTGAGGTGGGGGTGCTACTGAATTCCACTTGAGTGAGTGGGAAATTTAAAAGTGACGAACTGTAAAGATGTGCTCATGCTGGTTGAGTGCTTGTCTTGGTTACTTGCTGTTACAGACCTGTCTAAGTATAGACTAAGTACAGAGCACGTGTATAAAGCAGCAGGTACATTCCTAATTGTTGCGCTTTCTGATAAGATATGAAAAGCAAAGAGGCAGTTTGTAGGGCAGAGAGTGGGGAACTGGGAGTTGGGACTCCTGGGTTCTAGTCAGCTTCACCACACTCTCTTGACTTGTTTTCCCGCCACCTCCCACCCCCTTGTAAAATGGGGCAATGATACTGACCTACCTCACTGGGGACTGGGAGGTTGTTTGTAAAATACTTGGGAGTTCCTCAGATTGAAGGAACTCCTGGTGAGAAAAGCATTCATTCTGTTTTCTACTTTATAAAATAGAAGTGTGGGAGAAATAAGGACGCACTCGGTAGGTCCGTTATTACAGGCTTCCAGTCCTCATGGCTATTGCTGCAAGTCTAATGTTGAGTAACTGTGCTTTGCTGTCTCTCAGTGGACTGGAGCAAATTTACTGAATGATCAGTGCCTGTCCCATTCCAAGCTGTGTGATCTCCAAGATCTTCTCTCCTTCCCATTCAGGGACAAAATACCCCGGAACCTTACTTCGCCTTCTCTGGTTTCTTCTTTACAGAATATCATGTTTTATGACATGGGAGCAGGAAGCACTGTATGTACGATAGTGACTTATCAGACAGTGAAAACCAAGGACTCAGGGACCCAGCCTCAGCTGCAGATTCGGGGGGTCGGGTAAGAATTTCTCTTGGGTCCCATACTTAAAAGAAAATATTTACTTTGCTGGCTCTTCTAAACACAGAATGGGCTGCATTTCGAAACTAGTTTCAAACATGAGTTTTCAGACAAAAGCTGGAGTCGGGCAGGGTGCCTTGGGTGGGAGGATTCAGTCAAAAAGTAACTTGGGTGACTTCACTTCATGCAAAGGATAGTTGGAATGTGGACATGTTGCCAAACTTTTATGTGTAGCTGATAGCGACCCTTGTGTGTATAGAGTACCGAACACTTTCTATTATAAAAGGTTCTTGTGACTATTTTTTTGAGAATTGTTTTTGACAGGTCTTTGAAATTTGACATGGACAAAAGCCTGGGGGTAGAGCTGTGCCTCTCCTTTATTCCATGAAATTCTGTTCAGGTTTTAGCTGAGTTAATAATTTTAAAAAATAAATAAATTCCCTTCTTTTGCTTCTGTTCCTCGGGGCCTACGCTGCTAACAAAGCAGCAGCAGCACCACATGCTGTAATGTAAGAACACCTGGATGCTGCCAGGGCATCTGTAGCTGTGGGGGGAAGTGGGATAGCTGGGCTGAGCTGGGCTTCCCCCGATCCAGAATGTGTCCCATCATTCACTCTGGGAGTACCACGTGGAGCAGGAGAGACCACCTCCTGGGTTTTTGATTGGGAGGGGATAAAGCTAGCTAGGCTCCCTACAACCACCTGCTAGACTCATAGGGTATAAGCATCCCATCCCCCTTCTGGGAAAACAACTTTCTCCTGCTGTCAGATAATGTAGTTAGTACAGTAGCTCAAGTGGCAACAGTCTGTGCTGTAGTGCTGAAGGTATATGATTGCTATGATATGGTGGTCACACTTGTACACAAGTCTCTCTCTCTTTTTTTTACCAAAAAAAAATAAAAACCCCTTACAAATTACATTTTTTTAAAAAAACTACATTAAAATATATTTAGTATTAAAATAAAGCACTCAAAGGTTAGGAAATGCCATATGTATAGTTGCCCATGCAATCTTAATTCAGTCTCTTTGTCCAACCCATGTACAGTACCGAATGAGGCAGGGGTTCTAGGGCTGTAGGGATAGACAGTATGTGTAATTAAAGACGGTCTCATAATGTGTATGCACAAGATTTCACAGGCAACTAAGTCTGGCGTTTGCTAGCTGGATTTACAGTTGTAAACCTAAATAACACTTTTAGCATAGTTTACTTGTATGTGAGATAGTAGAAGTTGGCTCATTGGGCTGAGGAAGTTTGACATCCTTTTGGGGAGGAGATAATACAAGGCTTGGTAGGAGCGGAAGGATGACCGTGCTATGGAGGTTGAGGGTGTCTTGCGGCTGAACATAAAAGACCACAGTGTCTTCCCGCCCATAATGTTTAAAGAACTAGTTGTAAGGAGATAACTTCGGGATCTGAGTTAGACAGAGCCTGACTTTTCAGGAGCTCATCACCTCGGGCACTTTTAGTGTGTCTGTTATGAAGCCCCTCTGCTCGAAGGCTGTTGGGGTGGTGAATTCATCTCGTTCGAATGGTGCATTTGTTCTTCTGAGCAGACACGATATCCATTCATAGTCACTCCTAGCTGAGTGTGTTGCAGTACTATTGCCTTGTGCTCAGTTTTCCATGGCTGATTGAAACCGGCTGAAAACAAGGTCTTAAATGTGTAGGGTTTAAAACTTATTGGGGGATAGACACCTTTAGAATTCCATGTGATGATGTAAAGAGAAATATCAGGAACAACTAGCCTCATGCAGCTGCGAGGGCTCGAGTTTTTTGATCAGTGATATTAAAAGCCAAACTTTTATGTTTAAAGTCACGTTGTTGTTTATAAAGCAAAGCCATGCACTGGAACTTCGTGTGGAGAGAATTGTGTAGCATTCAGGATTGCATGCAATCCCTCTTTGCAGCATATTGTTCTTGTTATAAATGGTTTGCAGTTGAGAGAATTCTTGCATGCTCTTGTAAAATCCAGGCCAGCTCTGGAACTCTCTTCTGGGTGGGGAAGGTACTTGTAACTCCAGGTTCCATTATTGACTTAATCCATCCAGGCTAAGTGTCTGCTTCTGGTTCCTATTCTCTGCTCAGATTCGACCGCACCCTAGGGGGATTGGAGATGGAGCACCGGCTCCGGGATTACCTGGTGAAACTCTTCAACAAGCAGCAGCCTTCAAAAGATGTTCGGCAGAATCTCCGGGCCATGGCTAAGCTGCTAAAGGAGGCCAACCGCCTGAAAACTATCCTGAGTGCTAATGCTGACCATGTGGCCCAGGTATGTCCCTGTGCTGCAGGAAATCCCCCTTCCTCAGGAACCGGGATGACTTGGGTTAAGAGTGAGCCTGGGAGAGCTCTGTCTCTCTGCTTTACGTAATCTTTACACTACAATGTTCTCTCCCTCCACCCTTGCCCAGGAGACTCCAATGCTGGTGGCTTTTCTAAACTGATTTCGCTTAACAAGCAGCAAAATCCAGGTTCTCACCAGTTTGTCCATCATGTTACTAGTTTTGAGAAATGTTTAGACCTTTGCAGGAGATTAGGAGAAGTCTGTCCCTAAATGGCTACCAGGAGCATGAGATTTAGACAGCTGTTACATCCAAGGCACCATGTCTTGTGTCCCTCCAGCACCGGGAGAGGGATGGGGATGTAAAAGGATAGGCTGCATTCTTAAGGTGCAGTGGAGTGTCTGGAACACATAAGCTAACCCAGTAGGAGTCGGAAAAATGTTAGCTTGGAGAATGCTGTGTGATGTGAAGCTGATGGCTTTTTCCTCTCTGACTTCCTGGACAGATTGAGGGACTATTGGATGACGTGGACTTCAAGGCCAAGGTCTCCAGGCAAGAGTTTGAGAACTTGTGCTCCGACTTATTCCAGCGGGTTCCAGGGCCTGTGCTACAGGCCCTGAGCAGCGCAGAGATGAACCTGGTAGGTCCAGGGATACTTCGATAAATGTGGGGTCCTCTGATGCTGAGCTGCTGTTGCATCACAACCATTGCTGTTTGAGAGGGGTCTGGTTTGGGAAGGTAACTCACCCTGCTGAGAAGTGCAGGCTTCTGTCTTCCTGAGGGCAGAGGTGGCAGTGCAGAAGTTACCACATTGCCATGTGTAATGGGGGTTTACCCCCATCACCAGCAAGGCAAGGGAAAAGACCACCCCCCCACCCCCCCCCCGTTAGTCATGCTCCGTACTGTGGGGGAGGGGGAGAGAGTTTAACTAATTACCCCCTGGACAGAGGAGGCAGAGCTAAGCTTTATAAGTAGCTTGAAGGAACTCAGTTTGGGGGACATGGAGAGGAGACAGGTCTCTCTGAAGGAGAGGAGTCCTGAGCTAGGGCCTACAAGATTCAAGAAATTGAAGTCAGGTGAATTATATTTTGTTTAAAGCTGAACCCCAGAAGGGGAATGGATTGTTGAATGACATGGACAGAGGGCTGCGTCACAGAAGACTCTCTGAAGGAGTCCAGGGAAGAGACAGGTTGGGCATGGTCCACAAGGCTGAGAAATTTGAGGGGGTTGAGGGCATGCACTTACACCATGTCAAACAGGTTTCTGTGATTGCCATGTGGACTGGTTGCCTATGAGCTAGGGATTTGGATCAGGGTTTTACTGACTATTAAAAAGCCCTTAATTTTGAGGACTTCAGAATCTGTCTCCCCCACATCTCTTGGAGGCATCTGAGGTTGGCCTAACTTTCACCATAGATCAGGAATCTCATCTCTGGATGTCTCTCCAGAGGGCACATGCCTGACTGGTTATGGCCAGATGTGACTATCTTCAGAGAGACATTTCATTTCATTTGTTCGATGCTTAGCTTCTAAGGTGGCAGGTGCCTTAGCCTCTTTGCTTCAGCACTTTTCATGGCTGTGGTTTCTATCTCCTCTTCTCTGGACCACTGTTTCAATAACTGGCTCCTCTGGTATGGAGCCTGATCTGGGTTTGATTTTTGTTAAATAAAGTGCGGCGTCCCAGATGCTGGAGACAGCTGCTCTGTAAATCACTCATGTCTGTTGGGCCTGATCTTGAAGTACTCACTCAGGCACAACTACTTTGGGAATTTACTGAAATAAGGACTTAAGATTTTTGGACCCCAGTCTTGTTTTGGAGAACAGGGTTGGTAGTGGACTGCTTGCAGAGCACTAAACAGTGGATGGTGGGGGGATACTGAAGCAGTGAACTTGGCTTTTCCAAAAATACATTCTCAAGGCAGAAACTGATTGTCTGTGAACTCCTAGGATGAAATTGACCAGGTGATTCTAGTGGGAGGTGCCACCCGAGTCCCCAAAGTGCAGGAGATTTTGCTGAAAGCCGTGGGCAAGTAAGTAAATGAGGCCTCTCTGCCACATGCCTTTTCTCAACAACCTTGTGTTTGTACTAGTGATAGAGAAGCTTGCATATCCCTCCCCCTTGCTTTGCAGAGATGAACTGGGGAAGAACATCAATGCAGACGAGGCTGCTGCTATGGGTGCAGTCTACCAGGCGGCTGCTCTGAGCAAAGCCTTTAAGGTCAAGCCCTTCATTGTTCGGGATGCAGCTATCTTCCCCATCCAGGTGAGCTTCCCCTGTTGTCTCTTTTCGGGAGGAGGGTATAGTGTGGGGTGGCATTGGGAGAAGTGATTATAAATAAACAATGGGACCTTGAGGCACTGGAATGGCATTAGGAAAACCTACAGGTTTTAGTGCTGAAGGGGAAATGGTGCTCAGTCTGGAATCGTATGTGGAGCCACTGGAAGGAATGATGCTAAAGTATTCACCCTGGGTGCATTGGGCAAGTCTCTCACTTCTTTATCTGGTAACATGGGGTAATGCTTACAGTCCCCATAAGGTGGGTAAGGATTGTCTACCAAGTGCTTTGGAATCCAGTGATCAAAGATGCAAGGTAGGGCAAAATCTTCCTGTTAGTGTCTGATTGTCTGCCTTTGCTCACATGATGCAGGTGGAGTTCACCCGCGAAGTTGAGGAGGAGGATAAATCCAAGAGCTTGAAGCACAACAAGCGAATTTTGTTCCAGCGCATGGCACCATATCCACAGCGCAAGGTCATCACCTTCAACCGCTACACAGATGACTTTGAATTCTATGTCAACTACGGAGACTTGGCTTTCCTGAGCCAGGATGACCTGCGGTGAGTGGTGATAGGCATTTGCACAGACTTGCCTCCAGGCTGATAGGTGCTTCGCTGGAGAAGTTTGCATGCAGATGGATGGCCAAAGATGCACAATTTCAGAATCTTTGCTGCAATCCTTATATAACTGAGAAAGCCAAGTAGTTATCTAACATCGCAGTAGCGAGAAGTTTCCTCTCCGCTCTAACTGGTCCCTAGCTGGCATTTTCACTAGAAGGGCCAAGGGTTAAAGGACCTGTTGCTACTGCGGTAGTACTGTGGAGACTCAACTCCCCTTTCATTCTAGAGCTAGTACTTCCAGGTCAGGCCTATTGGGGGAGGGCAGTATGGGGAAAGCTCACACTTCCACTGCCTCAGGGCTGCCTGTTCTGTGGACGGATGATTCTAGTCCCCAAGACAGTTGTTCTGACACCTTTTGCCAGCACTAACTTCTCTTTTGTATGTGTGCAGACTCCCTCTCTGGCTATCCCAGCTCTGGTTCTTGGGCTCACTTGTTGAGTCTGTGACCTTCCCATCAGAAACAACTGATTACCATAGGGCATTGGTGTGAAGAAGTACCCTGCTTTCTGTTGCCTGTTCAGACACTTTGCCAGTGAGTGGCATTGGAACGGTTGCAATATGGCAGATGGGGTGGGGGGTCCCAATTTGTGTGTGTAACTGACGCTAAGTGTGTGAACCAATATGAATGACACCAGAAATGGCAGCCTGTTCAGTGTCTGGAATTTGGCTGAAGCTCCAAAGTGGGGCAGAGCTGGGAGTATATTGGGGACAATGCTGAAGTAAAGTTGGGGAAGAGGGATGGCTGCCCACTTTGCAGTTTAGGCTTCTTTGGTTGGTGTCTGTTCATTCTCTCAATCTTGCCTTGGTTCCCCCCAGAGCCTTTGGGTCCTTGAATCTCACCATTGTGAGGCTGAAAGGAGTCGGGGATAGTTTCAGGAAGCACTCAGATTATGAGTCCAAAGGCATCAAAGCTCACTTCAATCTGGATGAGAGTGGAGTGCTTAGCCTTGACCGGGTAAGTGCCAGCCAGCTAGTGCCATCTATGTTCTCCTCCCTTCCTTGTGCAGTCTCCCTATCCTATCTCTACAGGTGCTGCTAAGAGACCTTTTTTTAAATATATTCTCTCATTGTGTCTACTTCCAGGTGGAGTCTGTATTTGAAACTGTAGTGGAGGACAAACCAGAGGAGGAGTCAACATTAACAAGTAAATACACTGTACTGTTCACGTTTTGTATTCAGACCAGCTGTTGCTTTGAAATCATCATAACTCCAACAGTTAACTGCACCACATTTCTCTGAAAGAGACAGGTCTGGCAGCTGGGGACAAGTGACCAATTAAGTGAAGTACTCTGACGCTCCCCACAGGTACCCAGGGTTGTGAGGCACTTCACAATTACTTGCCCTTAGTGTGAAGCAGTCTTATCTATGCATGTTGTAACTCAGCTTCCTGAAACCAACAGCCTCTGGCAACACAAGCACTATAGGCACCCCCCGCGCCGCCCCCCCCCCCCCCCCAAGACCTCAGAGCATTTCCTGTGGTGCCCAGCTGTTAACCATTGGCCGCTCACAGAAATTATCCAGTTTGCTATCTCTAAGGGAACAAAATTAAACACAGCCCGAGTGTTACAACTCGGGATCAGGTGCTTCGTAACACCATAGCACAGAGATATATTTATAATGAAAACAATCATAAGTTGTTGAAAGCTGAGATTGAAGTAGCAGCAAGAATAATAATGGAAACAGAAATGTTTCCATGTAAAACAAAAAGTATAACATGCTTGGTAGAACCTAAACTTAACTTACTTACTTAATTAACAAGTTTCAGAGTAACAGCCGTGTTAGTCTGTATTCGCAAAAAGAAAAGGAGTACTTGTGGCACCTTAGAGACTAACCAATTTATTTGAGCATGAGCTTTCGTGAGCTACAGCTCACTTCATCGGAGTTCCTCATCCCTCAACGTCTCTAGCCAACCTGGCTGAGATTCCTCTATAATGAATGCAAAAAGCACTGTTTTTGCTTCCTCGCTGAGGGATAATGGGATCCTTTTCCTTATATCACACCAAAAATCCATTGTTTGTCCCCTGAGTCAGGATTACCCCGGGGCTTACTCCCTGGTGTGCTGACTTCATATCTCACGTTGATTTCATATGCAAACAGACCTTCTGTTGTGTTGGCTCACAGTGTTTAATGTACATGTGAACTGAGGCAGACAGGTGAATAGACTCCTTTTTGTCTGTCAAAAACCTGTCTGTCAAACTTACTTTGATTCAGACTTAAAATGTGTATTTTCAAGCCTATATGCGCATAACTCCTTACATAGCTACAGTGCATATGTTTTGCAATTTTATATAACTGACCAGTGAGATCCTGGTTTTCATTTAAGATCTTACATGATGTTCTTTATAGATAAATACTACAAAAGTAGTATGCTAGGTGTGTAGTGAGGTTGACAGGCCTGATGGGATTTGTTAAAGAACAGTGAATTCTTTTGGCACTGAGGAATCCTTAGGGTCGCAAGTACCTGCCTATTATGTTAGCAGATCCAAAATAACTTAATGGCCCTGAGCATGTGCTTCTAGGTGAGGGGGCAAGTCTCCCTGAAAGCGTCATGCACGCTCCTAAGGTGCCCATCAGTACAACATCCGGGTATGCACCACATGCATGAGTAATACAAGGGAGCTGCATTTTCACCTTCCTCAGTGAAGGGGTGTATTTAGAAGGAAACAAATCCCTTTACTTTTGTCTTGAGGGCAGCAGTGGAAGTCTTGCACATCTGGTGCTTCGCACTCTCCCTCCTCGTTGGTTGGGCCGTGATGCCACTGACTGGAAGCTTTCCATTGTCCTGCTTTGAGGGCAACTGCAGAGACTTATAGCTGGTGTGTAGGAAGGAGGGATGAGAGTGCATATGGGTGGAGGTTTCCTAGGGAAGTGAACAGTGGAAAACTCTATCACCGTTTGGAGAGGCAGATTCCAGGTTATGCTTTTGCAGAGATGAGGGCCCAGTAGTTTGTATACAGGAGGATGTGCAGGGAGGGAAAGAGCTAGCAATGGTAGTGCAAGAGTTTTTACAGCAAATATTGTCAGGATCCCAGGCTGCCCATGGATTACTGTTGGACCTTGGAGAGGCACTTATACAGAATTCATGATTTTAAAATCAAGAAAATCTGAGTTACCAAACCCCTGACTGATGCATGTCACTCCCTCCTGCTGTTGCTGTTCTTCCTCCTCCTCTCACACTGTCCTCCAGACTGCTTCAAAGACTGACATTTTGAGTTATTTTTTTCTCCTGCAGAACTTGGCAACACAATCTCTAGCCTGTTTGGAGGAGGAGGTCCTACACTGGAAACGGGAGAGAACCTGACAGAGACTGTTCAGGTGAGGTGCTGGCTTTGATGGGAAGATGGGACTCCGACTGGATGCAGTCCTGGCTGCAAAATAGAGGAGGCAGTAATTAAACACAAACAAAATCAGGGTGACCAGCAGGACACCAAGATTAAAAACTACACATTGTAGAAGTTTGTACATGTCTCAAAGTCTAATGCTGCGTTAAAAATAAACATACAGGCCTTCTGGTGGCAGTCCCTTGGGCAAATGCTGCCAAGGCTGCTTCCCTGATGAAGTCTCTTTCTCTGTCATTCCAGTCTCCTTTCTGGAGCCTCGCTGTGTAGGCTACACTCTCCTGCATCTCATCATTATAGGCTCTTGGCAGGTTCTCCTGCTACACAGAACACTTGGGCCTGGCTGCTCCTGTGTTGCCAATAGGAGTCTGTTTTCTTTCCCAGGAATAGAAAAGGGTTGTGGTTCCAAGGTGATATGGTGACTTTCTTAAAGTCATCACTGGCCTGCCCAGTCCCTGTTCTTCTCTTGTAGCCTTTGTGCCATGTTGAATGCCAAGCTTCCGGTATGAGCCTGCCCTGTCTGTGTGACACATCTGCATGGGATTTCCATTAAAAAACTGTGGCACTTTCCTCCCTGCTGCCCAGGAGGAAGAGGAGAGCCAGGCAGAAACAGGAAAAGAACAGGGGGAGAAACCAGACCAGAAGGAGGGAGAAGGGACAGTGAGCGAGGAGCAAGGGGAAGAGAAGCAGCAGCCATCTTCAATGCAGGATAAAGCAGAAGCTGTCCCTCCAGAAGCAGAGAGACAGGAGGAAGGAGAAAAAACAGCATCTCAGGTGAGCAGCTGACTCTGCAAAGGGAGACTGCCTAAAATGGTGACATTATGTGCAGTTGTACCTCAGGACTGGGATCTAACTGGAAATAATAGGGGAGGATGTGAGAGATTCTACCCCATGTGCGCAGGCTGAGCACCACAGCTTTGTTCCTGCTCACTATCTCTGAAAATAAACCCTTAACCGACAAGCCACTGAAATAAATCCTTGCTCCTTAGGGGCGGAAGTGGGGAGTGACCTTCACTCAGGGTCTGAAGCTGAGTGTTGGGAGACCCCTTGCCAAAGTTCACTTGAGTTGTTGGAGTTTTCCCTGCAGAGAACCCTTTCCCTTGACATTTGCCTCATCCTCAGAAGGATGTGTTCAGTATTGCTTCCCATTGCCCTTTGGATTTCATAGAATCATAGAATATCAGGGTTGGAAGGGACCCCTGAAGGTCATCTAGTCCAACCCCCTGCTCGAAGCAGGACCAATTCCCAGTTAAATCATCCCAGCCAGGGCTTTGTCAAGCCTGACCTTAAAAACTTCCAGGGAAGGAGATTCCACCACCTCCCTAGGCAACGCATTCCAGTGTTTCACCACCCTCTTAGTGAAAAAGTTTTTCCTAATATCCAATCTAAACCTCCCCCACTGCAACTTGAGGCCATTACTCCTCGTTCTGTCATCTGCTACCATTGAGAACAGTCTAGAGCCATCCTCTTTGGAACCCCCTTTCAGGTAGTTGAAAGCAGCTATCAAATCCCCTCTCATTCTTCTCTTCTGCAGGCTAAACAATCCCAACTCCCTCAGCCTCTCCTCATAAGTCATGTGTTCTAGACCCCTAATCATTTTTGTTGCCCTTCGCTGGACTCTCTCCAATTTATCCACATCCTTCTTGTAGTGTGGGGCCCAAAACTGGACACAGTACTCCAGATGAGGCCTCACCAATGTCGAATAGAGGGGGACGATCACGTCCCTCGATCTGCTCGCTATGCCCCTACTTATACATCCCAAAATGCCATTGGCCTTCTTGGCAACAAGGGCACACTGCTGACTCATATCCAGCTTCTCGTCCACTGTCACCCCTAGGTCCTTTTCCGCAGAACTGCTGCCTAGCCATTCGGTCCCTAGTCTGTATCGGTGCATTGGATTCTTCCGTCCTAAGTGCAGGACCCTGCACTTATCCTTATTGAACCTCATCAGATTTCTTTTGGCCCAATCCTCCAATTTGTCTAGGTCCTTCTGTATCCTATCCCTCCCCTCCAGCGTATCTACCACTCCTCCCAGTTTAGTATCGTCCGCAAATTTGCTGAGAGTGCAATCCACACCATCCTCCAGATCATTTATGAAGATATTGAACAAAACCGGCCCCAGGACCGACCCCTGGGGCACTCCACTTGACACTGGCTGCCAACTAGACATGGAGCCATTGATCACTACCCGTTGAGCCCGACAGTCTAGCCAGCTTTCTACCCACCCTATAGTGCATTCATCCAGCCCATACTTCCTTAACTTGCTGACAAGAATACTGTGGGAGACCGTGTCAAAAGCTTTGCTAAAGTCAAGAAACAATACATCCACTGCTTTCCCTTCATCCACAGAACCAGTAATCTCATGATAAAAGGCGATTAGATTAGTCAGGCATGACCTTCCCTTGGTGAATCCATGCTGGCTGTTCCTGATCACTTTCCTCTCATGCAAGTACTTCAAGATTGATTCTTTGAGGACCTGCTCCATGATTTTTCCAGGGACTGAGGTGAGGCTGACTGGCCTGTAGTTCCCAGGATCCTCCTTCTTCCCTTTTTTAAAGATTGGCACTACATTAGCCTTTTTCCAGTCATCCGGGACTTCCCCGGTTCGCCACGAGTTTTCAAAGATAATGGCCAATGGCTCTGCAATCACAGCCGCCAATTCCTTCAGCACTCTCGGATGCAACTCGTCTGGCCCCATGGACTTGTGCACGTCCAGCTTTTCTAAATAGTCCCTAACCACCTCTATCTCCACAGAGGTTCTGGCCATCTCTTCCCCATTTTGTGATGCCCAGCGTAGCAGTCTGGGAGCTGACCTTGTTAGTGAAAACAGAGGCAAAAAAAGCATTGAGTACATTAGCTTTTTCCACATCCTCTGTCACTAGGTTGCCTCCCTCATTCAGTAAGGGGCCCACACTTTCCTTGGCTTTCTTCTTGTTGCCAACATACCTGAAGAAACCCTTCTTGTTACTCTTGACATCTCTCGCTAGCTGCAGCTCCAGGTGCGATTTGGCCCTCCTGATTTCATTCCTACATGCCCGAGCAATATTTTTATACTTTTCCCTGGTCATATGTCCAACCTTCCACTTCTTGTAAGCTTCTTTTTTATGTTTAAGATCCGCTAGGATTTCACCGTTAAGCCAAGCTGGTCGCCTGCCATATTTACTATTCTTTCGACTCATTGGGATGGTTTGTCCCTGTAACCTCAACAGGGATTCCTTGAAATACAGCCAGCTCTCCTGGACTCCTTTCCTCTTCAAGTTAGTCCCCCAGGGGATCCTGGCCATCCGTTCCCTGAGGGAGTCGAAGTCTGCTTTCCTGAAGTCCAGGGTCCGTATCCTGCTGCTTACCTTTCTTCCCTGCGTCAGGATCCTGAACTCAACCAACTCATGGTCACTGCCTCCCAGATTCCCATCCACTTTTGCTTCCCCCACTAATTCTACCCGGTTTGTGAGCAGCAGGTCAAGAAAAGCGCCCCCCCTAGTTGGCTCCTCTAGCACTTGCACCAGGAAATTGTCCCCTACGCTTTCCAAAAACTTCCTGGATTGTCTATGCACCGCAGTATTGCTTTCCCAGCAGATATCAGGAAAATTAAAGTCACCCATGAGAATCAGGGCATGCGATCTAGTAGCTTCCGTGAGCTGCCGGAAGAAAGCCTCATCTACCTCATCCCCCTGGTCCGGTGGTCTATAGCAGACTCCCACCACTACATCACTCTTGTTGCACACACTTCTAAACTTAATCCAGAGACACTCAGGTTTTTCTACAGTTTCGTACCGGAGCTCTGAGCAGTCATACTGCTCCCTTACATACAGTGCTACTCCCCCACCTTTTCTGCCCTGCCTGTCCTTCCTGAACAGTTTATAACCATCCATGACAGTACTCCAGTCATGTGAGTTATCCCACCAAGTCTCTGTGATTCCAATCACATCATAGTTCCTTGACATCACCAGGACCTCCAGTTCTCCCTGCTTGTTTCCAAGGCTTTGTGCATTCGTATATAAGCACTTGAGATAACCTGCTGATCGCCCCTCATTCCCAGTATGAGGCAGGAGCCCTCCCCTCACAGACATTTCTGCCTGTGCTTCCTCCCGGTATCCCTCTTTCCCACTTACCTCAGGGCTTTGGTCTCCTTCCCCCGGTGAACCTAGTTTAAAGCCCTCCTCACTAGGTTAGCCAGCCTGCTGGCAAAGATGCTCTTCCCTCTCTTCGTAAGATGGAGCCCGTCTCTGCCCAGCACTCCTCCTTCATGGAACACCATCCCATGGTCAAAGAATCCAAAGCCTTCTCTCCGACACCACCTGCGTAGCCATTCATTGACTTCCACGATTCGAAGGTCCCTACCCAGGCCTTTTCCTTCCACGGGGAGGATGGACGAGAACACCACTTGCGCCTCAAACTCCTTTATCCTTCTTCCCAGAGCCACGTAGTCCGCAGTGATCCGCTCAAGGTCATTCTTGGCAGTATCATTGGTGCCCACGTGGAGAAGCAGGAAGGGGTAGCGATCCGAGGGCTTGATGAGTCTCGGCAGTCTCTCCGTCACATCGCGAATCTTAGCCCCCGGCAAGCAGCAGACTTCTCGGTTTTCCCGGTCAGGGCGGCAGATAGATGACTCAGTCCCCCGGAGGAGAGAGTCCCCGACCACCACCACCCACCTTCTCCTCTTGGGAGTGGTGGTCGTGGAACCCCCAACCTCAGGACATCGCATCTCATGCCTTCCAACCAGCGGAATCTCCTTCTGCTTTCTCGCCCCAGACATATCATCTGGTCCACTCTCCGCAACGGTACCTGCGGAGAGAACATGAAAGCGGTTAGTTACCTGTGTCTGTGTTACTGGAACCCGGACATTCCGCTTACCTCTTCTGGAGGTCACATGTTGCCAAGCTTCTTCACTGGCCTCTTGGCTCCTCTGTGCAACCTGTTCTATATCTTTAGAGCTTTGTGCCCCTAGAAGCCTATCCTGAGTTTTGTCTAGAAAATCCTCAGTTTCTCGTATGCAACGCAGGGTCGTTATCTGTTGCTCCAGACCTTCAATCTTCTCTTCCAATATGGAGACCAGCTTGCACTTTGTACAGACAAAGTCGCTTCTGTCCTGTGGAAGAAAGACAAACATGGCACATCCAGTGCAGGTCACAACAGCTGAACCCCCCCCTTCCATATCACCTTCCTACTATGAGCTTCCTCAGAGCAGTTTGCAAGACATAAGCCTCACTGGGCTCACTCCAGGCGAACTCCCAGGCAAACTCCTGCTGTGAGCTGCTCTGCTGTCCCCGCTGCTCAGCTGGTTCGCTGCCGCTCAGCTGGTTCGCGAAGCTCTGGCTATTTTTATACCAATCCACTCTCTCCTTCCAAGGCCACTTTACATTTGATCCTTATCTTGCTGTGTTGTACCTACAGTGCCATTCTGAGCTGGTAACTGCAAAGCTGTTGTGTGCGAAAGTCTATGAGAGGCAGTCATGCACTGTTCTGAATAAAAATATGGCCTGCTGTTTGCAGCTCGGGACTGGGAGCTGAGACTTCTGGCTCTAGTCTGAAATCCCCATGTAATCTTGGGCATTTGGTTCATTTTTGTTCCTTGGCTTCCCTGTCTGGGAAGCACTAAGGCCCTGCCTTAACAGTGAAAAAAGGTATGTTGAGGGGTTTTTTTTTTTGGTTTGTTTTTTTTGGTTTTTTTAATTCCTTATCTACTTGGAAGTAAAATCCTAGAAAAGACAGGACAGTTTGTAATTCTCACACAAGCAAGCAGGTAGAGTTAAAGACAAAGGAGAAGCCTTGTCTCCTCTAGGATTTTAGCACTATTTAACTAACTTGAGTTAAGAATATACCTTTTTCACAGTGGAAACAAGGCCTCTCGGCCTGTGAAGCATTAAGGCGCTGCAGATGTGCAAATCTATTTTTATAGATGTAGAACACTAGCCTATTTACTTAACCCTGGGAGCTCAAATCTCCCTTATCGTGTTCTTGTGTGCTGCTCTTCAAAATATTTGTTGCAAGTGAAATGGTACTGCAAATTGGTCTTTTTATTTATCCTGGAGTTCCTTCTCTGACACAGGATCCCAAAGACAAGGAAGAATCCGGGAAAGAGGAAGAAATGTCCAAAAGTCCTGGTGACAGCACAGCCACCAAAGTGGAAGAGAAAAAACCCAAAGCTCCCAAGAAGCAGAAACTTGTGGACGAGATCAGTGTGGAGTTAGGTGTCAGTGATGTGCTTGACCTGCTGGAGGAGGAGTTGAAGAGCTCAGTGAAGAAGTAAGTTTGAGAAGAGCATGCTGAAGTGAAGGGAGTAGGCTATGGGAGCAGACTGGGCTGAGGCACAGGGACCAGAGTGAGCAACAGATTCTAAGGTGCATGTCTTATTGAGTTCAGGTCATGCGCAGATGACACTACCTTCTCCCACTCCCAGAATGAATCTGACTGTAGTAAACATTGCAAGACTTTGCTCACCCCCACTGCCTCTATTGACCCTTCTCTTGTCACCATCCTTCTTTCAGCAGCCCCTTCAAACAAACTAGGGGTAAATGTCCCAAAAGGTGGCAAGGCCAGAAACTCTGAATGGCAAAGGGAGGAACTGGGATGAATGTGCACAAGAAAAGGGTCAGTTCTGAGACTAGAAAATGACAAGAGCTGGAAGCGGAGGCAGCGCTGGCTCTGTGTGTGTGTGGACAGAAGGTTAGATCTGCAGTGAGTGGCTGGGAATCCCAGATGGTCTCTCTATGCCCAGTGAGGTTGGAGGGAAGCTCAGCCTGACCAGTTAACATTGCTGTAGCCAATAATTTTAATCTTTTCCATCTTCGACTCTGGTCTTGTGAGCTCCATATGGAGTGGCACCCCAACTGCGTGAGACATTACTTAAAGATCTGTCCCTGTTGCATTTGTAACCATGCTAGTGATGACAGTGTTTACATGGTCCCCCCTCTCCTCCACAGTATGGACAGGGGTTCTTCCCCCACCCCCTTTGGTGATCATAGTAGCCAAGCCATGCTATCAGTGCCCAATGAGTCTAACACAGCTCTTGGGTAGGAGGAGAATGAACAGTGTTCGGAGCGGTACTATAACTGTTATCGTCTCTCTTGTCATAGTGCAGATGGACTTTTAGGGGAGGCCTTTGGTTTAAAGGGGGTTAGGGAGAAAGTTTTAGCCAGTCAGTACTCGAGGAGAAACATCCTGAGCACTGTGAATCTGAACGCTGAAACTGGGAGAGATCTCCTGACTTCCCACCTTTTGGATTTGACCCTAAGACATCTAAGTGTATCCTGTAACTGGCGTGGCCTGGGTGCTGATGGGTTAGTTAATGGTGTCTGAGTGACAGGTACTGCTGCCTACACAGATCCCTGTCTGCAAAGAGAACATCACCCCCTCTTACAGGTGCTGATGATATTTTTACTTATTTCTGGCCTCCTTGCACTTTAGACTTCAGGATCTGACAGTCAGAGACTTAGAGAAGCAGGAGAGGGAAAAGTCAGCCAATAGCCTGGAGGCATTCATCTTTGAGACTAAGGTAAGAGCGGTGAAAAGGGTTGAAAGCTCCTGAAAAGCAGGAGGGAGATGTTGTATACTGGCAGGGCTGAGCTGGCTGCCGAGGGTTGTATCTGTTTCAAGCTGGGGAGCGGTTGCTTTGAGGAGTTCATCTGTTGTCATTTTGAGTGTTCCCTGTCCCACATGGCATAGGGAGGCTTCTTCAAGACAAATGGGACCAGATTAGGGTTTAGGCAGCATACCAAGTCAAATCTCTACCTGCATAAAAGCTTTGTATATGCTATCCCCTTCTCTGCATGTCTCAGCATCCCCACGCTCTAGCTGGGAAGAAACTCCAATCGGTGAGGGCAAGAGGAAAGCTCTTATTCTACATGTGAGGACTTGTGCAGCTTTCCTGTCCCACTCTCAGCTGATTGAAGGAGCAAGAGGACAAATCTGGGGGTTGAACTTCCACTCAGTAGCATGGAGGAGCCCAGGAGTCGTGCAGTTGGTTGCAGTTGCATTCTGTTGGGGGAGGGATTTGAGACAGATTCCTTTGCTGTTTGTGCCTTCTCATTAATCAGCAGATAAGCTGAAGTGACCTTTACTCCTCTCAGGACAAGCTTTACCAGGAGGAATATCAGTTTGTCTCAACAGAGGAGCAGAGAGAGGAAATCTCAAGAAAGCTGAGCGAAGCCTCCAACTGGATGGAGGAGGAGGGCTATAGAGCCACGACCAAGGTACTACTGCATGGAAGTAGGGTGTCAGTTTGCACTGAATTGCCAATAGGTGGCAAATTGACCTAGGCTTCCTTGGTTGCTTTGATCCACTTTGGCCCTTTTGAATGCTCTGGCACTTGGAAACCCTTTTGTTAAGTTGCCCAGGACTGAATTGCACAAGAACTAGCTCTTCCCATCTGTTGCTCAACCTCTTGAAGCACATAAAGCAGTTAACTTCCCATTCTGTATACACTGTGTCTAGTGCCGCAACTCCTGTTCGCACACAAGATTTGTGCATCTG
Organism: Eretmochelys imbricata; assembly: GCF_965152235.1. NCBI lineage: Eukaryota > Metazoa > Chordata > Testudines > Cheloniidae > Eretmochelys > Eretmochelys imbricata. The sequence goes on along the minus strand of NC_135593.1, from coordinate 20,740,800 downwards.
ATGGGGACAGCAGGCAAAACTCCTGCAGCTCAAGCTTCTGGGATTCACAATATTTCTGGAATTAAAAGTTTGGAGCAGTTTTAGATATCTGATCAATTCTGTTCCTGTCTGTTTTCTCCCACTTTCAGGAACTGAAAGAGAAGCTCTCAGAGCTGAAGAAACTCTGCAGGAGCCTTTTCTTCCGTGTGGAAGAAAGAAGGAAATGGCCAGACCGCCTGAATGCCCTCGAAAATCTGCTCAATCACTCCAGCATCTTCCTCAAGTAAGAGTGAGACCCTGAGGAGAAGATTTGAAGTTGTGGGCGGTGGAAAAGTGTTGCATGTGTTTGACCCACTAATTAAAATGGAATCTGGTCTGCTAGCTGCTAGCATGTGAAGCTAGTATGTGGCGGCTCCTAGAGCATTTTAGGGAATGTGTTAATAGAAACACTCAAAGCCCATAAATTACTCTTCAGAACAAAGAGTATGACATCCCATGTATACTGCAAAGCGCACCCATTTTCAGGAGGGTCAGGACTGCTCCCCCACCCCGCCCACACACACACAACCCTGGGCTTCCTCCTTCCTCGCAAACCCACTCGTGGGCCCATCCCATGGTAAATCACTAAATGTGATTGAGGGTTTTGTATTCCATTCCCAATCACCTGAAATACCCTGGTCTTCTAGCATTCACTTTCCTTGGACAGAAGTTACATGTATGTGTGAAAAGCAGTAAGGTCCAAAAACATGAGTCAGTTTGTGCAATGACTTATAGAAATTTCAAATGCCATTGATGCAGATGTTAACCCTGAACAACAATTGGAGCAAAAATAAATTTTTATCTTTCAGGGGAGCACGAATGCTTCCAGAGGCCGATCAGATATTCACAGAGGTGGAACTGAGTACCCTAGAGAAAGCAATCAATGAAACTGTGGTAAGTGAAGGGGCTGCGGAGCCAATTCAGGATGTGGTGTTGGATAATGTGATCAAAGCCACAGCTAATGCGTTTACTTTCACTTAGGGATAGGGAGCAGAGGATGTACATCCTCTCCACGCATTAGGAAAACCTTTCTCTATTTTAATACTCCCTGCTACCAAACTCGATTGCATATTGCTTTGGGAAGACACAGCAACTGGAGATACAGATGGTTCATGTGCAACATGGGAGGGCTAGTGCCTTCCCAGTAATTAGGATTTGTACGGTTTTAAGAGCAGCCACTGGCACTCTTGTTCTCTGGTCTTGTGGAGCTAAGGCTGGAGGATGTGGGCATGGAAGCCTTGTTGACCACAGGCAATTGGAATGCCCAGGTGCTGTGTCTGGGATTGTGTATTTAAAAACAGTAACTCATGTAACCAAAAAATAGCAGCATATTCATGGGGAGAGATTGACCCTGGGATTTCCTTGCAGACTTGGAAAAATGAGACACTGGCAGAACAGAATAAACTTCCTCCCACTGAGAAGCCCACCCTGCTGTCCAAGGACATAGAGCTGAAGATAGCAGCCCTGGACAGGGAGGTGCAGTATCTACTGAACAAGGCTAAGTTTGCAAAACCCAGACCCAAGAAGGAAAAGAACACCACAAAAACTGATTCAGACAAGAATGCCACAGCTCCCCCTGACAGCGAGAGGGTTATCCCTCCCAAGGAGGAGAAAGGAGAAGGTAAGGCACACTCAGCACAGGCAGGTGCTCCTATGAGCATCTGATACTATTGAACCACCAGGTGTAATGTTCTCTCAAAGCTGTCTGCACTGAGCAAAAGGAGATTGTAATGACAGAAATCTTTGATAAAAGGGGAAAAGCTGCTGATCCTCCTAATCAGGAATTACTGGACAAAGCTTGGTGAAATATAGCATGCTCCAAGTGCTACTTCTGTCTTCTTTCATTGACATTTGTTTGAGAAGGTGTCCAGGTTTTCTAAAGTTCATGGGACGGAAAGCATCTGCCGTTGTGGCTTACGTAGAGACTGGAGAAGAGACCACCCTCAGCACCAGTTTAGTCTCTGCTACCCACTGTGAGGCACAGCCTTCTAAGAGATGACACCTTGCTCTGGATACCTGCTGGTTGTCTCTGCTTCCTGAATGATAGCCAGCTGATTTCAGAGATTTCCTAGGTCACATCATTAGGAACACTAGGATTTACAGCTCTCCTAGCTCTCAAGATAGATGAGTTCTTGAGTGCCTGGTCCCTTTATAAAGATCAAACCACTCTCTGTGGACAAAGCTCCCCTATGGTAGCTCTGGTTCCTTTAGCAGGATATCTTAGTCAGGCCCCAGCCCGTGGGATGGCCTTCCCTGCACAACTCCCAGGCCTCAGCCTGAGGCTCATCCTCTTCCAGTGGCCGTTGGCAAGCTCAGAACACCAATACCACTCCCCTCCCCACACTATTCTGACTGCTCCAGAGTTGCCTCTGGTTGCTCTTGATCCCTGCTGGACTCTTCCCTTATTGCTTGCTGCCTGATGCTTCCTCTGCTTGCTGGGGTACTTATGTTTTCTCAAAGTGCTTCTATTGACCATCCCATTGGCTTTCCCAGGATCAATGATGAGAAATTAGTAATCTTCTAGTGATGGGCTGCAATTGGTTCACTTACAATCCACATTGGCAATTTTTTTTCCTGTCCAGTGTATCACCTCTACATTTGATCTTGTATACCAGAGCTAGGGGAGGTGTTGGACTTGACATACTTGTATGACCACTTGTTGCACATCTCTCCCCCATAATACAGATAAACCTGAAGATGTCAGTCCAGTCAAGGAACCTCCCATAGTCGAGGAAGCAACACTAGGTGATCAGTCTGGACCAGACACAGGTAGGGATTAATTTGTGTAAGAAAATGGAACTCAGTGACTGTGGATGTCTGTAGCCCACTGTTTGCAAATCTCTTTTCATTTCTGTTTCCCTGCAAATGAACCACAGGGTGAGAAGGAGCCTCTGGCTGCTGAGAAGGTGTCAGTGTTTCAAACTTTACAACTGAGAGGGCCAGCTACAGAAAAACGTGTGGGATGGAATGGTAGCTGTGGCCCCAATAACACTAATGCCAGAACTGAGGAAGGGGAACTGGTTGTAACCCTGTTCACTTGCAGTATAGACCCACCAAAGGGGTCACTAACTGATTTAAAACCCCGAACTCTCGTCTTAGGGCTATTATGAAGACATGGTTACATCTGCTTTAGTACTCTTGGCGTGTTCCAGCCACTCTTGGAAATGGGACATTTGCTTGATTTGATGTCGCAATGATGTTCCTGTGCAGTGAGGCTGAAGGACGCTATTGTACCTAACTAGGGGACTATTATAGCTGTAGTGGGTCCCTGGAAAGATCAAAACCAAACTTCTACAGCCTAACCAATTGAAATGTTCTCTTGACAGCTTTTACATTCTAGTGGAAAGTTATAGGGGACTTTTAAAGCTATCGTTCCCTGCAGCATTTGGAAGTCAAACACTGCAGTCCTGTGCTAGTGTGCGAGAACCTGCAAGTGACGATAAACAAGGAAACTAATATGTTTCATTATCCAAACTGAATTAAATGTATACTTTAAGCAAATAGTATAGAGCGTAAAAAGTAAATTAAACTCTTAGTAATTGTTTAGCTCGAATAATCAAGGGTTTGTCAGTAACATGGGCAAGAAATGTATTTTCCAAAAGCAACTTTTAACCTGACAGTGTGACTCTAAATAATATCTATGTGGCCGTGCTGGTTTACCCCCTTCTCCTTAAGAAGGTCTCCTTTTTAACCCCCACAGCATGGGTGAATCTCTACCTCACCTTGGTATGTCTGCAACTGGCTATTTTTGTTCCTGTCCTCACCAGGGCCACCACCTATCAGATAGAATTTCTGGGCTACTCAGGGGCCTGATTCTGCAAACACTTCCACAACTCTCCAATCCCCTGTTGTCTGAGAAGTGTGTTGAAGTAGTTGAATATTTGTATTATAGTAGCGTGCAAAAACCACATTGTACAGCATGCCTATCACTTTATAATCGTATTCATAATTTCACTTTATTTTTGTTTCTGTTTATTACATAGAACCTGAGAGTGAGAAGCCAGATGCTAGAGAAGAGAGCAGGACGAACGATGAGTTATAACGTCCCTTGAAATTTCTTCTAGTATCACATCTATTTATTTAACAGGTTTTTTTTATAATGGACCCATTTAGTTTCATGTTAAATGGAACATGACAAACAGGCTGACAACAAAATGCAATAGAGATGTACATTTTTTTTTTTTCCTCCTGGGAATTTCACTGTTAATTTTAGTGAGTTATTTTTGTCTTTTCATGTGTTTAAAGATGCCATGTGCTCACTGAAGACTCTGAGTTCCAGTACAGTCCAATTGAAGTCACCAGAAGTGACTTTTTTGTAGATTGAAAGAGTACCCAAAAAAAAAGCCCATAAGATTTAGGAAATAATTTGGCATGAACGCTCTGGAGCCGTGCCTCATCTGGTGAGGATGAAGGTGTTACAGTATCCTAGAAACATGTCACAGAGTTGTTTGCGAGAGGTACTGAATTAAGGAAACAGGATGCTGTGGCCAACAGGAAATATATTCTCATTTTGATGCATGGGGAAGTGAAATGGAATTTGGTGGGGAGGGATGCTCCATGCCTTAGGGTGAGGATTTCTGTTCATTTTTCATTAGACTAGTGCTGCTAAAGCCATCTATTTGCCCTTAGTTCTGTCAGGTAGAATTTAACATCAGGGAATAGGGACCTAAACTTTGGTTCAAAGTTTAAATATAAAATAAAAGGACCATAAATTGGTATTTGGGACACGAAAGAGATGCAAGGAGAGTATTTGATGGTGAATCTCTGACTGCAACCAGAACAGCACATGGGAATAGGTTTTAGATGAGGAGGCACAGAATGATGAAAACTGGAAAATATATTCTTGGTAACCTCCTCCCCCAGTGTCTTGTGAAATCAGACTGGCTTTGTTGTGAAACCTCATCCTCAGTGATGGTCTCATATCTTTTTTGAAAACATTCATGCTGCTAAAATACACCAGTGAGATTCTGACCTACTTCATATGCAAACCCTTGTGAATGTACATCTGACATTCGTTTCCATGGGCTTATTCAACCAAAATAAAAAATACTCTTCCTGACAATCTCTTTAAAATGCTTTTGTCTGTTTTGGAAGGTGGCTTTGGGAATTCCTTAAACTTTCTCTGACCTTTTTACATTACAGTTCAGAGCTCTAGTCCCTCCCAGCAGCTATATGTTTTTGAAAATCACTGTGCTATCAGTGAATCTGTCAGGGCGCCTTTCTCAGTAATGCTGCCTTTCCAAGCCCAAACAGAACTTCCATTAACCATGCAGATTTATGGATTCTTAGTATAGCTTTTCGTCTTTTATGGTGCAATCTTGCACTCAGGAGCAGATAAGCCGAGGAAACACATTGTCTCAAGGGTTTTGCACCCCACTACTGATATTGCGAATCAGCTTGAACAGACTTCCTCCTGAGTCTTGTCTTATGCATCTAGACAGCAGGAAGTACAGATACCTTTACCTTCCAATGCTCCCTGCCCAGGGCCACTCTCAGGCTGAACTCTGTTCTTATAAGTCCTTCTCCCAATCAACCAGGCTCCTCTCAAAAGCTAGGACCCACTTAACTTTTCTTATAGGAACTGCATCTTTCCCATCCTCCTACCTTAAACTGTCATACTTCTCTTCTACCCAGGAGAGGTCTCCCTGCCATCACCAATACCATCTTTCACAACATCTACACAGCAAGCTACTGTGTGGAAACAAAACTCCTCCAACTTCTTGGTGCACCAGAGAGAGAGAGCTCAGAAACTTCTCCATAACGGAGATCTGTGGAGTTCAGACACCACTAGGGGACAGCCTTTTAGCATATCCCTTCCATTTCTGATCATGCACTCTCTTGGCTCCCAGTAACGTGCTGCATTCAGTTCCATCTCATAACTTGGCTCCCCAAAAATGTCACTACATGCAGGAGACTGCTGCAGTGGGAAGTTGAAATTAATTATATAAGTTGGTTAATAGCTCTTGAATACTAAAGTTTTCCTTTCAAAAAGCAGAAGAGCAATCATGCTGCAGTTGAATAGAAATAAGTGTACCTAGGGTGTGGTTATGGATGTTTGTGGCCCTTCTGTGGTCCTTGCACTGAAGTGAAGACATCAAATCTTCCTTTGGATGGAATCTCATCTCATCAAGCTGCATATATAATGACCTCTGCAGTCTGATCCTTGGTGGCAGGCTTCTAGTCTCATCATTAATATGGGCCTGCAGTGGTGGTGGTAGGGAAGTATTGGGGATACTGTTCTGAATTGCTGGAAGTCCATGTGTATTAGCGTTGTCTGCAAATGTCTTCGGACAGTCTTTCACCCTGTGCCTGGAGTCAGCCCTTCATAACAGGGATGAATAAACCAACTGCTCTGGGTGCCCATTGCAATGTAATATTATTTTTACCCTTGGCATTGCATTTCTCTGTTGTTTCTCAACTGTTTACATTTGTGTGGGGATTGTCAAAAATGTGTCGTTTGTAAAGACAGTAGCTGAGCTTTCTGCTTCTGCCATTGAGCTGTATAAAATGACAACAGACCTCCTATTTAATTTTTCAGAACAACTATGGCCCAAGAGTAGGTTAAATTCACCTTTTGGGAGCAGGGAGTGGAGCTGTGGTGGGATTTGCAGCGCATTTTACAAGTCGGTTATGATCAGCAGACTTGAGCTGCAGGATTCATAATGCTGCGCCTGCAGCAGTGTGTACTCACTCAGTGATCAGGGATAACAGCAGGATAGTTACATTGTAACAGGGCAGAAGAGTAATCTGATGGAAAGGTGCCTTTTGGGTGAAAAGATGACAGTATGGGCCACAGAAGGTCATGTTCTTCCCTCAGATACACGTTTGCCTGAGAAGAATGTGACCCTCAGTGGTACAACTTGTTTGCCCATCTTCTAACCCTGACTTTCTAAGAACAGTTAAACAGAAACATCAAGTGAAGTAAAAACTATGATGGATTCACATGCTCAATGCTGCAGTCCTTATGAAGTTAAATCTTCTGTGGGGTGACGCATGTATAGGCTGCAAGACCAGAAATCTTGTTTGGATGGGAGAAAAGACCGTTTAGAAAAATCTCTTTAATTAAAAATGGTTTAATCTCATCACCCTCTTCTTCCTCCACTAGAATTGCATACACTGTAGACATGATTAGGGCAGCAATTTTTTGCATGCTTGGTCTTGTCTTTGTTAAATTGTGTGTTGTATTGATTGAAACTTTTTTAGATGTGCAGAATTGAAAAGATTAAACACAAACAAGACGTTTAGTTTTGCAAATCTCGGTGTTGACCAGAACGTGCATTCTACTGTGACGCTTGAAAAACCAGCCTGAATCAAATGCAATGTTTTAAGTCTTCAGCATTCCTGGAAACTTTTTTTTTTAAGGTATTCCCCTCCTCAAATGTATGTGGGTTGGTGGCTGGTCTTAACCCTGATTCCTCTCTTTTTGGGAGTGAAAATTAGGTCTCGTTTTCCACCTTCGCTGTTGTGAACTGCCTAAAACAGAACCAAGCCCAATCCAGGTGATATTTTGGGTTCATATCAAGTACTGATACACCATACCCCCATCTGTTCAAAGATTTTCAGCGCTGTGTATGTGTGGATTTTTTTTTCCTTTGCCACTTTGGTGGACACTCAGCCATAAAGTCCTAATTCTTTTTCCTTTCCATTAGCATTTCAGGTACTTGTCTGTACTGAAATTTTGGTCAGTTTTATTTCCTCTTTTTTTTAACATGAGAGGAAAAGGGCAAACTAATTTAGTTGAAATGTACTTGCTCCATTGTTAAGAAATTGTTTCAATAAAAGATTTTCTTTTCTACAATCTTTTTACATCTCTTAAGTTGAAAACAGTATGAACTCTGAGTATATCATTTGAATCCATATTGCCAATTGCTGTCTGTTGGGAATCTCTGAATCCATTCTGTTGCTGGCTAGCACTGTGTTTTATTTGGTACTGAACTTCTGTGCTCCAGCATGGTGTGCCATACTGCCAGAGTTGCAACCTTTTGGCTAAGACATGACTGGGTTCCACCATCTGTAGCTGCCAAAGGTCTCATAACACTTTTTTTTTTTTTTGAGTTAGAATTTAATCTTGACCTCCGGTCAAATCCTAGCATGGGTGACTGATCTCCCTCTATTCTTTCTGCAATATCAGCTGGATACATTCTGTATGTGGTCCTAATTATATCTGATCAAGTGTAGCTGAAAGTGTTGTTAAGGATGAGTGACTCCTGCCATACAAATCAGAGCATATGAGCTAGGGCTCTTGGATACTGTGATGAGAGGCACACTAGAATTTCATGGGTGCAGTGATAGTCCATTTAAACTATACTGCTTTTGGGATACAGGAGTCTGATGGCTGTCACCATTATAGTGTTAAAGGCTAGGATAGCTGTAACTAATTTAGTTAAGTGCAAAATCCTGTGTGGACACTTGGTTAGAAATCTAATTATTCTTCGAATTAAAATAAAATGGATAAGAATTAGATCCAAACCTGTGTTCTATCCATTTAAGGGTGTTCACATAGGGTTTCACACCAGGTGAAATGAGTTTAAAAATCACATCAGTTTAAACTAGTGCTATTTTGCATATAAACAAAGCTTGATGCACGCATGCGCCCACACATCCATTACCCAAATCTAATTTGATTCATAGGCTCATAGCCTCTACTAGACTAAAACTGTTCAGAATATGGTGCACTGGGGGGTGATGTGACAAGTTAAACAGGTGCTTTACAGAAATACTTTTGTGGTTGATCTGATTTCTGCACCAAGTTTTGCTTTTACACTCTTTTGTGGTTAGGGTGTCAAACCAGTGCTTGGTCCTGTTTGTTGTTCAGGTTTGCCATAGAATTCCAGTGTGAGCTTGAGCATGTTATTTACTCTGTGCTTCAGTTCACCATCTGTTAAATGGGGATAATGCTTCCTTACCCCACATGGTATTGAGGATAAATTAATCTGGGTGAAGCCCTGGGCTACTCCTGTGATGGGGTCTACATAAATCCAGGTGTATACAAGCCTTGATACAAAGATCAATTCCTGTTGCAGGAGTGTAAAATGTATAGTCAGTGGATACCTATCCCCACTCCCCAAATATTCCACACTTTCCCTCATCGTATTACTTGCAAATTAGAATCTTTGAGTGTTAAGTTTGTTATTCCTGCAGCAATTTTCTTCCTGAGGTAACCCTGGTTCATTTTCACAGAGCTTGCTTTTCTCCTTGAGTAGGAAAATGCACTCTTAAGATTACCAAATACTTGTCTGCGTCAGAAGGGCAGTGACAGAAAGAGCAGGGGATGAGGGTAGCGGTAGGCCCAGCCCTACGTCTAAGGTGACCAGACAGCCGCACTGAGAAGTCGGGACGGGGGTAACAGGCACCTAGCTAAGACAAAGCCCCAACTATTGGGGCTGTCCCTATAAAATCGGGACATCGGGTCACCGTACCTCCATCAATGGTGGAAAGAAGCTGCTTCAAAAGTCAGGTTTGTACATGGTTCTTCGGCCCGCGCTCGCTTCCCCTCCATGCGCTGGTCGCTGCATGGTCCCTTACTGCAGAAAGGCCAGCGCCCTGCCCGGGGCCGAGGCGCAACGCTCTCAGCCGGACCCCTCGTCCTCCCCCGGCTTCTCCACCCAGGGCAGGGATCAGCCCTTCGCGGCGGCGCGGAACTCCAGGGGCGGGACGGGTCTTCGCGCAAAGCGTGTCCCAGAGCGCGCCCTGACCCGACAAACTGCAGCGGGCGGGCCCGGGCCCGGCTGCCGCGCTGGGGCCTCCCTCTTCCTTCCCCGGCGCGGGGCGGGTCCCTGCGGCTGGGCTCGGCAAAGGCGGCGCGCGCGCGCGCTCCGGGGACAGCGGCCCTGTGAGGATCCTGCAGAGGGACGGGCGGGAAGAGGCAGCGGCTACGCGCCGCGGGCCTGAAGCGGCCCCAGGCGCTGTGCCGAATACCCGCCCCCGGCGGCGATTCGACGAATGGGGAGGTGTGGGCGTCCCCTGGAGCCCTTTTGCCGGTTATGATTGGCAGAACCGGTGACGTACAGGGTTCCTGCCCAATAGAAGACAGCGGTGTGTGGCTGGCGGGACGAGGTGGGACTTCCGGGCGGAAGCGGCCAAGCGAAGGGGTCTAAGAGGTACTGTGTGGGGGTTCAGGCCCCGAGCTCCTCCTCGTGCTTCTCACCCCAGGGGCTCTGCCAGGCAGCCCTTGGCTGTAATGTGTTGACTCCCCCTGCTGGGGTGCTGCGCTCCCGACAACAGACACGTTCTCCGATCGGCCCCCCTGGACTCCCAGTCATGTACCCCCCCCCCGACAGGCCCCCAGCCTTGTGGCCTCCCGCAGACATTTACACTGACTGGCCCCCTTCAGGCTCATAACCTCTATGTGCCCCCCAGCCATATAAACACCTGTCCCCCATGGGCCCCCCAGCCACATAACCTCACTCCAGACAGACCCCCGTGGACACCACAGCCATGTAATCGCCCTTCCCACAGACACACACCAAGGCCCCTTCCCTTCAGGCACACAGCCCCTCCCTCCCCCCGCCATGTAACCCCTTCCCTCATGGACCTCTCAACTGCATAACCCCTCCACAGTCCCCCAGCCATCATACCGCCCCATGGACGTCCTACCCATGTAACCCACACTACAGACACATACCGACCAACTCCCTCAGACATATAACCCCACACCTACCCATCCCTCAGACATACACAGACTGCCTTCCTGGGGCTGGCATGTAAGCCCCTGCCCCCACAAGTCCCCCTCCCCAATTAAAGCCGGTAGCCCTTGGCCCATGTTGCCCTTCTCCTGAGCTTAGCAGGAGTGTTATTGCTTTCTGACATTTTGATTGGTATCCATTTCCTGGGTGAGCTTTCACCTCAAGGATGAGCAGCTGAAGAGACTTCTATATTTAGTTCATGCCCCCTTCCAACCCCAGTCCCTTATCTGTATCGGTGCAGCTCCAGTTTCAGTGGTTCAAGCTGCCCTGACCCCGCCATTCATCTACTCCTCCTTTGGGCTCTAAGCTAACTCAGTGCTTGCTCTGAACCTCACACTTTCCATACTCAGGTAGGGAAATGCTCGTGTTACCATCGATAAGAGTAATGTCTCTGTTAGAGTAAATTCCTGGTGTCAGGAACTTGTGTCTTTTTAAAGTGCCTGGTACACTTTCTGATGTTGTATATGTAATGATATCAGACTTGGGCATCATAACATGTTGTATCCCGTCTTAGTTAAACAGGATGTCTTAATGTTTTAAATACTATGGATGGATTGTTAAAAGGATTGGGTGAGTTAATGAACCATTATAGGGATCCCCTTCTTCAAGGAAACATTTGTTCACAAGAGCGGTCTGGAAGGAACCTCCCCCAATCCTCATTCCTATTTGTATGGCATTGAAGAGGTCATTGGGTGTGTTGTGGGGTTGCTCAACTTCTTTGGAAGCATCAGGTTTGGCTGCTGCTGGAGGCGAGATAGTGGAGATGAAAGAGGAAGACTTTTAGAATTTTTAGGGTATGGACTGTTTCTTTCTGAAGTGCCTAGCATGATGAGGCCCTGGTCATAGTTAGGCCTCTAGGTACTATTGTAATACAAATAGTAACATGGGCTGATAGCCTTTGCTGTTGATATGATTCATTTTACATTGTATCAGTGTGGTAGCTTTGAGTACTGCTCATTTTTTGTGAATCAAACCATATCACGTGCACCATGTAGCCCTACATACTTTTTGGTGATGGCTGTTACATACTTAATAATGCCTAGAAACCACAATGATAGGAAAAATGCGTAGCTAGAGAGAATTGAGTGGCTCTTCTTTTCCGTGTGTGGGCTGATTTTGAAGCAGGCACGGTTGTCAAGCTGTAATTATAGATGTAATGAAATGCAGTTTTAAATGTCTAATTGAAAAACACAGCAAAGCCCATCAAAAGAGCCAGATGTTTGTAAAACTGTCTGAAAATTTGAGGGAGTCTTCCCTTGCTGGGTTCTTACATTTTGAATCAGGTTTCTAGTTTTAGTTTAAAACCAAGTAAACCCTAATGAGGAAAATATGTGAGAAGTGTTTTTAAATATACGCAAAATGTTCCTCATTCCTCATGTTTGAAGAGGGGACTGCTGCTCCTTACAGACTTTCCATGCTCGCTGGGAGCTTATCTGTGGAAGTGCCAGTCTTCAGACAAGACCAACTTTTTAATCTAATTCAAAGGAGAACAATTTTTAAAAAAATGATTAAAAGCCTATGTATGTGCACGTGTGTGTGTGTGTGTGTATCTATCTTCTGCACTTTCGACGTATCCCATTAGTTGGGGTCAGTGGCACTTATTCTTTGTCTCCAAGGGTTTCCGTCAAGTGCATCTTCCAGTCTGACACAGACCTTTGTCACGTCCTCCTTCAGTATCTTGAACCACCTTTTACTGGGTTTTAGCTGTATGCACCTAGAACGTGGTAGCCTTTGCCCATTTTCCGCAGCCATCAAGCAAGGTGGTTGCACGTTGCTGCCAGGGATGCTCTAGCACTGTACTGATGTACTCTTGAAGACGAAGACCCACAGAACATATATAATTGGCCCAACTTTTACAAACTGGCTGGCCAGGCCTGACGTTCTTGGTATGAAATCAGACCTTTTCTTCTCCTAGGAGGGCCACCTTTCTCATCTCCACTTGCAGTTAAGAACACTTTTGCCAAGAGAAGGTAAGTCGTAGGAGTTCAACAGTCAGAGACAATGCCAACTTTTGAATATAACTCAAAGGAGAACAGATTTAAAAACCTGATTAAAAGCCGTGTGTGTGTGTAAAAAAACAAAATACTCATAATTTGCCTAAAAATAAACACTGGAAGCCCCATAAATGAATGAATTGTTGTTGTTTGTTGTTTTTGTTATTATTTTACTATATGTTTGGTACCGACTTGGTGCTCTGTACTGTACAGTACATAAATTGAGATATTGCCCCTTTCAAAGGAATTTATATTCTCAGCACTATGTTTATAAAGTACTTTGAAGATGAGTAACTCCATATGAATGTTAAAAATTATTTTTCATAGTTCATAAGATTTTCTTTCTATGCTGCTGCTCAGGTATTATCCCCACACTGTCAGGGCATCTTTTCTTTTTGGTTTCTTTTGAAGTATTGATTGCTCTCAAAATGCAGAATGAGCTTGAATGCAGTTTCCTTGTTCAAAAAGAGTGCAATTGCTTATGGGCTGAAGACTTGCAGAAGAACTCCATGCTTGACTACTTTTCATTGTTTTGCACATCCCTTTGCTCTCTGATTTTCTGCATTCATTATTTCTCAAGCCTCATTATGTAGTCGTAGGCAATTAGTGACCCAATTATCCTTCTGTCTCTACTAATGAGTCCTTATTCAAAATTTAATCTTAGTGTAATTCTGTTGACTTCAGTGGTTTTACACCTGGGATAAATGTTATCCAGTTCTTTGCTTTTTGTCTTGAATCAAGTCTTCTGTCCTGTTGCATCTGTCTCTCTTTTGCACTCCCTTCCCCAAAGTTTTTTCAGTTTCTTTGCTTTTCCAGATACAAGAATATGTTGCTCAGCTCTAGTTGCAGCACTTTCCTGGAGTCTTCCACAGATCTAGCTCTGTAATACTGAACCAGCTAAAAGAGCAGAGAAGGTCACAGCTGTATAATACCTGTGGAGTCACTGAAAAGGAAATCAGAAACTAAATGCAGACTGCCTGTTGAAGCTGTAGGACTTTAATCCACCCTGTCTTTTCCTTGTAGTGAATCTAGTTTAAGATTGTTTCTGGGAAAGGGATTGATTGTTTTCAGTTTGTCCTGTTTGAGTTCAGAGGTCAGAGGAGAGTTACTGAGCAAGGCTCCTCTAATCTTTCCACTTTGCGTACAGTACAGCTTATCACAAGCTAACTTTACTTTTTTCTTTTTCTGTAGGTTGATGGTTTTGTCCTATATGACAAGTTCCGTAAGTTAATCATTCTCTAGAAGGCAGCTGTAAACAAAACTGAGAAGAAAAGAGAACATCAACAAAGCTGTAGCTCTGCAAAAATATCCCAGGATGTGAATTCTGAAGAGAGTCCAGCTTCCAGTTCAGACACCCTGTTAGTTGCTGTTTTTCTTTTCCTCATTCAAAACTGCTCTTTTGTTCCAACTTTTTGTTCCAACAGCAATTGCTATTTTTTAAAAATCTTTTATTACAGCTATTCACTACAGCTGTGAGCTGAATTTTTTTTGAAGCAGGACAAATCCTCCTATCAACAGGATTTTTCTTTCTTGGAGATATTACTTTGATTGTACCATGGTGGATAAGGGTTACAGTTACTACCGAACAGTGATATTCACTGCCATGTTTGTTGGCTACACACTGTACTATTTCAATAGAAAAACATTTTCATTTGTAATGCCCTCAATCATGGAAGAAATAGAATTGGACAAAGATGACTTGGGTAAGAACTTTCTTTGTGATAGAGTTTGTGCATGTTTTCTCTTGGTATATATCTGGTTATGTTGTGCTACCAGAATCTATACATTAAATGTATTTTCTATCCATCTGAAGAAGTGGAGTGAGAAATCACATACTGTAGAATTTTGATTAATTTCTCCCTAGAAACTCCATCTTTAAAATCTAGGGCCAAATCTGTATATCTTTATTTATGCAAATGCCTATAGTGCTACTGACTTCAATAAGACTGTTCAGGTGAGTAAGGCAAGTTGAATTTGGTCTATATGTTGTTGTCAAAAAATTTGAAATGGTAGTACATGCTTTGTGTGCCTGAGTTATGATATCTAAAAAGGACACTGCCCAGTTAAAAATCCATATAATTTTAAAAAGATTTCCTTCCTTGGTTACGCCACTTACATTATTTAAATTAAAGAGAAGTTTTAAAATTAACAGTTGCCATTGGAGCTGTTTCATTTGTTGCATTTTTACTCAACTTGGTCATTCAAACTAATTAATTTCACTTTGTGTGTAGTTAATTTCCCTTTGTAAATCTGAGGCACTAAAAAAATGCTACAGTGTTTGTTTAAAAAACGAACACATACAAACCTTGTTTTTGTAGGAATTTTTACAAATCCAAAGGGAGACTTCTGTTGAGTTTGAATTTTTTTTAGTAGGATGTTTTCTTTTGGTTTGGGTTTTTTTAAACAGAATCTATATTTTGGCCCTAATTGACATGAAAGTGTCCCCTTTAATTGTTCAGAATGTTCATTTCAAAAAGTCACTTCTTAATCAACAAGAGTTGCAGAAATAGAAAATGGAAGAGGCCTATGAAGTCATTTTGTCTATTTCTCTGATATTGTAGACTTGATCTCACATGTTGGAAGCTTTTGTTATGTCAAAATAGTCTCAGAACCAAGCAACACCTACAATTCAAAGCAATCTCTCTTTGATTCGTTAAGCTGGATGGACTCTTTCAAAAAATGAGTAGTGAAAAAAACACACTAACCCCAGTTACAGCTTAATGAAACAAATGTAGAGCCCTTGTTGAAATATGATCAGGGATGCCATTTGTGTTTGGGGTAAAGAAGACTGTAGCTTCAGAGAGATTTGCTAGGCAAAATGTCTCAAACATGGTCTTGTTTGAAAAATTCAGTTGTTTCCTCTCGTTTTGGTAAACCACTATAAACCTTTAATGCCTAAAAAACCTTTAAATCTGTTCAGTTCAATAGTTTGGCACTTTATTGTGTCCTTCATGTGTCAGTGCTGGGCATGGAAAGTAAGATTAAGCTGAGGATCTGTTATGCTGATTATCAGAATTTATTGACCTAAGGTGAATATTTGAGACAAAATGTTAGCAGTGCAGGTTGATCTAAATGGGAGTTCAATTAATAAGCACGCAGTCATACATGGATTAACCCCTGGTGAGGAATAAAACTGTCAGAAGGACAACCAGTGTGGAATAGCTATTCCACGCTAGCTGTTCCGGACTTTTTCCCCATGTAGACAGGTCCTTAGTCCTGTAAACTGGCACATTTGCCTCAAAAGATTGGGAAACACTTTCTTTGGAGATGCCTGTTGGTAGCACTAATGCCTCCTCTTTTATATATCCTTCTTTGTGCTCAATGCTTTATTGTTTACAGACAGCATGGGATGGTTGGGTCTTTAGTTTAGTGAAACTATAAACCTACAGTCTCCACAACTATGGTAGAGTTAAAGAAGTGCTTTGAAGAGAAAAAAAAATACTGCTTTCCATAGTCTTATGTATATCTCAGTTCAGGTACTAATAATATTAAAGTCTGTATCCTGCTTACAGGAATACTTTTCTGGAAACCAACCAAATAGAACGCTCTTGTCATTCTAATAGCTAGTGGAATTGATTTGTGCCTGAATGACAACTCCTTTGAATGTGCTCCAGTAGGAACCTGGCTGAATTAACCATCTTATTACAAAATGTGTTACTAGAGTATGCCTTTGGTTTCTAACTTATTGCAGGTCTCATCACTAGCAGCCAGTCTGCAGCCTATGCTATCAGTAAATTTATCAGTGGAGTCCTCTCTGATCAAATGAGTGCCCGCTGGCTCTTCTCATCTGGCCTTCTACTGGTGGGCGTAGTCAATGTTGTCTTTTCTTGGAGCTCTACAGTTACAGTCTTTTCAGGACTGTGGTTCCTGAATGGGCTGGCTCAAGGACTGGGGTGGCCACCGTGTGGGAAGGTACTGCGCAAAGTAAGTATACTTTGAAAAACTTTTTTTTTTTTTTTTTTTTGGCAGGGGTGCAGTCCCAGATTTGAACACCAAGAGTAGTGCTTAATTAGTGCCAGGGCTAGGCTTGGCAGTTCATATCCCCAGCACTTCTGAGCTTGTTGCGTCAGTTATGAAAGTAAAATATTGCTTGAACCCTGGCATCTCTTTCATTACAAATTAAGCGCTGAGCAGGAGACACTGAATAGAGCATGATACAGGAATGATTGCTTTGTGTGAAGTTCGTAGCAACACTTGTCCTAACTTCTTCCAGAATAGGTACTGTATGGAGAACACTGCAGGGGTCCTTGTGCTGGGACCATAGGTGAATTCACAGTTGTTCCAACTCCTAGCAGGAAGTGAAGTATCGGTATGGCTCCAGGCGTGCTGTCTGTGAGAGAACACTCCTAGCTGTTCTATCCCCTGCCCTTCTTGGAATAAGAGTCTCATATGCCTCCTGCTGCTTAGTTAAGCCAAGAATACTCAAGTTGGAGAGTTAGTTACTCCATTCGTTTGTTTTAAGCACGAAGCTTTGGTTGTTGATTATAGTTTAATTTGTTAAATTTCCCTAGCCACAGAATTTGTAATCATGAAAAACCCCAGTTGCTGGATTCCAGCCCCTGAGTTGTGAAGACAGAGGCACCATAGCCTCTTTGCTCTAGTAGTTGTCCACTGCAGAGAGAAGGAATGATAAGTAAAGTTTGGTTTGACCTGGCGGTGGGCTCATGAGTTATAAATCACAAGCCAGATCATGTTGCATTTCAGGATATTTTGGGAGAATGATACGTACCCCTTCTGCCCCTAAGAGAAAAAAAATCCAGTCTGCCTATACAGAATATCAAGTGACATATAGAATACTGTGAGCAGGGCCCCTGCTGAATGGTGTATTTGTTTAGACAGCCACAAAAGGATAATTTAGCAGTGTGAAGAAATAAAGCTTGATGTTACAAAGCTAAGGGCTGGTAACTGTGGTTCCCTGTAGAAATGTTCAAATGACTTAGTCTAAGGCAGGGACAAAGAAGGCACTGCCATGGAGAAGGTCACGCCCTTCCTTCCATACTAACATTAGTAGGAACCTCCCTCTAAACTAGTAGTCCTATTTCTGTCTCTGTGCAAGACTAGTCCTGGCAATGGGATATGTAAAAATGAGGAGGACAGGTGCATGTGAGAGATGGAGGACTGAACAACTAATCACCTAGATACGAGGCTTCTCTCTCTCTCTCCATGAAGCCTTCTTGCTTCCTCTGCTCTATACTGTGGGCAATGAATGGAGCTGGGAGGAAAATGCCTTTCACGTAGGGCTGTTTCTACTCAGAGGGGAAAGATCACTGAAAATGAAGACAAAATACCAAGTAACACTTCCAGAAGATTGTCAACGAAGTATTTGAATTAGATGGGACCTGCTCCTACTCCCTTTGGCATTAATGGAAGTTGTACCATTGACTCCATTAGAAGTAGGACTGAGTCACAGCAATCATTCTGTCAGCAAGGGCCCAATTTGTGCTGAGCTCCCACAACATCCACTGCAGTAAGGATCAGGGTCCTAAAGTTACAAGCTGAAATGCTTTGTTTATCCCCTTACTTGGTACAAAGCAGGCAGACCTTTGATAACAGCATCATAAATCAGTTAGAGAACTTCCTGTACCTCCATTTCCTCCTCTGTAAATGGGAATAATATTGACCTACTTCACAAGGTAGGGGTCTGTGAGGCGTACATCATTAATGTTTGCAAAAAGCTCTGAGTTTCTTGGATGGAAGGGGATAGAAGAGTAAAATATTTTTCTATCTAGTTTTATAAACCTCTGTCTGCTAGGATCTGATCTGGCCACCAAGGGACTTAATTACAGGTTTTTGGAGCTGAGTCTAATTCCCACTCCATGGCACTTTGCTCACACTCTCTTTCTTTCCCTGTTGCACAGTGGTTTGAGCCTTCCCAGTTTGGGACGTGGTGGGCAATTCTCTCCACCAGCATGAATCTGGCTGGTGGCTTGGGCCCTATTGTTGCTGCTCTGATGGCTCTGAGCTACGACTGGCGCACAACTCTGTCCGTCTCCGGCTTCATCTGCGTGGTTGCCTCCTTCGTTTGTCTTGTCCTGATTAAAAATGAGCCCTCAGACGTTGGGCTACCAAACATTGGACCAGGAACCATGAAAGGGAAAAAAGGTGAGCATTAGACTCCTCATCTTACAATTAAGGCATGCAGGCAGCAGGAGGAGCAAGAGGAGATGGGACATGTTCTACCAAAATTTGGTAGTCTGAGTGTCCCTCCAGTTCCTTGGTGCTGGAACAAGCCCTTCCCATTTCCTGAACTTGGTGCTTATCAGCATTTAACTCCAGATCTGCTTGCAGTCGTATGCTGTGAGAACACCTGAGGTATCCTGGTTAAGGAATACGTTTTGTGTGTCATGTGTGTCTCGCAGTGTGAAAGTATTGTGCTCTCGATTGTGCAAAGGACAGTCATCTAATGGAGTCTCGTAGGGCAGGGAAAGATCCTAACCCGCTTTCACATCTACTCCCAGCTATGCCACTGACTCTGTGGGACCCTCAACAAGTTGCTTCAGCTCTATGTGCCATAGTCTCCCCATCTATAAAATGTTTATGTTAATATTCTTCTATTTCCCTTGGGGTCTTAAATTATTTATGTCATGATCTGAGATCCTCCATGCCAGAGAGGGGCAAAGTAGAGCCTTGTGCGGGACTATTTTTAATCTTGCTCCCAACCACTCCTGCTATTATGGCAGCAGGTCCTGTGGGATCCGCGGGATCCCAATCCCGCTGCAGGGCTCTACACTAATCCCACGCAGGGCTGTAGTGTAAAGCATTATTATTTGTTTCTTACTGAGCAGCAGAGAGAAGAGCTGCCTTTGGCATGTCTCCAATAAACAGAGAATTCTGCCTCCTGTTTTGTTGAACCCTAGTTTGAGTGGACTCTGCTCAACATTTGGTGTCCTGAACTAGGACATCTAGTTAATAAATGTTGGGTCATGTCCAATGAATTGAACCTTCTCTTGAGAGCAAAAGGGCTGGAGGGTTGTTGTGACACAGGGACTGTCACTGGATTTAAAAGCCTACAAAAACCGTATTTAAAGTAGTGACTTCTGTATCACCCTGTAAATCTTTTGCTGCTGGAATTGGCATTTGATAATTGTCATGGGAACATAATTGCTACCACAACGTATTTTTGGGATATGAGTGTTAGCAGACATAACTGTCGGGTTCATGTAAGAACTGAGCAGCTAGCTTAAATGCAATGTCCTTTGTGGGATGTACACAGCTTCTTTCACGGACTAGTGAAGAGGACTAGAAACAAAATCTGGAAGAGCAGACAGTATGTTCTCCAACATCTTCTGTCGGAAGTGTTCACTGGGAACCATAAGAGAGCAGAGTTATGGGGAGTAAAATGTAGCTTATTGATGTCTGCTTTTTAATTAAGTGGGATAAATACCATGGACAGGTTTCTTTGTACACAGCAAATGGGTGGTAGCAATGGCCGATCATTGCTAGTTCTACATTTAGAAAAGCCTTACCGTTACAAGGCTGCTCCCACTGCACACAGAATCTGCTCACAGATCATCCTACCCCCCAGCTGGGTTGATTGTGTCCTATTGCTGTGTCCAAGCGGTGTAATGGTGTTTCTACTAATTCTCCTTTCAGGCTCATCCAGAGATGACAGCACCCTGGCAGAGCTGCTACTCTCGCCGTACCTGTGGGTACTCTCAACTGGCTACCTGGTTGTCTTCGGAGTGAAGACATGCTGTACAGATTGGGGTCAGCTCTTCCTGATTCAGGAGAGAGGACAGTCTGCTCTTGTGGGTAAGACACAACAGACTCATTTTAAAGCTTAAGGCTGAGATTTTCAAAGGTGCCTTAAGGAGCAAGGTGTCCAGTTCCCATTTTAATGGGATCTGAGTGCCTTTGAAAATACCAGTCCAGATTATTCGGGTTACTGAATGGCACAGGGGAATGATCAAGAAATACATGCACTTCCTCATTAGGTCACAAGTTTAAATTCAGCCCAGGCTTGTAGTAACCAATAGTGCTCATCGGTGGCTATTTGATGGCATATATGAAATGAGTTTGTGTATCTGACCGGTTCCTAATGACCATGTGTCCATGGCCAAGAAACCCCCAGTACAAAGGGCACAAATTGGCTCCTTTGTAGAGACTCCAGGGACTGACTAAGTCATGGTGATTGAACAGTCTTCTTACCTCACCCCAACGGATCCTCATAGATCAATGTGGGGGCACACTGGCAGGGAGACAATGTGTGGGAGAAGTCTGCCATGCTGCTGCCTGGTTTGCACCTGCTCTGTGGACAGAGAATTTCAGTCTCCTGGGCTGTTGGTGTGGCACTACCCACCAGCTCTTAATTCAAACACTATTTAACTAAAAACAACAAACAATATCAGATGCTCTGAGAAGAACTGGGGAAACTGAGAGACAATGCAAAGTGTAAGCATTTTAGGGCTAGTTACTCCATTCTCCCTGATACTGCCTTTATATTGAACTGATCCCTGTGCACAAACATAAACTGTTAATAAGAAATTGTTTTGGTGTTTCCTCCCTGGACCTGATTGCCTAACCACCCCCTTATCCTATGTTCTAGGCAGTTCTTACATGAGTGCCTTAGAAATCGGGGGCCTGGTAGGAAGCATTGCAGCTGGGTACCTTTCTGACAGAGCAGTAGCACGGGTAAGCAGCCTGGAACGTTGTCCACTCCATTATTCTCAGTAGGAAAGCTGGTAGATCTCAGTGCAATAACTGGAATGTCTGGTAACTCTGAACTTGGAAGTACCAGGGGTGAGAAAACTGCAAAGGTGAGAGGTTGTTGGGCTGAGGATGTAAAATGCAACCTTCCTGGGTTGCCAAGGGATGCTGATGCAGATTCACTGACACTTTAAAATTAGTTTATTTTTTCTTTCTAAACACTTCAGAAGATACAAAATCTTTTCTTTCTAACAGCTGGGATTTTTCAACAGACTGATGGAAGTTAAGTGCCTATCTCATTTAGGCTTCTTTGAAAATCCCATTTCACATGCTTTGTGCCCGGGGGTGGGGGTGGGGGTAGGGAGTATGGGCCCACCCCATACCAGAGGTGATCATTCTCAAAATTACTTTCTGTTCCCTGCCTCCCCCAAACTTCTGATGTTTCTCTAAAACCATATCTGATCTGCTGTGGTTTTGCAAAATCCAAACCAGGGTCTGCCCCATACAAAGAGTTGGGGTAGGTGGACATAGGTCCAGTCCATTAAAATGTTTGATAATTTCCAAATCAACTAGTCAACAAGCATATGGAAACTTGGCCTGATGGGTGTCATCAGAGGCCTAGGACTGCTATGCTGGAGTCCTGTACTAGTGAAGGTAATCTGGGATTTACTGCTGTCAGTAGTGGCACCATCTAGCATTCACTTGGTGTAGGGGAGGCATAACATATATTGTGTTGTGGCAAAGCTCCTGCTGGGGCCCTTTTCTAAATAATGGAAATAATAAACATTACCTTAAAGCAGAGCAGGACAAAAATGGGTCTAAACTGTGAAAGTCACTAGCTGAGACTTTCCAGTGTCACCTTGGTCTTGTGTGATTAGTAGACACTTCTGCAAAGAGATAAAGCTACTTATGAGAAATACATTACTTCACATGATAATACAGAGACCAATATACACTAGCCTAGAGCTCATTGGTTTCATTCACAGAGTTTTGTACAACCCCACTTCCCCAGTTCACTTCTTTTGGGTATGCACCTCTTCACTTTTGCTCTCAGGTTCTCATTCAAACAAACCCCAGAACACAAAGTGAAACCTCACCTGAAATTGTTAGAACAAACAAGCAGTTTCCACCCAAAATAGTAGTTCACCTGACTCAAAACTCAGCTAGGGTAGTCAAAGGCTTGCAGGTCTGGATTGAGTTTTTTAATTAAATTGAAAACCAGGTGAATTTTGCCTGGTTTTGTTACAAGTTTATCACAGCCCTATAATTAAATCATGCCTCTGGTGTCCATAAGAGAGAAGCTTTGAGGAGATTTATATAGGTCACTCAAGACAAATTAGATTATATCATCTTGTAATGTTACCATTTTATTCCTGGGGGAATTCAATTCATCTGTCTCGCATAATTTTTAATTTTCCCGCCTAAAGAACATTTTGCCCATCAGAGGCCGCTGTGGCGCCAGAAGAGCCTGCTGCGTTCTAGCGCCACAAAAGCCCCTGATGGGCAAAAGGCAAAACTGCAGCACTTCTGAGGTCAAATGTATTTTACGCAGGAAAATACAAAAGTCTATGCCCAGTGCGGTTGAATTCCTCCAGGAGTACAGATCATCACAACATGCTGCCCGCGGAGCCAGGTTAGGACAGAGTGGGGCACACAGGGCTGCTGTGGGGTCACAGTCAGTTTCAGAATGGCTAGTGGTGGGGACAGGTGGAGCATGGGCTCAAGAGCTAGTGGGGTGACAGCGTTGAGCCTGGGGATTGGGGAGTGGGGCTGTAGAGACCATGGGGATGGGGGACAGGGCAGATGTGCCTGACTGAATGGGAGAGGCTTGGGGTCAGCCAGGGTCTGCATGGGGGAGGCTTCCCAACACCCTAACAATCCCATCCCCCCACCCATCCTCAACACCCTCCAGGTTCACTCCCAGGCTCCTTCCCTCTCCCTCAGCTCTTCTGTTACCCCTGACTCCGCCAAGCCTTTGCACTGCTTCTGACAGATGCAGGAAATACAGTTGTGTACTGTAATTTAAAAGAATTACACAAAGTTCTGTACTAATATGCCTAGTAAGGAATCTATTTGTCAAAAAAAATTATCAGAATCTTCTTTTGCTCTGTATTGTTACAGACATACTTGCTGACAGATGTTTTGAAATAAATTCCAAAATAATTGTAACTGGCATGATTATATTGTGTTATTTTGACAAAATATGCAGAATTTTCAAATATTGTGTGCAGAATTTTTAACTTTTTGGTACAGAATTTAAAAAAAAAATTGGTGCAGAATTCCCCCAGGAGAACTATTTGCAGCATTGGACTGCAAAACACAAGGCCATAAAAGCTTATTAATTATACAGATAGCAAGTATCCACAGGTTGTAAAGCAGTAAAAACGGGGTTATGTGATTCATTGTGTGGATTCAGGGATGGGAGGTAAAATTACAGGTTGTTATAAATCCTGTATATTTACAGCCACATTCCCTGACGTCCACCCATGTACAGAAAAGTCAAGATGAGAGAAATTCACTCCAGTTCTGTAACGATGGGCACTACCTGTGTCGCCCATCAAGTTTCCAAGGGAGATCTCCAGCTGATGAGATTACAGATATGGTTGATAGAGTAACTGGGTGGTATAATATACCTAGACTTCTGAAGGCAGTTGACTTTGTGCTTCACAATATTCTGATTTAAAAGTAAACTTAGCACTATCCAAAATTAATGTAGCCAATATTAAATGGATTAAAAACTGGTGACCTGATAAATTGTGAAAAGAAATTGTACATGGGGAATCATCATGCAATGAAGTTGCTTCCCACAGATTCTATTCTTGGCCGAGTTTTATTGAATTTCTATCAAAGATCTGAAAGAATATATAAAATCATAGCTGGAAAAAATGTGCAGATGACACCAAGAATTGGTGGAGTGGCAAATAATGATAAATACAGGCTAGATTGCTTGATGATGTGGGCTCATTTGAAAAACATGCTAAATGTAGGGTCACATAACAAAGAATGTAGGTTACCCAAGATGGGGGACCATATCCTGGAAAACGGTGATGACACTGAAAAAAAATTTGTGGTCATGGTAGATAACTATGGTAGATAACCAACTGAACATGAGCTCCCACCTTACTGCTGTAACTAAGAGGCTAATGTGTAATCCTTGGATGTGTAAGCAGGGAAATCACAAGTAAAAGTTAGGGAGTGGTTACTTTACCTCTGAATGTGGCATTAGTGTGACTATTACTGGATTACTTTGTCCATTTCTGGTGTCCACACTTCAAAAAGGGTGTTGAAAAATTGGAAAGGATTTAGAAAAGTGCTACAAGAATTATTAGAGATCTGGAAAACATGCCTTAGTGAGAAATTTAAGAAGCTCAATCTATTTAGTTTATCCAAAAGAATGTTAAGAGGTGGCTTGATCATGGTCTACAAGTACTGTTACCTAAGTTGGGGAGATTTCTGATAGAAGAAGGCTCTTTTAATCTAACAGAAAAAAGCATAATGAAATAGAGTGGTTGGGAGCTGAAGCTAGACAAATCAACTAAAAGTAAGGTCAGAGAGGATAATTAACCACTGGTACAGTTGACCTTGGAACATGATGGATTCTACATCATTTGGAGTCTTTTGGAAAGACATCAGTCTTGATTTATAGATATACTCTATCTCAAACAGAAGTTATGAGCCTGAAGCAGAAATTACTGGGTGATGTTATGTTATGCAGGTTATCTAGTCCCTTTTGGCCCTAACTTCTGTGAATCAGTTGGCATTAGTAACTCACATTTTCTGTGTGCATTCTCTCTCTCTCTCTCTCTCTCTCTCTCTCTGTTCCAATATGTATTACAGGTGGGTCTGTCAAGTTATGGGAATCCTCGGCATGTGCTCCTGCTTTCCATGATGGCGGGAATGTCTGCTTCAATGTACCTTTTCCGGGTCACAGTCACAAGTGACTCTCCTAAGGTAACCCATGCACAAGGAGTTTGTTCTCATGCAGCGTGTGGTGTGACAGAAGCATTCATCAGTTTCATTTAGATGGTGGTGAATGTTCTTGCACTCAGGCACTGACTAGCACAGGTTACAGGACGGGATTCCTGTGTTGTGGCATTGGAAGTTCTGCATAAAAATGGTAGAAGTTTGATGCCATGTTATTTTTTTATTTGAGTACTTACAGTATGCTCAGTGCTGCTCAAATAAAGGAAGAACCAAACCCACCTGAAGGAGTTCTATCTATCAGCAAAGCGTGCTTAAACTCTAATAATTACTTCTGGGACTCTGTTGAAACCTGTAGCTCTTCCTCTGACTTCATAATCCTTTTTGTAAATGACTGTACAAAATTCCAGGGCATCCTCTTTGACAGATTTATAAAATGGATTGTAGTATAGCTTTCTAGAGCCCTGTTTCAGAACCACCATGTCTGGTCTGGAAGTTAGGGGTTTTATCTGCAGCTGAGAAATTTTAAAGCAGCGTTGACAGCCTGAAATCTAGTCAGTTTCACTAACTAGACTAAAAATAGCTTCAGGGTCCTAGGCTTGCCCCAGAGTCCTTACCCAATTTGGGCGATTTTATTTTCACAATTAGTTTTTTTTTCCCTTCTCCCTTCTGCTGTGTGAAACTCCCACAGATGAGGAGAGACTGCTTCCAGTGCAGAGTCAAACTGATTATATATAGTGCTGCCAAATGTCCAAAGTAAACAAACTGAAATAGAGAAAATGTCTCCTCTGCTCTCTTTCAGTTATCTGATGTGTTTTGTGTAATAGTGTAACAAGGCGGCAGGGATAAGGGCTCTTCTGCTGAGCCACCCTGTTGACAGGAATTAGAACCTTGCAAAAAACTGCTGAGTACGTACTGCTGCTTGTTAGCTCCAATAGGATATAAGGGAGGTGGAACCAGCTGTCAGGAGAAAGGGAATTGGGGTCTGAGACAGAGCTGTCTCTGCAGGGAAACTATAGGAACAGTCATGACAGGGAGAAAGTTTAGTTTGAGGTTTATGTTATGGTGGTGGTTCAACTTCCAATAAAGTCAAACCCCAACGAGGTGATAAGTTTGAACTCTGACTCTGCAGGGCGGTGCGGGAACTCCACCTGTTTCGGTAGCTAAAGCGTTATCGGGCAGAAGAGTGTTTAAGCTGATGGTATCCCTTTTAATGGTGAGGATTTTGTTAGCAGCAAGTTTGGCAGTTCTCTGCACTAACTCCTGATATTTGTGTGTTCTGTCTCTCTTTCCCTGGTGGTTGCCAAACAAATGGAATTTCACTTCTACCCTTTTTAATGTTTCCTCACTTCTTCCTCAGGAAAACGACTTCTGGATTGTAGCCTTGCATCCTCTCGCTGCCCTCACAGGCTTAACAGAACAGGAGGTTTCTGCCTTGTCTTTCTCTCTCCCCTTCTGCCTGTTTCTACTTTTAGTGACTCTTTCCTACTCTGAAAGGTTGGTTAGTTCAACAGGATTTATAACCAGGGCATTATGAAGAATGCTGTAAGTTTTCTGAAAGAAGCTTCATAATTTCATATTACTAAACTAACAATCTAATAAAACCAGTACTAAAACACTGATAGGTTCTGGGGATGTTCACTCTTTAGATGAGATAATCAGTCTGGAGAACTATTAATAGAAGTCTTATGGCTAAGGCACAGGACTTGGGATTCCAGACATGGCTTCTATTCCTGCCTCTGCCATTTACTTCCTGTTTGACTTTAGGCAAGTCACTTCCCGTGCTCCTTTTTGCCTCAGTTTCCCAAACAGTAAGATGGAGATAACACTTTATGCCCAATAGGGATGTTGATGCTTAATTCATTAATAGTTATACAGCATTTTGCAATCCCCAGATGGAAAGCGTTAAGATGGGCAAAGAATTATAAACCCATTATGGGCCTGAGATTGGTGCCATTGTTCACATACTTTTCAATATCAATTTTTGTTAGCATGAATTCCAATCTTGGAGTCCATGTTCAGGCAGACTACCTTGTAATATAACATTGCAGGATTTTCAGCTGACAAAATAATGGGGATGCCTCAAAACAGCTATAAATGCATTGACCAACATATGTCTGAAACTATAATGCCCTTTAACCAAGACTCTTCAGAATGATTTTTTAAAAGATTACTATGCAGTAAACACCTTCTCTGTGTCATTTCACTGTAACCTAAAGCTCATTAAATAGAACTTTAAGAAAACACAGCAACTACGTCTTCCTATTTAGGGAGTTTCATATTGAGACCTGGCTATGTGACAGTTCAGATGGTTATTCAGAACCATAGAGAAAAACAAAGTTCTTGCTTGGAAGCGGATAATGTGCTGGCCAATGCAGTCAGGGATGCATTCGATTATAAACCATCTTAAAAACATGTGGCAGAGCAGACTCTGTTTCACATGGTTACACTTTATATCCACTGGCCAGGGAAGCAGTGTCAGCCGGAACAACATTTAGTTTGAAATATATTGTAGACAGGGCCTTACACACTTAGCCAATGTCTAACCAATAGCAGGGTCAAATTTAGGGATCCCATTTCTGATTACTCTTTGCTTGTGTTGATAGCTGTGGATACTGATTCTAGGAGCCATCTTTGGGTTTTCTTCTTATGGACCAATTGCATTGTTTGGAGTGATAGCAAATGAGAGCGCACCTTCCAACCTGTGTGGCACCTCCCATGCTATTGTTGCACTAATGGCCAATGGTGAGTGATACACCCTCCCCCTCACACAAAAACTCACACAAACCTCAGAACCTTTATTCTGTAGCAGCAAGAAGCCCCAGTTCCTGATGATCTTAGTCTGGCAAGATGAGATTTCAAATTGGTTCTACAAAAAGAAAAGGAGGACTTGTGGCACCTTAGAGACTAACAAATTTATTTATGATTAATTGCTACTTAGTGATATGAAAGGTTGTGTCTCAAGCAGCACAGCTGAGAGAATGGGAAGCGAATGGCTGTGCAACTGAATCTGTTTATTCAACAAAGTAAGTGGGTCTCTGAAAACCTAAGACTGTCACTGAGGAACTTCCCTAATCTCATGCTTGATTCTCAAAATGTTTCATTCTGCAGCCCACCATGTAGGGCTCTGTGGGCCACGTTGAAGACTGCAGTCCATACAAAACCTTTGGAGAGTTCAGATATCCATATTCTTAACGGTTTGGATTTAGAGATGGATAAGATGGACAAATGTGAAGTGCATCTTTTGTGTTGGGCCTTCTGGGACCCTGGTCCTCATACGTCACCTTTAAAGACTTCTTTTAAAAAGTCCTTGACACTGAAACCTGGGCCTTTACCAGTCCAGTGAAGATTTAAAGATAAAAGTCCAGAGTGCAGAGGGTTAACTTATTAGGGAAACAGTCCATGCACATTGATATTCCCTTTAAGATCTTTCTTGTCTTAAAAAAACCCCCAAACAAACAAAAGAAACCCCAAAGTCAGTAATCCAGGAGTTACCACCAACATTCTGAGATCTGGACCAGGCCTGAGTCCCTATAACATCTGGGTCACAATGAGAGAAGGTCCAGTTGAAGTTTGGATCCAGACTTCCCCAAAACACAGCAGTGTTTAACTCTGCAGTTTTGGATCAAACGTATTTCTGGTCACAAGTGAAAACGCTGCACTGTTTAGTTGTCTGTCCCTCTTATTCATATATATACAAATTTTGGTAAGTTTTGCCTGAGCAGAAAGTCTGTAGCAGGTAAGGGCTCATGTGTATATCAGCTGCTTGCGCCATGACAAGCTATGACTCGTTCCTTGCTTTCATAATAATAAACATTTGTAAATAAAGATAATTGCAACCACAACATTTGTATCTTCTCTGATAGCTGAAGATGAATAATTTGCTCCCCTGAGTTTTCTGGCAGTGCAAATCTCCAGTTTGGAGGAAAGCGTGGCCATAGCGCATTCACTGAGGAACCCTGAAGGAGTGACCCCAAGAAAAGAGTTCGGAGCTACTGAGTGACTAGCTCGGTTTCCCCAGGCAGGGCAGAATTGCTCTCTACTACATGTCACAGTGCTTTGTCCACTGTTTAAAATATCTCAAGCTATCTGGCTTGAAGCATTTTTATAAATGCAGGGACCAGCACAAAGAACAGTGTCAGTAGGAGAAACTGTAAAGTTCTGCTGCTATTAGGGACTCTAACTCTGCTCTCTTCTCCCCATTATCCTTGCAGTTGGTGGTTTCCTGGCTGGATTGCCTTTCAGTACTATAGCTAAGCACTACAGTTGGGCCACAGCCTTCTGGGTAGCTGAAATAACGTGTGTCATCAGCACCATAGCCTTTTTCTTATTACGGAACATCTGCACCAAGATGGGTCGGGTACCCAAGAAGATTGACTAAAGATGAGCAGCAAAGGTACTAAGGATGCTCCAGATGCTATCTAAGAATGGCAAGTGACTACTCGCTGGCCTGGTACTGAGTTTCCTATCAATGCAGCCTAGATCAGAATATTTATCAAAACTTCATTTTATTTTAATCATATTCCTGTTTAGAAAGGCACAAGATCTTCAGTAGCTGTTACGTTTTAATGCCTACAGAATTTTTGGTCACTGTTATAGTTTACATGTCATGACCTCACTTTACCTCTTACTTAAAGTACTGTTAGTGAACTGAGCAGAGACTTTGCAGTCTTGCTTGCTAAACTAGAAGTACTGCAGAAGACCTGTATCTCGTACCTGCCTAGCCTTCTTGCTGCTGGCCTCAGATGTAGTGTTGCTCTCAATTCACCCTCATTGCTTACAGAAATATTAGAGTTAGCCAGCACTGAGCCTGCTTTCATTTACCTCCCTTGCTGTTGTCGATGCAGCTGTGACCCAGCTTACTGTGTCATGAGCTACCTTCTGTGTCTCCCTCCCCAGAAGCAGCGACCACTTTCTTATTACTAAAGAAAAACGCTGGTCGCCCAGCTATTGTCAGAGACTGAACAGTTACTGGTCCACATATTACTACAGATCCCTGCCATTGCAGCAAAACAGCTCCCTTTTCAGTAACAGCAAATGAGTAAAGTTCTTGGAACTCCATTCAAGAGATGGAAGCACTGTACAACAGTTACTTTTTGCTGTTAAATTAGTCACCATGGCTAGCCTCAGAGTATTAGTGAATTGCAAAACAGATGGTTAACACTGAATAGAATAGTATTTCCTGGAGTACCAAGGAAATTGGTTCAAGAGTGTAAGCAGTAACAGCATTAGACACATACACACCTTGTATAGCTCCTCTCTTTCTGCATTATCTAGAAAAGTCTTTAAGAGATTTTTATCATTAGGTTGTAATGATTATTTCTGTAAGTAACATAATCAAGGATATTGTCAGGTGAAAGCATAAATTTCTAATGTCTCCAGTTCCAGTGAACTCAACCAGCTACAGCATTTTTAGGTTAAACTACAACATAGGGTCTGCTTACTATTACGAATGCTTGTTAGCAAGAGCACTGCCCCTTGGTAGTATGTTAGTATGTCATATGTTAAGACTTTTCTTATCAGGATTCTTGTTTGTGTTCTCTGCAGGGTTTTAGTTATTTAGAATGCCTGTAGGTAAGCAAGAAGCTCCGTGGCCACCACCGTAAAGCTACCTTGACATAACAGATTGCTCTGCCAGTCCTAACAAAATGGCTAACTATCGTACAGAAGTAAACTACCTTTGATACTTAAGCATGAGTATTAAGAAATACTGTTTACCAACTGTGAAATAAAAATGTAGCACTGCACTGGCAGCATGAGATTTCTTGTGCAAAGGGACCAAGAAAAAAGGGGAAGCTCTTGCCCAGAGGCCAGTCCTAGATACAGGACATTCCTCTTTCTACAGTGAGCAGCCTTAGTCAGAAGCAGTCATTTTATGTTGCCCTTCCTGCTGCTATTCCTCAGAACAGCTGTGCAGACACCAAGGAACTTATTTTTTCAGTTTATTCCTTATTCATTTCACCCACCTCCCCTGCTTGAAATCCATTATTCCCGTTTACACCGAGGTAAGCTGAAGTGTTGCCTTCCAATGGGGTTCTGGGCACAGTAAAGGGCATCTCAAGCTAGAATGGTTTCAGATGGTAAAACAGAACACCAGAGTGATAATAACCAGGCTGCATTTTTACCCTAGTTCAAACTAGCTCTAGCAGAAGCAAATGTATCTAGTCCAAGAAATAATCTATCCACACTTTAAGGGAATGTTTATTACTTGTACATCCAAAGTAACCGTTTGTCTGAGCCATAAATTAAAGCTGCAGAGAAAAACTAATATATATATATATATATATACACACTTAAGAGTGAAAAAGGGGAGTATAACTGAGGTTTACCATCATGTTGTGTCTTATCTTCCTCTGTGTTACAGTGACAGCATTAGAGCTGCAATCATAGCTTCAGCCACATATGCCCATTCTTAGCTATAATAATATTCACTGTTAGGCAAAGGTGGATTCCACACCCATGGAATAAAGCAGCATTTCTGGAGATGACAAAAGCAATTTGGGACCTCATGACCTCCTCTCTCGCTGCTGTAGCCAGAGACAGGATTCTGGAAAAGCTATCTCGTGAGGAGAGGCTCACTATTGACACTGGAAAAGTCCTATGATCCTGGTCCAAATGGTCCAGCTTTTTCTGCTACCTCCAAAGCAAGTTTCAAGTTCTGATCGAACAGCTCACACCTGAAATATTCACAGAAATACAGGCATGAGGATCAGAAGAGGGTGACAAAAATCTCCATCTACAACCCAAAACATATTGGTGTTTTTAATCGGAGAACTGTTAGCTCCAAGACAGCCCCAGACCTGCACTAGCTTCTCTTTCATTCCAGACTCTGCTAATGGCAACTTTTTTAATCAAAAGACTGATCAACAAAGCAGCTTGAGTTCAGCTTTCCTATTTGACATGCCAAAACCATTTCAAAAACAAAGCTTAATTGCCACTTTGACAGGGGTTAAAAGTGCAATAGGGGCCCTGCCAAGAGAGAGCATGTCACGTTGTTCAACTGGAACTCCAGAGGAAGTTTCCTCCAGCCTTTTCTAGAGCACAGGATTCAGACTGGTGTCCTTGGAAGACCTTCTCCAAGAACTTGACAGCGCTGAACCTCCTTATGGAATTTAGTTTAATCATGCAAAAAGTTAGATTTTTGATTGTGCCTTAAACAAAACTAGTGTATGCGTCTAAGTAGTCAGGTGTACTACCAGAGCTCCCATCAGCAGCCCCGGTCAAAAGAGAACCCAACAATCTTAGGTTTATTTTTAGTGGATGGACTCTGGGAACGGGCACTAAAAACATGGGGTCTGCTTCCAATTCTGTCACTGACCAAATAAACTCAGACAGTAAAATCACATGTCTGCTTCCCCACTGTAAAATAAGTATGTCTTCTCTTCTTCAAAGGGGGTTGTATTAATGGTTGTACAGTGCTCTCAAAGTGGAGAGCTGAGCAAGTGCTAAGTATCTTGTTATTCTACACATCGTCTGCCTACTCCCTACCTGATTGGCATCTCCAGTGAGTAGAAAGGATTTTTCAGAGCAAAGTCAGAATAAATCTCATAGATCTTGCGCAGAAGGGACTCTATCCCAGCTTGCCGTGGATCAGCGAGCACCACAAATTTGATCCCTGGAGCCATAATGAAAGAAGCATTAGCATTGACTACATGCAAGCTGCAAAGGTAATAATACTATGAAATACATTCCCAAATATAATTGAAAAGGCCTCATTTACAGGAAGGACGGGAGAGCAGCTGACACCATCTGAAGAATATTTAAAACTTGCCTTGTTTTGTTTAAGATATATAGAGAAAGATTAATGATTGAGTAGTGTATTTTAGCAAGCTAACATTCAGGATGTGATTTTACTTTCAGGTGCACAGAGCATATTTTGTAACATTGCTAACGTGGCTATACACTTGAGCACCTGTAGGGGAATCCTACATTTCAAGCACAGGCTGGGTTTTATTTGCAATTCCTCAGCTAGATTCCAGACTTTTAAAGACATGTTGGCCAATTGAGGCAAGACAAGACGAGGTAGTTTCCCTTTCTGTAAAGGGGATAATTCCTGGGTGGTGAGTAAGAAGTTGAGGGTTAATTCATATTTGTGAGGTACTTTGTCAGTTTCTCTGCATAGAGGCCCATCAGCTCTTTGTAAATCCTTTTGTGTACTTCTGGTGCTCTCTAACTGGATATTGAAATAATCATCTTTTGCCTTTTCTAGTGCCTTTCATCATAAAATGGCAATCTAATTCAGAGAAATACCATATGAATAAAGATCAAGCACAAAAGCAGTACTTTTACAGCAATATACAAGTCTAATAAATATTCCCAAGGGCATTCTGTGCCAAAAAAATTAAAAATTCTGTGCACAATATTTTGAAATTAATAAATAATGAAATAAATGCAGAGGCTCCAGAGTGGCAGTGAGGAGCACCCTGCAGCCTCCCCACCCTGGGGACATGGACTCAGTGGTGAGGCTGCACCAGACGCTAACACAGCACAAAGCCTGGGCCTGCCCCAGAAATACCCTAGAGCCCTGCCCCCCTGTGCCAGGCGCACGAAGTGTGGGGCAGGCAGGCTCAAACAGCCAGGATCCAAGTGTGGAGGGACTCACTTCAGGGGGATCCAAGTGTGGGATGAGAGGATTCTGTGTGGGTCAATCTGGGTGCAGACAGCCCAGTGGGAGGTCTAGGTGTGGGGGGATCTGGATGCACAGAGGCTCATTGGAGCGTGGGGAGGGATTTCCCAGATGTAGGGGCAATGGGACTCTGCAGGGGCTTCCAGGTGAATATGGTTGGGGCTCAGTGGAGGGGTCTGGGTGCAGGGGGAGTGGGGTTTGGAGGGGGTCTGGAGGCAGCTAATTGGGGGTCACTGGCATGGGGGTTGGATGTGGGGGCTTAGGGTGGTGCAGGGGGGTGGGGCTTGTCAGGGTAGGGGGTTTGAGTTCAGGGAACTCAGTGCGGGGTGGTCTGGGTGCAGGGGGCTCCAGATTCAGGGGTTGATGTTCAATGGGGTGTGGTTTGGATATGGAGGACTAGGGGGGTTCTCAGTGTATGGGGCAAGGCTTGGTGGGGGTGTCTAGCTATGGGAGGTCCAGATGCACAGGGGTTGGTTGGATGGGGGAGCAGCTTCCTGTACAGTGACCCCTCTCCCCTCAGCTGAGGAGTTATGGGGGCAGGAAGCAGGGGAGGATGCTGAGCATCCTGCAGCTGGGGGAGATTTCTGGGCATGGGTCTGACAGCCCCAGCCACTCCTTGCAGGGGAAGAGGAAGTCCTGTCTTCTCCAGCCCAGCCAGGACTAGCAGCTGATCCCGGCTCAGGGTAGGAGCCACTGGCTGGGGTGTCCCCAGCCCAGTGGTGATTTCCTCTCCGCTGGCTGTCCGGAAGTCATTTTTCTTCAGGGAAGCAAAGAAATCTGCAGGTGGCATTAATTCTGCGCATCCACAGAATCCCTGCAGCAGTAAATAAAGCAGTTTGTACTTGTCTTTTCAGAGTGAGGGAGAAACAGCCCCAAAACTGAACTAACAGGGATAACATGAGCAGTAAGTCTTACCTGTTAGGGTCTGAAAACAGTGTAGTTTAAATGTGTCTGTTTCTAACATCTCAATACCGGAACTCCCCAGCTCAGGAGACAACTGGGACCCAATTGCAAACAACCTTCACAAACAAAGGGAAATTACTTAAGTCTAACACAAAAGATTCCTCTTCAAGTTACTAGAGATATGATAGTGTATATCCACCCTCCATTTGTCTTTGTGAAGTGTACCTTCTTCGGGGCAAGGAATGTGTCTTCCTCTGGGTTTGGCCAGTGCCTCACAGATGGTGGGCATTACTACACTAATTATCATCATTAGTGCCATGGTAGCCAGGGCACAGAGAGCTAGACTTTTGCAAACTCACGAGTGGAACATGGAGGCCAGCATGAGCTTCTCATTGGAGGAGAGGCGAGGCCGGCCAAAACGGATGGACACGGGATAGTTGGTAGGATTGCCAAGGTACTCCAGTACCTCCTTCCCGTCAGCAGTGTATTTCCCATTCACATCAATGCCATTGATGGAAAGCACAGCATGTCCAACTGAAAGAAGCAAAGGGAAAAGTCAGAGCTGAGGCCTATTTGCTTTCAAATGAGCGTTAAACTAGGAACTCCAATAGCTGACTGACCACTGGCCTCCCTAGACGTGTCTTTAGGAGGAATTTATGGTTTAGCACAGCCACTATTAAAGCGTAAATGCTCTGATGACACTACTGCCCACCCAGCAAGCACAGCCACGGTGCCCCAGTATCTCCCAGGAGCACAAGCACTACGACACCTCTCCAAAAAGAGGACAGGAGGACTTGTGGCACCTTACAGACTAATACATTTATTTGAGCCTAAGCTTTCGTGGCCAGTACCAGCGCCCCAGCCCCCTGACAGGCATCGTCCTCCCCCTCCGGCACCCCAATCCCTCCAGTGCCCCCATCAGGCGGTACCAGCCCCACAACCGCCCCAGTGGGCGCTACTAGCCCCCTAACGGCCGTAGCACCCCTCCAGCGGGCGGTACCGGTTCCACAGGCCTCGCTGGATCCCCAGTGTTTCCCAGCCTCCCTGGCGCCTCCAGTCGGACGCCCACCGCGGATGCTGTCCCGCTGCCCGAACGCCACCACCACGCGCTCGTCGTGCAGCTTAAGCACCAGGTCCAACGGGAAGCTGAAAGTTTTCTCAGTCTCGGAGCGCGGCGCGTAGTGATCCAGCTGGTAGATGAGGCCTCCGGCCTTGTTCACAACGTACACGCTGAAGATGGCCATGTCGGCTCCCGTCAGCTTAGGGCACTTTGGGAGATGTAGTTCTACGAGCGGCGATACGTGCCAGCGCAGTGCATTGTGGGAAAGAGAATTGTTTCCGATTTTGGAGCGTTGTATTATGGGAATTGTATTTCTTTCTCTTTGACCCAGAAGCGGTGTTGCTGCATGCTCCGGAAGTGCAGTGAAAGCACGGGGTTTCCCAGGCTCCCTGAGCAGACTCTTTCCTTTCTCATCCGACATCTTGAAGCAGCAGGAGCAGGCGCCGCCATGGTGAGCCGGCCCCAGGGCCTAGCCCCTCGGCTTGGCCGTGGACAGGGTTCTCTGTGAGGCAGCTGGAGCAAGTGGGTGCCGGCTCCCTCGAGGAGGCCTAGCCCTGGACTCTCCCCCCGTTGGGAGGCGCCCGGGTGGGGAAGGCTCATGTTAGGGCCGCGTGGCCCGACCCCACTTGTGCTGCGTGGAAGCTGGGGAGGGGGCTCCGCTGTGGACGCTTTTTCCCGCGCACTCGACGGGTCTGCGCCTGGCTGTGTCGGGTGGAGGCGGATTGTCCTAGGGCGGGCGCCTGCTTTCATTTTTCTTTTCTCTTCTCCCCCCCCCCCTTTCCGGGCTCTCTTTTTTTCTACAGCCCCCCAAGGATGATAAGAAGAAAAAGGATGCGGGGAAGTCCGCTAAGAAAGACAAGGACCCAGTGAATAAATCTGGGGGTAAAGCCAAAAAAAAGGTAGGAGTCTGCACTGTGGTGCGTGGGTCCACTGGGCTCAGGTGTGTGTGCTCGGCAGTAGGGTCTGACAGAGCACTTTTGTCACTAATTATTCTCTGCATGCCCTCTGTAAGATGAGTCCGTATCATCTCCTTTGTAGCTCACGAAAGCTTATGCTCAAATAAATTTGTTAGTCTGTAAGGTGCTACAAGTCCTCCTTTTCTTTTTGAGGAGCTAGGGGACAGAGAGCAGTACCTATGTGGTCAGTTTTCCTGTGTAGCTGAGCCCTAAGCTGTGCTTAAGGTCACATGGTGAGATATTGTATTGTTCTCTATTTTCTTTAATCATACTGGTAAATCGCATTTAGGAACTATATAGGAGGGTTTCTGCATTTGATATTCAACAGTGGTTGTGACTACAGACTAACTCCTTGGTGACTGGGAGTGAGGCTTCCAAACTCTTGTCACTAACTCCCTTGGGCAAGTTATTCTGTTTTAATATTTTATTTGTAAAATGGGATGTTTCCCTGTGTCATAGAGCTCTTTAAATGTTTTTTAAGGCTTGAAGTGCTTTCAAATAAAATTATATTAATTGCTAATTGGCAACTGTATGTCTTAGATCCCATGTAGATCATGAAAATAAGCTGATTAAAATGTTAGCAGGTTATTATAAACCCTATGGTCCTTTAGAGTTTAACTTGATATAATTATTTAAGAGGGAATGCCATGTGACTATTGAAATTAGGATTATCTCTTCAAACCTTTATACTTTTGAGTTGCAAGGGGGCAAATTGCAGCCCCTGCCCCACTAGTATAATGGTGATCTAAAAGACTCTTCAACACTGAAGGAAGTTTCACTTCCTTGGTAAGTATAACATCCTAATCTTAAAAAGAAAAGGAGTACTTGTGGCATCTTAGAGACTAACCAATTTATTTGAGCATAAGCTTTCGTGAGCTACAGACTAATTGGTTAGGGTTAGTCTCTAAGGTGCCACAAGTACTCCTTTTCTTTTTGCGAATACAGACTAACACGGCTGTTACTCTGAATCCTAATCTTACTAATTTTGGGATGTCCCATATTGTTACACCATAGCTAAATCCTGAATTTTTAAATGTGAAAATTGAGCTGGTGGGGTGGGAACTTTGTGATCTGTAAAGGACTAAAGAAGCAAATGTCATTTTCAAGTTACACTTTGCCACTTGTGGGGATGATTTACTGGTGCAGCACTGATAGCACTGAGCAGACTGTCAAGTGGCTTAACACCCCATGATTGAATAATAGTGGTAAAAATGCCTGGTTGCTGTCTGCTCTGAAATTTTCATTTTGCGGTAGTGTAGAAAAGGCCCCTTGTGCATGTTAGAGTATAGTGCTAATGCGTCAGTGCTGATAACATAGTGAATAGGTATCTCTCTATAATTGGTGCTCATCTGAGCAACAAGCTTGCATTAGGTGGTCATGGAGGAAATGCTATGTGACCCGATGATGCAGTTCTTGAAATTATGGCAAAGCTTTCATTGGGGTATTTGTGTTGCTGCTTGGTGGTGATGTTCCCCTTTTTATTCTTGTAGAAGTGGTCCAAAGGGAAAGTAAGAGACAAGCTGAACAACCTTGTTTTGTTTGATAAGGCTACTTATGATAAACTGTGCAAAGAAGTGCCCAACTACAAGCTCATCACGCCAGCTGTAGTCTCCGAAAGGTTGAAGATTCGAGGATCTTTAGCAAGGGCTGCCCTCCAAGAACTGCTCAGCAAAGGTAAAAACACACTGAACTGTGGATTGGGAGACCTCAAACCAGATTTATTATTTTATCTCCCTTACTTGTTGGTGATTGATTTTTGATACAAATCTATTTGCAGGTAGCTTGTATACAAAGTTCAATAATGAGCATTTTAAGTTTTTAAATATCTCAAATCACCTTTCTTTTTGTATCAGTCTAATACAGTGGTTCCCAACCTTTCTGTGGGAATAGCACATTCGTATTCCCAACAGACTGGGGCAGGCGGCAGCAAAAAGAAGTCTTGCTGCTGAGAAACGGCAATGCTCCTCCGCGGCATTTCGGCGGCGTAGTGTCCTGCGGGCACACACAACTGCCCTGGTGGGTGCCATTGTGCCCGCAGGCACCATGTTGAGGACCCTGGTCTAATACATTAAAAATGCCAAGTAAAATATCTATCTGTAAGACCACATCAGAATTGATATAATCTGTTCCTACACAAGTTACTTGTGTTCATAATATTTTTAAATATAATGCAAAAAATTGATGCGTGACATCCATAGTGTCTGGTTGTGAACAGTAAAGAGCCTACCTAGTGTAGAAAATAGTGTTAGGAGAAAACTATGTAACCAGGTCTGCTGACAACCTAAGTTCCCTCTAAGCTGCACCGGCTGCCCAGCCTGCTATAAAGTGCTATGCATGTCAGGTGCCCCTCTTGCCATCTACTGTGGAGCTACTCCCCAGAGCCTCCTGCTTGCTATGCAGAGCTGAGGGAGGAGGGAACACTGATATCAGGGTGTCTGTCCATCCTATCCCTATCCCTCTGCCCCTGTATCCCGTTTCTGCAGAGCAGGGTGGGGGGATGTGACGGGACTCAGGAGTGGGATGGAGGGAGCTTGCTGGTGGCTGCTGCTGTGCTGATCTGCTTAAAGGGGCAACGTGTGTGTCTCACTCTCACCTCCCAACACATACTTCCGTTGTGATACTTCCTGCAATGCACATAATTCTCTAATTTAATTCTTTCAACGTGCTATTATTTGAATTTTTTGACTGGTCTCTGCATTTCATTATTTTTTCTTTCTCTTAAATTTAATTCTTTAAGTAGTGAGTTGTCCAGGCTTGAAGTAATCATCGCTATGGTACCTTTTAAAAAAAAATATATATTATATCTAGGTTTGTGTCTACTGGTGGTGCACATTACCTTAATAATTTGGTGCACATGAATGGAAAAAATTTAG
Organism: Eretmochelys imbricata; assembly: GCF_965152235.1. Classification (NCBI taxonomy): domain Eukaryota; kingdom Metazoa; phylum Chordata; order Testudines; family Cheloniidae; genus Eretmochelys; species Eretmochelys imbricata. Next base: position 20,701,118 of record NC_135593.1, on the reverse strand, counting down.
AGGCAACATTGCTGACAACAGAATGTTTTGCAATGATAACTGTTCCTGGATCATACTGAAGTCCTGCTATCCTACAAAACATTTAGTGTTAGGACTACTGTGTTCTAGACAGGACCTTTGACTCTGGTTGCTTCAATAGGAATTCATTTTTGTTCCCACTGTAGAAGGCACAGTGGAACTGTTCTTGATATGCTATCTTGAAACAACAGGTTATTAGCCCTCTGTCTGAAGCTCTCAATGTAGATGCAGCCGATGAAGTGAGCTGTAGCTCACGAAAGCTTATGCTCAAATAAATTTTAGTCTCTAAGGTGCCACAAGTCCTCCTTTTCTTTTGGCGAATACAGACTAACATGGCTACTACTCTGAAATGTAGAGCTGTTAGCCTTCAGAAGTGTGGGCCTCCCCAGGTTATGTTAACACTGTTTAAAGATTCTGCACATTTTTTTTCATAAATGTTTCCTGCTTCCTTTGTAGGTTTGATCAAACTTGTGTCCAAGCACCGAGCCCAAGTGATTTACACCAGAAACACGAAGGGTGGAGATGCACCTGCTGGTGGGGAGGATGCTTAAAAAAGTGAGGTGCTATTTAAATTCTAGAGTTGCTGGTATCCCTTCCCCTCTGATGTACACATGGTTAATAGAACTGCTAGCCAAAATCCTAATGTGAATTCCTCATGGTGGACTTCTCCAGGGCCTTGTGAAATCCCTGATAGGAATCTACTTCTGAACAGAGTAAAAACAAACAGCCATATAGTGCTGGAAGCACTAAAACTGAATTATTGCCTGCCCATGAGTGGAAGAAGGAAATAGAGGTTGTGCTATTAAATAGTAACGGCTATCTGACACAAGATAGGGTAGATCATTTCTGCCAGGCTCACTCCATGCTTGCCTTAGGCCCCTGGTTGCCTTTTTATTAAGGCTTCTGGAACTTGCTCTGTAGTCAATAGCAACCAACCATCTAAACTCTCTTCATAAAAAGAGGCAGGAGTGGAGGACTTTTTTCACATTAGAAATGTTGCAGTAGGACAAACTTTATTAGACAATGAGTTCCACACAACTGATTGACTAACTCAGTATTTTTTGCTTTGCAGGTTTTCCAGTCACCTCTGCGGTATTTCTTATGTAAATGTATACAATAAAATTGTTTAATTAACTTTGTCTTCTTAAGGGGGTGAGATGGAGTAAAAAAATCTCAAGCATCTTGATGATATGTGACAGCTCTGGCCAAAGATGCCTTGGCCTCCTTTTCATCTACACTGTAGGACAGCACAGTGAACTCCCACTTAAGCATAATTTTAATAAAGGTAGATACTCAAAATTAGTTTGAGTTCATGTCTTCTATATAGCTGGATATACAGTAAATATAACAGCATTAACATACGCTTTGTATACTAAATACTAGGTGATGCGTGCTTTTTCATTGAACCTCAGATTTTGGTCTTTTTCGGGTCTTCCTTCCTTTTTCTTTACCTGATTCAGCTTTGAACTGATGTCTTAAAAAAAAAAAATCCATGAAAAAGTCAGGTTGGAGAATGCAGCATGCTAGGAAACATACTATAATCAGCAATACTTATGTGCACTTTCAGGTGGGAGTGTTATCACAGTCTAAATATTTCATAAGGATGTTTCTACTCTTCAGGTAGCTATGGCAAACAGCACCCCCTGTAATTCAGTAGTGTTGTTCACAAATCTAACTCTGTACTTAGTGTTGTACTCAGTATTTCTGCAGTAGAGACATGACTATTTAAAAGGTGGCATGTGAGATATTTCAGCAATAGAATTTGACAGCTCCAAGGCTTCACACATGGAGCACTAACTCCTCTTACTACTTTCAGCAATACATGTTACTACTACTTCTGTCAATGATCATTTGAGAAATTCCTTTCCTACAAATTGCCAACATTGTATATGTACAAGGAACCTCACCTCTTGAATTTAATGTCAGCCCATCATACATATATGCTTACCTGGATTGCCACCTTCTGCCATGATTCCAGACCCGCCCAAAGGAGGGAAGCCAGCCTTCACCTGTCTCAGAGGTGTGATCAAAGTTGGCACCAACACGATTTGTTGGAAGTTTTTTCAGCTTCTGCTTCTCCTCTAAGAATCATTAGTTCAGAGAGAGTGAAGAGGTTCTATCAAACATTTTAGGTAAACTTACAGAAAAAGTGGTTGGGAGAATACTGGTCTCTTTCTGAAGAGGATTTTTTTTTTTTTCCTCTTTCCCCTTACTAGAGTCTGACTAACTGGAATTCATCTCCAGGATTATCAGAAAATCATCATTACCTAGCCTCCATGCAGAGTTTAATGTATCTCATCTACCCTGCACCACTTAGTCTTATATGCATATTTCTCAGACTTCATAGCAGACCATTCTATGTATAGTGATTTTCTTCTTAAATAAAACTAGACCTCACCTCAATATATTCAAGTAGTAATATCCAAAGCCACTCACGTTCTTTGAGAAATTCCTCATATGAAGGTCCAATCTGATGTTTACTTCCAAATTCCTCTTCATCCTGCATCAGCCAAGGAGGTTTGGCACCTAGGAGGTAATAGGGAATGTGCTGGGCTACTGAAATAACACTAAATACAGACCTAGGGGGAGAGGATAGGAAAAGTACGCCCAAATTTCTGCATACAGAGTTTCCCTAACAAATCAGTGGTGAAATGGCTTTCTCCTGGAAGTACTATACTGTGTGCTTCCTCCTTTGTGGAAAAAATAAAGGACTAAGCATCTCAATTTTGACAGCTAAGAACCATGACAGTTCATACTTTGCAACTATACAATTACAGTTTCAAAGGAGTTTCCATTACAAGCCTGATTTTGCTCCACCCAATTCTAATACCTAAAGTCAGTTAACAGTTCTCAGACTCCTGCCACAATTTTATGTTTTTAAGTTACTTTGCAGTCTTCTGTTGGATTCAGCCCAGAAACATTTGATAAGGTCGTAAAAGTGAAAAACCCTGGCAACAATTAAACATGTACCTGTGTGAACATTTCCCTTCCCTTCAGATTCCTGTTTTCAAAAAATTAAGAAAATCCCAATTAGAATTGGAGGATTTAAAAAAAAGCAACTTTTATTGTAACTTTGTACTACCACAGGAGAGAGACACTAAAAAACAGTAACAATTAATAAACTATTGGATTGCATAGATCTTCAAGTATGGACAAATAAACAAGGGGAACCTGATCATGAAAATAAGCAGCTCATGGGATTATGAATTCCATTTGAAATTCCCTCCCCTAATGAAACTTTGAAATAAAGATAAACAAAGAATAAGTGTCTTTTTCTCTATCACCATCTAATAGATAGCGTGTACTAGGGATCTTTCATTTTCAGTGCATTTCTTTTAGAAAACATTCAGTTAGTGAAACAGAAGTTCCATGTTTCAGGGTGAAGAGTTTCACCCACTCAGTTGCTGAAATCCATTGGGTTGCTTTCGCAGTAGCTATGCCACTGGGGAAGCCTACAAACCATAATTCTGTTTCTTACCAAATGCTAAAAGTATGAATTCCATTGGCTATGATCTGAAATACCAGTACTCATGAAAATAGGAAAGTGACTCTGTAAGCCCCTCTCCAACCTTACCTGGTGGCCAATAAAAGTCAGAGCATGGTTTTCTTCCATCCAATCTAAATCAGGTGTTATCTGAATCACACTTGGACCAAGCTGCTCTTCCGTGATGATGGTGAAGTCACTAGAACACAGGAGCCAAAATACCCTGTGAGAGGAGGCATTTGGTATCCAGACAACAGCAAATGTTTTTCAACCTATACCATGAAATTGTTAAATACATTTTCTGGGAAACAGGTGAGGCATAAATACTTCAGTGTGTTCAAGTTTGGAGATTTTTAATGGGGACGAGGAGAGGAAATTCAGCAGCAAACAATAATTAGCATTTATAAAGCACTCCGACAGTCTAGTTCTTTGCAAAGTTTAGTCCTGAAAACACCGTTTTGGAGGCAGGACATTATCCACCTTTTCAGAAAGGGTAACATTAATTGTTTGTTCTAGGATACTGAAGGAAAGATTAATTTGCCCACTAGGGGTTTGCAGACGGCTGAAGGTGCCTGCTGCTGCTCTTGAGAACTGTGTTAACTCAGAGAAATGGTACAGTGATAGCAATAGTCATCAATGTCCTAACTATACTGACCAGGGAAACAGTGTTAGTAACTCTAGATAAATGCTACTCAGCATTTCACCAAATTCAAAACTCCTAAGCAGAAGGGACACACACGATGATATAAAAGGCAGATTTCTTACCTTTTATGCCCTCCAGGTGTACTGAAGGCAGAGGATTCATCACAAAATTCTGTCTCGGTTTGAGGCTGAGTTTGATTCAGGAAAAATAAACATTTTTTCTGGTATTCAACAGTAAGGCCCTTCCTGTTTTATGAAACACCTCATATTGCAATCATACATTCAATATTTGTGTTCTGGAGGCAAGGAAAGGGGGAATTTTCAGCGTAGATACTAACATTTTTTTTTGTTTGCCCTGGCTCTGCAGTGCTAGCAAGAGAAAACAAATAGAGAGAGGGAGCTCTTTTCAATGGCTTGTGAATCACCAACAGAACTGTAAGATAGGTTCAAATTGCAGAATATTTATTGCTGAGGAGGATGGAGCCAGACTTACTTGAGGATCCCAGGGTGCTTGCAGCACCTACAGTTATAAAGTGCAATCTTTTTTATCTGTAAATGGAGCAATTTGAACTGGAGTCATTGAGTGAATCTACAATATCACAATGCCCTTTCTATGGAGTCAGACAATTTTTGCCCTTTTTAAAAAGATAAAAGGGCCAATAACTTTACCTAGTCTGTTTGAGTATAGTCAAAAAGGCCAAACAGATTCCATCCCCTGTAAGTGAAAGACTGAATTCCCAGCAAGAGGATATATCTGGTTCCAGGTGCTTCTTTAGAGAATGCAATGCATGAAGGTAACATACATACTAGTATCTTATAAACAAGGGTATTTAAGTGTCTAGTTTTCCCCCAGTGCTGGTATAATAGTACATTTTATTCCAGATTCCTTCTCTGTCACCCACATCCAACCCTATCCTAGAAGGACTAGCAAGGATAAGAAGATTTCAGTCACCACGATCACTCAAACATAAGCACTGCACTATCTGTGAGACAGATAACCACACCTGAATGAAGCCAGAGATTTGCAGCCACAGAGCAGCAGTCCTATCAATTGTCACATCAGAATCTCCCGACTGGTCAGTGAGAGAACAAGTTATTAGAAGTAAATTGTATGTACTTTCAACTTAAGAATCAATGCAGAAAATAGCCATTTATAAGAACTCAGAGGGCTTGTGGAAACAATCATTTGCTGGATACTGCTCAGGTGCATCCTGGGAAAACAAACCTCTAAGACAGCATGTACCATTTCCTGTCTGCTCTGCTCCACTTCTCGGATATGGGATGCCATCTGGAATTGAACAAAGCAAAAAACAGAATGAGGACAAAAGGCAAAGCAAACAGGTAAGTCAGGCACAGCACACCTAGGACATCTCTGTTCACCTCTTTAATGACCTCATCCTCTTTTTCTTCAAAAGCATCCAGAGCTTTGACAAGTGATGATTTGAACCTGAAAGAGTATTTGAGAGATCAGTCACTTTTGTGGCCTGAGTTAGACTGACAGCTGAACTGCTGGGAACACCTGAATTTCTACCTCAACCTCTGACATTGAATCTCTGTGCCTTAGTTTCCCTATTTGTAAGACAGGGATAAGGTGGCTTACATTTGCAGGGACCCTGCAAGGATTAATTAGTTACTGGTTGTAAAGCCCGTGGAAGATAAGCTATGATGAATGATAACATTTTGCAATGTATATATGACTAGATGAAACACACGGCTGGATAATATTATGACTCAGCTTTTTTTTTTAATAATGATGCTAATAGAAGGTGAGCTAATCTTATGCTCGACAAAGTGAGGTGATCACTTGGGGCAAGTCAGAAAATCATCTCTAGCACAATGTAACTAGCCAGGTGCAGGGGATGATGGTATCAGATACTGGTTGCTGCTCAAAGCAGGAGTCTGGGCTATTTATTTATACACCATAAATACACACACTAAAACATCTCTGTTCCAAAGACTTTTGAATCAACAGTTGGATCTAATGTAGCAAATCCTATACCCCTAAGCAAAGAAACAGACAAGGTGCCTACATACCTTTCATACTCCTCAGAGGAAATCAGAAACTGCTGCTTTAATTTGGCTTCTGCTTTGTTCTCCCACCAGAACTTGTTGGCTTCTTTTTTATGCTCCAGGCTTTAAAAGAAAAAAAGAAAAAAGAATAAAACCAAGTTTGATTAAATCACTTAAAGCCTGAACTCCCAATCTAAATTAAGTAGAGAGCACATGATTAATAACTGGCATAGATGTCTCCTTAACAGCTTATCTCAAACAGATATATTTATTAACTTACACTGATAGAGCAGCTTTCTGGGTTGCCCATGGTTATGTGACAAAAAATAGAGAGGTAAGGATACCAAGAGAAACGGATATTGGAAGCAGGTAAGATATGCTGTAACACTACAGGTATTGGTTTTCATTGCTCATTAAAGCAACATGAAAACGCAAAGTATAGAATAAAAATTTTGCATTCAAAAGGCGTGTGTGGGTGCCACACACCACTAAAATCTGGTGTTTGGTTCATGCCCTTCTCCGATGTAGAATTTTGGCTGAATCGCAGAAGCCTTGAAAGACGCAGAGAGCACGTCTGTCTCCCTGGATAGTTGTATCATGGTCATCACTGTAGTTCTAGAGTGTTGAGCATTTCTTCTTCCTATATCTCACAAATAAGTCCACACAAAAGCTAATGAAAGCTGTCTCTGAGCAAACACACTTTAATAAGGAAAGATTTATGGAACAGCAAAGTGTTATCTCACTAAGCTATACAAAGCTTGCATCTCATTTCAGTAAGTTTTTTTTAGAAGTACAATATTATACAGACCTACCATTAAAATATTATTTGTGGATAACTATACTGGAAGAGTTAGGAGTCATTTAAGTTACTAGTTTAATGTTGTTAAGGTAACTGGATTTTAAGCAGTGGGTTTTCTTTAAGATCAACACTTCCATATCTGAATTGTCATCATGTGCTCCCCAGGAGACACTTAATATAGATTCTGTATGTAAATAAGGTTGAGCACATTTTAGAAATATAAACTGAAGACCATCTTGGATGTGTTTTCTTTAGTTATTCACTTTTGGAGTGGACAAATTAAGAAAGCTGCACATGTTAAGCAACTTGCATCAAACACTTTACAATTAGTTCTCACAACCTCCACATAAGATCATGGAGGTAAACAGAAGGGAAGTGACTTGCCCAAAATCACATAGCAAGTCAGTGGCAAGGGAGGAATAAAGACTAAGGGCTGTCAGAAACTTCAGCAGAACCGGAATTATGTTAACTTCTTGTCCTACACAAGCATATCAAATTGGTTACAGCAGGAATCTAGTTACTAACTCCTTGGTTTTAGTCTCAGCTCCGCCACTGATTCACTATATGGTTTGAAGCATGTCACTTCATCTCTGTGCCTCAGAGTTAAGGAGCTATGCACATACAAAGTATTATTAAACCATGTAACATCCCCCGGGATGCAGACAGGGCTGTGGACACCCTACCTGGCCATGTGCTGCAGAAGTCCCCCATACAGCACTGTCAGGCTCCCATGGCTCAGGTGCCTTTTCACCTCCTGCTTGCAGCAGAGACACCAGAAGAGTTGTTCATGCTCCCCTGCGTCATACTTCACGACCACTGCATTTTTAATCATCTTCCGAGCCAACTGCACCTGATTGAAGGAGGGAAGAGAAGCGAATTAGCTGGTGTTTACCAAATTTTTGAAAGCGGAGCCTCTTTACAAAAATTGAACGAATCATGGCCCCTACACTCCCATCGTCTGCTTGAAAAGGGCTATGCCTTTTAATGTATACATCTTTGTCTCATGCTCCTCCACCCAGCTAGTCCTCTGAACTCTCATCTCCCCTTCCCCCATACACTTAGTTAATAAAAGAAAAGGAGTACTTGTGGCACCTTAGAGACTAACCAATTTATTTGAGCATGAGCTTTCGTGAGCCACAGCTCACTTCATCAGATGCATACCGTGGAAACTGCAGCAGACTTTATATATACACAGAGAATATGAAACAATATTCAGAGGTATTGTTTCATATTCTCTGTGTATATATAAAGTCTGCTGCAGTTTCCACGGTATGCATCTGATGAAGTGAGCTGTGGCTCACGAAAGCTCATGCTCAAATAAATTGGTTAGTCTCTAAGGTGCCACAAGTACTCCTTTTCTTTTTGCGAATACAGACTAACACGGCTGTTACTCTGAAAATAGTTAATGTTGATGTTTAGGCTTTGTCTTCACGGCAGAAAAAGATGTTGTTTACATGGCGATAGCTAAGGTGAGATACCTATCTCTACGTAAACAAGTGGTGACAAGGCCCAAGTAGTTTTTACATCAATGTCAACCTTATATCCGCCATGTGGGATTTACATCAACTAGCTACATCCAGGTAAAAACTACTGATGACTCTAACAGACTTTTATATCAACATAGCTATCTCAACATAAAAACAAACTTTTTCCCCCGCAATGAAGTCTAAGGCTCTGTCTACACCACACAGTTTTTCACAACCTGGCTGTGTCGCTACAGCCATGCCGCTAAAAGTCGCACAGTATAGTTGCTGTTTGTCGGTTTTCCTGCCGACAAAGTGCTGTTCACACTGGCGCTTGTCGTCAACAAAACTTTGTCCTTCGAGAGGAGTGTTTTCTTAACACCTCAAAGACAAAAGTTTTGTGGTTCAACTGCCAGTGGCATAGCTTTAGCCTTTGACTGACATTGGCATAAGTAGCCACTGAAATGAAGAGGGCTGGTCACATCTCAGAATTAGTGGTTTGGGTGGCCAAACTCTGTTGGACATCTCTGCATCATTTACACTCACTTCACATTTTGGATCTTTTCTTCACAATCAAAAAAGTTAGAAACTTACTTTAAAAAAAACCCTCAGAAAGGTGGGCTAAGGGAGAATGGCAGTGTCTGGTTACACCCTTGTGGCGCGTCTCCCACCCCTGGAGGCCCACAGTCCATGCTCTGGGAAATGCTGACTTAGTTGCCACCAAAGAGAAGTTGTGTGAAGCCCAAGCACCTCTATTATTTCACATTTAGCGTGCCTGACAGATCCGCAATGTTTGAGCCTCATATTTCCTGATGGGGAAGCAGAGACACAGGGAAGAGACGTACCGCACTCCAGGTCAAACTGTGAGCTGGGGACAGAACCCAGGCGTCCTGGCTCCCCGCCCCCTCCCGCTCGACGGCGCGGCTCCACACCCCAAGCTCCCTTGTATCCCAGCAGGCAGCCCCCAAGCGCGGGCAGCAGCTCCCTGCCCAGCTACTGGAGAGGCAGCGGGAGTGCGGAGGCTCCCGGCTCTCACCTTGGCCTGCAGGCGGCCGAGCGCCTCCCGGAGCCGTCGCTGGTGGCTAGCGCTGTAGAGGTGGCGCCGACCCACAAAGGCGGTGAGGTGGCAAAGGGGGCAGTAAAATACCCCCATGGCTGAGCTAGGAGCCCGGCCCGGCGACCGCCGCCATCTTAAGGCGCCTGCCTCGACCGACGACTCTGTGCGTAGCGATCGTAGAGGAGGGAGCAGCGAGCACGCGCGCCCACCCCATCGTCTGGTTCCCGCCCACACTGCGCCACCGGACGCGAGTCCACACAGACTCCTTACGCAGGCCCACGGCCCGGCCGGGCGTCGACCTTCCCGCCTCAGGGGCTGCGCTGAGGCTTGGAGCGTGAGGCTGGCTTCCAGGCTGGGTGCCAGGATGGGAGTGTGTGAGGGAAATCCCACAGGTTACCACTCATAGAGTCAGGGAGTCTCTGGTCAGTTAATGGAGGCTGAGCTCACATGGAATTTCACCCAGGAATTCCCGCCTCCAGCCTATACAAATTGTGCTTGAACTAGAACATATTTTTAAAGAGACATCAGCATTGATCCACCACATCTCTTGGTAAGTTGATTCCTGAGATCTTCTCCCTCCTCTGCTTGTGGCCTTGGTCAGATCACTTCTTTCTGCACTGCACTGTAGAATGGATAATGCTGTTCCCCTACCGCTCATGGAGGTTGGGAGGCTTCATTCAGTGATGTGACTAAAGCCTCATCTGCACACAGAAGTTGGCTGCATAGATTTAAACTGATTTACTCACATCAGTCCAAAGCCTGAGGTGGACCCTCCTAACCTCGTATAAGAGTGGCGTATTTTGGATTAGTTCAAACCTAGTCTAGTTGACTGAAGCTAACCCGAAATACGTATGGTAAAATGAATCCACGTAGCCTTTTGCAGTAGTTTAACTAAACTGGTCCACAAATCACACCTTTAGTTAAACCAGTGCCACTTTCTCATCCAGGCATTTTTGAAACTCTTGGACAGAAGGCACTACAGAGGGGCAAAGCATTATTTTATTTATTCATTTCCACCAAATGTGCTCTCAGCACTTGCACACGCTTTATTAGTTTACTCGAAAACACAAAGAAAAAAAATATTTTCCATTTTAAATGACTTGCTTCTCTATAGCTTATTTTTCTCAGTGTGGTTTGACTGCGCAGCACTATTGTATTCATTGCTCTTGTTTGTAGTGTTTTCCTACCCTTTGTAAAGCAAAGTGGTTTATATTTCAGGCCCAGATCCTGGAAATTATCCTGCATGAAAGGACACTGGTACCCACACAGAGCTCTGTTGAAGTCATTGGGGCTCTGCATGGTGTAACCTGCAGGATCGTGGCCTTAGTCAGGAAATCAATATAAGACAGCATTCCTGAGATCTTAAGTAAAATTTTCAAACATGCATAAGTGACATAGGCACATAGGAGCCTAAGTCCCATTGACCTGAAAGTCAGTTTTAAAAATTGGACATAGGCCGAGTCTACAGCAGAAAAGTTTTGCTAGTATAGCTACACTGGCCAAATCCTCCTAGGGTAGATGCAGGTTATACCACCAGAAAAGTGCTTTTGCTGGTATAACTTACATTAATTAGGTGAGCAAATTAAGGCCTTGTCTACACTATAAAAGGATTGCCAGTATAGCTACATCAGAACAGTTCGTTATACCAGCAAACCCTCCTAGTTTACACACAGCTTATACCAGTTTCCCAATCAATATAAGCTATACCAGGGTTCAAAAACGAACCAGATAACTTCGGAGGATAGGTCCATCAATGGCTGTTAGCCAGGATGGTCAGGGATGCAACCCCATGCTCTGCGTGTCCCTGGCCTCTGAGTGCAAGAAGCTGGGAGTGGATGACGGGGGACGGATTACTTGATGATTGCCTGTTCTGTTCATTCCCTCTGAAGCACCTGGCATTGACAGGATACTGGTCTACATGGACCATTGGTCTGACCCAGTATAGCTGTTCTGACACTGGCAAAAGCATTGTTTTCTGATAAAAGTGCATCTTCTCTAGGGTTTATATTGGCATAGATATGTCAGTAAAAAAATCACACTGCTAACTGATATCACTTTGTCAGGAAAAGTTTGTCGTGTAGACCTTACCTAAGCTGTACTGGCAAAAGCACTTTTTTGCTGGTATACCAATGTCTACACAAGGGACAAGTCTATACTACAAACTTTTGCCAACATAGCTGTGTTGGTTAAGGGTGTGATGAGGTGTGGTCTACAGTTGACATAGTTGTGCCAACAAAAGCCGCTAGTGAAGATGCTTTTTCTGGTATAGCTTATTTTGGGATGCGGGGGTGGGACAATGAAGAGGTGGCTGACATGGCTATACCAACAAAAGCACAGTTTTTCCAGTAAAAACTAGCTGGAATTTTCAGTGGATCAAGAAGTTGGGGAAAAAAAATTATTTCAGGTCTAACAATACATTTAATTTCGGGGTATTCCCCCCCCCCTTTTTTTTTTTTTAAATAAAAGCAAAGGAAATGACATTTGGAACAAAGGGCTAGATTCACAAGTGGACTTCCATTCACAAAACCCCAGAAGAAAAGGTAATGGTGGTGGTGGTGGTGTACTATTTATACCCAATGGGTAAGCTACTCACCTGGATAGGAGAGACCCAAGTTTGATTCTCTGGGCTGAGCAAGGACTTAAACCTAGGTCTTTTCCCATTCCAGGTGAGCGTCCTAACCACAAGGCTTTTGAGTATTGGGGAAGGGGGACCTCTAATTTTCTCCTGTTGAAGCTGTTCCACTTTGTATTAAATATTCATTGAGCCAGAGAGAGAAAAGGCAGGAGAATGACTCTAGCCTCCTGGCTAGGGCACTCACAGGGTGTGGTTGAGGGACACTGGTTCCAGTCCCTGCTTCAGTGAATATTTAATTATTTATACAAGGTGGAATGGGTTCAGTAAGGGAGATTGAGAGAACCTCTGCCCTAGAATAGCTCTTGGGGACTAGGTCACCTCCCTTTCCCTGAGAGGGGGGAGACCTCGGTTCAAGTCTCTGCTCCAGCACACAGATTCAAAGAGAGATATCCTGCATCACTAGTTGAATGCCCTGATCACTGGGCTAATGTGTATGGGGGCCACTATAATAGTTTTGTGACTGTCACCTAAATGTTGGAGTTAGGTGTCCAAGTCCCCTTGTGAATCTAGTGCAAAAAACCAGTATTTCATCGTGAAAATGTCAAGATGAACCATTTTGACATGGGGGGATCGGGGGGAGAGGAAGAATCTTTTTTTTTTTTTTTTTTTTTTTTAACCAAAACAATTAGCCAAAATCAACACAAATTTGCAAAATGTTTTGATCTTCCTGAATCTGCATTCTTTGATGAAAAAAGTTTTGGCCAAAAGATGTTACCCATGTCTAATCACATCTCTTCGCACCCCTGAGCAATGTAGCTATGCTGGCTTAACCTGTCATGTAGAATTGGAGTATGTCCACTCTACAGCCGCAACAGCAGCACAGTTATGTGGCTGCAGTTCTGCTGCTAAGGCATAGGTGCTTTCTACATCAACAGAAGGGATTCTTCTGTCACTGTAGGTAATCCACTTCTCCAAGAGGCAGTAGCTAGCCTCTGTACCAGGAGTTAGGTTGACCTGTGGTTGTCAGGGTGCAAAATTTTTTACAGCCCTGAGCAACATAGCTAACTTGACATAAGTTTTAGGTGTAAATAGGCCCTTGCCTTAGTCATTGAGATCCAGATCCTCTGAGATAGTTAGGCACATAACTCCCATTGAAATTGATGGAAGTTAAGCATCTAAATACCTTTGAGGGCTGGGCCCTAGGCGTTATTGACATTTTTAACCTTTATCTTTAACTGTCTTAAAAGGAATTTCTCCATGTTCAGTAGCATTTTGATCAGTGCTGATGTTTAGCTTTTTCTTTCCAAAATACAACACATAGAACAGCCACAATTTTCACATGTGACTGCAAAGTATATTGTAATATTCTCTATGGGTGCTGCTTTGTATAAAATAATGTTATTGATTAAAATAAATAAATAAATAAGGTCTTGATCCTGCACACACTGAAGTAGTTGAGTAAATTTACATGTGAGTAGTCTCAGTTAATTTATGGAGAGTGACTACTCATCTGTGTAAAGTTACTTACATACTTAAGTACTTGCAGGCTTGGGACCTAACTAAGGCCTGGTCTACACTAGGAAATTAGGCTGGTATAATAGGTTGCTCAGCGCTGTGAAAAATCCACACACCTGAGCAATGCAGTTATAGCAACCTAGCCCCCCAGTGTAGATGGCACAAAGTTGATGGGGGGAGTTCTGTCAACCAAGCTACCGCTTCTCAGGGAGATGGTTTATCTTCACCAACAGGAGAACCCCTCCTACCCACGTAGGCAGCATCTTCACTGAGGCGGTGCAGTTGTAGTGGCTTATATGTAGACAAGTCTCACAACCAGTCTGTGACGTAGGTAAGTAGTTTCCTGGACCCAGATTCTCAAAGGCCTAATTTCTGGAAATTAGGCACCTAAATACCTTTGAGGATCTGGGCTAGAGAGCTTGTATATTTGCTACATAGTTACTTACACCTGCCAAGTAGAGGTTTACATATATTAATAAATGTGGAGGCTTAATTAATTTGATACTTCTGTAACTCTTTGAAATCTCTGGGTGAGACACTATGGTCAACAATACAATGCTATCTTTCTCTATTAATTCCTTTCACATATCTTTATAATTTCTAGATCAGCAAAAAGGGAACATGTCTAATCTGAGGGGTTCTCAGCCTTGGAAAAAATGGGAATCCCTGCTGTAAGCAGTCATTTTTCAAAGTAACTTTAACAAGCCTGTTAATTGGTATTTAAAGGTGCCAATGAGAGGGGAGTCAATCACTGCCTTACTAGCTACTTTCCCATATAAAAAGGATCAAAATGATGATGATTGGTGGAGAGAATTCAGGCTAACAGCTTTCCTTTGTCTGTAGTCATGTGCTCTTTATTTTTTAAAAGCTGTTGATTTTATTTGTTCCCTTGATGAAAAATGTATTTAAACTTCAAAAACAAAAAGGCTTGGGAAAACCTTCATTTAAAAAGTGGCCTTGAGAATTGGAATATGGCTCAGGAACTTGAACTGGCTACTACCACTGATCAAGTTGATGAAGGTAGGAAACAAATGCTCAGCATCTCATTTATGTAAATATAGTTTGCATTTTTTTATATGATGTTTCTTATACTCAAAGAATAAGATAACTAGCTATTGTTACTTCAGGGACTATTCAAGCCAGTAAATATAGCTGTTACATGAATCAAGAGTAGTTCTGGACTTCCTCATTAGAACCTGTCATATGAGATGCTGGGCATCTGTGAATTATTGGGGATCATGGGTGCAGTTTGTTTTCTTCACTTGCCTGGAGTAATCTACGAAAGTTTAATTAAAAAAAAAAAAGTTGCTAGAAATAAAGTTATTTGAATGAATTTAATGTTAATTGTAATTAAGTTAACTTATTTTAAGGAAGATCATTAATACTATAGCTTAGTTTTTTTTATTAGCATTTTGTAAAATCTCTTATGTTGTCTCATGACTCTCTTCATATTTATATATAAATAACTATAAACCTTCCTATGCAACTTGTGCAGGAAAATCAATAAGGAGACTGGTTACCCTATCTTTATTATCCCATTTGTACAGAGATATGGGTAACCAAGCAACATACAGCCTGTAGAGGGAAATATAACTTTACGTGCTTCCAGGTAGCAACAAATTTTATTCCTTGAACTTGGATGAATAAGAAAAGAAAATACTTAACAGGACAACAATCCTCTAAATCTGTTAGCTAACTGAAGTTCCTACAGACAGAGGAGAAAACCTCAGGACTAAATATTATTACCACAGGAGCCAGGACTTTCCAGTCCTTTCTCAACACTCAGTGATTTGCTGTATCGCCTTGGGCAGATCATTTCAACTGTCATGCGCCTCTGTTTCCCCACTGTGAAGCAGAGATGATATTTAATTTTCACAACCCATATGAAAGACATCTAATGATTGTACAGAATTTTTATGATTAAAATAACATAAGCAGTAAGCTACAAAATCCTTTTTCTAGAATTAATCTTCTCTGAACAGAAACTCTACTGCAGCCTTAACTATGGAGTAGCTCCTGCTCCTCCATAAAACGGACACCCACAGCTGAAGTCTAGTCTGTTATCTATCACTGTAACAATGACCTTTAGAACACAGCTTAACTTCACTAGACTTTGGGAATCTCTACCAGTTGCACTGCTATGGATATAGCTCCTTTTGTAGGAGCATTAACGTAGATATGGCATAAGCAGCTGCTGGCACTTTACCACCATGTATTGTATCGGCCTCCTTGCAGCAGGATTAGACAACAAGACACTGGTGTGGGGTTTTGTTTTGGTTTGGTTTATTTGGGCGGATGTATGGGTGGTTTGTTTTTTTGGATTTTAAACATTTTATTCCAGCATGTGTCTAAACAGGTGTTTCCACTATTGCTCTTAATAGTGGAGCTGTTGCCCAAAAGTCTGGTGTAAGCATTTTTCATAAGCTTCTTTTCCATTTTGCTCACATGCACCCCCTGAAAAAATACCTGCTAATCTGATGGCCTATCTTAATATGACTTTGTCTTGTGAGGTAAAAGGCTTTTCAGTATCTAAGCTTGGTTAGCTCCCTCCTGTCTAACCCAGGAGTGGCCAACTTGTGGCTCCAGAGCCAAGTGCGGCTCTTCAGAAGTTAATATGCGGCTCCTTGTTTAGGCACCGACCCCTGAGCTGGAGCGACGGGCACCAACCTTCCAATGTGCCGGGGGTGCTCCCTGCTCAACCCCTGGCTCTGCCACAGGCCCTTCCCTCCCCCTCCCTCTCCCCTGAGCCTGCAGTACCCACTCTCCTGCACCACCACCACCACCCCCCCCTGCCCCACATGCCATCGGGAGGGAGGGGGAGGCGCTGATCAGTGGGGCTGCCAGTGGGCTGGAGGTGCTGGGAGTGGGGGCGGGGGGTGCTGATGAGGGTGCTGCTGACCTATTACTGTGGCTCTTTGGCAATGTACATTGTTAAATTCTGGCTCCTTTTCAGGCTCAGGTTGTCCACGCCTGGTCTAACCAGTGGCAACCTAGAATTCTCTGTCAGAATTGGTAGGCTGACTCCAGGTGGTGCTTCAGCAGAGCTAGTGAGGTTAAGGCATCAGGCAGGTGCAAGTTTGATTGATAGGTGTGATATGTTCTTAATTTTAGGGGCTTTTTTTTGGTTTGTTCTTTTGTCTTTGCCTGTGGACCAGGTACGGAAAAGGATCTCGGCGAATACTTTCTACATGAGCCGTACAAGTATCGTTGGAGCAACTCTGTCACAAGAGAAGCAGTCCAGCCCCCTCTAGCCAAGGAGCAAGATGGCAAGTGATGACTATGGGTTGTGTAGAGTAGGAATATTGGCAGGGTTTCCTACACAGCATGGCTCATGTGGTTGGGTTGGCAATGTTAATGAGGGTGGGCAGGGTAGAAGGATACTGTGGAGTCATGCACTAGCTAGTGCACTGATACTCAGACTGAGGCTTGGGAGCTGCAAGTGTCTCTCTAATGTGTCTCTTGGAGCTCTTTGCAGCACGTGATCTTAAAACACTGATTTAATTATTAACCAATCACGATGCTTTTACTGTTAACCAGTTATAGAATTCTTGGTCATTTTGCTGTGAGAAAATCTACTATAATTAAAAATAGTAAATAAAACAATGAATTCACACTACTGTGGCTCTTTTCGGTTATGCTGATTGCTCATTTGGGTCCTGAACCACTGAAATCTGAGTATCACAGAGCTAGTGCATATGTACACCATGCTTCCTAGTGCACGGAATGTCAGATTTGATTAAGTGTGTGACAGTTGCCTTCTGGTGGCGACACCCTATTGAGTCAAAGTCCCAGTACTCTAGCTCACAGGGAGTCTCCTCTAGTTCGTGATAGGACTGTAGTTTTGGATTTGGAGATACTGTTGCCTAATGAGCTGTCCAAAGGAGCTAAGCAGCTTACAAAGGGGAGGAGGGGGGAACCCCACACAACTAACTTCAACAAAAGCACAGCTTCGCTGGAGTGATCGGTCATCTTTGTTTCCACAGAATCTGATGTGCAGCCACACTTGTGGATGTGGGTGAACCCCAACCTGGTTTGCTCCATAACAGGATACCCCAATAAGGGAATCCCAGGAAAACCAGTGCATTCAGTAGCTCCTGCACCCAAGGCGGCTGTTAGAAAACCTACTTCAGTAAAACCAAGGCCCCAAGTAGCTGCTGCCCTACAGACTTCCTCTGGACAATGTGTTTCAGTGTCCCCAGTAACTGCTGCACCCAAGGTCTCCGCTAGAAAATATAGTTCAGTAAAGGCAGTGACCCTCGTCACTGCCCTGGAGACTTCTCCTGTTGCCTCTGTTTCCAAGCCCCCATTGGCTGCTGCTGGTGCTGTGATCCTGCAGGCTTCCACAGTCAAGAAAGTTCCCAGAAAACTAGTGTTCCCTGTATTATTGGCAACTGTTGCACCCAAGGCTTCTACTCCAGTAAAACCAGTACCTCCAGTAGCTGCTGCACACAAGGCTTCTAATAGAAAACATGCTTCAGTAAAGACAGTGCCCCCAGTAGCTGACACCATGCAGATTTGCACACAAACACAGGAAAAAACCATGTCCCTGGAAGCTGCAGCACTTGAGGACTCTTATCAGAAACCAGTCTTAATTGACTCCAAGCAACTCTGTCCCAAGGAGGAGATGCTACTGTGCTCCAGCAAAGCAAAGGTATGTTACATGGGCTTCATGTGCACTGAACTTCCAGAACTGTGTGGCCTACTGTTATTTTGGAGGCTGCTGGCTCCTGATCTTCTCACTAGCAGCAGCATCAGAGGAGCTAGTGGTAGTGCATCTGTGCAATTGAGAGGGAGCAAACAATAGGAGACCAAGCTCCTGCAGTAAGACTCTCCTGCTTTTAAAGGTCAGTCTTATTCCAGTGTTGCGGCAGGCTGTCTTAACTTATTTGTGTCACTGTAGGTGCAGCTGCAGAGAATCACACAGTTATTGAGTGAGGAGGAGATCTCTTCTACTTGTAACTATTTCTGAAACTTGTCAGAGTGCTGAGAGCAGAAGATAGGTGCTCTCTTCTGTGGTGCGGGTGTATCAATAGATAAAGGTGCAAATGGAACTCAGGCACTAGTCATTGTGATCAAACCCCCAGCCAGCCCTCTACCTGGGAATTGAAGGAGTATGCCAAGAACTGTACAAAGCTCCTAACTCACTGGTCTCCTATCTCATAGACCTAGGGCTTGCTATAGTGAACTCATCCTTTGGGTTTAGTTTGAGTCTGACAGCCCCCTGCTCTAACAAAACTAGCTAGCAGTGCAGTACCCTTTTTGGAGGGGAAGAGGTCTAGAGAGGAAATTCTTTCCTGATCCCCATAGCAATCTTATCTCCTGAAACAGGTGTTGGTTACATCTTTCTCATGATATTTGAAAGGCACTTACTGACCTTATAGGGCCCAGAGTTGGATGGATGGTGAAGTGTGGGCAAGAAATCAGGGAGGGCTCTGCACTTCCTGCAGCTTTCAGAAGGGAGAGGGTAAATGACTGGTAGACTCAGATTCTGATACTTTATGCCAAGCTTGGAAGGTGTGCATGTTTTTGACCTCCACCATTTCATTACTGAGGAATCTCAAATTTAAATGATCATGTGGAAACTGAGGGAAGGGGAGGGACATGTGAGGAACCTTCTGTTAGTAGTTCAAGGGACACAAGCAGCCAATGTCTCTCCCTGTACTGTAGCTGCAGGGTGACATCACTGATCAACTGCAGGTGTCTATGGTTGGTGAGCTCCTGCCAGCCAACAAGCAGTGTCCAGCTGTCAGTCAGAACAAAGCATCAGCAACGTACAGTCAAAGCATTTATTTTTGTTATCTTACCCTTCAACTTGCAGCCAGGGTACAGCCATTAGATTCTTGGCCAAAGGGCTGCATTGGAAACTTGCCTTGTCTTCACTGGCCTCTTCTCCTCTTGCGCCCCCACCCCCATATCCCATTAAAACTTTCCATTTGCTAACATAAGTGCAGATGCTAGAGTTGCAGCTCTAGTGTGCCCCACCTTACAGGGAAACTAACCAGCTTGGTGTCTTTATATTCTTGATACTTCCATTCTGGCTATGATGGACAATAAAACCTGATCTTCTTGGGTTCAGTCTCGCCACAAAACTACCCACTCTTCCTCTTACTTTTGCAGCGCTGAGATTGATATGACCTGTGACTCCCACAGCCCCAGTGACCTGGATGACTTGACACCTGCCCTTCATCTCTTCTTTTGGCTAAATGATGCTGACTTCAAAATGACCTTTGCCAGCAAGAGGCTGCTGAAGATGGGCTTTGTGTGGAAAGCAACCCAACCTTCTTCTCACTCTCATATGGAGAACAAGTCAAATGCCACTTGAGTGCAGCCATATTATGCCCCCGTTTCCACAGAAATTCTGGGCTCCTGCTGACTTCAATGGGTGTGGGTGGTGCTTGACACCTGTTTCAGACTGTGTTTGAGGGCAGGTCTGAATAGTTTTGGTTTTGTTAAATCTGTGCCAATTTAGTTAAAAGGGTTCAATACCCTATTCATTTTGACCTAGCTTGCAGTAGTAAAACTTCTAAATTGTGCTGTCCACACTAGGGTGTTGAACTGATCTAACCTGTTTCTTTTTTCCCTGCAATGTGATCTAGTTAAATTGGTGCCAAAACTGATGTAGACAAGCCCCAGGTAGTCCTTCTACCTGTCCTCTCTTAGGGAGGAAAGCTGCCACTGTGCTGGCTGGCACTACAAGTAGGGATCCCCTTGCTAGGGATCAAATAAAGCTACTTTTTTTTTTTAAAGTCACTTTAGAATAAAGCTTAAGTCTGTATCAGCTATGAGCTTGCCAGGCATCTATTAAAACTTCAGTTTCCTTTTAATGCTGTATTTCTAATTCTTTAAGCGATCCTTTCTGTAGCCTGTTCTTGTATCCCGCTCTGGCTCCTTCCAACCAAACTCAAAGTGCTTTTGTTACAAATGTCAAGTCTTTCACCTCTGGCATAAGAACAGAGTCACCTCTGTGCCTTATCTGTAAGCTGGAGTAAAAGTAACTTGTCTGACATCATGCATTATATCTGTGGCAGAGCTAGAAATAGTGTCCAGATATTTAGTCCTGTGCTTAGCCAACAGGTCCTTGCTCTACCTCTTGAAGGGTAGTTGCTTGTGAGGTTGTCAGGCACTAGATCCAATTTAGGCCTGCAGTTTCATGAATAGCTAAACAAATCAAACCTCTAGCATCAGCAAAAATGGTCACTGCCAAGGACATGAAATCCCCACCCCAGGTAAAGCATTGTACAGCTACCAGCTGCATGATCAGAATAGGGGAGTTAGGATATAGGAATAGATGATATATTGGTTTATTTTATAGTAAATTCTAAATTTTTCCTAGTGGAAAGAGGATCAACCTCTACCTACTGGCACTCAGAGTAACATTAGCCACTTTCTGCTAAGCAAGCATTTTTGTGAGAGAAGGGTGCTAAAGGAAGGGAAGAGCTTTTCAACAAATCCTCCCCTCTGACTTCTGCTCTTCCTCTTGCATGGATCTTTGCTGACTACTCTTAATCAGGAATATGTGCAACAGCTCCTGCTGCATCTGACTGGGGTAGAAACCACCCCTCCTGTAGAGACTGCTTGCTAAGTTTGCCCGCAACTCTTGTGCAGATTTAAGAGGCAAAACATTACTTTTGAATGGGCTTTCAGGGTCCTGCTGTACTAGAGCATTGGTCAAGCTCATTCTTATGGCTCAGTCAACTGAAAAATCAGCTTGAGCACTCTCCCTTGTGGTATGGGTGTGATTTGCTCATGTTCCTCTCTCTTTTTGTGAGGTCTGCCTGACTGTTGAAACAGTCACTTGTTTATGTAACATCCAGTTTCAGCTGTACCAGTAAACTTCTTGCTTGCAAGACTCTACAGTAGGGAATAAGAGGGGCCTATCCTAGACTAACAACAGTTCACCTTTGCTGTCGCGTGCTCACTGGGGACTGAAAGCATGATCCTCTCTAGGGACTGGCAGTTAAGTGCTCACTAGACTCCTAAAAGATGAGTGGTGGCAGTGGGAGAACAGAAATCATTGTCAGATTATACAAGAAGAGGATTAAGCCTACCATAGAACTGCTTCTGTTGGAAAGGGAATTCATTTGTGGGGCACTAGGAAGTGCAAGTGTCTTAGTTGCATGGGAGGCCTTGCTCCTGATGCCTTAAACCTCTCTAAAAAACAGGCTCTGTGCAGTACCCCTCCCTACCTCTCGCACCAAATTTTTTATATATAGATTAAATCACACTTTAAGGTTCCATTTACAACTCACTGACTCCAAATTTTAGCATGTTACAGATAGCATCTGATGTTAGCCTAACCCTATTAGTAGGTATTACAGGTAAACAACCTAGACACCTGTTGGACTCTGAACAATTTATTAAAATACCTTATAAATGAAATAGTCAAATAAGTGACCAGTTTTCTCTAGTTTAAGTGGCTGCTGTCTGATTAAAAAATAGTTCTTGCTGTGTTACTTTAACAACTGAGATCAAACTAAGCCAGTCTTGTCATCTTGTTTGGTTTCTGCCTTTCTTAATGCAGGCATTTAGCACCAACTGTTTCTAGGCAGTGCCAGTATGTAGACTGGATATATTGCAGAGGGCTAGGGTTTTATGATCCATTCTGCCTGTGTTAGAGGAAGCAGCAGTTGTGATGTTAAATAAGACAAAAGCTGCTGTATTGACAATGTAAAGAATCAGAGCTGCCAGAGGGGTTTAGTTTAAAAAAACAAATGTTTTTACTGCTTTATAATGAAGGCCTGAGTGTGTGTTTTTGTTTGTTTTTTTTTTTAGCTTTAGAAATACCAGGAATGGAATGTCTGGTTCCATTCTGGCTCCCTTATTAAAGTAAAGGTGTGTGGCAGGCAATCTGTGTTAGAGCAATCAGCTTGTGGATTGGGGGAGAGACTTTAACAAAGACCTCATTTCTCCCCAGCATTCAGTAGGCTTTAGTATTAAATAACTAAACAAGTAACAAACTCCCTTTCCCCTCAATTGCTACAGCTTTTTTGCTCATGTCACATCATTGTTTCCCTGTCTGAGATATGATCTATGTTTAAATAACAGAATTCAGCCTCTCTTGTCAAGAGGCAGGAGAACAATAACACAGTTTTCACCTTATCCCCTCCCACCCCATTTAGGGTCATTTTTGTGTCTCCTAGCACTAGGATTGAAAAGAAGTTTTGGTGTGGTCTTGTTTTGTGTGCATATTTTAAAAAAAAAAAAAAAGACTCTGGGGCTAGTCAACTGGAACTTCAACAAAATAAAATGACAATGTCTTTGGGATCTTTAAGTGGCTGCAGTGGAATGTCTGAACTCTGCTCTAGCTCTTACTGTCTGCTTCATGTTTCATGGTGTTTGGGATTTTTTTAATAGTTCAACTGCCCTTAGTGCTTTTTACCTTTAGCATACTTTACACAACATTAAGTGCAGAATGAGAATAAGGAATTTAAAAGATAGACTTTACCCCAGTCTTCTTGTACAGGGGAAAGAACATTTTGCACAGAAGCAGCTGAGAAATTGCTGTTAGAGTAAAGGCCCTGAGATTCCCAAGATTATGCTAAAGCTTCCTGTAATCTTCCCTCAAACATAACCAACTCTGACCAGCGGCAGCGAGTGGATCATGGACAAGATAGCCACTCAAACTGCTGAAAGGGGGAAAACATAGAAGTCAAGAGGACCAGATTTTCCTACTACCCCATACTCTCTAGTGACAATCCTTTAGCTGAGGCTCCCTCTTAAAGTATTTGAGAGACAAAGCCTGCCCAGACCAAGCCATTGTGGGGGGAGGTAGGCAGCAGGTCTGACCCAGCTCTTTCTGATTAGAGGTCTGAGTTCCTAGAGTTTCCATTCACATCTAGGGCTCCCTTCTGCGATTGCTTGGAAGCTGACTGTAGTAACTCAGGAGGAAATAAGCTGCTTGGGAACCACATGGTCCTTATCTCGGGGGCAGCAGGGATCAGAGACTGAACAAAGATTGCATCTGTTCTGCAACAAGAGAGAAAGAAGGTGGTTTGATGGCTGAGCCTGGGCCATGAACCAGGTTCTGGCTCTGCAGCATAAGAGGGTTAAGCAGCATTCCACCACTATTGCTATCTGTGTCCTGATCTCAGGATCACTCAGCCACCAATGAGAGCTTGTCCCAACAATTTAATACTTCCATTCTGATTTTCATTGGCCAAGTATGTTATTTAGTATCAGGTAGAGGATAGATTTCTTAAGCAGCCAGGAGAATAACCCTGCTCATAGTTGAATCTCTCAAGTACTTTTTTTTTTTTTTCAAATGTGCCTCTAGGCTCCTAAGCTTGTCCCCCCACAGCCATGTGTAGATCTTAGGCATCCACATTAAAATTGGCTGGCCAGAGCTATAAGGATAGCACCACTTAATACCATCTGGGTCTCTTAGTCTAAGGCATGGGAATGGTCCCTGGCACTGTTCTGCAGTGATTCCTTTCACTGGCCTAGGCACCTGCAGTCCTGGTCTCCAAAGTGCAACCCCACTCCATCATCCTCAGCAACCAGTAACACCCTCAGCAGCTTGTGAAGTACCTCATTCAGTGCTGGAAATAACTCAGCTATGAGCTTTCTAATCTTTCCATGAATGAAGTTTCAAGGGCGGGGAGAGAGAGAGGAATAATTTTCAGAGAGGAGTGACCAGGAGCATTTCTATAATTCAAAAGGGAAAAATCTTACCCCTCTTCTCCTCTGGCCTAGGTTACAGCTAAATGAGGCACAGAGCCACCCATACTTGTAAGGGCTCCGCCCTAGAAGATCCATCATCTTCAGTCATCCAGTCTAGCCCTCTGTATTTTCTCCTTCCCCTGGTCTGTCCACACATATACTCAGGGGTGAGCTGGAGCTGGTTCACAATGGTTCGCTAGAACCGGTTGTTAAATTTAGAAGCCCTTATAGAACCGGTTGTTCCATGAGGGACAACCGGTTCTAAAAGGGCTTCTAAATTTAACCGGCCCAAAGTGGCACCTTAGGCGCCGACTGCACGGGTGCTCCAGGGTTGGAGCACCCAAGGGGAAAATTTGGTGGGTACAGAGCACCCACTGGCAGCTCCCCGCCCCACTCACTGGCCCCAGCTCACCTCTGCTCCGCCTCCTCCCCTGAACGCGCCACCCCACCCAGGCTTCCCGTGAATCAGCTGTTTGCACGGGAAGCCGGGGCAGGCTGAGAAGCAAGCGGCAGCTTCCCGCTCAGGCCCAGGGAGGCTGAGGTGAGCTTGAGCGGTGGGGAGAGGGGTGCAAGGAGGGCTGCTGTGCCGCAGCAGGTAACCCGGGGGGGGGGGGTAGGGGGGGGAGCGCGCAGGGGAACCGCTCCCCACCCCAGCTCACCTCCGCCACCCTCTGGCTGAGCAGGAAGCTGCGGCCTGCTTCTCAGCCCTCCCCAGCTTCCCGCCAAACAGCTGATTTGCGGGAAGGGGGGCGCAGAGAAGCAGAGCAGGGCTGTGCATTCAGGGGAGGAGGGGGAGCGGAGGTGATCTGGGCCCGGGCAGGGAGCTGCCGGTGGGTGCTCTGCACCCACCAATTTTCCCCGTGGGTGCTCCAGCCCCAGAATACCCAGGGAGTCGGCGCCTGAGGCACCACTTTTGATGTGATCAGTGGGGGAGCAGCTGCTCCCTCTGCTCCCCCCCAGCTACGCTCCCCTGCCCCTAGGAGCCAGAGGGACCTGCTGGATGCTTCCTAGGAGCTGCCCCAGGTAAGCACCACCGGGACTCCCCACCTCGCCCCCTGGCAGGTGCCTCTGGCTCTTAGGGGCGGGGCATGGTGGGCACCCACTACAGTGGCCCATGAGACCCTCCTGCCCAGTTCTGGGGGCAGTCAGGGGACAGGGGAGGGGGTGGATGGGGCAGGGGTCCTGGGGGGGCATCAAGGAATGCGGGGGGGTTGGATGGGGCAGGAGTCCCGGGGGGGTGGGCAACGACCCCCTTGTGGGGTGAGGAGGGAACCCGTTAAGATTTTGGCAGCTCATCACTGCATATACTCCCTCTACAGCTCTCTTCTAGTGTAACCTCACAATAAAGTCTTGGGAGAGCCTGCTTTCCAGTACCACTCGTCCTAGACTCCAAAGCCTCAGTGGGGGCTACTGCCTCTTGGTATGTACCTGGTTTGCTCAAGCTCTGGCTCACTAAGTCGAGGGCCTCCTCAGATAGAGCCCATACCTCTTCCTGGAACTTTCTGCAGCCTTCTGGTGTCAGCTTCCACAGGCGGGACTTGCGGTTGCCCTCGTTGCACACAAAGTGGGTGGTTTTTTCAAAGCTGCTACTGAAGCACAGATTGTGACGAATGGTGTTTTTCCAGCCATCTGGGGCTGTCTGGAAAAAGGGAAAGTGCTGCCTGCAAAGAGAGAGAAGAAGGGCACAGAGCTGGGTTCACAAGCCGGGCAAGCCCAGAGCACAGGATTGGCTACGCTAGTCACAAGGTCAATGTTTCTTGCCACAACCAGAGTGCACCTGATCATTTGTGGAACATATGTGGATATAAGAGGATGAGAGATTCCTCCCAAGCCCCTGTACCATTAGGTTACACCCTCAAACATTAGGTTTGGCTGGACCAATTGAACAGAGTACTGTTAAATAGCAACAGGCCAGAACTAAAACTCTAAGTCTGAATACTCCTGAACTTGGGCATTTAAATAAAAATCCATGTAGTCTCTAATGGGAACAGAAAGGAAGTGACTTGCCTAATGTCTCATGGTGAGTCAGTAGTAGAGCTGAGAATAGAACCATAGAACCCAGGAGTCCTGACTTCCAGTCACCTTCCCTAGCCATACTTCCTCCCTAGCAAAAGCTAGGACAATTTTGTACCCATGCCCCCTTTAAACTCCCCCTATCCCAGCATGGGGGGAGTTAGGAGGGCTGTGGGTACCGTGTGAATTGGTAGATTTGCTGCACAGTCAAGCTGCCTTCTGCACTGTTACGCAGGGCCAGGGTGATGAGGATGCAGTAATTAAGGGGGGGCCGGGGCCAGCCCCCTTTGAGTTTGGTGCTCGCCTGCAGGATGTACTTGAGCTTCGTGCTCTGAGATCTGGGGACCTTTGGTTTCCGGGGTGCCAGAGCAGCCTTAGATTTGGGAGTCTCCATTTTCTGAGAGAGTGAGATGTCCACCGATGAGACATCTTCATCCTCAGTGAACTAGGGAGAAAAAGAGGGGTGAAAGAGATGGGTTAGGCCTGCATGGAGTCAGTGAGTAGACATGATGTGTGGGAAGTTGCACATCAGTGGCCTGCATGTAATGAGTTTGGGCCTTAGTCCAGTTCCCAGTGGTGATGTGTACCCTTCACAAATGGGTACTAACTGATCCATTTCTATCTGTTTCAGCAGAAGGGTCATGTACTGAGTGGGTAATGGTAAATGAGCTCCTCCCCACATGACATGCCTGAGGTATATGCTGCTACCTGGGCTATTCCTGTTCTGTGGATAGGAAGGACTCCAGTTTCCAATCCAGCATCTTGTACCTTCTGCCAGCCATAATTTGGGCTGAATCTATGCATTCACTTCTGCTGCTCATAAAACAGGGCATGAGCAAACTTAGTCCTATCTTGGGATGCATCAGTCACAGAGACCAAGCAACTCAAAGCATGTAATGCC
Source organism: Eretmochelys imbricata (assembly GCF_965152235.1). Lineage (NCBI taxonomy): Eukaryota > Metazoa > Chordata > Testudines > Cheloniidae > Eretmochelys > Eretmochelys imbricata. The sequence continues at coordinate 20,673,982 of NC_135593.1, read as the reverse complement.
TAGCACTGTCCACACAGCTTCCCCTCTGTCACATACCTTCTCTGCCTCACTGGATGACGACAGCAGATCCTCCTCAGAACAGTCAAGGTTGGAGCAATTCAAGGAAGGGTTTGGAGGAGAAAACCCTGGAGCAGCAGCTGCTGAGAATGCTGGGCTACTGGGTCCTGGCATGTCCACACTGGGACAGCTGGCAATGGGGCAAACCAGATTGGGGTTCATCCACATCCACAAATGGGGCTGCACATAAGATTCTGCTGAGAGAGAAGAAGCCAAATCACTCTAGTGACACCATCTGAGGGCCTCTGCAACAGACAGGACTCCTGCCTCCTGGGAACAGGGCTGTGCTAAGGCTAAATAGGATATAGATCCAAAATCTCAGGGCTCTCATAACCCTAAGACTCCATGGTGTTTTACCACCCACCACCCCTGCATAGCATTTATCTCCATATGTCACAAGAAATGGATTTTTTTTTCCCTCCTGTCCTGTGGCCCCTCACACCACCAGGCCGTGTCCCTTGCTCACCCTGGGAGTTTTAACCTCCCTTCCCCTGCGAGCAGCACCAGAGTTGCCTGCACTCTCACTACCCAGGAATCACCCTGAGCTACTGGTCTGGCAGCATCCAATGGAGGAAGGAGTACATAATACTCCCCTTAGTGCTGACCTAAACACCTCTGACCCTTGGAGAAGATCAGACCCAGATGTGCAGTCTGTCGCTGTCCATCCCTCTGTAACAGGACAAATGAATGCTCCTTTACATATGCATCTGCTAATGGCATCCCTTTGCCCCAGGACAATACCCTGCTCATGGCTCACCAGGCCGTATGGATGGGAGGGTGTCGGATGGTTCCCTGGGGAGTGAGTTCCTGCGCACCTGTCGCTCACACTGCCACTTCAGCATGTGATGGTTCTGTTTTTCATCTGCAGCTGGTGGGAAATGGAAGATCAGAGACAATGTGGTGAATTGACAGCACTGACACCCATCTCCCTCCTCTTCTCCACCCCCTTTCTCTTCTGAGCATCAAGGCGTTGAGACGCATCCTTAGTCTAATTTGGGTTGGGGAAAAAAGGCCCTTTTCTGCAGCATGATGGGTCACCTAGATTGGGCTACACCAGTTGCTCTCAACCTTTGCAGACTACTGTACCCCTTTCAGAAGTTTGATTTGCCTTGCGTACCCCCCAGGTTTCACCTTACTTAAAAATGACTTGCTTACAAAATCAGACACAAGAATACAAAAGCGTCACAGTACACTGTTACTGAACAATTGCTTACTTTCTCATTTTTACCACATAATTGTAAATCAATTGGAATATGAACATTGTACTTAATTTCAGTGTATAGTATATAGAGCAGTATAAACAAGTTATTGTCCATATGAAATTTTAGTTTGTACTGACTTCACTAGTGCTTAAACCAAAACACCTGGTCAAAAAGGGACCCTCCCCAGCCCAGTGAAAATGAGTAAGTGAGGTTGGGGGAGAGTGAGCGAGTGACAGAGCAGAGGGGGAATGGAGTGAGCGGGGTGGGGTCTTGGAGAAGGGTTGGGGCAAGGGTGTTCAGTTTTGTGCAATTAGAAAGTTGGCAACCCTATAGCCTGTTGTAAAACTAGGGAAATAGCTAAATGAATTGATGTACCCCCTGGAAGACCCCTGCATATTCCCAGAGGTACCCCTGGTTGAGACCCACTTGGCTACACCCATCAAAACCCTCATCCTGCAGTTGGACTCCTGCAGAATGGGGACCCATGTGGGCCTAAGGGTCAGTTTCCAGGCCTAGAGCCTAAGATTGTGACTGTAAGGTTTTTAGGGAGATGCCAGTCCCAGCATTTCCCTAGCATGGTCCAGAGCCCTACAATCCATGTACTAAAGTATCATAAGAATTCTTTGAGACTGGCACATCACTGGAGAGATTCAGAATTAGACTGGCCAAAGCAGCAAATCATAGCAACAATGGTGGAGCTGGACATGAACTAGACATGACATACTAGAGATGTTCAGTTTCAGCTTTTTCTATTCATAGAGTCAAAGGCCAGAGGGGGCACTGTAATCATTTAATCTCACCTGCATAACTTAGGCCATTGAACTTCCCCCAAATTATTCCTGTTTAAACTAGATTATGTCTTTTAGCAAAACATTTTCTGTGATACTTTCACAATGTTGAACTAGAATCATGAACAATCACATGTATCCAGCATTGGCATCTCCTCTAGCCCAGTCAGTGCTGCTGCTTCTATCATATGCCAATATGTTTTCTGGAGTGCTCTCTGGAGATTTTTATTTCATTGAGCCAGTCTCGTCAGCTCTCTTTAGGATCCCCCCCGATGTCAGAGTACTTGTCAGTTATTTACAGTTTAATCTCCAGGTTCTCCTAAATTTGCATAATTTTGGAGTTCATAAAAGAGCAAATTCTAATTTAACAGCATTTAAATTCTTTGATAGCAAGACAAGATATGATTTTTAATGAATTTCTAGGCTAGATCAGATTTCTATCTTCAGCCATCAGAGTGTCTTCTTTTCACCTGGAAGTTTCACAGCCAAGAACATACACATAACCAAACCATCCAGAACCCAAGACTCTCAGACTCCTTACCTTGAGGAAACTGATCAGTGGTGGTGGTTAGCTTGAGCTCCTCCTCCATATCCCAGTCCTCAAGGCCACTTTTTAGATGCAGGCTTTCCCAAAATGTTTTGTTTTGAAAATTCAAATACATTTTCTTATAATCTGCAAAATAACCCACAACTGCTGCATACCCTGAATGTTGGAGGGAGAACACAGAGCAAGCCACAGAGAGTTAACCACTGCTAACTTTTAACTCTCCAGTTCTGCTCCAAAAGATTTGATCTCACATTTTAAAAAAAAAAGAGAGAGCAAGAGCATAAGAGAGATTTGACCAGGTGAATTAAAGGGTGGCCTTTGATTCACTTTTAAATACCCATTAAAGACCTTTCTAGGGACTGGATGATTAGTATTAATGAAACAAGCAATCTATTTGAGAATAAAAGAGGTACCACCTGGTGGGCTTTTTTGTCTGTCTGTTTAATCTAAATTCTTGATAAGTGTTCAGCTCCTTAGTTAGGTTAGCAGAGCTTTATCCTAACATTTCTGGAAGAATAAGAGTAAAGGAATAGATTTGCAACTGTTCTGTAATACAGAATCATCCCTGGGTTTGTAGCCTTTATGGTCTGAGAAGCTCAAATACTTTTTGGAGGACATATAGGGACTTTGAGGTGAGTCAGCTCGGCAGACACAGAGAAGCTCTGCCTCTCCTCCTTTTTGGACAGTTTAATTTCTTCTCTCCTTTCCCCCACCTCTTGTTCTTTTTCATTCTCTTTTCCTCTTCAGTCCCAATTTCTTCTCTTTTCCATTTCCCTCCCAGTCTCTTATTCTTAACCCAGCTCCTTCCCTTGCAACAACTTGCTACTCTGCTCCCCTCCACAGCTCCAAGATAAACTCAACAGACTTACTTGTAACCTCATTTTGCTGCCAGCCCACCAGCAGATGGAGCACAGCTAGAGAATGAAACTGAGCAGGCTCTTGTCCTGTTCACTTTGCTGCTCTGCTCCATGCCTGAGCTAGGCAAGAGCTGTGGTACATGTCAATGTGTGGAAGATTCTCCTATTGGCCTCACTTTGCTACAAATTTCTTTCTAGATGAGCAGAGCAAGACATAAGCAGACTAAGCAATTACTTAGGGCCCCAAGCAGCTCAAAGGAGCCCCCTGTTAATTATGAGTATCTGTTGTGTGAGTAGGGGCAAAAATATTCCTGCTTAGGGGCCCCCAGTGAGCTAGCACCAGTACTGAATTGAGGAGGGTGAGAGAGGAATAATAATGCTTTGTATTTATACATACCTCTACATCTTCAAAGCTCTGCCCAAGAATTAAGGTTCAGATTCTCAAAAGTATTTAGGTACCTAACTCTAATTGAAATTCTGGAACTTTTGAGAATCTGTGCCTAATACACTAATTTCCTTCAGATCCTGTCATCACCGAGTGGGGTCACTACAGAGTGAGGGGAGTCTTTGTACCCTGTTTATTGTAAGGTTGCTCTTGGCATCTGCACCCTGTTTGCTGTTGTAGGGTTGCTCTTGGTCCTCCAGGGCAGCACTACAAGAGCAGGAGATGTAAAATTACAGTCTAGCTTCATTAGTGAAGAATTGCACAGACTCTGATTGGGCACATGGGGACCCTTTCTAGTGCCTCTTTGACATGGAGTTTGGATAATATTTTTTTAAGATCTCCCTAACTGGTCATGTGATGTGATGCTTCTGTGTGCCAGCAGAGGTCAATGGACAGAGGTGGGAACTGGTTTGGTGGTTACATTGGAAATGTTGAAATGTTATTTGTTAGGAGGGATCAGCATAACCAAGTTATCAAGGGAGTCCCAGAAAGTAACAACATCGGCACAAAAGGTCCTGCTAAAGAAGACCCGGATGTGCTTATTGTGTATCTTTTCCAAACTGCCACCAAAAAGTGAAGGATACACTTGAAGCTTCATTCACTCCTTTTGTTCCTTGTAATTGTATCACATATACCTGGCTCTTCACCCAATCTGTTGTGTAAACTATGCAATTCAGATGTTCAATTTGGTTTAATTTAATCCTGCCCCCACCCACAGTGGCCTTGATGATCAGGAAGGGAGAGATTTATCTCACAGGTGAAGACCCAACAGGGGAAAGTCCAGCATGCAGTTAGTTTCCAGGCACACTACACATGTTGATGGTGGTGTAAGCAATTTCCCTGACTCAAGGCTTGTCTACACTGGCACTTTACAGTGCTGTAACTTTCTCGCTCAGGGGTGAGAAAAAACAGCCACCAGAGTGCTGCAAGTTTCAGTGCTGTAAAGTGCCAGTGTAGACAGCAGCGCTGGGAGCTATTCCTCTTGTGGAGGTGATTGATTTTTATAGTGCTGGGAGACCTCTCTCCCAGCACTATGCCATGACTACACAAGCCACGTTAAAGCGCTGCCGTGGCAGCATTTTAACATTGCAAGTGAAGATGTGCCTTTAGTTACAGCTGCAGTTTGGAGGGAGGTTCACAGCCAGCCCACAGCTAAGTGATGGGACTAAATTGATTATTTGGGGCAATTTAAAAAAAAAAAATGTGCCCTGATATTGGGACAGTCTCAGATTGAAAGCAAGTCTCCAACTAAACTTTTGTGAAGCACAACAGATACTCAGCTCATGTTCAGGCTTTCCTTTGTGGTGTAGGTTTGGGATGTGTTTTACAGGTATATACCATTTAAAGCAGGGTCCATAGGTCAAACACCCTGTAATGTCTGTCAAGGCAACATGTTCTCCACCGGGGAGCATTGGAATCTTTTGAAACAAAATGCTGCAGCATGAGGCAGAAACCAAAGCAGACCAACTGAGGAGTTCTTTTAAGGAGAAACTTCACATTTTATTGACATATTGTCAACCTTGCAGGATAAAGGAAAGAGAAGCCCCTTGCAGAGGATGAAGTCTTTGGGTTATACAAAAATGATCTATTGATGACCAGGGGAGAGCATTTAAACAGAGAAAAAGATGGAGAAGAGGAAAAGCCCCAAGAAAACCCAATCTACAAACAGAGTCCACTCACATGCATGCCCAGAAAGGAGCAGTGAAAGGCCTCCTGGCTCCTCCAGGACCCCATTATAAGAGCAGGAGATGTAACATTACAATTTAGCTTCCTATATGGGAGCCCATCACTAGGATCTGAGCATCATAAAGACAAAAGGCACCAACATAAACTAGGGCATGTAAATTAATAACAAGCCTTGAAGGCACTGGAGGGAACAGGCAGCTCCAAATCCCCCAGAAGTAAACTCAGAAGATCCACTCCATCCTGGATCCTGAACCAACAGGAACTTTAGCTTCTAGCACAACCACCTCCCCCACTTATCACACTCAATGTGAGACTGTGGCAAGAATCCTTGTAGAATGGGAAATGAAAGAAGTGGGTGGGGCATCCATCATCACTAATCTCCTTGTGAGTGTTTTCCCCCCTGGCTGCACATGATAGGTCTATGATCTTGGAAACTAAATGGATTCTGAGTTCTGAGACCAAGTGCACACCAGAATCCAAGCCAGTTCACTGTGGCTACACTGGCATCTGGCAGTGAGAGGATTCCCTTAATCTGCTAGGAATAAAGTAGAGGAAATCTTGAACATGTGGGGAAGGTGAGGAGAAAGTAGATACAGCCCATAGCATCTACATTTCATTGTTATGCTCAATAAGATGAGGACAGAACACATGTTCTTCAGGAAGTGAATGATACAAGGGAAATCCCATACATCCTGTGGCTTCAGGCACCACAAGGGTTAACTTTGGGAGTTGCAGAGGATGAATAACATTTAGAACTAGGAATTAAACTGCCTATAGCCGGCACACTAGATCAAACCTATCTGGCCTGGAGTCCTGGCCAGTGACAATAGCTTCAGAGGAAGGAATTCCCCTTAATGTGTCTGACAACGGAGAAGCTAGATATCATGCAGTGCTATCCAATGATGTCTGGGAAGAGGGAATTTTTTTTACATCCTAGCTGGTTAGAATGTCATGCCTGGAAGTGCATGGACTGATCACTCTTGTAGCTTTGGTAGCAAATATAACATGAAGCAAATTAAACTGGCGTCTCGGACAGGGCACGGGAAAAGTTCAGGAGGAGCAAAGCCATGAATTAAACTGAGGTTACCATATTAAAGTGACCTGCAAGGAGGGAGGGGGAAGAAAAGTGGATTTATGCCCTTGGTTTTGATTCTTTAAGATTCATAAAGTAGGCATGAAAATTTGTAGGGTTTTGATTTTTAATTCTGCTTGGTTTCATTGTTAGGAATCTCAGGAATGTCAAGCCCGTTAGTCCCTGTTTTTGCTGGAGATCTCTTTGGAAGAGTCAAAGATTTGGCCTGACAGCTATCTCCGCCTTTCACCGAAGGGGTTTAGGGGCTGAAACTTTAACAAAGGCACTTTTTCTCCCAGGTGTCTGAGTCTAAACAGGTGTTAAGAAAAACAAAAACTGGAGTTTGAATGAGTCTGAATCGAATCCCTTCCCCCCAAATTGAAATCCCTTGACATGTGGTTAAGGCCTTGTCTACACAGACAAGTTGTGTTGCTTTAAATATATCAGTGTAGATAAAGTTGTACAAGGCTTCTTCCAAGTTTCACCAGCTGGGATCCAGCTGGGATGCGCTTATACCATTACAGCTTACTCTTATACGGGAGGGGGAACCAGTGTAAGGCACCTTTATACTGGTGAAACTTCATCCATCTGGGGGCTTGTACCAGTATAACTATTTTAGTTAAAAACCCTAACTGAATAGTTATACCATTATAAGGTGTAGACGAGGTATCACAATCCTTCTTGATCTGCGGTCATTCGCAGAGTCCTCCAGGACAAACAGGGCAGCCAAGACCTGAGCTTCTAATGTAAAAGGAAGAAGGAAAAACTATGTGGGGGGAACTGTCCAGGCCTTTTCTTTCCATCAGAAAGAACCCAAAAAATAAAAAATGGCCCAGCCTTTTGTATTAATTTGCATGTCACTGACAGTGTGGTACTGTCTCCACAGGGGAAGCGACTGTCTGTGGGTTTCTGGGCACCATCCGGCTTCACTTGCGGCCTGTGATTGCCAGCACAGCAATGAGGCCTGCGGAGAGCAGAACCGTGATCACCACCATGACCCCACTGCATGAGATGTCCACAGCTGTGTTCCTGTAATCCACTCCTGAGGAGGAGAATTCATCAGACACCCATGAGTCCAAGGGAAATAGAGCAGACCTTTCCCCACCACCATCCCCCTTATTCAGTATGGACCCAGAACACTGGTCCGCCTCTTCTACTGAAGCTCCAGCTCTGGAGAGTGTGAAACTGTGGAATAGACAATGGAGCGATGTAGTCTGAGGCTGTGCCATGGCTCATGTATATACAGGTACAAATGAAGACCCTTGTGTCTGAGTAGGAGAAGGCCTATGGCTCTGCTCTGGATGTGCTAGAATCCATTACCACATTCTTCCCTTTGATGCAAGGCAGCTGCCTGTCCATCCCTTTCTTAGTAACTCAGCCAGATAAAGGCAGGAGTCTTCAGTGTGCTAGACAAAGTGGCATCACTTACGCTTCAGAGTGACCATGGTGACAGTGTTGCTTGTGGATCTAGAAGGGTCCTTTTTGGGGGTGGAGTAAGAAATGCTGCAGAAGAAGAAAATGCAGTTGAGAGACCCAGGATCACTCCATACCTGCAAACACCTCTCCAGTTGGCCTCCTGGATTTTTACCTAAGAGCCAAAGAGCCGGTGAGGACTAGGTTTGTGACCTGATAAGCATCCAGTCTTGTCAATGTGAACCCACCATTGCTGTCCATTAGGTTGACCAGGTCATGCCTGCCGCAGCATGGGGGCACAGTGAAGTGCCTGATATCTGGTGTGGGGAGGGAAGGAGCTTTTAGAACCCAGGGATTTCCTTGTGGGCCTGGGAGGAGGCCAAACCCCTGTAGAGCTGGTGTACAGATTTTTGGCACAGATTCAGAATGGCCTGGCTTCCTGGTCCTCCGGAGCTCACCAAAGCTGCTTAGTGGGTATCTGTGTAGGGCCTGGTTCCCCACCCCTGTCAAAGCTCCTCAGCAGCCCTTTCAGAAGGTCTTTCCCCTCATAGGGAGAAGGATCCAGGGGTTCCCCATAAATGGAAATCCTATGACAGACAGCAGAAAAGCCACAAGATCACACTGGAGCCAGGCCTGCTGCAAACGTTGTGGGATTCAAATATGCAGCCTCTGGGCTCAGAGCAATGACACTCCCATCACAGAGTCACCTTTGGTTACCCTTCATTCTCTCACCTTGCTTTGGGGTATCCTGCAGTCAGGCCCGCTTGGGCTGTGAGATCTCATATGCTAAGCAGGGATGCAGTTGAGCAGTACTTGGCTGGGAGACCACCATTGAAAACCCCATTCACCATCTTGGGCAGAAGTCTCATGAGTTCATCCCCATCAAAACCAGAAAATAGGCACCACCCAGTTTGGATTTAACCCCAAACAGAACCACAAAGGTAGGCTCCAACCTGGGAATCTGAATCTGGAACTATGAAATCTGAAGGGGTTTGAACTCAAGATTTCACCCCCTCTAATTAAAATTACTAAGGTTATGCAGTGACTCAGTGGTAGGGGTGGGAACAGAACAAAGGAGCTCTGATTCCCTGCCCACACTGCTTTCACTGCTAGACTAATTCCCCTGCCAATGCTGGGCAAGAACCCAGAAATCCTGACTCCTTACTTTAACCACTAATCCTGGCTGCTAAAACTACAGCAAAAACTCCAGTTGCTGTGTGTAAACCTATGGCTGCCTGTGCTGGGGAGCTCGGGACAATTGTTGGGGAGAAGGCATCTCACTGACCTGTGGTTCCGTTGAGATGTGTGATATGGATGCTGGCGTGTGCCCCAGTGAACTGGCACAGGGGCACTGCCATCAAGAAGCTCTCAGCAAATGCTGGAAAGAGCACACTGGAAAAGCTGGAGATGTTGAAATCTGAAAGCACTACAGATGAAACTCTGGATGGATAAGAACCTTCAGCTCCCCACAGTAGACCTGCCTGTTGGCCCCCTACTCCCTCCCCACCCCCAGCCAGGCTCCCATGTCTGGCCCCAATCAGTTCTTCATGCTCACCCAAGACAAACCAGATGTCTCCTCTCCTTTTAGTCTGGGGCCTCTTCCAAAGTGCCAGGCCATGTTCATAGAACATCCAGATGCGAGAGCTGTGAAGCTCAGCTTGGATTTTGGATCCCCAGCATTTTCTCTGCAGCTTGAGGTTTGGATCCAGCCCATCTCTGAGGTGTGTCTTCTCATAAGTTCCCTCAAATGCTTTGCCGGTGTTGTCCCTGGTGAGGGAGTGGCAACCAGAGCTACAGGGAGAGGGTAACCAAGGGTGTTTGGCCTGGCTACTAGGCTATGCAAGCTGGAGCTTGGGCTCTTCCAGGTGGGAGAACTTTTCCTGTTGGCATAGCTACTGCTGCTTGTGGAGATGGTTTGATTATATCGACAGGAGAGCTCTCTCCCATCAGCATAGAGTAGCCCCAAATCTTCAAGACACACAAAGGACCTCCAGCAGTTGCATTGATTGGGACTGGAATATAAAGGGTTAATAGCTGCAGTACTGATGTGAGGCCAACCATCTGCAGGTGTGTAGATCAGTGGGTGCTGAGTATCAGGTGGCCATAAATAGGAAGGGGAGGGAGGGGAAGCTTTAGGGCTGAAACTGCAAGAGTAGGTAAACTTACCTTCTCTGTGCAGTAAGAATGAGAGTACTTTGTCCCTGTAGGAGGAGGCCTCTCCTCTGAGGTGCTTCAGGCACTTTAAAGATGCTAAGTGAGAGTGCCCCCTCCCAGCACTGCTGGGTGTTGGCAGGATCCCCATTGTATAAATGGGAAAAGCAAGGCACTGAGAGGAGTACCTGACCTGTGCAGAGTCAACACAATGAGACAGTAGCAAAAATGGGAACAGAGCCCAGAAGTCCTAGCTTCAGTTGCCTGCTCTATTTGCATTCTGGTACTGAGCTGAAATTTCAGAGCCGTCTCAGGGAATAGCTCTTCTTATTTGTTACCTTCTGAACACCTATGAACATGTTAGAAACAGTTGTAATAATTTTCCCCCCTTGATCTTAGGGGCTAATGCGTTTCAAGTTCCCTTGGAGAATTTCTGAGGTTCTGTCCATTGTGTCTGTGATTTTTGCACTCCTTCTGGGGCCCTCCACTGATGTGCCCTTACCCCTATGGCCAAGGAGAATCCCTTAGGATATCCACCCAGACTCACATTGACAAGGAGCTGGTTCCAGAACTCATTCCATATCCTGAGCAGCATCTCCCTACTCCATGATCTCTCAGCCCATTACAGTTTTGCCCAGCCAGGTCAGGATCCTCAACTATCATGTACACATGGGGACATTGAGGCACCAGAGGGGTTGGGACTTGGTCAGGGTCACACTTGAGTCCGTGACCATGTTAGTCCTGATTCCCAGTGTAAACCACAAGTTCATCCGTCCTCCCTGCAGCCATGTGTTTCCTTCTGGCCACCCTGTAGTTCCAATGTTAGAAACCTCAAGGAACCAAGCAGCAGCAACAAATGCTTTGGATATCACATTTCAGAGAAAACAGAGGGAGAAAGAGAAAACCTGCTGCTTTGGTCCTCCCGAAGAACATGCAGACAGTCAGAAAGGTCAGCAGTTGCACTGTGAGTGAAGATGAGAGCATACAGAGGTGACGGTAATGATCTGGAGGCTGCCTGGTATCAGAATGGCTGGAATCTTCACAGCCAGGTGAGTTTTACCTGCTCAGGAGACCGCCAAGGGGAGCAGCTTTGCTGAAAACTCTGACCAGATGCCCTTTCCTCACCACGCCCCCCCTGACATTGAGTCACCCATATAATCCACACCCTGGGAATCCAGAGAGGCTTTATCAGGCTGCAACTCAGAGGGATGGGGGCTTCTCCCCCAGCAAGTGGACTTCCCCCTGTTTCGCCCCATGCAGGCAGCAGGGATATGGGCTTTCAGTACAGTTGGGAAGGGATCCCTAGATTTGACAGTAAAACTCTAATTTCTGTGCAACTGCAGGTCTTTGCAAAGGCTTCCAGGCCCCTGCAAGCAGAGGCAGTGTTTGCATGCAGGAGGAGAAGAGGGAGATGGGCAGCAGCAATTGTTGATCTCAGGTGTGTCACAGATGCTGGATTCTGCCAGGTTGTGGGGAGGAGATGAGATGGAATTCTGCCTGCAGTGCAGTTCAGCTGGTAGTGAGAGAATGGGAGGGAGGCACTGTGATCTGAGATCTGACATAGAGACTAAGGGGTCAAGTCCATCCCTGGAGTATAGGTGGTTGCAGGTCCAAGGGCTGAGTTTGGTCCAAGGACTCCTCTGGGCATGATTCCCCTCAATCCCAGAGCCCCAGAGGGATAGGTCAAAACTAGTTGATCTGCTCCCTCCACTCCTGGTTCTATGAGATAGAGAAGACTTGACACAGCAGCAGAGGATATAGTTAAATCATAGCATTTGTTACTGCAAATTTATCCAAACAGATCCAGACACAGTCCCTGCCCCAGAAAACTCACAATCTCAGTTGGGCAGTGGGTGCCCCTTGAGGGGGCATAGCCCAGCAGCTAGTCCTTCTCTCTCAGGTTTGAAGTCCTTCCAGACGTTTTAGACTCTGTGACCCCGCCCTCCCCCCTCTTCTTATCTTATGGTGCATTAGACAAAGTAAAACTTCTGGGATGCAAAAAATTCAACAAAAATGTATGTAGATTCCAAGCATTACTTTCTGTGTGATCAACTGCTTGTGAGAGAGAGAGAGAGAGAGTGTGTGTGTGTTCATATCCATGCACATCTCTGTATCCACACATCTGTAGGAGCATATCCACACTGTGTGAATTACTCCGGGAAAGCTGAGCAAGAGAAACAAGATTTGCATTTGAAACTGATCCATTTGCATTTGCATCCATGGTCATTCTTCTCTCTGGCCTAGTGAGCTCCATAGCCCAGGATCAGCTTCCATCTATGGTCTGTCTCATGAGCCTCCCTCTATGGTTGCTGGTTTCATTGTTTGGGGGAATGTTGCTGTCATGGCTGTGGAGAGAGCTGTCTTCCAGGTAGCCAGTACTAATCCCCTGGAGGGCTTGGAATAAACTGGACTCTGTTCCATGGGCATAGTTCAGAGAGCAGAGGACTGGGGTGATGTCTTCAGGGGTCTGAGTCACTGAGCAGGTGGGCTGCTACCTCTTTTGCAAGTAATGGCTATTTCAAGGAATGTGGCTTCCATTTAAGATATGAGTTGCAGCGGCTAAGCCGGGAGATAATGAACACATGGATCAGTACAGGCATGTCCGTGTCTGGCCAACATATTGTGCACCATTCTGTCAATCATAGATGTAAGGGGCCTATTGGTGGCATCCAATAGCAGTAAAGAGTCCAAAAAGAGATTCTGGGGCTGCTGACTGACCTGGTGATTTGAAGGTAACGGTCCTTGACAGTAAGCAATGTTATAGAGGAGGGAGGGAAGTTCACCCCTCTTCCTACCAGTATCAGCTTCATCTCGGTGCTAATTTTGTCCCAGCTTTGAGAGAGCTGGAAGATGGCGCTGTGTATGTTCAGTGCTACTGCTGGCACTGCAGCCCTTGGTGCTTTGCCAGCTTTCCCAAAAGCCTAGTATAGAGGGCAGAGCCTTGTGGGGCTCTGTGGGTAAAGGTCTTGGAGATAGAGGAAATAGCCCTGAGGATCATCTGGGCAAAGTCTAAGAAGAAGGAGCGTAGCCATTTCAGGGCATTTCCATGCTTCCTACAGCCTCTGAGAGGCAGCCCGGTGATATCTAGTGATCAGTGGTGTCAGATGATACAGGATGTGTGCGAATGGGGTCCCCGTAAGAGATGAATTGGCTCACTGAGTGGGATCAAGATCCTGGAAGGTGGTGTTGGAGGCTCTTTTTTTGCTGTCTGCTTGATTAGTTCACAGAGCCAAGATGCTGGGTGCCCTTCAGATCATTGCCAGCTTTAGATTCCTTTCATCACAGGTCCCCTGGCTAGCAGTGGTCCCATGTGTACTCTTCTCTCTACTTATCCAGAATGAACAGGGGCCAGCGTCTCAGGGGTGGCCCTGATCTCTGCCTCTGCTTCCACAGCTCCTGCTTGTGTGTGTGGCAGGAGGGCAATGTGCTCTTATCCTGGATGTGAGTGATTCTTTTGGTGTGCATCTCCTAGTGGGTGGGAAACAGGAGTCAAATCCCCTTTTCCTCGATTACACAATGTCAGGCCTCCCATGATGACTGTGACTGGAATTTTGCATCCACACTGCCACAGGAGTCGGGATCAGAAGTGGGAGGTGATGGGCCCAGTGCCTCTCCTCATGCTATCATCTTGGAACAAAGATCTCTTTTTGGCATTGCAGTTGCCTTCCATGAGGAGACATGGAGCCTGGTGCTGAGCTGGCCCAGCAACTTCTGTGTGAGGGGAGTTACTAGACAAATCCAGCAGAAAGGACAATTTCTCTGCTTGCCACCTTCAGTGCTGCTGATCAGCTCTCCCCTTACCAGCCCCTCCATTCCCTGTCTGTCACTTTTTCTCCTCTCTCCAGGTATCCTTGCCTATGTTTTTGTCTTGCTGTGATTTCTGCAAGTATGGGGTATGGTGAGCAGAGACAGGGGTCAAGCACGTGCTAGGGCTTATCTATACTTAAAATGCTGCTGCAGCACAGCTGCACTGCTGTAGTGCTTCAGTGTACACACTACCTAAACCGATGGGAGAGGCAGTAATTAGATCGACAGAAGAATTCTTCTGTTGACCTAGCACTGTCTACACAAGGATTTAGGTTGGCTTAACTGTGCTGCTCTGGGATGTGGATTTTTCACACTCCTGACCAACATAGTTAAACTGACCCAATTTTCTAGCGTAAACCGGGCCTAAGAGTAGCAGCTCAGCTTACTTCCAAGTTGCTCAGACGTTTGGAGATATTGGGGGAGGGTAGGAGGCCCCTCATTTTACACTCCTCCCCAACTTTCCCCCCCCCCCCCGCCCCATGTGTCCAGGACTCCAGTCTCCACACTGATTGTGGTGCTCCATAATTTCAAACAAAGAGGATGTGATATGCTCTGGAGGGAAGGGCAGGTCTAACAAATTTGTGTGCTGCAGGAAGGAGACCCACTCAATAAATCACACATGTACCCTGTCAGGACTGGAGCCCAACTCCCAAAACATAGGCCTCTACCGCCTAAGCTAAACAGGATCTTCCTTAGCTGGCACTAACAGTAGGGCCGCAGTCATGCACACAAAGCTAAGAGCCTCATCCTAGCTGTGACTTATTGTGGTTTAAATGAGGCAGAGCTGCGCATTAAAACTGAGTTTTGATTCAGTTATGCTCCTCTCCAGACCTGGTTCTGTTTTGTACAGGATGGCCTAGCTGTGTTCTGTAACCAGTCTTGGACAGACTCAGTAAAGGTCCTGCCTACATTACATGTTGAGATGTGGTTACCACTGGCTCTCTTGATTCTTGTCACTGTAACGTGGTCAGCCTCAAAGACTACTGCGGTCTGCAGAGAAGGAGTCTGTCAGTGCTGCTCCTGGGCCTGTGAATTCCTGTTGGGCCTGCTTTGGTTATTGCTTGTGTTAGAGCCCCCCCAAAAAAGTAGTCCACTTCCTTGGCAAAGAAGGGAGTGGTCTTGCCCACATTGTTCTTGTGCATGTTGCACCACAGCTGACTGGCCTGGTTGCAGGGTCATCTCCTGGTTGCCAACAGTCCCTTATTACGTGGGACATCCCTTATTTTTTCATCTCTGTACAAGATCTGGAGTTCCTGAGTGCTGTAAAAAGAAGCAAGAGATACTCCTGGTTAATATAAGTGAGTACTGCTTATTATTATTATTGATGATGCTGATGATATTGGGAGGAGGGGTGGGGCAGGGCAGAGGTGCTAAAAAAACAGTCCATTATCTTTGAAATACAATGTTGGCAACTCTACCTCCTGCTCTCATTGGCACTCCCTCAGACACGCTGTGCTGCAGCAGGTGTTTGAAGCTGTGGCTCAGGTGCAGCGCTAGCTCCCAGGATTTGTCTGTCCTGAAGGCAGGATCCCTGATCTGTGTGACAGTTAAGAACAGCCCTGATGGTTAGGTTACTCAGAAATGGCTCCCTCTTCCTGATTAAACAGAGGGAGAGGGCGTGTTCAGATGAGCAGAGGCAAACTGAGAAAGAAAGAGACCATGAGGCAGCGAGGAAACCAAGAAATCAGAGAGATGCTGTGGTCCTGTCAGCACCACAACTGCAGCTACGTCGGGCACCTGGTTAAACCTGTCGGTACCTGGGCATGGTTGATATTTGCAGTGCAGATGGATTCTAATCATTGTAACTATCCAGGGCTTTACCATGACTTGAGGGCACAATGAAAACCTGGATAATGTCAAATTCATTGGTCTTCTCCATTTGTAAAGTGGAGGTTAATGACCTTGCCTTAGAGCAAGGCTGGCAGCAGATCTGGGAATAGAATGCCTGAGTCCTAACTCCATAATGCTTAAGGTCCTGTTTCTAGTGGAAATTGAAACCATGCTTTCAGTGGAACATGAGGATAGCCCTGTTTAAGTAGGTCCCTTGACAGGAGTTCTTGTTGCAGCATAGGTAGGACCTGTGTGTGCAAGTCCATGCCTATCTGAACAGCTCTGCAGAAGCGCAGCTGTACCAATATGGGTGCACCACTGCAGCACATCTGGTGAAGATGTTCTATGCTGACAGGAGAGAGCTCTCCCATTGGCATAAGAAAACCACCTCCACGAGCGGTATAAGCTATCTCAGCAGGAGAAGCTCTCCCGCTGACAGTGCTGTGTACAGAAGTGCTTATGTCTGTGTAACTTATATCGCTCGGGTGGTGGAATATTCACACCCATGAGTGATGTAAGTTTTGCCGACATAGGTTGTCTACTCTATAGCCAGACAGTGTGTAAGGGGGTAGGTGGGAGGGTGAGTGAAACACACACACATTGTGTGTGTGAGAGAGCCAAGCAATAGCCAGTTCATTGCACAGTAGCTGCACAAATTCCTAGAATAATCAGTTTTCCTCAGCTTTATGTCCTGACTTGGAGGTGTCTCGAGTACAGACACTTTATTTTTCGGGTGGGGGAAGAGCAAATTTGCACCCCCTATGTCCTTAAACTCTGTGAACTTGCAGCAGAAGAGCTGATCTCAGATCTCTGCCCCTCCTCCAAGATTTTCAAAACTACTTCAAAGTCAAGTTGACAAGAGTATTTGGTAGTTCTGGGTTTGCTGCTCACCTTTTGCGCTGCTACCCCACTGAACAAAGCATGGCGTTTCCCTTTGATTTCCATGTTTGATAGCAATAGGAGAAAGAGTTTGAAATGTTCTGCAATCTTTATAAAAAAAAAAGAAAGGAAGAAATGTGCTCTGATACCTTTCCAGAGTGCTGGTCTCTGATGAGGGAGGATCAGAGAGAGGCTGACTGACAATAGGACGGTGGTTTGAGGTAGCCAGGGAAAAGACCTTAATCACAGGGAAATTAGCTCGGTGACAGGCTGATACTTGGACAGAGGCTTCAAACAGCAGAGATGGCAAATATCTTAACATTTTATCTCTCCTCTTATAAAGGGAATAGCAGGTGGACTGCTGAGCAGGACTGAGGGGCTTTGGCAGAGCTGCAAGAGGAGCCCATGACTGAACTAGCATTGGGTCTGCAGGTTGGGACTGAGGGTCATTCGCAGCCTGAGGATAAGTGGAATGCAGGACTAGAAGGGAAGTTCAGTCCACATGGAAACAGAGCAAGATTGAGTGGAATACAAGGAAGCAAGATGCACCTGCACTATCTCTATCGGTGCCTGGCACATGCAGAATTAAAATCCTAAAAAAGGCATAAAATTCTGTTCCCATGATGGGGAAGTTGTGTTATTGTTTTTAAATTTCCTTGTTCCAATAATTCTGATAATCTTGGAGCCACATGTCATCTCTGGATGCTGCAGCAAGCCTCCCTCCACACCTTTGCTGCCACTAATGGGTTTTTTGTGTCACTGAGGAGGAAAATTGCATTTTATAAGGAAATAACAGAATACCACAAGCAAAGCAGGTGGTGGGGAAATGGAGAGTCCCCCTACCCTGGCCTAGCTGGGACACACTGGAAAAGCATATCCCCTCCTGCTCTGAGTCCCTGTTGCCAATGCCCCTCAATCCTGACCCACAGTATGCCCTGCTATCCCACTCACAGTCATCCCCCCACAGTTGTGCTAATGCCCTTCATGACCACAACGATAGAGCCTGCTGCTGCATTTCCCTTTGAATACAAACTTGCCAGGTGAGACCTGCGAAGAGAAGGGAGCAGTCCTCTGCCTAGGAGAGAAACAAAGACTTCCCTCTCACTGGTGCGCCTGTCATCCAGGAGGGGAATGACTTCGCGACTGGCGTTGCCTGCCCACCAGAGGGCGCTGCCGGTTGCCTATCGGGAGCCCAGGGGAGCCCAGCCAGCTCGATCTGGTTACGTACAGTATGTAAATATGCAGGAGAAGCGCTGGGCCGTTGGCAGCAGTGTCTCACGGTCGCCCAATTAGGGCTCAGCTGTGCGGAGCACTGCACTATAGTAACCACTAATTAAATATGTGAATGGCCGGGGGAACAGGCGGCAGCCAGTGCTGGTGAGTGTTTAAAGTGACAGCACCTCCCACATGGCGTAATTGTGCCTGGTTTGGTCACAGAAGAATTACACTAAATTTGATGCTGGTTGATAGTCCCTGAGATTCTCTGAGACCTCCTGAGCCAGGCACTGCCTGAGCAATAGCAGAAGACGCTTTCCCAGACTGCCTGGCAAGAGGGGACCCTTCTTTGGGGAAGAGGGACAATCCAGCTGCATGCACACCAAGCCCAGTACTTGTTTAAATGACATCACTGCTTCTGGCCGTTCAGCCTTTGTGCTCACTGCTGAGGCTGCCAGAGAAGGGGGCCAACTAGTGTCAGCTGTGCTGATTGCTTTTGTGATGTGGGCACCTCTCCTGGACCAAGACCAAATCATGCGACTGAAGATGTGAAACTGACTCGAACAATTCTCTGAAGAGGGACATATATAGAGGGACTGTAAACCCCCCTTCATAACCAGGGAGTTGGGTGGGATGGGTTCTAATCTCTGTGGAATGAATATATTCTGGTAAATCTACTATAGTAAATCCACCGGAGAAGGTGCCATATATTCCCTAGCCATTGCCCTTCTGCTCTGCTTTGTTCTGCAAAAATAATAGCATGAGCACTGAGGTGGATTCAGACAGCCTTGTATAAAGGGGTGACTCTCAGGCCTCAGAGTATGACCTAGTGCACTGCATGGTGTCCCTACAAGAAAGGGAATGATAAATACTGCTTCTGTCAACTAAGCCTTGTAGCTTGCATCCAGCACCATGTGGATTTATTATGAGGGCAAGTAAATTATCACAATAGGCATGAAAACACATTCTCCAGAGTTTTCAAGAATTCATGGCTTTGACCAGGCCAAGTGTTGCAGATGGGGCTTTCCAGGACCCAAACCAGTCTGACTGCTCCATGCCAAAGTGCACTCGCAGTATGCCCTTATTTGACAACACCTATCTGTGGGAAAAGCCTATTCTGTAATCAGACTGTCCTCTGTTTTGGATCCCTTTTGTCAAGAAGATGGAGCACATCCATGCCATCAGCCTTCTCTCAGAGGGGAAAGGGAAAAGCTGGATGATGATTCTCTGTGCTGCAGCAAATGCCAAGGCACTACAGCATGTTGCCATGTAGTCTAGGATGGATAGTCCTCCTGTGGCAAGTGGAAGGGATGGATGAGGTGAGGGAGACGTTGAGAGCTGGCCATGGCTTTGTGATTTAAGTTTATGTAGAACCTAGCATGCCAGTGAAGCCTGTGATATTTTAAAAGCTTTATGTGCAGAGACGACCTCACTCTCCGCTGAAATGGAGCCACTTCTGAGGTGAAACAAATCAGTGGTTGGCCTTGAAAATCCTTGACATCACTACACAAGAGTTTAGGGCAGGAAATGAAGAAAAATTCCATATCCAAGTGAAACTTCATAGGGAATTCAGGGAGGCCGAATAGAATAATCAGAATTGGAATTGGGCCAGAACATTGGGGTTAAACACCCCTGGTCTTACAGAAGTATACCTTACATCCCTTAATGACCACAAGTGGCCAGGACCTAAGTTTTACAATATAGTGCCTTCAGCACCATAGTGGAACATTGGGTCAGTGAGAAGAACCGTCTACTGAATCATCAGCACTTCCTACAGAACCCTAGAGGTCTCATATCTAAGTATTGACCAGGCCTGGCTTTGCTTTAACTTATTGGAGATGACAAGATCACAGCCTGAAGTGATACAGCTGCACTCTGAGCTTGTGGAGTGTTGTGTGGGAGGAGATAGGCAGGCCATGGCTGTAATACAGTGTGAAGACATCTGGGACTGGCATAGTATAGGACGTAGTCAGAAACTGGCACTGGTAGTGATACACTGGGAGTGTAGGGTGTTAAACAAGTGCTACCTTCATTTGCCATTATTATCATGATGGATTTAGGCATAGATTCTAAGGCCAGAAGGGACCATTGTGATCATCGTAAATATATTCCATCAACACTATTACCTTTATCAACCAAATTTGTAATCTCATCCAAAAAATAAATCTGAACTCAACTTTCACTGAGGCACAATTGGTGGCATTTTCGTATATGTTACAGAACTAGAGGATCTGGATGAAATCACCTCTTGTCCTTTGTTTCAGCAGCACTGAGCTGGATGCCTCTTATCCCGATCCCTAAGAGGCAACATTCAACATCTAGATTTATAGATTCTGAGGCTAGAAGGGACCATTGTGATTATCTAGTCCAACCTCCTGTATAACCAGCATTTCTCAAATGTGGCCACCGTGGCTGCATGTGGCCACCAGGGACTTTTCTTGCAGCCACAGCCTCCTGGGCCATGAGTGTGTGTGTGTGGCAAAACAGCAGTCCTCTCCCCCAGGGCTGCCAGCAGTGGGTGAGCCCTGCCCACCTCTGAAAAGACAAAAGCTGGAGGAGCAGGCAGCCAGTGAGTTCCTTACCAGGGCTGATGGGGTCAAACTTCAGACCTTGAGTGGCGGGTGGTAGGCTCCAGCCGTGGGGCTTCAGGCTCTGTTCCCTGGCTGTACAGTGGCGGGCTCCGGCCCCAAGGTCACCACCACTCACATACTCCTGGCTGTCGCTGCCTACTCCAGTGCCCCTGGCTCCTGCTGCCTCCATATCAGCCTCCCCATCCAGGGCCTAATTTGTCTTCAGGCTTGCCAGGACTGAGTAAGTTTGCTGTGAAAAGTGATATTTGTATGTTTGTTAAAATCATTTTTCAAGCAGACTTAATAACTAGCAAGTCTGAAAAAAAAAAAAAGTACCCCCCAAAAAAGCAAAAGACATGACAAGAATGTGCAAAGCACTTTATTTGTGCTTCTATTCTGTTTAGGTCCAGTAAAAAATAGAGACAACTGTACATGATTTTGATTATTGAGACTGCAAAAAATAAATCCTACATAAATAAATTATAATAATTTGGACATGTGTATATTTATTGGTTTTTCCTAAAGTTAATTAAGTATTTTAGGAACAAATTGTCAGAGTAGCCACCAGCAGGAGTTGGTGCCCTCTGAGGCCACCAAAAAATTTGTTGTGAGAACCCTTGCCCTAGAACTTCCCCAGAATAATTCGAAGTGCATATGTTTTGGAAAAACATCCAATCTTAATTTTAAAATTCTCAGTGGTGAAGAATCCACCACAACCCTTGGCAGATTGTTCCAATGTTTAATTACTGTCTGACTTTGCCTAGTTTCAACTTCCAGCCATTGGATCATGTTAGACCTCTCTCTGCTAGATTGAAGAGCCCATTATTAAATATTTGTTCCCCATGTAGATACTTATAGACTGTAATCAAGTCACCCCTTAAATTTCTCTTTGTTAAGCAAAACAGATTGAGTTCTTTGGGTCTATCATCAAAAGGTATGGTTTTCAATCCTTTAATCATTTGCGTGGCTTTTCTCTGAATCCCCTCCAATTTATTAACATCTTTCTTGAATTGTGGGCACCATAACTGGACACAGTATTCCGGCAGTGGTTGCATCAGTTGTAAATACAGAGGTAAAATAATATCTCTCTACTCCCACTCGAGATTCCCCTGTTTATCCATCCAGGATCTCATTAGCTCTTTTGGTCACAGCATCACATTAGTAGGTCATGTTCAGCTGATAATCCACCACAACCTCCAAGTGTTTTTCAGAGTCACTGCTTCCCAGGCTAGAGTCCCCCATCCTGTTAATATGGCCTATATTCTTTGTTCTTAGGTGTATACATTTACATTGAGCTGTATTAAAATGCATATTGTTTGATTTGGCCCAGTTTACCAAGCAATCCAAATTTCTCTGAATCAATGACATTTCCTCTTAATTATGTACCACTCCCCCAATTGTTATGTCATCTGCAAACTTTATTAGTGATGATTTTGTGTTTTCTTCCAGGTCATTGCTAAAAATGTTAAATTGTGTAGGCCCAAGAACTGATCCCTGCAGGACCCCACTGGAAACACACTCGCTTGATGACAATTCCTGTTTACAATTACATTTTGAGACCTATCCGTTATCCAGTTTAGTAATCCGTTTAATACATGCTATATTAATTGTATATCATTCAAGATTTTTAATCAAAATGTTGTGTGACACCAAGTCAAACACCTTACAGAAGTCTTAAGGATATTATGCTAACAGTGTTACCTTTATCAACCAAACTTGTAATATCATCAAAAAAAAATCTAGTTAGTTTGACAGGATCTATTTTCCAAAATCCCATGTTGATTTTCATTAATTAGATTCCTCTGCTTTAATTCTTTATTAACTGAGTCCCATATCAGCCGCTCCATTATCTTTCCCCGGATCGATGTCAGGCTGACAAGCCTATAATTACCCAGGTCATCCTGTTTACCCTTTTTAAAAACTGGCACAACATTAGCTTTCTTCCAGTCTTTTGGAACTTCCCCAGTGCTCCAAGATTTACTGAAAATCAACATTAATGGTCCAGCAATCTCCTCCTCTTAAATTCAAGTTAACTGGACCTGCTGATGTAAAAATGTCTGATTTTAGTAGCTTCTGTTGAACATCCTCCAGAGATACTAGTAAAATGGAAAGAGTGTTATCACCATATGATGAAATTATAGCTGTTTTTTCACCTAACACAGAACAGAAATATTTATTGAATAGTTCTGCCTTTTCTGCATTATTATTGTTGATAATTCTACCATGTCTATCTAGTAATGGACCAAAACCATTGTCAGGATTCTTTTTACTCCTAATATCCTTAAAAATACTCCTTATTGTCTTTAACTCTGTAGGCCATAGATTTCTTCTTGCGTCCTTTTGCTCCCCTTAGCAATTTTCTATATTGCTAACTTTTGATTTATATCCATTCCTATTAACTTACCCTTTCTTCCATTTGTTATATATATTATTTTTCATAGCTGCCTTCACTTTACCCTCTAAATCAGGTCAGTTTTTTAACCAGTATGGCCTTCTTCCTTGATTGCGGCGTTTGGGGCATCTAGTAAGATATTTTTAAGTGATTCATGATCATCATTCACATTTTTCTGATTTAATTCTTCCTCTCAACTGATTTGGCTCGTAATTGTTCTGAGCTTTATGAAATTGGTCCTATTAAAGTACCAAGTATATATATATTACAGGTCTGAACTTCATTCCTCACCTAAATGTATTAGTTTGTGGATTCACGTCCCAGCCCCTGTATCCAAGCACTGAAGCCAGAATTCACACTCTGAGCCTTTGAGTACAGTAGGATCCACACATCAGGGCATTAGTGTCAGGATTCAAAGCCTTCGGGTGAGGTAGACAGTATCATACAGATGCACAGCTCCTGCTCCAAGCTGAGGGCTGTCACTCAATGGGGAGTCACTGAGATGTGTGGAATGTGTCATTTAAAGCATCACTTGAAAAATCACATTCCTTTTTATGAAAGAGACAAGGTGGGTAAGGTAATATTTTTTTATTGGACCAACTTCTGTTGATGAAAAAAGACAAACTCTTGAGCTACACTGACCTGAAGAAGAGCTCTGTGTAGCTTGAAAGCTTGTCTTTCACCAACAGAAGTTGGTCGAATAAAAGATATTGCATCGCCCCCCGTCCTTGTCTTTCTGATGTCCTAGGACCAACATGGCTGCAACAACACTGTAAACAGCAACAGAAGATATTCCTTTTACTATAACTTGAAACAGGGATATTGTGTCTTTAAGGCACCCCCTTCCCATTTTCCCTAATACCTCAAGGCCTCTGAGTGTTTCTGGAGGAGCGGATCAGTGCGAGAGTTTAAGGCATCTCTCCCAACCCTGCTGCACTGCTCACTTACTGCTCTGAAGGCTGTGCTTTGCCATTTCCATGGAAACCATTAGTTGCTAAGCAACTGGAGCATCATCTGAGCTGAGCCCTCGCATCTAATTATCCCATCACTGTAGCTAAGAGGGGTTTAGGGGGGAGTGGGGGGATTAACTCTTCTAACATGGCAGATCCATTCACAACATTTAAAGGTACAGTGTCTACCTTTCACAGTGTGTATTGATAGGCCCCTGATCAGGTGTGATTGTTTGGTTATCATGTATAATCTCAGCGTGAGAAAGTGGACAGGCTTAGGCGAGCTGCAGATACACCCTCATGTTCCTTACCCCTGTTAGGAGCCCTCAGTACCTCTGTCTACTTAAATTGTGTGTGCTGTCCTTAGATGTATGTGGACATTTGTATGTTGTGGACTCTGCCACATTTCTCATGTAGCTGCTTTCATAGAAATGTAGGGCTGAAAGAGAACTCAAGAGGTCATCTAGTCCATCCCCGTGTGCTGAAACATTATTAAGTAAACTTAGATCATACTTGACATATGTTTGTCAAACCTGTTTTTACAAACCTCCAAGGATGAGGATTCCACAACCTCTCCAGATGAGCTGTTCCATTACATGCCTTCTTGCTGTCTGTGTTGTGGTCTGCTTGACATTGGGGCACAGACACTGACATGGAAACAACTCCCCATGATGTCATCTCTGCTAGGTAGAGTATTGTTAATTCTTCAGTCTTCAGGCATCCTCATCCTGTTTGCTTTTAGAGATGGATGGAGCAAAGCTGTCACAATACACTACAGGAAAAACACGTTATTGAGCCATTGTGAATCAGCCCAACTGAACTTCTGACCCACAGACTTTGGTCATTCAAATAAAACAGGAGCTGGATGGCACCTGCCTGTGTTCTGGTGTGTGCAAATCTAGAGCCAGATTGAGGTTTTACAAAACTAATTTTAGTCCTCAGTATTGCCAGCCTGCATTTGCTTCCCATTGACATGCTCTGAGTCAGTGGCAGGGTGACCAACCCCCGGAATGATGGGTTCCACCACCTTGATTGATGACCTTCCTGAAAGTCATGCTGCACCAAGTGCTTGTGTAAATGACATCACTTCTTCCAGTCACACTGACTGTCAGCCAGAGTGACATCAGTATGGAGAATGTTACCTTTCAGAGCCATGGGAACAAGGGAACCTGCCAGGTAGGCAGCAGTCATGTATATGCATGTGCAGAAACAGTCCTTACCAATCTGAACTCTCCAGATGGTTTTTCTATCTCCCTACTTTTTCCCCGTTCCTCCCCCACCTCCCTGCCAATCAAACTCCTCTAGCAGCTTTTGTCTGTGTATGGAGTGTCTTTCAAAGTCTGTAATAAATACTAGCCTAGAGGAAATGGAAACCTCATGCTCCTTAGCACAAGAACAAAGATCATAGAGTAGCACAGAGTCAAAACAGTCACAGGGGAAGGCAATGAAAGTGTTGACCAGAGTCTTCAGCTATCAGTGATGTCAGCAAGCAGCCCATAACAATATACTCCATTACATCCTGTAATGAATACAGAACATGCCTTGTAGCAGGTGCTTCTGCACAGCTGCTGCTCAGCCCCACCTGCCTGTTCATAGTGTCTGTGCAAGAAGATGGCACTTTTCAGAGAACTCCTTTCCTGCTCTCCTCTGGTTAGCCAGATACTGAGGAATTGCTGCTACTTCTCCTGAGAGAAGAGCACTTCTCTGGCTGCTGCTTGGTGGCTGGATCCTTGGCGACCTGGAGGTCTGCAAGGGAGGCTCCCAGCTGTTAGCATTGTTGCATGGAGACCATGACCAGCTCAGTGTTACTACAGAGTCTTTGGGTGGTGGTGGGTGCAGCATCTCAGGATGTAGGTGCCTGGGGATAGGATATCTTCCGTAGGAGAGCAACATGGTATAGTGGGAAACTTTTTGGGAGTCCCCATAATCCTTACACTGAATAGAGGGGAATCCCACCATATTCCCTGTCATTCACTGCACCTTTGCCCATCTTTGAACCCAGACTTCTGTCATGACTATGGCCTGCAGGCTCCATCAAGCCCAAGCGATATGCTGTGCCAACCTGTTACCTATGTTTCCCCTCCCTTTTCCCTGGCACGATTGCAGGCCTTGGAGCTCTCTGAGGAATGAGTGATTTGGGATTAGGTGGGAGGCAGCTGCTTGGGAAGGTAGATCAGATATCTCCCCCCCTTGCCCTCAGGATGGGGAGGTTGTTATTAGAGCTCTATAATGATTGTGTGGAGGGGGCAGACAGAGGAGAGAGAGAGAGAAATATTTTGTCATGAAAACAGGAAATGTAATTAAAGCCTACATGATAATTAAGAGCTGAGGATAAGGGGGTAGTTTTTGGATTTCTGGCTGGAATCTCAATGGCATTGGTAATTAGGCACCTTGCGTAACGCTAATAAATAAGGAAGAATAACTGGAGGGAAGGAGGGCATGGAGTGAGCCTTCAGCAGAGGAGGGAACAGAAGTGCAGAAGTTCCTGGAGTTTGAGGGAGGAGTGTTTAATGTAATGGAAGGTTCTGCTCTTATGGCTGAGGCTGGGAGAGGGGACTAGGAATGTGGTGCC
This sequence comes from Eretmochelys imbricata, assembly GCF_965152235.1. Classification (NCBI taxonomy): domain Eukaryota; kingdom Metazoa; phylum Chordata; order Testudines; family Cheloniidae; genus Eretmochelys; species Eretmochelys imbricata. The sequence goes on along the minus strand of NC_135593.1, from coordinate 20,647,549 downwards.
CACCTTTTCTTCTCCAGGCCTTTGGTCTAACTCAGCCAGATTGATAACAACGGGAAGCTGTTCCTGTCCAATGTCCTTGTCTTGCAAACCTGCAGCTCAATTAACTCCCTTGCCCCAGACTCAGCAGAGGGGCAAGGGCTGAATGAGTCATGGAGAATGAATTACCTTCTTGCCCTGAACCCCCACAGCTTGCAGCAATGCTGCCCATGCAGTTGCTGTCCTGTGGGTAGAGGGTTTAATTCTCCGCAGCTTTAGGCTGGTAGCTTTTTACACTTTAAAAAAAAATTGGATAAAACTTCTAAACTTCCGTCAGCTCATTGCATCCATGCAGGGGAGATCTTGGCTAGCTGCAGTCCTCAGAAGACAGTTAATGGGCAGGGCAGCTGCTACCATAGCTCATTTTGCTGACCAGGGCACCTGAAATCCTGCTAATCTCCCTCTTTTGGAAATGTGTGAAAATGCTTAATCAGGTTCAGGCCCCCAGTGGCTGCAGCTGCCTTTATTAAGGAATTTAATGCTTAGGGCTCGTTTAGACTACCACTTTTGTTGGTAAAAAGAAAAGGAGTACTTGTGGCGCCTTAGAGACTAACCAATTTATTTGAGCATGAGCTTTCGTGAGCTACAGCTCACTTCATTAGACGCATACCGTGGAAACTGCAGAAGACATTATATACACACAGAGACCATGAAACAATACCTCCTCACACCCCACTGTCCTGATGGTAATAGCTTATCTAAAGTGATCATCAAGTTGGGCCATTTCCAGCACAAATCCAGGTTTTCTCACCCTCCGCCCCCCCCCCCCCCCCCCCCACACACACAAACTCACTCTCCTGCTGGTAATAGCCCATCCATGTATGCATGTATGCATCCGATGAAGTGAGCTGTAGCTCATGAAAGCTCATGCTCAAATAAATTAGTTAGTCTCTAAGGTGCCACAAGTACTCCTTTTCTTTTTGCGAATACAGACTAACACGGCTGTTACTCTGAAACTTTTGTTGGTATAATTTATGTTGCTCAAGGGATGTGAAAAAACACCTTCCCCTCCCACAAGTGATATAAGTTGCACCCAGAGAAGCACTGATGTGGACAGCGCTCTGTTAGTGGGAGAGCTCTTCCCACTGACATAGCTTCCGTGGCTTGTGGAGGTGATTTTATTATGTCAATGGGAGCGCTCTCTCCCGTCAGCATAGAGCAGCTACATGAGGGATTTTACAGCGGCACAGCTGCATTGGTACAGCTGACTGTAATAAACATGACTGTAATTAGCAATGATGACACACTCATGTGTGCAGGAGAATGAAGTGAAGTGAATGTGCAAGGGAGGAGGGGCTGCTGGGGGGGGGCATGTACACAGGAAAATTGGGTGCAGTGAGGGAGTGGGGGCAGCCCTATGGGGGTTTGCGTGCAGGAGAATTGGGTGAGGTGAATGTGCAAGGGAGGAGGGGCTGCCCTGTGGGGATGTACACTGGAAGAGTGGGTAAAGTAGCACAGACTGCCCCATGTGTGCTCCTGTGTGCCCAAGTACATGTAACTGGTACATGAGGGCCCTGAGTCGGGAAGTGGGTAATTTAGAAGGCTGCTTGTGCTGTGTGTTGAATGCTAATGATGCTGCACAGCTTTCAGACAGAGGTGCTGCAGCTCCAGCTCCTGTCACTGAGTTTTACTGCTAGCGAGGCTGAGTCCCTGAGAGAAAGGAGTGGGGAAGGGAATGGCAGAATGTGCCTGATGCCGGCATTCCTCAGGTCAGGAGAGCTGGACAGAGTAACTAGCCAGCCCTTCCATACTAGGGAGGCTGTGCAAAAATCTCCCCATTGCTGCTCTGGATTTCTGAGCGCAGGAAGCCCTCATGCAGAGCACCGACAAGGGCTCCCCATGTTGCCATGGCTGTTGGTGTTGGACCAGAGTTAACCTGTAGGGGAACTATTGGCACTATCTCCCTTGTGTGAACAAAGCTTCTACGCCTTATAGGTGGGGAGCATTTGTGTGACAGACATTGCTGTGGAAATGTGAAAAACCTGAGCATGCAAATGGTAGTTCTTTTCATCCAAGGGTCCCAAAGAGCTCAACAAGCTTCACTTACAGAGTTGTTTTCACCCACCCCTTAAATACACCTACCTCTGAGGTGGCACACTGCAACCGCTTACACACAGAAACTGCAGGGGGAATTTAGGGAGGCAGAATGTAGCTACTCAAGTTGGAATTTGTCCTAGACGCTAGGGCTAACAACCTGACTCCCGCAAAAAAAATGTCACAGGAGTTGTAGTGGCCAGGTCCAAGACCTTGGCTATAGTCTTATCTGAAAGATGTGAAGTGGGCCTTCAGAGTATCTCACACACCACTGATTCAGTGGCAGACTTGTTAACAATCGAATTGCCAGCATTACTTTTCTTAGCACCTATATGAACCCCCATCCAATTACTACCTAAAGCCAAAACTGCTTAGCTTGTGACATCTGACAGCTTCCCAACCCCTGGTGACATGGCTGTAGAGAGCAGTGCTCAGATGAGAACATGTCTGACTACACACATTCACTCCTCCTTTAACTATAGAAATGACGGGACGGTTACTCTCAACAGACAAAACACTGTCCAAATATTAACCAGGTCTCCCAACACTTAATGTTGAATGTCATCCCCATTTCCCAGAGGGAAGTGACTTACCCAGGGGGTCTCAGATCTGGGACTGGAACCCAGTTCTTGGCTCCTGTGCCATGCTGCATCCAACAGACCGCATTGTCTCTCTGTTTTTTCTTTTTGGCATGTTGGTGCTTTAAAAAGTCTTTCTGTAAGGAACCAATGTTAGGAGAGCAGCAGTCAATGGAACATTGCCAAATTCTCTCTTTCTCTCTTGGTTTGACAGTGCTGCTCGAAAGCAGATGGTCACTAATTAAAGGGAGTCGAGTGAGGAGTTTGCACTGGCCTCTGCATTCTTATTCCAAAGGAGAAAAACTCTAGTAGCCTTGGATGAACATCCTCTCCTCCTCCCTTGTATCTGCAGTGTGCAGTGATCTCAGTGGTGTCTGCTGGGGATCACTGTGGAGAATCCATCCTGCTCTGGAAATGGAATATCTAAAAAAGCAGACTCAGAATGTTTGCTAAGAGCCCAGTCTTACTGCCACTGAAGCCAGAGGAAAACATCTCATTAGGACTAGCCCTAGACTTGTGATGTGAGAATACAGGACATTAACATAAGGATCTTCCAGCTGCAAAGTTGGATGGAAGTGAACGAAATTGCAGGAGAGGGGCTTGAAAAACCATGAGGAGCCTTCATCCCCCACAGAAGCTAAAACTAAGAGCTTCCCCTTCCAGTGTGGAGAACAGAATTAAGCCTTTGGGGCACTTTATATCTCACTGATCTGTAGATTCAAGCTGAGCCGTCCCCTGCTTGGCACTCAGAACCCTTTTGTGTTCATTAAAACGTTACATCTTCCTTACAAGAGTGTACTTCAATCGCAGCCATCATCGGACTTTCTGTATACTGTCTGGGTTACTTCTCCAAACCCATGTGGCTTTTTCTAATGGTACTGAGAGCTAGATGGCTGGGGTAGCAAAGGGCAACCGTAGTGTGTTTCTATCTCTTTACTGTCAAGAATACTTGGTTCCTAGAGCCAGTCGTAACAGATACACTTTCAATACTTAATGATCCCACCTCATGTGGAAAAGATGCATATGGGGAAAAAAGTATCGGCAGCAGTATATACCTTCTTCTCAACATCCAAGAAATGTTTAGTAGCTGTACCTCAATTAACATCTAGGATCCTGGTCCTCTGTGGGTTCCCTTTGTTGAAGTCCTGATCATTCTTCCTATCAATGCTATTACTGAAGAGCTGGATTTCCTGGGGTTTGGACCAGCCCCCAGGTCAGTGAAGCTGAGGGATAGTCATTAGCCTATCCTGTCCCCAGTCACACTGCACTGCTGTTAAGGAGGACCTTCAGGAACAGCATATTGCCCTTTTGGGTCAATGGTGCGCAGCTGAATTCTTCCACTCCCACTGCAGTGGGTGCTTTCTCATTCCCCACCTAAGTCCAGCTTGGATAGGCCATAGGGAGATTGTTCCAGCTTTGCTGTGGTCTCTCAGTGTGATCCTTTCCCAGGTGCTGACACCAGCTGTAGTGCTGCATGAGCAACAAACATGGCAACTGCCAAAAAGAGATTTATGTGCCCCTCTGAATTGTAGAGTGACTTTACATTTGTACAGTGCCTTTCACCCAATGGAACTCAAAGCACCTTATTAACTGGGCAAATTATATAGACAGTACAGGGACCAACTCATCTGCTGCTGAAATGCAGCTGTCTTTGAGGTGGAATACAACAGCTGTTGATAGTGCCATTAGCAGTACTGATTTAAGACAGTGCACAAGGTGCCTTTGCTCCAGCCAGATTGCATCCTGCCATGAAGCATACTGCTCATAAGGGTTTTTCTCTCTGCCTTCCCATCACCCCACAGTGCTCTATTCTGGGTGAGCATAAAAGAACAGGCCTCTGCTTTGTCCCCAACTGCCCATCTCTCTGCACGTTTGTATCCTCACTTGTAGATCTGGCTCTCAACCGCAGGGGAGAGAGGTGATTCCTCTGAGTGCCTCACATATACCCAAGCAATGACCCCAAAGGCTGGAGCTATGGGATGCCTGCCTAGCCAACACCCCATTCTTTGCTAGGTCTCTACTTGATGTGCAGATCAGATGCCTTTCCAAATCTGGGATTTGTAGAGGGGAGGGGCAGGATCATCTCTGCTGCTTGCTCCATGATAACGGGCTGTTCCAGCTCATCTGTGAAATACTGCTGGACGGACAGATCTCCACATTAGGAAATACCAATGTGCTGTACACTCACATCTACCCATGCATGCACACCCACATGCCTCTCATGCACGTGGCAAGTTGCTGATGAATCCTTGGGACCAAATTCAGCCCTTGTGTCCATTGCTCTGCCCAGATGCCCATTGTGCTGCTGTTTATTCTCCCCAGCTCCCCGGATGGTTACCACTGGCCCCCATGCTGCCCGTGCCAGCTTTTTGGGGACTCCTGGATGGGGAAAGTGTATGAAAAAATACAAAAGGACCAAAACAAGAACCTCAAATCCAACTCACCTTTTGAATTTGAGAGATTGAGTTGTATCACTGGATCTTAGCCTGCCTGCATAGTTTGGGCCTAGGTCAGATCCAGTACCATCAGGAACCTATGGTCTGGTTCCAGTTTGGTTCTCATGGATTTCCACTATTTCAGACCTAATCTGATGTGATTTTGGCGCTATCTAGCATGACGTAGCCTGATTTGACCCCTAGTTTAGCACTGAACTGGAGCACCTAATATTAAATTAGTTTGAATCCTGACATCCTCAGCCTCTAAAGGAAAATTTATTATCTGGTACTGCTGTGGCCACACTGGACACACCACCTGTCCCCTCTTTTGTAATGGAATCAGAGGACTGCAAGTTTGAGAGTGACATTTGTTTCTGTTTTCATGTCCTATCTTGGAGCCAATTAAATTTGCTGGCAGAAAGCTATCAGCTGTATGGGACTGTACTGCACCCTGGGTTGGTTTTTTTTTTTTTTTGCTGTGACATGTCACAAGCTTCAGGGTAAAATACTGGTAGATTTTGGCAGGAGTGACTCTAGGCACCTGTGAATCCTCCTAGTGCAGAAGCTTGGGGCAGATGCAGGTGGGTGTAGCTCTGTTCACCTTATATAGGGCCCCTGCATTTAGTGTTTTCAGGGCTCTTTATATAGGCCCAAGGAGCCTGGTTTGAGGTCTACTACGGCGAGAGCGGGAAACCCCAGTCCCTGTGTGTTCCTGACACGCACAGATCCATGCCTGCTTGGCCTCACTGAAGCATCAATCTCCTTGTCATGAAATATTCATGACTGTTTCCGAATGGGCTCCGGCAAAGCAAATCTACATGTTCCTCCCCTCCCCCTGCCCCCATGTGCATCCTACCCCTCTGCACACAGACACAGAGGCACAGCGTCTGCTGCAGTGAGGGTGTCTGCAGGCTTTGCTGTGAGTTCAAACCAGATTCAGGCAGCTGATCTCTATGTCTTTGAGGAAATAAAATAGAGCAGAAAAAAAGCAGCAAAAGCCCCAGGAGATGGTTGAGAGAATTAACCCTTTCGAGGTCAGGGAGCATCAAGGGAAAATCCAGAGTGCACCAGGCAGTCTGAACGGGGAAAGGGAGAATAAGATCTGGGGAATGGAACAGATTATGCAGGACTCGCCTAGGCTGGAGGGTGACTCTGAACTTTGGGAATCCTGCTGAAGTGCAGATCTGGCAGCACTGAGGCTAGGAATGCATCTCTTCACACCAGTGCCCTGGATCATGCATCCCGCTGCACTCAGAAGCACTGGGCCACAAGAATGGCCACACTGGGTCAGAGTGGTCCTTCTAGCCCAGTATTCTCTTTCAATAGATGCTTCAGAGGAAGTAAATAGAGCAGGGCAATTTATCAACTGCTTGTCCTTCAGGTCCAGCTTCTGGCAGTCAGAGGCTTAGGGACACCCAGAGCAGGGAGTTATGTCCCTGACGAAAGGCTAATTGCCATCGAAGGACCTATCCTCCATGAACTTAGCTAATTCTTTTTTGAACCCACCCAGTTATACTTTTGGCCTGGCAATGAGTTCTTTGTGTGAAGAAGTGCTTCCTTTTTTAATTTTAAACCTGCTGCCTAATAATTTCATCAGGTGACCCCTGGCTCTTGCGTGGTGTGAAGGGGTAAATAACACTTCCTTATTGACTTTCTCCACCCCATTCATGATTTTATAGGCCTCTATCATATCCCCACATCAGTCGTCTCTTTTCCAAGCTGAACAGTTCCAATCTTTTCAATCTCTCCTCATATGGAAACTATTCTATACTCATTATTATTTTTGTTACCTTTTTCTGTACTTTTTCCAATGTTTTTTTTTCCCCCGATGGGGTGACCAGAACTGCATGCAGTATTCAAGGTGTGGGCATACCATGGATTTAAACAGTGCCATTATGATATTTTATCTCATTATCTAATTATCTATCCTAGTGGTTCTCAACCTATTTATCATTGTGGGCCACATATGCACACATAGATGTACTACTTGTGTGGCCCTGAAGATGTCATATGGCCTGCTGCTCTGTGCTCTTTGGGCTGCAAGCAGCCCGTGCGTTGAGAATCACTGATCTATCCCTTTCTTAATAAAAAGAAAAGGAATACTAGTGGCACCTTAGAGACTAACCAATTTATTTGAGCATGAGCTTTCGTGAGCTACAGCTCACTTCATCGGATACATTCAGTGGAAAATACAGTGAGGAGATTTATATACGCACAGAACATGAAAAAATGGGTGTTATCATACACATTGTAAGGAGAGTGATCATTTAAGATGAGCTTCAGAATAACAGCTGTGTTAGTCTGTATTCGCAAAAAGAAAAGGAGTATGTGTGGCACCTTAGAGACTAACCAATTTATTTGAGCATAAGCTTTCGTGAGCTACAGCTCACTTCATCGGATGCATGATCCGATGAAGTGAGCTGTAGCTCACGAAAGCTTATGCTCAAATAAATTGGTTAGTCTCTAAGGTGCCACACGTACTCCTTTTCTTTTTAAGATGAGCTATTACCAGCAGGAGAGCGGGGCGGGGGGAGGGGGAAGAAAACCTTTTGTAGTGATAATCAAGGTGGGCCATTTCCAGCAGTTAACAGGAACGTCTGAGGAACAGTGGGGGATGGCGGCCGGGGGGGGGGGGGAATAAACATAGGGAAATAGTTTTAAATTTGTGTAATGACACATCTGCTCCCAGTCTCTATTCAAGCCTAAGTTAATTGTATCCAGTTTGCAAATTAATTCCAATTCAGCAGTCTCTCGTTGGAGTCTGTTTTTGAAGTCTTTTTGTTGTGATATTGCGACCTTTAGGTCTGTAATCAAGTGAGCAGAGAGATTGAAGTGTTCTCCGACTGGTTTATGAATGTTATAATTCTTGACATCTGATTTGTGTCCATTTATTCTTTTACGTAGAGACTGTCCAGTTTGACCAATGTACATGGCAGAGGGGCATTGCTGGCACATGATGGCATAGATCACATTGGTAGATGTGCAGGTGAACAAGCCTCTGATAGTGTGGCTGATGTGATTAGGCCCTATGATGGTGTCCTCTGAATAGATATGTGGACACAGTTGGCAACGGGCTTTGTTGCAAGGATAGGTTCCTGGGTTAGTGGTTCTGTTGTGTGGTGTGTGGTTGCTGGTGAGTATTTGCTTCAAGTTGGGGGGCTGTCTGTAGGCAAGGACTGGCCTGTCTCCCAAGATTTGTGAGAGTGATGGGTCGTCCTTCAGGATAGGTTGTAGATCCTTGATGATGCGTTGGAGAGGTTTTAGTTGGGGGTTGAAGGTGACAGCTAGTGGCATTCTGTTATTTTCTTTGTTGGGCCTGTCCTGTAGTAGGTGACTTCTGGGTACTCTTCTGGCTCTGTCAATTTGTTTCTTCACTACCGCAGGTGGGTATTGTAGTTGTAAGAATGCTTGATAGAGATCTTGTAGGTGATTGTCTCTGTCTGAGGGGTTGGAGCAAATGCGGTTGTATCGTAGAGCTTGGCTGTAGACAATGGATCGTGTGATGTGGTTTGGGTGAAAGCTGGAGGCATGTAGGTAGGAATAGCGGTCAGTAGGTTTCCGGTATAGGGTGGTGTTTATGTGACCATTGTTTATTAGCACCGTAGTGTCCAGGAAGTGGATCTCTTGTGTGGACTGGTCCAGGCTGAGGTTGATGGTGGGATTGAAATTGTTGAAATCATGGTGGAATTCCTCAAGGGCTTCTTTTCCATGGGTCCAGATGATGATGATGTCATCAATATAGCGCAAGTAGAGTAGGGGCATTAGGGGACGAGAGCTGAGGAAGCGTTGTTCTAAGTCATCCATAAAAATGTTGGCATACTGTGGGGCCATGCGGGTACCCATAGCAGTGCCGCTGATTTGAAGATATACATTGTCCCCAAATGTGAAATAGTTATGGGTGAGGGCAAAGTCACAAAGTTCAGCCACCAGGTTTCCCGTGACATTGTCGGGGATACTGTTCCTGACGGCTTGTAGTCCATTTTTGTGTGGAATGTTGGTGTAGAGGGCTTCTACATCCATAGTGGCCAGGATGGTGTTTTCAGGAAGATCACTGATGGATTGTAGTTTCCTCAGGAAGTCAGTGGTGTCTCGAAGATACCTGGGAGTGCTGGTAGCGTAGGGCCTGAGGAGGGAGTCTACATAACCAGACAATCCTGCTGTCAGGGTGCCAATGCCTGAGATGATGGGGCGTCCAGGATTTCCAGGTTTATGGATCTTGGGAAGCAGATCACTCTCCTTACAGTGTGTATGATAACGCCCATTTTTTCATGTTCTGTGTGTATATAAATCTCCTCACTGTATTTTCCACTGAATGCATCCGATGAAGTGAGCTGTAGCTCACGAAAGCTTATGGGTTAATAAATGGGTTAGTCTCTAAGGTGCCACTAGTACTCCTTTTCTTTTTGCGAATACAGACTAACACGGCTGCTACTCTGGAACCCTTTCTTAATGGTTCCTAGCATTCTGTTAGATCTTTTTGACTGCCGCTGCACATTGAGCAGGTGTTTTCAGAGAACTATCCACGACTCTAAGATCTCTTTCTTGAATGGTAACAGCCAGTTTAGACCCCATCATTTTGTGTGTATAGCTGGGATAATGTTTTTCAATGTACATTACTTTGCATTTATCAACATTAAATTTCATCTGCCATTTTGTTGCCTAGTCACCCAGTTTTGTGAGATCTCTTTGTAATTGTAACTCTTTGCAGTCAGCTTGGACTTAACTATCTTGAGTAATTAGTACCATCTGCAAACTTTGCCACCTCACTGTTTACTCCTTTTTATAGATTATTTATGAATGTGTTGAACAGCACAGGTCCCAGTACACATCTTTGGGGAACCCGCTATTTACCTCTCTCCACTGTGAAAAATGACAGTTTATTCATATGCTTTGTTTCCTGTCTTTTAACCAATTACTGATCTATGAGAGGACTTTCCCTCTTATCCCAAGTCTGCTCACTTTGTTTAAGAGCCTTCAGTGAGGGACCTAGTCAAAGGCTTTCTGAAAGTCCAAGTACACTGTATTGACTGGATCTCCCTTGTCCATGTGTTTGAGACCCTCAAAGAATTCTAATAGATTGGTGAGGCATGATTTCCCTTTACAGAAGCCATCTAGACTCTTTCCCAATATATCGTGTTCATCTAGGTGTCCAATAATTCTGTTGTTTACTATAGTTTCACCCAGTTTACTTGGTACTGAAGTTAGGCTTACTGGCCTGTAATTGCCAGGATCACCTCTGGAGCCTTTTTTAAAAAGTCCACCTCAGATTAGCTATTCTCCAGTCTTCTGATACAGAAGCTGATATAAGCAATAGTTTACATACCACTGTTGTTAGTTCTGCAATTTCACATTTGAGTTATTTCAGAACTTTTGGGTGACTACCGTCTTGTCCTAGTGAGTTATTACAATTTAATTTATCAATTTGTTCCACATCCTCCTCTGCTGACACCTCAATCTGGGACAATTCCTCAGATTTGTCACCTAAAAAGAATGGCTCAGGTGTGGGAATCTCCCTGACATTCTCCGCAGTGAAGACCATGCAAAGAATTCATTTAGCTTCTCTGCAACAGCCTTATCTTTCTTGAGTGCTCCTTTAGCACCTCAATCAGCTAGAGGTCCCACTGATTGTTTGGCAGGCATTCTGCTTGTGATGTACTTAAAAGTATTTTTGCTGTTAGTTTTTGTGTCTTTTGCTAGTTTCTCTTCAAATTCATTTTTGGCCTGCGTACTTATTCTTTTGTACTACATTTGCAGAGGTTATGTTCCTTTCCATTTTTCTCAGTAGGATTTGACTTCCAATTTTTAAAGGATGTCTTTTTGTCTCAAACTGCCTTATTTACTCTGTTGTTTAGCCATAGAGGTGGGTTTTTTTTATCCTCTTATTGTTTTTTTAAATTTGGGATATGCATCTAGTTTGAGCCTCTAATATGGTGTTTTTAAAAAGTTTCCATGCAGCTTGCAGGCATTTTACTTTGTGACTGTTCCTTTTAATTTCCATTTAACTAGCTTCCTCATTTTTGTGTAGCTTCCTTTTTGAAGTTAAATGGTACTGCAGTGGGCTTCTTTGGTATTCCCCCCCTACAAGGATGTTAAATTTAATTATATTATGGTCACTATTACTGAGTGGTTCAGCTGTATTCACCTCTTGGTCCACATCCTATGCTCCACCTAAGACTAAATCAAAACTTGCCTCTCCCCTTGTGGGTGCCAGGACTCTGCTCCAAGAAGCATCCTATCCTGAGGTGACATGTACCCAATCAATATGGGGGTAGTTAACATTTCCAATTATTATTGGGTTTTCTGTTTTTGTAGCCTCTCTAATCTCCCTGAGCATTTCACAGTCACCATCACTATCCTGATTGGGTGGTCGGTATTATGTTTCTACTGCTATTCTCTTATTATTCAAGCATGGAATTTCTATCCATAGAGATTCAATGTACAGTTTGATTCATTTAAAGTTTTTACCATATTTGACTCAATGCTTTCACACAAGCACAACCTATTTGGTCATTTCTGTATATTTTGTACCCTGGTATTATAGTGTCCCATTAATTATCATCGTTCCATCAAGTTTTTGTGATGCCTATTATATCAATATGCTTATTTAATGCCAAGCACTCAAGTTCACACTATAGACTTCTTGCATTTGTATACAAGCACTCATAAAGTTTGTCAGTATTTAGTTGTCTGCCTTCATGTGATGTAATTGAATGGGACTCTTTTTCCTTTGTTTTTTTTCTCTTCAGTTCCTACCTGTACTTTATATCAACTTCTGTCCTCTTCTCTTTACTAGGATATAGAGTATCCCCTTTAATAAGTCCTCCCCTAAAGGATATCTCTGTCCCAACCATGTGCTCTTGCACACTTTCGGCTTTCCTCCAGCCCTCAGTTTAAAAACTCCTCTTATGGCCTTTTTCATTTTACATGCTAGCAATCTGGCTCCATTTTGGTTTAGGTGGAGCCCATCCTTCCTGTATAGGATCCTCCTTTTCCAAAAGGTTCTCCAGTTCCTAATAAACCTAAAACCCTCCTCCAAACATCATCATCTCATCCATGAATTGAGACCCTGCAGTTCTTCCTGTCTAACTGGCCTGGCGCATGACACTGGAAGCATTTCAGAAAATGCTACCATGGAGGTCCTGGACTTTAATCTCTTTCCTAGAAGCCTAAATTTGGTCTCCAGGACCTCTCTCCTACCTTTCCTTCTGTCATTGGCACCTACATGTACCATAACTACCAGCTCCTCCCCAGCTCTGCATATAAGTCTATTTAAATGTCTCAAGAGGTCCACAACCTTTGTGCTTGGCAAGCAATTCACCATGCTGTTCTTCCAGTCATCACAAACCCAACTACTATTTATATTTCTAATAAGCGAATTCCCCCATTACTATTACCTGTCTTTTCCTAATAACTGGGGTTCCCAAATTCATCTATTGTGTAAATGTGTCCATCTCCCATTGGCGCTTACACTGGGCTGCATTTGGTCTGCGAAGTGAGAGTCCTGGTCCTAGGACAGTGAGGTTTGGATGCTGCTCACTTAAGTGGGAGTGTATGAATTCTGGCTCTAGCGTTTTGTTACTTCCCTGGGATTTTTTAAGCTCAAGATGTTTTCAAACCTCCCTCTGGATTATAATTAATAATGCCAGGCAGCAAGGATTATATGTTGCCCCAATTAAATAGAAATCTTTCAAGTCAAAGAGAGGAAGGATAGTTTTGTGTCTTAAGTAGTGGGCTGGAAGTCAGGACTCCCAGGGTTCTTTTCCTGGCTGTGCCAAAGACTCCCTGTGTGACCTTGGACAAGTCCTGTCCCTTCTCTGTGCCTCAGTTTTCCCTCAGTGCAGTGAGTACAGTGATGTTTGCCTCAGTGGGAGATGTAGGGCTAAATGAATTGATGTGTGTAAAGGACTCTGAGCTTTGGCTGGCAGGCACCAGGATGGGCAGGAGGCAGCTCCATGGTGGGATTCCACTTGTTTGCAGCGCAGGTGGGCCATTGTGCAAGTGGGCTGGTGTGGCTGCTGGGTGCAGATGGCTCATCCCTCCCCATTTGTCCCCTTAATAATGCAATTTACATTCCCCTTTTCTTCCTCTGGATCCTGCTGTTACCATGGGAACTATGTTCTCAGTTGCATTTCATTGGCTTCCCAGAGAAACCCTTTTCTTTTCTTAACTTAATTTCAAGGCTTAGAGATGGGGCTGTGGCTGTGTGTTTGTTGCAGGGAGAGGGAGCTCTTGGCCACATGTGGGGGCTCTGGGGAACTGGGGAGAATGGGGTCCTCTGGCCCTGGGAGCAAGGCAAATGGCTGATGTCCCCATTGAGTGACCAGCTGTAGTTCAGGTACCATTGTCAGGAGAAAGTGCAGGCTGGTGATGAGTCCCATAGGGTGCATGGGGCGGAGGCAGAGACTCCTAGATAGGAATTTTCCTGCTTCATTCTGCGGCCTCCAGGTGAGAAATGGGGTTCTGGGTGGTCAGTGTCCTAACAGCTGCCTCTTTGCCCCAAGGCATGTCCTGGCCTCATGATGATTCCCACTCTGAACTGGAACTAGAGAGCCAAGGCCAGGCCTCTGCAGCATGTACCATGACCCACCCTGCCTTGGCTGTGGCTTTCTCAGCCCTGACTCTGCCAACGTCAGGCTGGTGCCCTGGCTGCTGGTGTTATGAGAGTGATGGTAGGGCAAGCAGCTCCAGGGCCCTGCACTGTCACTGTCTGCTTCCCTCGACCCAGGCAAAGGAGAGATGTTGCGGTCTGGGGATTAACAAACATATTAACTCACATCCAATGAAGTGAGCTGTAGCTCACGAAAGCTCATGCTCAAATAAATTGGTTAGTCTCTAAGGTGCCACAAGTACTCCTTTTCTTTTTGCGAATACAGACTAACACGGCTGTTACTCTGAAACCTGTCATATTAACTTGATGTAATTTATATTTCTCAAGCTGCCAAAGAGAAATCGGGGATGGGGAGGGGTAGATGGGCCTGAGCTGAGAGGGAGTTTGTTCCTCTGCTGGGTGAACAGGGGGCTACTCCTTCCCTTACCTCTTTCTGTCTCATTTATGGGGGAGGAGAAGGGTGCCTAGAGGTAAGACTATGGCACCCTCTCTCTATCTGGCCCTGCCTCCTGCACTCTTACTCCCCTCACGTCTATTCACAATGGTGCTGCTAAGATTATCTTCTCAGCTTGCCCGCATTGACCACATCAGCCCCTTGAGTCCCTCTGCTAGCTCCCACTTCATCTGCATATCAAATAAAAGCTTCTTGTCTTTACCCCTAAGAACCTTCATAATGTAGCCCCACCCCACCTGGTGGCTTAGTTACTGATCATAATGTTGACCCCTGTGTTCGCTCTGCCAGAGTTCCCAGCTTTCAGTGCCCATCAGGCAGCTTCTCCTTCAGACACCTCCATACTGCCTTCATGGCTTAGGAAAATTCCCACTGGTATTGCCTTATCTTCTTCAGGACACCAGTCTGCTGTGAAGCCTGCAGAACCAGCCAGAAGGCATGGCCAACCAAGTGACTATCTGACCCTGTTCCTTGTCCCCTTCTTTGCTTTCCCTCTGCTTGAAACTAGCCATCCACCATCTGTGTAACTGACCCAGCTGAGTCCAATTCCTTACCAGGTTAGCTGGTTTCTCTGTGTTTTTGCAGTCCCCTGCACCATGGGGCCACAATCCTGACTGGAGCCTTTGGATGCTACCAGAATATAAATATTTAATAGGCGCATGGGACAGGGAGTCAAGACTCCTGAATTCCATTCCCAGCTCTGCCACTGACTTGCTGCATGGCCTTGGGCAAGTCACTCCTCCTCAGTGCCCCTCGTGTAAAGTGGGAATAATACCCACCTAGTAGGGAGTTCTGAAGTGCTTTGAGATCCCTGTACTGTAGATGCTGGAGAAGGGCAATGCCTTATATTTTTCTGTCTCAGGATGTCTGTGCCAGAGGGGATGGTTTAATGGTCTAAGCACCAGATTTAAAGCATTTGCACTTTCTAGAACTGAGGGTTCAAACTCTAACAGTATGCATCCGATGAAGTGAGCTGTAGCTCATGAAAGCTTATGCTCAAATAAATTGGTTAGTCTCTAAAGTGCCACAAGTACTCCTTTTCTTTTTGAGGATCAGCACAGTCCTCCACCTCCTGATGTAGGAAAATGGAGTGAGGATCTATCAGATCCCTCTGTAATGCAGCTGATCTCTTCACTGCCTGAACATTAAAGTTCAGATGGGGCATTTTTCCAGAGAGCCAAGATTTCTCTTGTTACCCCTGGCTAGAGCCTCAGTTCCTTGAGCAGTGTGCTGTGCCCTGGCTGCCATGCTTTGCCTCAAAGGTAGCTGCATCTCCATCATTCTGCCTGGGATGGAAGGTTGTGTGTGGTAGGGATGGGGATTATTATATCTCTGGTTCTTTCCTTTCTCTAGCTCTGCTATTGTTTCTCTGCTTACATCCCTCTTAATCCACCTCTGCAAAAAGAAAGCGCACCTGTGTTATTGATGGATATGTCAGGAAGGGGAAGGAGCTGTGTGACTCAGCAAGGAGGAGGTAAGGTACCGCAATAAACCTGCTCCTTGATGAGGCCAGGGCTGACCAGCACCAGAAGGATGGGGCTGGTTTGGTACAACAGGCTGATGCAGCAACTAGAGGGTCTTTGTCAGGTTTGACACCTGGGAAGAGCTCACCGCAGGGGACTAAACCTCATCCCCCCTGGGTATGTCCTGGAAATGGGGTGCTGCAGAGGAGTAAGGGGTATCAGGGCAGTGAAGTGTGTGTGTGTGAGTGACACCTCACCCCTCCCTCCCAACCCTCTACCCTCCTGTATCGGACTCTGCTCGCTTTGTGTCACTTTGCTGACACCTGTCAAAATCAAGAAGGGGCCAGTTGACTCATTTGGTTACGTAGAGATGAAGGATCTGAACTGCACAGAGTAGCACTGGGGGGCTGAACTAGCTCCCCAGCTCCCTGTGCCCTGAGTCTCATGGCTTCAGTGGGCCCTTGAATCAAAATGTCGCTGGGAGATTAATCCCACCCAGCCCTGTGTGGGCAGGACTTTGCCGAGCAGCTTGGGGTCTCCCCTCTTGGTCCCAGTCCCTAATTTCCAAAGGCTGTTAGTTTTATTTCCTGGGAGTCATCTCTGTCCCTAGGTTCCCCCGCTGCCCCACCCCAGTTGGGAAGGCCATCCATGCCCCCTTCTGCTCCACACTGGGGAAGACGGGATCTATATCTCCCTCTCCCGACCCTTACATCCCACTCTGAAATGGCTGCCTCATCTCTCGGACTCCCCCAGTCCTGTCCTGCCAATGCTGTTTTTGGCCTGTTAAGTGAAACATTCCATTCCTGGATGCCTCAGTGGATTCTTTCCATCCCACATAAGCCACTGCTTTCCAGAGATGCTGCCAGCAGGCCTTGTGGCAGCTCCAGCGGGGGATAAACACATCTTTGCATTTTGCTTTCATAGGGATGGACTCCAAGCCCCCAGGCTGTCTGTACCAGGGACAGGGTTGCCTCCCAGTTTGCTGCATGAGCTTTGGTGATGGGCCAGGGCCTGCTGTGGGGGGGAAGTCTTTTTCTCTGCAGACGGGATGATGGATCCTTTACCAAATATGACCATCCTTGGAATCACTCACCTTTCTGCTATCTGGAGTCTGCGTCCTCTGTCTCTTCCTCTGACTGGTAATGACTCAAGGGCCCTCTCCCTTCACAGCTGCCAGTCTGAATCCAGATCAGGTTACCAGAGACCCATCTGATGGCTGTGCAGTGGCACCCTGGATGAGATTACTTTGGTGGGTCTCATTTCAGTTCTCAGGGAACCAATGCCCACATCACAAAATGTGGTGGAGACCAAGAACTGGTGCCAGTACTCCTGTCTCACTCCTAAGTTCTGCATCCCAGGGAGGGCTGAGGCACACTGATGGGGGAAAACATTCTGTCCCTGCTCTGCAGAAGCAGAAGGGCATCTGTCTCCAGGGATTCATGGATATTAGACAGTAAAATAACCAGGATGCAGGATTCTGGCAGCTGGAAGAAAACTACAGCAACAGAGACAATTTGTTCGTCTCCACTCACCAACAAGAGCAGTGCCCAGTGTGTGCCTTGCCAAGGGAACCTTGGGAGCAGAGATATCATCCCCATCTGGGGAGCAGAGCAGCTCTCTCCCACCTAGTAATTGCCTCCAACCTTAGGGTGGTACCTGAGCTTGTGTTTACAGTGGAAACAGGACTGAGCCACAGAGTTTGGCTTCAGAGAAGACTCTGTGCGCCCCAAAGGTTGTCTCCTTGCAGAGATGAGGCTGGGCCACTGAGGTCAAAACTGGATCCACGTGTGTCCCTGAGGATGACTCTAATTTGCATATTTTAGCTACAGAAGTTCTCAAAACAAAATAGGAAAGAAATAAAAGTCCTTAATTCCCAGGCCTGGTGCCCCCTTTCCCAGGCTGCCAGGAGCTGGCCGAAGGGCAAAAATGCTCAGTCCTTAGGGAGGTGCAGGGTAGGGGAAAGTGCCTTACATTGCTTTCCTTTGCCTCCTTAGCTAATTAAAACAATTCATTAAGGGGCTCTCATGAAAACTTGACATGGATGGAGAGATGGTGCCTGTCTTGGGGATGGGGAATGAATGGACAGCCCCTCCCTCCAGCTTGGCTGGAGGTGTGAGTCTGTATGTCCGTAGGCTGGTGCAGGGTGATGTGATTTATCCAGGGCCTACTCGTAGTTTTCAGCAATGGATCTTTAACAGGATTAGGAGTGGCTTTGTGGCAGGATTAACCTCCCTGACAAGCTGATTCCAGCATCTCCCCCTCCCAGTTCTCTGACCTGGAATCTCACTGGAGCTTCCCATTCCCTCAGTATGCAATATGGGAATGTCCGGAGGAGCTCTTCTGGCAGAATGGGGTATCCAGCATGTTGTGACCCCTGCACTGACCACCATGGCAGAATTTGTGCTACAAATCATTCGCCCTCCCATCCTATCTCTGACCCTTGCCTTTCCTGCAGCCAGGGGACTAGAGATGTGACCAGAAGCCTTGACAGGTGACATTGCTGCTAATCCATTCTAGCCCACCAGATGGCACCCCCTTTTCTCCTGTACAGCCTTGCAGCTCACTTGTGCCACACCTTGTTCACATCAAACACTAGTCTCCTCAGGGTAGGGTGTCCTGTTTTTATCGGGACCGTCCTGTTTTTTGGGACTTTTTCTTATATAGGTGCCTATTACCCCCCACCTCTGTCCCGTTTTTTCATAGTTGCTATCTGATCACCCTACCTCAGGGGAATCCAGATGATTCTTCTCTAGCAGTCAGATGGCAGCCTGTGAAGTCCCAGCTCCTACGGAGAAGTCAAACTGGGAAGGCCCACGGGCTCCATTCTCCCCACTTGATCTCATTTAGCAGTCTTCCCATCTTCAACTCCTGGGCCAAATCCAACCTCAGAGCTGTAACTCCTACTAAAGCTAATGGCCCCAAATACCTTTGGCAGGAGGCCAGGCAAACAGCACCCTACATGACATGGAGGACACTTTGGCCAAAGACATAGGAATAAGCCCCCCTTTGCTTCCCACTTGCCTCAACGGAATCTGTTGCAAGGTTTGGGAAAGTTTCACAAACTCACAGATGCTGCATGATTTTTGTGAGCTGGGCCTAGAAGCCAAAGGTTAAAACTCCCATGTGAGGAGCTGTTTTGGGGCAGCCCTAGTCTGAGTAGAAGCAGGAAATACCAGAAATTACCTGGGTGAGCCCAAACTTTGGAGGCTTCAAGGCCATCTCTGCAAACCCCATTGGTTCAGAGAGTTCAGTACTGGGCAACCCTGCAAGCCCATCATGTGTAGATCCAAGGTCAATGGGAGTTCTTGCAGGGGGCAGTTCTACAAATTGTTTGTTCCACCTTGACAAAGAGGTGCAGGAGAGAGATCAATTTCTTCTGCCCACCACGGACTGAAACACACCAACCTACTAGTGTCCCAGTGCATCTGTTGAGAGAGGGTAGAACAGAAGTATGTGAGGGAGCAGAAGCAGATGAAGTAAGCATGGGAGGGGTGGATGAAAGGAACAGGGGAGATGGAGGAGAGAAAGGGAAAAAATGGAGCTTTAGAGGAGAAGATGAGAGAGAGAGAGAGGAGTAAACCAGGTGGTGAAAGAAGAGGAGAATCCAGATGAGGAGAGTGGGAGGGGAGACTGGTGCAGGGAGGATGCTGAGGACAGCTCATCTTCTCCATCGAAGATGTGAGCCCCAGGGCTGGGGACCATAGGTCAGTGGGTCAGTATACGAAGGGCTATGCACCCTCTGTCTCCCCAGCCTGGTGCTCCTAAAATGCTGCTTCTCGGTCTTTCCCTAAAGGCTTCACAGACGCAGAGATACTGAGTTTAAACAGGGCAGGGGCCAAAGAAAAGGTGAAAGCTGAGTGCATGGGGCGGGGCTGAGAACAACAGAAAGGAAGCGTGGCCCTTTGCTAGCTCCAAATGTCTCCAAGCGCTTCTCCGATGGTAAGGAATTTGGCTGCTCAGCACCCTCCTGGGGCACGAAAGTCTCGTTATTCCCAGTGTACAGTTGGGGAAGCTAAGGCACAGAGTGGGAGAGGGACTGACCTAAAGCCACAGTGGCAGAACTGGGAACAGAACTCAGAATCCCTGATGTCCAGTCCCCTGCTCTAAACACGAGTCAGATAAGCCTTCCTCATAGCATGCAGGGGAGCTGGCACCATCTGGGCAGCAGGGCCAGGTTGGGACCCCTTTTAGCTTCAGGGAAGTGCTGTATTCCTTGCTTTGTCTTAGAGTCCCTGCCTGGCGCACAGAACTAATCTCATGCAGGGCCAGGACCTTCTCGCAGCTGGTGACTGTGGCCACATTATTAAGAGGTTGTAGATAGTTGAGTAAATGACTATCTTGGAACCTGGGCCAGATAAGTCCACTGGGCCCTGGGCACAAGCAGCACTCAGAGCTTAGACCACTGATGGGTGGCCTAGCAATGCCTGAGAGAGTGAGAGCAGGAAGTCAATTGCCTGCAATGTCCAAGCCTCAGAACTCCACTAATGGTAAAGAAATAGGGACTGTAAGTGTGTGTAAAGGAGGAAGGGGATTTGGAGTCAGGCCTTCTCTGTGACCTTGGGTAAGTTCCATAATTGACTGTTGGTGTCCCCATCAGTACAATCGGGATAATTAAACCAACCCACCTCTCCAGAGTTCATTATTCTTACTAAAGCACTTTATGATCCTCAGATAAAAGGCACAACAGAAGCACAACACTGTTTGTCATGTATGTCTGAGTACACAGGATGCATGTTTTCATCCATGCCCTATGTATGTATTATACTTTGTGTGTGCAGTAGTACATGTGTATGTATGTATGTACTGTGTGCGTCTATTACACCCTGTGTGTTTAGTTACATGTTCAGGTATGTATTTACCAACATACCGTGTGTATGTTTGGGGTGCTCTCCCTATCAGGTTTGTTGTCAGAGGAGTTTCAGAGGTGCAGAGTGCTTGGAGGAGCAGAGCCAGGTGCTTGTGCAGGAGGGGGAGCTCAGGAATGCAATAGCAGCCAGCCAACAGCAGAGCCAACCACCTATCTGTGTGTACTAACCTGAAATCCCCTGCAGCCTGTGCAGGGCCTGTTCACACCTGCGCAGCCAACCAGGAATGTCATAGGAAAACCTCACTCCTGGGGGGTGGAATGGTGTCTTTCTCCCTCCATCCACCCCAAGATCTGTCTGTCTCTCCCCCACCCCCAAATGTGCACAGCCCTTGCCCCATGGCCTGTAGCATCCACTGAAGCTAGCAGGGTGCATGGGTGTAAGCAAGGCAGGATGCACGTCTGCCTGTCCCTGGCCCACATCAGCCCCTAACTCTCCTTTATTTCAGAGGGGAGATGTGGCTGGCTTTGTGTCACTGAGGCGCTGGGATTTCAGAGCCAGCCCTGCCTGCTCAGTTTTTCCAAACCCTCACTAGGAAGGAAGGAGCCGTATCAGGATAAGAGTCCTCCCAACCCACCTCTTTCACTGCCACCTTCCCTACTCCCCAGCCAGCCCTAGCCCTAGGTGGCGGTGGGAGGGCTGTCTCTGCTGATTGCTACATTTATCACACTGGTGGTCTTGCTAAATGGTTTAACCCTTTGGTCCCTGCCATCCTCATTGCACTGTGTGGCCGTCTGTGCTGACGGCAGACGAGGACGTTAGTTCTGCTGGTGACTGCTCCAGCAGCCTCCCTTGCTGCACTAGGATCCAGGTCTTACTCTTCAGGCTACTCTTTTAGCCTCTGGCTCCCAATGGTGCATTTGCTGTCCGCCTAGGATGGGAGATATTGTAGCTGTGTTTGTCCCCAGATATTAGAGAGACAAGCTGGATGAGGTAATATCTGTTATTGGACTAACTTCTGTTGGTGAAAGAGACAAACTTTCGAGCTACACAGAGCTCTTCTTCAGATCTGGACAGCTCTGAAGCTCTGTGTGGCTTGAAAGCTTGTCTCTTTTACCAACAGAAGCTAGTCCAATAAAAGATGTTAGCTCACCCACCTTGTGTCTGTGATGGGAGCGCCAGCTCCCACCCTCAGCTGGCTCCAGGGCTACACCAGCTCTCTCCTGACTTGGAGCACAGGGATCCCAAGATTCCAGATGGCTGGTTTGTGTTTGCCCATGTCTTGGGCTGCCACCCAGACACCACATTGGACATCACCAGTGTGACAAGTCTATTGGCAGCAAAGCAGGTCTGTGTGGGGCCTTGTGCAACAAACACACCAGCCCTGGGACCAACGGAATAGGAACCTTTAACCACTTGGCCCCACCCCTCTTTGACAGAAAGATCAGAGCGAGAGGCAGCTGGTAGCCTGATTTCCAAACAAATTCTCTCCTTCCAGCATTTGGCTGCCCCAGGACAGGCCTGAATTGCTGCATGAGTCATGCATGTTACTACAGACAAAGCACATAGCAAGGGCCTTGACCTCAGATTTGCCAAGGAGCCTCCCCTTGGTCAGTCCGGTAGGAGCTGTACTGATCTCTCTGGCCAGGGGATGTCCAGGTTCACAGCAGTGCCAGGGTTTTGCAGACAGCATGATGGATCTGGGTTTAGGGCATCCTCTGAGAAGCAGTAGGCAAGTAAGATTGCAACAACACTGGGACTGCGCAGGCATACAGTGAGCACGGGAATGACAGTGCTAGGGCAGTGCAGGTAGGATTGCAGCAGCACTGGGACTGCACAGGTATGCAGGGTACATCTGGTATTGCAGGGATACTGAGGCTACACAAGCATCGAGAAACATGGCAACCCAGTAATGCTTCTGGAATTGTGGCAGCCCTAGATCTCTGCAGGAAAGTGGTGCAGTAGCTGCACTGTGACTGTAGTATGTATGTTACTTGGGGGTGGGGGAAGACCTGCTTAGCTGAATGGGGCTCTCCTCTCTGCCACCCCAAACCAGGCCCAGACCTGTGCCTTTACATCTGCAGTATACATGAAGCTCTCAAGAACCCAGACTTGGCAGTTAGAGCAGGAGGCTGGGAGTCAGGACTCCTGAGATTTATGCGCAGCTTTGGGAGGCAAACATTGAGCAAGAGCCTGGAATTCCCAAGCCCATTCCTAGGTCATACATTAAATCACTGGGTGGTCTTCGCCAGGACACTGCTTTGTGCCTCAGTTTCCCCTCAGTGCAGTGGGGCAATGATCCTGTGCTGATGGGGCAATGATGGTTAATGAGTTAGGGTTTGTGAAGCAGACTGAGGTCCTACCATGAAAGGCGCTATAGAAGTGAAGAGGAGATCCTCATCATGGCCCTCTTCAGATCCGTCCGACCAGTGAGCACATGCTGCCCAGGCAGCTGCAGAGGTGGAATAGGTAGTGCCGCTGCCTTGCTGGTCAGACTCTAATGAGCTTGCGATAAGGGAACTCATTCTTCCCTAGCCAGCCTGGAGACTTCTGTGCTGGGCACAGACCTACCTTTATTTGGATCCCAGGTTGTTGGGTGGGTTTTTTTGTTTTTTATATTTTTGACACAGCACCTTGTCGTACCATTTAAAAAAAACAAAACAAAACAAAAACCCACAGAAATGAGACTGAGACCCCAAAGAGCTGGGGAGCATGGGAGGCTGGCAAGATCTGAGGGGAGAGTCAGGAGGAGCTGGCAGGCAAAACAGCTTCATGGTGGTAGTGGCGTAATCTGCCCTTCGCAGCATGAGTGCAGCCTTCATCCCTTCTCCCTTTCTGGCTTATGCCTTCTGTGCAGCAGTTTCCAGTGAGGGTAGGACATGAATGAGTCCAGCCCCACCTGTACCAGAGTGTAGGCCAAATGCCAGAGCCACGTGTGCTGCATGTATGGGAGCAGGAGGATCCAGCACCTGAGCACACAAAGCCACCCTGGGCTGGATCCTCGCAGCTGATGTCCTCGTGGCAGAGCAAAGGGCCTTCTCTTTCCTGCTTGACCCTAGTGTAGTCTGTGGAGCTGATTTCCACAGGGACTGGTGGGGCAATGCTCCGCACTGTGTGTCCTCATGTACGCAGTGTGAGTGAGTGCAGAGCAGTGCCAAGTCAGAATGGGCACATTTCACAGCACTTGCCTGCAGGGGCTGCAGTACAAGGCAGGGACTTACCCTCACCACACCACACCTGCTCTGTTCTCCAGTGGCTCTGCTGCATAGTGCTGGAATGAGAGACAAGCTGAGGAAACGCTTCACTGAGACATAGCTCCAGCTAACTGTGAGTCATGGAATTAACTCTGGTATGGTTAATTGATCCTAATTCATGGATGTAATGAAGGACTTTGCCCACATGGGTCTCCCTGCGTATGTTTACACTGCAATTAAAAACCCATGGCTGGCCTATGCCAGCTGACTTGGGCTAAGGGGCTGTTTAATTGCTGCGTAGACATTTGGGACCTTCCCACCTGTCAGGGTCCGAAAGCCCAGGCTCCAGCCCAAGCCCAAATGTCTGCACAGCAACTGAACAGCCCCGTAGCCCAAGTCACCTGGCACAGGCCAGTCATGGAGTTTTAATTGCAGCGTAGACATACTCCTGGTCACTGCATCAGGCTGGGGCTGGTGTGGAGAGGCAAAGGGGCTCAGCAGGGATGAGCAGACTCAAGACTGATTGGGATCTAGGTCCTATTTATCCCAAACTCCACCAACCTGTTGGGATCAGGATGGAGCCCATTACAGAGTTCTGGCTTCCTCCAGCATCATCCCAGGTGTCTGCAGCCCTTCTGTTCCTGCCCAGGGCTTCTCAGGGGGCTTAGTGTGAGTTCTTCAGCTTGGTTACTATAATAATGAATCACAAGGCACCTGCTTGGTTTCCTTAACAAAATGCCAAGGTATAAATTGGCCTGCAACAAACCTGGTCCAGACGACAACTCTGGTTGGGAAGGTTCCAAATCTGCACCTGAATTTTGTACGCTGGGCCTATCTCTAACTCTTATCAAACGTAGAAAAGAGATTCTAAAGAACTGAGGATTGAATACCACCATTTACCTGAGATGGAAGCCAGCCCTCTGTTCTCAATGAGCTGTGTAGCACACCTGTGTCTCTGGACTAACCCATTAAACACAGGTGTGGGCTAGAACATTAGTTGCAACAGTGCATCACTTTTAAAAACTATTCTCTGGCACAATTAGCCAACAGGAAGATGGCATCTCACAGTGAGTACAGCTTAGTTCATGCTAAAACAATTAACCACTTTTTTGGTGAATTAAACCCTGTGCCAATACATATGCAACAGAAACCAGCCTGTCCCACTGTCTATCTCCATTGCAGACTAGCTCATGAAGTTTCTTTAGGGCATTTGCTTACCACCTGTCAGTCAACAGAAAATGGTAGGAAGCAACAGCTACACAGGCTGATGGGTCAGGGTCAGGCCAGGACAGTAAGAGACAATCACTCCCTGATCCTTGGAGGTTGCAGCTCCAAACAGGGTCCTTTCTTATGAGGTGAGGAGATAGGTATTGAAGCGAAGTTCTTTTCCTTCCCAGCTTTCTGCAGTGAGTTGGGCCAGTTTGTATCACAGCCTCCCTGTACAGTGGGGAAAGCAATATTCCTCCCTTCCCAACAGAGAGGAAAGGAGCTGCTGTTTGGAGCACTGGGGGAGGGACACCCCAGCATTGACTTGTCCAGCAGAGCACTTGCCTCCTCTTCCTTTATCCTGCTCCCCATCCCAGCACACATGCTGTAATGGGGACCCTTCTCTGCAAGGGAAATAACAGTGGAGCCAAACAGTCGGTGGTACAGAAACCTATGGTGAAATGTAATTTCAGACTCAGGAGATGAGGAAGGGAGTGGGGTATGGAGCCTCTAGGGTGCTGGTTCCAATCCACCCCCAGGCAGTAGTGAGTGACAGTTGTACCTGCTGATTGCTGGTCATTGGCCTGTTGGGGATGGGTTTGGTAGGTCTCTGGTGTGGTGGGTTTCTAGAGCATGGATGTATACAATTTAACAGTCCTGTTCCTGCCAGCAAAGGGCCAAGGGCTGGTTGGGCCAGGGAGCCTGAAATCTCCAAGTGCCTGGAGGGGTCCACTGAGGGCAATGGAGTGGCACATTGTTGGGGCAGCGTGGAGGAGCCTGCCCTGCCGTTGTGTGTGCTGGCGATGGAGAGAGGGCTTCGATCTACCATGCTGTCAAAACAGCACCTTTTGCTAATGCTGAATTTACTGAAAAGAAATTACAAGAGGAAAAAACCCAAATGGCCCAAAGTCAGGAAAGCTCCGTGTGTGGCAGAAGCAGGTAGCAGCCGGTCTGGGCTGCTCAGCCTTGGACTCATTAACATGCTGATGTACCAGGCAGCTCCTGGAATCAGCTGCTGGGATTTTGTTGTTTTTGGCATAGGGAGGCTGTGAGGAGCTCCAGGGACTCTGCTTCCCCCATCGCCTCGCCGTCCTGTCTCTCCTGGTGTGGGCGTAATGACAGAGGAGGGGAAGGGGAGATGGGGAGTAAGAGTCAAGTGTAGGGAGGATGGCTTGCTCAGCAGATGTTAATTAAAGACAAAGGCTCAGCAGTGAGCCAGTAGCGCCTGGTCCTCCTGCTGACCTTTCCCAGTTTCACTCTATCGCTTTCATGCGCACAGCCTGGGAGAGATGTGAGGTGCTGTGATGTAGGCAGCCCAGGAGGCCAAGGAAAAAGAAAAAGAGGACAAGGGAAAGGTGGCTGGAGGGCCTGGCGAACAGGGGGCTTGGTATGCTCCGTCTGGATCGGAGGCAGCTGGAGAAAGGTGCTGTCAGCATCTATACCCCTTCCACATGAGTGTTGGGTGTCACTATGCCAGACAGCAGCAGTCAGGTGCTTTTATTAAACCTCTGTGTGCCGTGGTCGGCTGCACTCATAGGGCATTAGATATATTAATGACTTTACATTGCTATGGGGAGAGAAGGAAGGGTAAAGCCGTGAAAATCCCCAGCCCCATGCAGACTGGGGGTACAGATCAGAATCCCGAGTGCTAGGGAAGTTTAGATCTAGAAGGTGCCCAGCAGGGCAGAGCATTGGGGGGAGGGATAGCTCAGTGGTTTGAGCATTGGCCTGCTAAACCCAGGGTTGTGAGTTCAATCCTTGAGGGGGCCATTTAGGGATCTGGGGCAAAAATTGGGGATTGGTCAGGGGTTGGACTAGATGACCTCCTGAAGTCCCTTCCAACCTTGATATTCTATGATTCTATGATTGCATTATCTCACCACTTGCCGGTCACGTGGGGCCATGATGTGAGAGTACTAGGCAACCTGCTGGAGGCTGAGTGAGAATGCCTGCCCCATAAGCTTTGAAAACATTTGGGTCTGACCCACATGCAGGACCCCAGGGCAGGTGCTCAGATATACTTCAGAGAAGCATCCGAAACAGGTTGTGCTGTTCCAGGGTGTGGCCCATTCAGAGCAGGGACCTTTGTGAGGCTCCCACATCTTCAGGAATTTCATAGACAAACGCTGGGCATGCTGGAGACTTGCCTGGTGTTCTGAGACAATAGTGAGAGCCAGTGTGGTCTAGGGGTGAGAGCAGAGAGTGAGGAGTGTAAAGACCTGGAACCTGCCATGCATTCATTATGGGAGCCTGGGCTTCACCTCTCGGTGCCTTTGTTTCCCTGCCTGTAAGAAGGAGGGTTCATGTGTGGCTGTGTGAAGCAAGCTGAGATCCTCCTCCAAGGAAGGGCCACTGTTATACAGGGGTGAATAGAGATATCTGTATTATTTTGGCACTGTGGCCAGATTGTCCCCGTTCTCTACTCCAGCCTGTTTGCTGCTCTCCTCAGGTGCAAAGCCACTCAGTGCCTTGGGGAAAATACCTTCAAAAGAGAATTTGGATCCCTTCTCTCTGGGTTTTGGGAACAGTGAGTGTCTCTCTCTTCCCTTGGGTGTCTCTTGGCGGCAATATCTGAAGTTTGCTTTGGTAAATTCTGCAGAATTTCATGCATATTGTGTTCATTCATACCACCCCAGCTTGCTCTGTACCCAAAATGCAAACAACCAAAGGAACAACGTGGCCTCAATAAGTATGATTGTCAAATTAATTACATCATTTCCTGCTCCTGTCTGGGGAGCACAGGCTGTGATTTGCTCACCTGTTAGAGTACAGCATGAATGTTAGCGATGCCACCACCCTGTTCACACACATTCACACGGATTGTCTTTGTCTTAGTTTATTATTTTATAGTCCAAATTAAAAACAACACCATAGCTGTAGGAAGAGAGTGGGGTCTAGTGATGAGATTGGGGACTGGGGATCCAGGACTCGTGGGTTCTTTTCCCAGCTCTGTCTGTAACTCACTTTCCCTCCCTGTGCCTCAGTTTCCCAGGCTATAAAGTAAGCTTAATACTGGCATCTATTTCATGGGAGTCTTCATTACTAACATCCCAAAATACCCTGAGATTTTTCACATGCCAGGTGCTAAAAAAGAGGAAAAGCATCATTACTGGTAGACGCAGCTGTTCCATCCTCAGATCCCAAGCTGGGTGCAAAGCCAGGGGGGCTGGAACAATTTGTTTGTATAGTGGGGGTGCTGAGAGCCATTGAACCAACCTGTAAACCCTGTATATAATGGAAACCACTTCAAGCCGGGGGATGTGGCAGCACCCCTAGTTTCAGCACGTATGTGCAAAGTCTACTGGGAAGGCAACATTGCCCTTGTTTCCACTCTTTCCTTAGCAGATTCGATTCGCTAACCTGTGACATGTAGGACTTGAGGTTACCTGTGTGACTGACGCACACTTCAGGCAGGGAAAGATGTTTCCTCAAGTAGAGGCAACGACATTCCGACTGCCTGCCTGGCACCTCTTCAGCCAAGCAGAGAGAGCGGTTGGGAATCAGCAGTTTAGGCACAC
This sequence comes from Eretmochelys imbricata, assembly GCF_965152235.1. Lineage (NCBI taxonomy): Eukaryota > Metazoa > Chordata > Testudines > Cheloniidae > Eretmochelys > Eretmochelys imbricata. Next base: position 20,619,221 of record NC_135593.1, on the reverse strand, counting down.
TCCACAAGGGGGCAGTGGTGCACAAACCCTCAGCTGCAGTTCCTGTGAGTCAGTCGGCAGAGTGCCAGGTCTGTCCCAGTGCAGGCTGGGGGACAGAGAGAGCCTGCAGCTCAGAGTGCTTTGCACACATGAAATCCTTGAGCCTCCCAACCCCTGCCAGGTCAGAAAACAATCATGCCACTCACTGTTCTTAGCCCCAAGCCTCCAAAAATCATGTCAGGCTGCCAAAAAAAAAAAAAAATCACAAGATTTACGATCTGAAAAAGTTGAGGTTCATTTTATTTGCTTTCTGGTTTCTGAGACTTTAGAGTGTGCTTGGGCCACCATTCATTGCTAATTCCTACTGGGGATCTCAGAGGGAGTGCTGTCTCCCCTTCTAAAGCTGCCCACCTTGCCTGCTCTCAGGTGGTGGAAGAGGGAGGGTTGCTGAGGAATCCTATGGATAAGGCTACTGCATGCTGCACTTCTACGTCTTCCACAAAAGATGGCACCTCCTGCAACACTGTACCCTGTAGCATCAGGCTGGGACACGGGTGAGTGCTAACTTGGTGGAAGAGCATGCCCTGCTGTGTTACCCACATACTTCCCTGTAGCGTAGCAATGACTTTGTGGGGAGTGTCCCCAAGTAAGCTGTCCACACTGCTCCCTGCAATACAGTGCTCCAGTGCCTTGCTTTCACATTGGTTCTGTATGACTGAAAGCAAAGAACAGTATCTACCTAAGATACCAGCACGGCTCCCTGAAGCTCTTGGGTATTCCTTTGAGGTCTATCAAATATTTTTTGACCTAGGCCATACCTGCTTAGCTCGTGAGATCTGAAAGATCATAGACCTTGACACAACAAATGCAAGGCTAGACCTGACTCCTGGATCTTTGCTTGCCAGAGGCCACATTTGCTTTCTTGCTGTGACATTCCTCCCTGCTGGCCGTGGGAGGGTTAATAATATAGGGTGTCTCTCTCTCTGGCTGTGGCCACTCATGTATGCACGTGGAGCAGGAGGGAATGGTGTATTTTCATTTCCAATTAGGGCTGCTGCTTCCCATCGGCTAAGATTGGTTGTTTGTCCCTGGATCCCCTTTAGCTTTGCAATGCTTTAAGAGGCTGCCAAGTGGTCCCTGCCTCCAGCCTTCTCCACTCTCCCCAACCCACCCCTGAACAGTTAGTGTGCTGCAGACAGGAAGGTGACACATCCTGGTTAGGATGCTGCTGGCATCAGCCAAAAGTGGGTGGACTGGTTTAATAGCCTAATGTGTGCGTGTTGTACAGCTCCCTTCTGCTTGCAAGAGGCAGAGCGGGGGCCTGCAAAGAGCCCTGGCAGCCAGCTGGTCCTTTCTCAGCTGTATCTGTCATGCCTTTACCAACAGCAGGCTCCCACTTGGAATACATTTCCTGAGGTGCATGCCATCCACTGCTTGGAAGTCTCTATTCCTGGCCACCCAGCCAAAGGAAATTGTGCATTTGAAATAGATGTTATTTCCATCTGAGCATATGCCAAACTGTATCTAAGCCCCTTTGCCCCCTCCATTCCTCTGCTCCTTTAGCTGCTAGCCTGACTGTCTCCTCTCCCAGGTTCAAGCCTGCAGAGAGACTCCTTCTGTGCCGGGGTGCTGCAATTTTCAATTAGATGTTGGAAAATCTCACTTATACTTTTCTGAACTCTTCCTTGTTCAAACTGTCCCAGCTTGACAGCCCTGCAGGGTTGTTCCTGAACTTATTAGGAAAATGGGCAAGGATGCACTGTTTAGATTTTGGGTGAGAGGCACTCTAAAATACCTCCACTAGATCCTGTATACAGTGTAGTTGTAGCCATTTTGGTCCCAGGATATTAGAGACACATGGTGCGTGAGGTAGTATCTCTTATTGGGCCAACTTCTGTGTGCCTTGAAAGCTTGTCTCTCTCACCAACAAAAGTTGGTCCGACTCACCCACCCTGTCACTCCCCTAGATCTTGTTAGATGAGTGGAAGAGGGGGGTCAACCCCATGGAGGGACCTGCCAGTGAGGAGGGGGATTTTATACTGGTTTCTGGAAGGGACAGGAAGCCAAGGTGATTTCAGTGGAAGGGGGTAGCTGCGTGGCCGCAGTTCTAGGTGCAAGAGAAGGGAGATGCTGTTTCATGCGTGAAGGGTAGGGGCTCGAGGCAGTCAGGTTGGTGGTTGGGAGTTGTCCAGATGAGAAGAGGTGAAGACTCAATGACCAATCTCGGCAGAAGTTGTGGGCCCAGGGGAAGGAGGAAGAAGAAAGTGGAATGCCTGGGTTCCTCATGGGAGTGAGGACCAGCAGACTTGAGTTCTGGAGAGAGATGCAAGTGGTAAGGGATTTGGATTGAATATGCGGTTTAGTGGAGTTTCATTCAGAGATGAAGCCTGGACAGTTTGGGGTGAGGATGGAGCAGAGGGGGCTGGAATTTGGGCTGAGAAGCTTCTTCTTGCCACTTAGCAGGACATCAGTCTGGGATTTGTTAAGCTGAATTAAATGGTGTTGGAGCCAGGCCCTAGTGGTGCAGAGATGCTTAGTGACTAAAGGACAGAAGCTGTGACAAGGGTATAGTCTGGGGTGCACGCAGGTACACTCCGCTCCCACACGTGTGTACGTTCACAAACATGTATGTGCAAAATAGAGACTAAACGTTAGTGATACTGGTGTTGGCTAAACATGGACCACAGCATGTATGTAAACAGACTCCTGAGTCACACACACTTCTTGCATAGCCACATGCCTGAAAAGCCACTTGCAAGGGTGCGTGACCATAGTTCGTATGTAGGCTCTGCCATTCCCTTACAGGGTGTGAACCCCCAATGCAATCATGCATGATTTTAAACTGAGCAGCAAGTGACGACCAGGGTTGACTGCCAGAAGCTGGGACTGGACGACAGGGGATGGATCACTTGATAATTGCCCTGTTCTGTTTATTCCCCCTGAAACATCTGGCATTGGCCATTGTTGGAAGATAAATTTGTTAGTCTCTAAGGTGCCACAGGTACTCCTTTTCTTTTTGCAGATGCAGACTAACACGGCTGCTACTCTGAAACCTGAGCTAGATGGACCCAGGATGGCTGTTCTTAGGCTGTTCTCTGATCTTCCCGCATACTGAAGGGAGAAAGACCAGTGGAGATGTGGGTGCTCAGAACAGCAGCTTCTGACATACCTGCTAGTTTTAGGTAAAGTACTCAATAATCCCATTAGTTCTAATAGCCAGTAATTTGCCACTTCCCTCCCCCTCCCCCCATACACACACAGAGTTTACTAAGTTCCCATGATGGAGCTGGATGGTCAGACAGATTACCCAGCCCTCTTATTAACTGTACAGCACTCAGCTCACCCTGCATGTGCTTGGGTGTATGGCAAAGCCTAGTTCATGAGTATTAGCATAGCATGAGTGAGTGTATGGAGTTTGAAACTGTGAGGCCTTTGTTTTGCGTGTACTGTACCTTTACAGTTCTGCTACCTCTCCCAGACTGCAAAGACAGCCGCCATTCTCTTCTGAGGTGCTGCACCTGTTGTTGAGATAACACCTGCTGCACTCTCTCCTGGAAATTTTACTTTTGTTCTTGGCATTTTCCTCATTCTAAAATTAGTGGCTTTAGGCTGAACATTTCTGTTTTGCTGCTACTGCATGGAAATGTAACTCTTGTTTGCATAGTTACAGCCCCCTTAGTGAAGCAACACTGTACCTTTCCATGCAGCAGCAGGATCTCTCAGGCCAAAAGCATCATAGAGCCAGAGCACTGGATGACCCAGTAGGTACAGTCCTTTAAGAACCTTCCTTTGCTGAAAAATCAAAGTCAAGAACATTTCCTCCTTGTTGAGAAAAGTGCTGGCATTTGGTGACACCTATGAGCCATGTGGAAAGGACTGTGAATGTGTAAACTGGAATAGGCCACAATCTGCTAGAATTCATACCAGGCGGGAACAATTCTGCCTTGGTGGGGAGATGGACCTGAATAAGGATTTTGGTGACCCCACTGTAATAAAACACTCAGAAAAGGAAAGACTTAAGCTTTTCACAGCCAACAGTTCAAAAGCAAATAAAGGATTTAGGGCCTGATCCTGAGAAGTGCTGAGTACCCCAGTCTCCACTAAAGTCAGTGGCAGGATTGGTCTTTTAACCAAAGTAGGAATCCTGCCCTCTACTCGAATCCTGTGGAGAGTTTTCATATGATCTGATCATTAGTGAGTCAGATCCACAACAGCAACAAGGAACCTCCCTCTTCATTGTCAAAGTTTAATTCACTCCCAAGCGAGGAGTTGGTAGGGGCTTGGGCTCTCTAGGGGCTGCTTTTAATTACTGTGCCAACCAAGCAGGAGACTCAGGTGCAGATATTTAGCTGATTTGCTAAGTTTGCCTACGTGGGGGCTGCCTGTCCTCTGTCATTAGCTTGGGCAGCTTTCCTCATATTTGAAAAAAAACTCATTTCTCTTCTTTTACTCCTAGGAACAAGCAAGAGCACCAGTCCTGAGTGTATAACTTTGTAAGATTTGCTCTTTCAGAGTTTCCTTGATTTAAAAATATATATATATATATTTAAGGCTCCTCATCAATGTCCTTTGAAAACTTTGCCTCTCCTGCCATTATTTCTCTGGGCCATAAGTGCAGGTGAGGCATTTAGCAATGGGGGTTAATTGTTTCCCATCATCTCTTTTTGCAAGGTGTTCCTCTCAGTCAGACCACTGGGAGGCCAGAGGAGGAGACCTAGATTAGGAAGCAGTTAATCAGTGGAAGAGGCAAACTGGGGCTTTTATTTTGACAGGGCACTGCTTGGCTTCTTGTATGAAGGCAAAGTGAATGATCCTGTTTCTCCAAATGATTATTCAGACTAAGGAAGAGAAAGAGGGAGAGAAAGGAGCACTCCATACACAGAGCTTTGCCCACTTTATAACAGCATCCTCTCAAAAATACAGAGATTCTTAGCTGGAGGGATCTAACAGACAGTTAAACAATAATAAGGATCAAGAGTGGGGAAAAAGAAAATTGTGGAGAAGGTTCCTGTAACTTCAGGGTGGCAAGAGGGAAGTTGCTGCTAAATATCAGGCAACCAGCAGCCTCCCCCACCAGAAACTGAGTCTGAATTGTCCTCAAGTGAAAGTGAAACAACTGAAGGAGTGAAAGTGTGTGCGAGAGGCAGAGTGTTTGCAATGTGTGTGTGTGCTGTGCATGTAGGTGAGACTCCAGTGTGTGTGGAAAGAGCATGATCCACTCCCCAGAGCCCCCTGCAGCTGGCTGGAAGGCTGTTGGTGAAGAAGACCATGAGCCCTGACTGCATGGCTGTCCCCCAGCAGCTTCCAGATCCTCAGCTCCCCTCTAACAAGCTTCACCGAGGAGACAGCTGCTGAAAAGCCCAAAGGAGAAAAAAAAGCACAGGATCACTATGGGAAATACCTCTGGCCTTTCTTGAGACCCGGAGCAAGAGAAAGGTAAGTAGTCTCCCAACCACTTTCTTTCAATGCCTGAGTGTTTTGAAATGAGAGGACTGTCCTACAGGCAGGTCCATTTTGTATAGTGTAGTGATAAGTCTGGGGCTGGGCAGGGGGGGTATTTTTTCCACCATGCTGCAGACTTCCTAGGTGTTTTTCTTAAAAGATTGGTCAGAGTCCTAATCTTTATTTTCCCCAGGAGACTGCAAGGGAGGGCCCTTGTGGGAAACTCCAGTTTTGTTTTCCTCTTAGATTTGGGAGGAATGTGGTGTGCCTTATGCTTAGGATTCCTGGTAGCAAATGAAGACCTGTAGTTGCAAATGTTTAATTGTTTTGAGTTTAAAATTAAAGGTCGTCTTGCTTTTTTGTTCTTGTTTGTGAGGAAGTAAGTGCCCTCCCCTGCTGCCTGTTGGTATGCAGGGCTGCTCTGGGAGCTCAGCTTGGGCTGCTGACTTGGAGTACAATTCTATGTGTCTGTGTGTTGTTTTTGTGAGAAATTGACAGTTTCTTTTGAACATCACCTCAAAGCCCAGATCTTTGATTATGGCTGTCATTTTCAGTCAGCCTAGCTGGCAATAGGCACGGGGTGATGGACAGCACAGGCATCCAGTGACTGGGTAGAAGTCACTGAATTGAATCAAAGTACAGCCAGTGTGAAGAGAGCAGGCAGGCCCTTTGGCAACTGAAGGTTGGCTGCGTGGCCCCAAAGGCTTCTGGTAGCTGTAGTCTTTTTCCTTTCTCTTGTTTGTCTGGCTGCTCAAGCAGAAGTCTTTGCTTTTCTCTTCATTTTTTTCATGTGCTCAGAAATCATGGTGGGCTGCAGGCTGCTGTGCATAGAGACTGAACACAGGCCAGTCTGAAAATGCAGCATGGCAAAGTAATAGATTAGCGCCTGCATCTGGCTTTACAGAGGAGTAATCAGACATTGTACTACAACTCCCATGGGGCTGTTTGTTTTTAGGGGGTAGAGGTGGCAGAATTGAGAGGTTCCTATACAGAGGTGACAAGAACTTCTTGTGGAAAGAGCACTGGCCTCAGAGGAGTCTGGATGTATTAGGTCGTTTTCCCAGTATCTCATTTCTGTCCCTTCTGCTCAGTTTGCAATATGCACTTGTCTACAGCTCTGGAGCAATGATGCAGGGGATCTAGCCCTCTAAATATTCCTGTTCCCTCCTCGCTGCATGGAGAGTTTTCTGACTTGGGGATGTGTGGGACAGAGGCCCTGTCTGTGCCTCCCTTTCTCTGGGCACATGATAAGCCTCATCTCCATTCTCTTTGGCCCTTGGTGCTTAGTTTTTATGTTTGGAGACTCATTCTCTTAGGCTGCAGTGCTTCCCCTTTGCAAGGGCACTGTCATTGGCAGCAGTTCCAAGAGTATTCTCATTGATGGCTCTGCTACAGGTATGACAGGCTTACCTGCCGTGCATCCAGCCTTCCCCATGTGCTCCAGGCCTGGCTTGCTCTGTCTGGGACAGATCTGGGTTTCGCAAGTCTTCGCCAGTTTGGACCCTGGGGTGGCTTGGAACTGTGGCCCATTTTATCTGGAACTATCGAAGTTCAGGTAGAGTCTGGATAAATGGGTCCAATTTTGGCCAGTCTCTTATCCGTGAACTAGACAACAGGGAAAAGCTCTCCCCATTCCCTGGAATATCATACCAGGGTCTGCTCACTGTTCTCACTTGGGAAGGAAGGATACCTGGTCAGTTTGCAAAGAGCAAAACTCCTTTTTTTTCTTCCGCATTAACCTTCCCTCCCCCATCCAAATCCACATTAATGTGCCCTTCACTGTTTTGTGTTGAGGAGGTGGTGAAGTTGCCCCAGCACTGCTTTGTGCTAGCAGCCACTTGCTGGGGTAGAAACATGAGAGGGCTGCATTTCTGTACATGTAAGTCATGCTACATGACAGGGCATGCTGTTGTGGTGTAGTATGCAGCGTCTGTATGCCTTAGGGAAGTGCTACATGACATGGTGTTCCGCTGTGGTGTCCTACACCTGCGTCCTGAGCACGTAAGGCAGAGCATTGCCAACACTGAAGGCACAAACAACTGCACACCTAGGACTGCGTTGCTGCCTTTGCAGAATGGAATATGAGGGTTTTAGCTGCTTACTCTTGACCTGTGGCCTAGTCTCCTGTGAACACAGCCCTGAGTTCTTGCCACCCTTTCCAAATCCTGCTTCACACCAAGCAGGAAATAATGACATGCCATCAATTGCAAAGTTCTTTGCAAAGGAGGGTGTGCATTGTTCTCCCTACTTTTATAGAGTGAGGGAGAATGAAACTGAGGCACAGAAAGGGGAAGTGGTTTGCCCAAGGTCACATGGTGAGTCTGTCAAAACTGAGCATCCAAACCCTTAATACTATAGAAACCTTTTTTTTACATCTAATCTACCATTTCTGCTGGACATAAATATCCTGTGATGCCCTCTCCTTCCTCTCTCGTTGTATTGCATAGTGAACTGAGGAGAAATCTATCATGTTTTTCACAGTTTTCGTGCCTTAATCATGTTTCAGTTCTCTCTAAATCCAAAACCAGAACTTAATCTTTTTTTGGCTGAGGATTTTTTGAAAGAATATCAAAAATATACTTAAAAAAATACAGGCTTAAAACCAAGGTTTTGTTTTGTTTTGTTTGTTTGTTAACCCTGTACCAGGAGGCTAATAATGATATATACTCATAGACTTTAAGCCCAAAAGGGACCGTCATCTAGTCGGACCCCATGCACATTGCACAAAATATTACTTTAAAGCTTTCTACCTATTAACTCATCTCCTGTAAGATGGGTCCTATTGCCCCATTTTACAGATGGGGGAGGAAAGTGAGGCCCAGTATTTGAAGTGACTTACCCAAAATCACACAAGGCAGTGTCAGAGCTCAGATTAAAACTCAGGCATTACCGAGGGTGCTTGAATAATTTGTAATAGTGAAGATTCTGAGAGCCATTGAACCAAAATGTAAACCCTGTATATGATGGAAGCCACTTCAAGCCAGGGAGTGCAGCAGCACGCCTAGTTCCAGCACCTATGCGAGTTCGTAGCTCGCAGTCCTGTGCTCTAATAGCTAGGCAATGCTGTCTCAGTGTAGCTGCTGACTGCATAGAATGCATTGGGGCTAAACTCTGCTTTGGTTCCACTGGTGTAAATCTGGAGTAACTCTTGACTGGCCTGGGGCCACGCAGTGGACTTGTACTTGTTTGGGACCTCTAAGACTTCGTCAGCTCTGTCTGTCTCTTTTGCGAACAATTCAACCCAGTTTGCACAAGCTTCTCAAAGTTTGGTATTCTGGGAAGGGATCTTTGCCTTCTCTTCCCCCCGGGAGTCCACCTTCCTGCCAGCATCCCCTGGGTTCTCACCCTTCCAGCTCTACTTCCTGAGTGAGGAGGCCTGAGGGGGTTATTCCCCTTTTATCACAGCTGCTGCTCACCTAGACAGAAAGCTCTCCCTTACCTCACCAAGGTACCTAAGCTGCATTCCTGGCCCATGCAGCCTGGAGGCCAAGGGATTTTTCTGCAGTTATTTTGTCTGGGCTTAACCCACCCCCACCCACCCCCTGGCCTGATGCATCTTCCCCAGTCAGGTACCACAGCTGCAAAGTCCAAGTCACTGCCAGTCTCATCAGCATTTCTTGTGCCTGGTATTTTACTTATGGCCAATACCATGACATGTTTCCCTTTGGTGGATTCAGGCTCATCTGCTCTGGTGAGCGAGGCTTTACCCATCCCTGTGCTGTTGTCTGCTTGTTTGCTATCTAAGTGGCTGTCCTTGTGGGGATCTAGAAGTAGAAATGAACTCTACAGGTGGGGGACTGGTTGGACCCATCCCTAGTGGGCAAGGCAGACTGGCTTCCGGCCCTCCATTCCCCTGATGTCTGTCCATTTCAGCTTTGAATGTCTTGAGTAATGGACACCTAGTCCCTTAGAGAAATTATTCTTCCATGGAATGAGTCTTCTGACAGAATCTTCCCCTCCTTTGCTTGTGCTCTTGGACCTGTCCAAGAATCACAGCCTTGTGGGCAGCAATTGTATTCCACTACCAGTCATCTGGTGGCCAGGGCAGAAAAACATAGCTCTCTTTGGCTCTTTGCTGCTGACTAACCATTTCCAGACCCTTCACTGTCACTGTTGCTCTTCTGTAAAAACATTTTCCAGTTTGGCACAAGTTGGGGCTCATTTTCTACCCATCCCACATGCTGTGGGGACCATGTGAGGCTTTGCTCATCCATTCTCCCACTCCTTTGTTCAGGTAATTCTAAGATCACAGAGCCGTGATGGCATAAGATGGCCATGTTGGTCACCTTGGATGTCTGCCCAGAAATACCCACAGCCCCCAGTTTCAACTGAACAGGACCCTGGAGGTTGCCCTACAGCTGTGGTTTTCCACATGGTGGTGGTGGTCTGGCAAAGACCCAGAGTTATATCAGCCACTGCATCCTCTCCCCAAGGTGCTGGACCCTGCCCTTGCAGGGGTAGAGACTCAGGACAGGTCTGTAATTAAAGCTGTTGCTGGGATAGTAATCTCTGTTAGGAGTGTGTGGGGGGGTTTAAAGACATTTTTATACCAGCAAAAGCTCTAGTATAGATGCAGTGATGGGGGAGATATGCTTTTGCAGATATAGCTTAGTTTGTTTGGGAAAGTGGGGTAAGCTATATTGGCAAACACACTCTTTTCTGGCATTGACTAGGCCTTGGTCCCCACCAGTTTTCATCCTACTACAACCTGATTTCTTTCCCTCCTGTGGAAGGTGCTGACTGTCCAGTGCAAGTTCTGTGAGCTGTTTGTGTCTCACTTCTCCACAGGGTTGAACTTGTGAATCTGTGGTTAAAAATTACCCCAGAAGTCACTGGTTCACACACATCTCAGAGCAAAGAACCTAGGAGTTTGGCTGATGCTTTTCCTTCTCCATTTCTGATAGTAACCATAAGATCTATTGGTGTGGGCTGGGGATGAGGAGGGGGGAAGCAGGGAAGGCTGAAAATCAGGATTCCTAGAACCAAGAATTGAATCCATCTATGAGGTGCTGGTGTGACCCTTGGACAGGTCATTCCTGCTCTGGGTGCCTCAGTTTTCCATCTGTGTATACCTCCTAGGGAGTTGTGCATGTAAAATGCCTTGCGTTCCTGTCTGAGAAATGCTGGAGGAGGGCAGGGTGTCAGTCTCTGTGCTGATCTCTATTGTCCTTGCCCTGCCTTCCCTTGTGAACCAGAGCTGGCCAAGTCACATGGGCCTTGTTGGAGACTCTCTCCCAGATGGTATGTTTCCACAGGACAATCTCCAGGACACCTGCTTGGCACCAGGCAGCTCCCGTGGATATCCATTTCTTTCCTGTCCTCTGTCAGACACAGTTACCAATTGTGGGTTTGGGTACTGAATTACCTCTATCTGGGGTCACCTCCTTGTGGAGCCTGTACTGCTGCAGGGCTATTCCGTGTCAGGAGTTGGCGCAGAGGAAGCAGTTAATGTCACTGGCACCTGCTTTTGATTTAAGGGGGAGCCACGTAATCAAGGGGCGGATTGCCAGGAACCGTGCACGTATCCAACTTCCTTGGAAAGCAGGGTTGTGTCTGTGAGTGCAGCAGGCATTCTGTTCTCCAGTGCAGAAGGAGAAGGGAGCTTGTGCAATGCCAGCCAGGCTTTGTCATGACTAACCAAGACCTGTGCCGATTCCCAGAGATCAGGATAGTGAGATTCCATCTTCCCACCAGGTCCAAGTAGGGCTCCCTGCTCCCCCTCTGCTTGGCATCCAGCTCCCTACTTTGTATGGATGGGAGCAGAGCATTGTTGAGACCTGCCACGTATGTGCTGGTGCCTGGGTTATGATGTGGGCTGTGAAACACCCTTGGGACTTGAGTAGTTATGAGAGTCCCCACAGCCAGTACTCCCGCCCTGCTCCCTACAGCAGGCCCTGCTGGGAGAGGCCAACATTGGAGACTCCTTTGGGAAGGGGCCACAGCCATGGCCAGTGGGGTTCTTCAGTGCTAGTGTCAATTACAAGGAAGCAAGGCAGAGGAGAGACAAGAGAGTCCTGTGTAGAGCAGGGAGGAAGTGACATCCCATTCTTTTCACAGCAAGGAGCTGGTCACTGGAGGTGTGAAAGTCTGTTGAGGCTTCTCAGACTGTGAGTAGTGGGCGACGGGGTGCCTCCTTGATATACTTAGCTGTTGCCTCCTTCTGGAGGGGGGTGGGGGGGCTTTTCCTCCTCAGCTGACAGGGTCTTGATGTGGATAATTGAATGGCTCCTCTCTGAGCCCTGATTTACCCCCCCACACGCACAAATCCAATGGAACCATCCAGGGTGCTGTAAATTGGGGAGACTGCCTCCCTCTGTATCAGGCCTGCTGTTGGAGGGGAAGGGTGTTCTCTTGGGGAATCTGCTCCCCTCTGCCCTTCCTGGCAGAGTGGGAGGGCAGGCCAGGCTGTGGTTCCAGCAACTCTGGTTCTGCTGCTGTTGAATGGGAGCAGAGTGGGGAGGACCTGTGAGGGGGGGTGGTTTGGGGCGGCACACAGTGAGAATGGCCCATGCATCCTGCAGCACTGGTACTTGTGAGCAATGAGACGTGGTAGCCATGCCCAGGAGGCAGTGGTATTGGCTGTAGCTATAAAAGTCTGAGCAGGATCTCTGTGGTAGGGATGGGGCTCTGTCTGTTAGGAACTGTTAGTCCCTCCTGTGGCTCATTCCCTTCCTCTAACACCCCCCCCCCACACACACACACTTCCCTGGGGACAGACATCTCAGCCCTGGCTGTTCGGCTCCATCTGGCTTCTTTCCTTCTGCAGTCTCTGAGATGCTCAGGCCTCTGTCTGGGCCACGGGATCTGCTCCATGCTAAATCTATCAGGGCTGGGAGAAGTGAGTCTGTTCCTCAGTATATGAGGTTCCAGAAGACAGTGCTGGGACCTGCTTGTCTTCATGCTGAACAATAACAACACTCAGCTCTTCGGAAGCACCTCTCAGTTGTGGAGCTCCAAGTACTTCATAAACCTGAATCCTCCCAGCACCCCTGGGAAGGGAGCAGCCGTGCTCCCTCAGTCTTCCAGGTGGGAAAATCAGAAGTACTGAGAGTAGAGAGAGATTATTCAGGCTCACACAGAGTCAGCGACAGAGCAGGGATCAGAACACAAGAGCCTCAGCTCAATCCCCAGCTCCTCCCCCTAACTCCCATGGCCTACCAGAACGGGGGATAGAACCCAGGAGTTGGGGCTCCCTGGCTCTTACTGCTAGATCCCACTTCCTCTCAGAGCAGAAATAGAGTCAAGATGTCTTGAACCCCAGTATGCATTCCTGAAAGTTAGGGGGCAATGAGGAGCCTCCTCTTGGGTTTTCGGCTCTGGGGCTGTGGCTGATGCTCCCCAAGGTGATAAGCAGCTCCAGGAATTGGCTGCATTCTGTACCTTGGGACGGGGTGTCTCCCTGGTTGATGAAAAGCTTCACTGGAGCCGAACCCTGGGCCAGGAGCCAGGTTGGCGTCCTGTGCCAGAGAGAGGGCGAGACTTGGAAAGTGGAGCCAAACTCCTCCTGTGTGAGAGATGGCCTGAAATACCAAGTGAAACCACAGAGTGCTCCTTGTTCTGCCTCTGCCTGCTGGTCTTCCCTTGGCCTGAGGAGTGTGGGAGGTCACAGCACTTGGCTGCTGAGGAGCAAGCAGAGCCCAGCAGAACATATGCGCCTTTCTGCTGTCTCCCAACTCTCAAAGGTGCTTGTTGGGGTGTTTTTGTTTTTAACCTTGTTACTCCTGTCTCTCTGTCCCTTGCTACTACTAGTGCAAGAGCCTTCTCCTCTGTATCTCCTTCTGTCTGAAATAACCCATGCAGAGTTGCTCTCTTACAGCTCAGCTGAAAACCTGTCCTCTTACTTGCCTCTGCCTCTTTAAATAATGAAACAGAGGGAGAGGAATTAGCTGGGAAGTGTCTTGAAGACATAGTTTGTATAAAGCTGACTGCACAAAATATTGAATGTTTACAGACTTTATGCTCCTTAAAATGTAAGCAAAGGAAATGCCAGGTTTTGCTTGGGTTTGTGTGAGTACACTGTAGCTTCCTATGTTACTGGGCTTCCAGAGACTGGCAGTGTTAACATTCGGCATTGTCGTGATCCAGCAGAGAATCTTGAGTAAGCTACAGAAGTAGGCAAGGGTAGTCTCTGTTTTACAGATGGGAAACTGAGGCAAGAAGAGAGGAAATGACATCGCCAAGGCCATAGAGTAAGTGGTAAAGTTGGGGATAGGCCTTAGGAGTCCTAGCTCCTGATTCCTCTGCAGTGCTGCTTCCCACCCACTTTCCTTCCTATATGTCCCTTAGGGTCTGAAATAGCCACTTGTAACCAGGGGTAGAGTAGGGGTCTCATTGCCAGCTCTCTGAATGTTTCAGCCCAATGATTTCTTTTGGGAAATGTTGCAGTTGCTGTGAGGCCGTCTGGCAGATCTCTGCACTTGAGGGCTGGAGTCCTGCTGTGTGCAGTGTGGACCTTGGTCTGCAAAACCAGCTGTGGTGCTGCTGCAAGGGAGTGCTCATTAACTGTGTTCCCTATTGGCAGCAAAAAGCTTTCAGTTCTCCCCAGGGCATATGCAGAGGTTTCCACATCCCATATGCGGCAGGCAGGGACTTGGCTACTTTGGCTCAGGGGATCGCAGTGCCTTTGGTAAGGAAGGGAAATACGAGATCCTGACTGAAGAGCTCACCAGGAGTACTGGTGCAGCAGGGTGTTCTGTTCAGTTAGGCTTAATAACCGTGGATTCTGGGATCCAAATACCTAGGTGTGTTCAAAGCATCCCAGCGGATGGCTTTGCTTGATAAGTGGTGTGCCATGTGTAGGAATTGAGTAGTATGTCTTGAAATAGTTTAGAGACTAACTAATTAGCTCACGAAAGCTCATGCTCAAATAAATTGGTTAGTCTCTAAGATGCCCCAAGTACTCCTTTTCTTTTTGCGAATACAGACTAACACGGATGTTACTCTGAAACTTGAAATAGTTTGTGAGCCTTCTCATGGTGCTCTGTGTTTAGCACCCTGTCAGGGAAGCAGTATGTGTGTGTGGCTAGGACCTGCATGTTGTGTATACTTAGTAAGCAGTGATTTGGACCTCCCTGTGCCTATGTGATTTCTTCATGTTACATTTGTTGTCCATGGAGCCAAAGACACAAGAGAGTGTTTGTTGCACTGCATTCTCCTGCTGCAGAGAGGGCTGGGCATGCTCCAGCAGAATGCCAATCCCTGTCTCCAAATAAGGCTGCATCCTTGTTTGGGGGAGGAAGCTGAGTGGCTGGACTTTGCCCCAGAGCATGGTGTTTGTGGATCTGAATGTTGGCAAGCTTGTCAACTGAGCGCCATCCTCATATCTGTGTTGAGTTCCTGCTGACTTCACCCACAGGTCCAGTCATTGCATTTTTGGTGCTTTCTCATGTGAACATAACACCAGTGAAAGGCTCCAAACCCAGTCTTAGAGATTGGTGTCTTCTCTATCCGTGCAGAGCAGGAGCAGCCTGGGCAGAGGCAGGGCAAGTTTCCCCCACACTACCCCTGTCAATATAACTCATCCCAACCTGCCAGCGACATGATGTTTCCTCTAGAATCTTCTTGATCTATCAAGCTTCAACCCCTAGAGCCAAATTCAGTCCTTTTGTAAAGGGGTGTAACTCCACTGAAGCCAATGGAGGCTGCACTGCCCGCAGTCAAGATGTATGTGGCCTGTCCTGGCTGTGGTAGATGCCCATGTGGGGATTCCCCCACCTCACTTATATCCAGGAGTGATAACTGCCCTGCCAGGGCTGTGTCAATCAGCACATCATACAGATAAAGACTTGACTGAGCATTTCAGTCTTCTTTAAAAGCAAATACTGGTTTAACTTGCTCAGTGGATACAATGATCTCCTTCTCTTTCTGACCTAAATGATTGTGTGGTGTTTTTATGCAATGGTAAACAGCTGTCATAGTCCATGCCAGAGATGGCTGCATTTCAATAGTGGGTTAAGTGATCTCTGCCTCATGCAGTTGGGTACTGAAGTGTTCTAGGCTCCTTAGGGATGATATAATGTGAGGCTCTTGTCATTAGTGGGCTTGGGATTTTGAACTTGGACTAGGCAGGGCACTAAATATGCATAGTTTGAGGCTTTGGGAGACCCAAATGTCTGAGTGTTCTGAGAGCATAACTGGCTGGGATGGGGAGGAATTGTTTGGGGTGCTCCAGGGGAGAATGGCTAGGAGCCAGGGGATGAAACTCCAGGTGACTTTCTGACATGAACTGTGTAATGCCCTGTAGTGTAGCTGCCTTCATTCCTTCCCTTGGTAGGAGACCATCCTGCATTGGTCCCGAGTGGAGATTGGGTCAGACGAGACATGAGTGGAGCTAGTCTGGCCACAGCTTAGGCTCAAGCATGGGTGGTTAGACTGAGCTGAAAGCTGCTTGTGTCCAGTGTCTGCACAGCCATGTTTGAACTTCTCCCTGGCAAGGAGAGAGAGAAACTGGGGAGAGAAACAGGGCTGGGCTGAGCAAGTTGCTTCTGCCCCCCCGTCCCTTGGACATAAACAGGGCAGCAGCTCCGAACTCCAGAACTGTCACTGAGGACAGCTTGGGGGCCAGCTCGGTGCTGGTGGTTCAAAAAATAAGTTTTGCCTCCAGAACTCTCTGCCTCTCAGGCTGTGATGTTTTTGAGAGGGGTGAAGCTGTGGTTTAGAATGAGCCCTCTGGATGGCAAGAAAATTGCTGAGTAGCTACTTTCCAGGCTGCCGAGGACCAAGCCAGGGCCCAGCTTGGCTGCCAGAAGCAACAGGCTTGGAATTTCCTCTGCCCGGTGCCAGGTCCTCTCAAGCTGGCCACTGCACTTCTGATGGGGCCAAGGCTCTTCCAGAGCCCCACGGAGGGGTGTGCTCCCAGAGCAGGGTGGGTTACACTTAGAGCTCAGAACCTCCTCCCCATTTTTGGGGCCTGAGAGAACCTCCCCGCATTCTTGGGGCCTGGTTTCTATTTTCTTTTCCAGGGTCCAAGCTGTTTTGAATTATGCAGCCTGCACCTCCCGCGGGGCTCCCGGAGCAGCCGCCTAATGAGCTGAGCTCCTGACAAACTTCACTCTGGCTCTGGCTGCGCTCGGAAAATTTTACAGCCTTTTCAGAGAAAGGAAATGCCAGTAACGTCTGTCTCTTCTTATTTTTATGAGGGGGTCCCAGTTGAGTGGGGGATGGGAGGCTTGGAAAAGAAGACAGGAAGGATTTTGTATAGCACTTATGGCCGTAACCCGCTGCCCCCCTCAACCAATGTGCATTGGAGTGGGGATGCTAGTGATTGGTGCATGGTAGCGTGAAACTGTCATGGCTGCACCCTTTCAGAGCTGTGTACAATATGGGGTAAGACATGTAAAGGGCCATGGGGGTGGGGAACATGGTGGAGCAAAGGAGATTTCAGAGACTTGTGCAGTGGGAACAGGAAGTACCCACTAAGCAGTGACAGGCCCTGGGGAGGCAGGAGTGTGAATGATAGTGGCGTGGGACTAGGCCACCAGCCTGGATTTCATGAAGTACTGAGCCCCTGTGTACCTGAGCCTATGGCTTCCTAGTGGGAAATAGTTCTGTGGGGACAGGCCCAACAGCTCCCCTTGTCCCCTGCAGCGCACAAACCACCTGTCATCTGTTGCTGTGTGCTTAGCAGAGCTGGAAGGAACAGTGAAAGTTCGCCCCCAGCTGGCATACTGCTGACTCAGTGGGAGGGAAGGAGAGGGGAGGAAAGTCTCAGGTGCTAGGAATTGGGAGCCACATATGGGTGGATAATTTTGCATTGATGCGTGAACTTGTCCAAATGCTCCTCACACAGACAGTGGGGAACTCTGCTACTGGCTGCCAGGATAGTTACTAGTCATTTAATCTTTGCTAATTATGTGTTTAAATGAAATATAAAAACCAGAGTTTTATTATTTCTACTGTGGCAGCATCCAGAGGCCCCACCCTGCAGAGTCAATTAGACAGTCCCTCCCCAGAATGCATTAGTGACATAGTGCCAGGCAATAATCTCATGGGGAGAAAGGGGTTAGGAGCAGCACGGCCCTTCTTAACACAAGGAAGTCCAGGAGCCTGGTCTGTTCACAGATTGAATCTGCTCCCCAGGTGGCTCAAAGTCACTCCAGAACCCGGGGGTGATTAGGATAGAGCATGTCTGAGTGCACTGGTGGTGAAAGGTACCAGAATATTATCTCTGGAGACTGACATCCTCTCTATTCTCAGAACATGCGCAGATCAGGCTGCCCTGTGTTGTCCTTGTCCCCTTGTTATGGAGTGGTCTCAACTAGAATGAAAGGGGAATGCAGACTCTCTGGGACCTCTGTTGAGACTGCCAGCAAGGGATCAGTTGTGGCATGGTCACTATCTCCTGGAAGCCACCAGTTTGCTTATAGGTAACCATTCAACAGCTGCCGGCTGGTCACATTGGTGTTGTGGTGGGCTGGATTGGAGGTGGCAGCCTGGAGTTGAAAGTCTCCTGTTAAGGAGGCAGACCTTGTGAACTCACCCACTCCTCTGTGAGGGGCCCTTTGGACTAGGATTTAGCATGGCCAGAGTGTCTGGGCAGGGGGTTGCCCACGTGTCCATGCCTTGTGATCAGGCTCCTACCCTCGCTGTGTAGCGGCCTGACATGCAGCTTCTACCTTGTGTGCGTTCATGGTGTCGCCGGTTCCTTTCTCATGGCCCATAGGGATCTGTAGGGAGGGGATGGGGTGGAATATATAAAAATGCAGCTGCCTGGGGAGATGCACAGCCCCTTCTCTGGGTGAAGAGGGGTTTCTGCATGATCTGTAGGTATCAGCTGTTGCCGGTCAGAGTGAATGAGCATCAGATGTGGGCAGTGCATTGCCCTAGGTGGATGAAGTCTTGTGTTGGTCCCGCTCTGAGGGCTTTGTTTGTTATTCGTGTCAGGAGCATTGCTCTGGGTGGCTATTTGATGTGGCAGCCTCAGCAAGCCTGGCAGCCCCCAAAGCAAGTTGAGGAGTGGGGAGCAGGCACCAGAATTGTGCCCCATTCCTTCCTCTTTCTGCTGCACAGGGACTGGAGGGTATATCTCCCCAGGGCAGTGAGTGATGGGCCACCTCCCCTCCCCAACCTGGGAAGTGAGCAACAGCCTCCCACTTTCTCTAACAGATTTTATGGGTGGAATCTGGATTTTATTGGGCTAAAGCTTGGAGACTGGGTGCTCTCAAATCGCCCCTCCCTCCCCCAGCTGCAGAGTATGAATCCAGCCATCTCAATGTTTCCTCTCTGAGAACCAGCACTGGACCTCCCCCTTCAAACTTGCGGCTGCCACTGGTGTCTGGTTTCAGGGGAATAGCAGGGTGGGATGGGAGCAGCACGGGGTCCCAGGTGCTCCTGAGATGTGACGTGTTTGTTATTCTGCAATGTACCATTTTACATCAGAACTAACATGGTCTGGGGCCTGATTCTAGGGGCAGCTAAGTACCTGTAGCCCCTGTTGATGTCTGCACTTCCAGAACTAAGGCCCAAGTGACTCTCAGGTCATGCCCGGGTTTGGGCTGAGGCTCAATACCTTTCAGTGCCACTTGGTGAAGGAATATTGAGTCTGTATTGGGTTATCTTCACATCAGAGTGACAGGGCTGATAGCAGGGGAGTGAAAAAGTTTGGGTCTGAAAAATGAGGGAAGCAGCCATTCTCTCGGCAATGTAGGTGCTTTGCTATAAAGCACAGAACTGGAGGTGTGTTTATGAGGGTACTCTGTGTATGTGAACACGTGGGCGGGGGGAAGTTTCTGGATGCAAGTACATACAGTCAGGGTTGGGTTTTTTGTGTATTTGGTTTTTTTGGGGGTTTTTTTGCATGCCATGTTGGCTTCTGGCAGTCTCTGGAAGCGCAGTCTAAATGACCTCCATTAAAGTCCAGAGTCGGAGACAGACCCTATCTGCTCTCTTGGGCAGAGCTGTGTTCACTAGGGCTCTGCTGGTTTCAGGATTCCCTTGAACATGGTGCACAGGAGTTGGTTTTTGGCCAGGAAAAGGATGGGTTAGTCTGTATCCTTGTCTTCATGGAGAAATCCTCCCTCTGCACCACCAAAAATCCAAGACTGATGACCTCCACTGTGTACATAACCAAATTCTGAACCCTGTTCTACAGGGCCTGTTGTAGAAAAGGCCTTGGAGGGGTTTAAATGACTCTCTCATTGTCTGTTACTTATAGAACAAAATCTGCCACCTGAGTTGGTTGCTGCTGGGTTTACAGAAAAGAGCAAACTCCTCACTTTCCCCCACATTGGCCTGCTTCTAGCTTTCGCTCCTTGGGCAGCTACCAATGAACGTGTGAAGGGAGCTGCTAGGGCTGTGAGCCACCAGACTTCTTCCAGATTGGAAGCCTTGGTGGGATGGCACAGCATTGGGGTGGTTGGGCATGAAATGGCTGTTGGCATGTGTACCCCAGGCCTCAGAACATGCAGACCATGTGGTTTCAAATGGCTGTATCTGTGTGCTACAGTGTCAGTAACTGCCCTGGAGACTGGGAGTTGAGACTTCTCCAGGTTGACAAATATCATGCTTTAAAACAAACAAACAAACTAAAAATTTCAGCAGATTTTTTTTATTTGCATGATGCCAGCAGTGGCTTCCCATTTTATAGTCTTAAATTGCTGAAGTGGATGTTTTGTACTTATTTCCCTAATTGTTAGTAGAGTTTCAGTTTTTACACAGCATTTTTTTTCTACTAATAAGTTTCATATTTAAAATTCTTTTCTATGCTGAAAAAGATAAGTCCAGGCCTTTCATTAGCATCCTTGCTGTGAGAACAACACAAACTCAAATGCAAAACAGATAAGCAAATAGCTTGTGCTATATTTACAGCTGATAACACTTTCTGATGTATTGAACTTCCACAAGTCAGTAAAGTGGCAGTGCTTTGACCAGGCTTTGCTCCTCCATCGGCATTTGCATGCTAACATCAATGGGAGCTCCTGTGTCACTTCAGGTGCTTTTGAAAATCTCAAGGTACCGTAGGTACCTAAATATGGAGTTAGAAACCAATTTTTGAAAATTTGGGCCTGTGTATAAGAAAAGTCACAATCATTTTGTTAATGTATTGAAAGTCTAAACTTTTCTTTGATAACGCTGAAGCTGTTTTGTTTTGAAGTAACAAAGATTTTATGCCACTAAGAGAAGTCTCTAATAAAAATAAAATTTTAGCTCTTGATTGCTGCTAATGCTTACGCATGACAGTCGCTGGGACTCTTCCTCAGAGTAGTTTCTACTTAAATGTTTGCAGGGTCAGGATCTTAAGTTTCAATATTTTGTTTAGCCAGTTTTGTAAAATTAAAATAAAAGCCCCTGTGAGCTGTGGCATTTAAAATCCCAGCATAAATCATTCAGTTTATTAGAAATTTTAATCTAAAGTTGCAGTAGCACAATTTTTAGATTAATTTCAGAAAGCCTCAACCACATTTGAACAAATCTACTCTGGGACTTCTGGGTTCTCTTGCGGGCTGTCACTGCCTTGCTATGAGCCCTCTCTGTGCACCAGTTTCCCCATCTGTCAAAGGGGAGAATACTTGCCCCTCTCATGTGTTTGCAGGTCCTGGAAGGTGTTGTAGTGACACTGCAGCGTCTATACTCCACTCTGTATCCATCTCACCAAAACCAGCTGGAACAGTAAGTTGCCTTATGTGGTATCTGGCTGTGATTGGGGCGTGGATGAAGGTGGGCTGAGGTTCAAATTGGGTAGGGCTGCAGTGATGATTGGTTGCTTGGAAGCAGCAGGAAGTGGTGGCAGGGGTAATATCAGCCCTCCCCCGTCTAGGGAATTTCCACCTCTTGCTGCTTAGGTTTGCAACCTAAGGCCGTTGTTGGCTGGGGCCCAGTGGGATGGCTGGGTCTGTAGTTGCTATTTGTAGCTGTATTTGTGACTGTTGTCAGGGCACTCAGTGACTCGTATTTTCCTTCTTGTATAAAGTGGAAGAAGAATTAAGCTAATAAACACACCTGGAAAATGATCTGGAGGTGCCTGTTGCTCTTATTGTTTCTTCTACCCTTCCATCACTTTATGGACAACAGGCCTTTGCCTCCTCACGCGCGCATCAGCTGGCTATGGTATCTGACTTGTTAAACTCAGCATTCAGCTCAAAGTCTTGTTTTTCATCCATCCCAACATGAGGGTCAGATGGATATGACCATGGCCCTGCCCTGCCCCCACAGCAGAATTATGGTTGTCCAAACTCTGTTTTGCGTCTTGGTCTTATATCAGTGGGAACACTTCAGTTCACAAGGCTAGTTCCAAATATATGTCTCTTGAGTCGAGGTCTGAGGAGGAGAGAGATTGGGATCATAGCTCAGAGCAGGGGGAGCCCATGCTTTGCCCCTGACCCCAAAGGTACCCTGGCAACTTGCTAGGAATCACAAGTCCCAATTTAATTTTGCATATAATTAACTTTATATTGAGAATCCACACCTGCCATGATACTTGCTGATGCCTCCATCTGCCCCAGGAAAAGACCAGGAATTGTTTGATATGAACAGCAGTGGAAACAAGCTGAGGGAGACCACACAATCAGTGACTGGGAAATGGGTCTGGGAGTCCAGACTCCTGGGTTTCATTTCAGGTTTTACTATGGAGTCCACCGTGTGGCCTTGGCCAAGTCTTCCCATATGTAAATGGAGGGCAGCTATACTTGTACTCAGGGTTTTAAGGTCCTTGGGAATAATACAAGCCATGAGAGGGGAATCTGGCCTTTTTGGGCTGTTTAGTCTCTGCATCTATGGGGGCACATGGGCTAGGTTCAGGATTTCCATCACTAATGGGGGCTCTGGTGCCATGGAGTAGGCTCTCTTCCCTGGCGCTATCTCCGCTCCTTATCCCCTCTCCATACTCTCTTCTCCTGGGACTCTTCATCCCAGGTGGCACAAAACAGAGTCGAAAGGTAAAGTGGGGGCTGAGATCTAGAAGCTTCTCTCTGCCACTGTGCCCAGCAGGATGCGTTACTAGGGAGAACCTCAGTGCAAAGCTTCCCCAGGCTGCCTCATACTGCAGCAAGGGAGCAAACCTTCTCTACCCAGAAACAGGAAACCAGAACCACATGGGCTGCCTTAGAGCCCAGCTGATACCTCACGTCTGCAGAGAAGGGACTTGGCTTGGTCTAGATTCTCTGGCTTCCTGCCAAGGAGCTGACTGCTGCATTCTGTATCATCTGTTTGAAAAATGGAGGGGGAAAACACAGGCCTTCACTCCCAAGTGTACGTGGGAGGGGTGAAACTGTAAACCTGAATAGTCCCTGACAGGGGTTAGAATTGTCTAGTGCTTAAAGTTGGGGACTGGGAGTCAGGACTCCTGGGGTCTTTTCCTGTTTCTCCTAGTGACATACTGTCACTATGTCAGGCATCTATGCCACACGACTGTGAGGTGGGGAGGGGTTTCAGTAACTGTCTGTTGGTTACGTTGAGATGGGGCAGAGTATTATCTACTAGGTCTGGGGGGGCTCAGGCCCAAGTGCAGCCCCGGCACAAGGGCCTGCAGCTCCACCGAATACACTGAGAGAGCCACTTGTGCTGTGTCTGCCTGTGATTCCTGGTGCAGGACTGCTGGGTTTTATTGTGGAGCTCTTCCCTCCTTGGATCTAGGTTCTCCAATCACTGTCCTGATCTCTTTCTCTGACCCTGAGTTCAGGGTCCTGGGATTTCTGCTTCACATCTCGCACAGCAGTGGTTATTGGAGGAAAAAGGCAACTTAAGCTTTCTCAGTACAAACTGTCATGTTTGTTCAATTACAGTGCAGCAGCAGTGGCACAAGCCCCTGCCTCCTTCCTATTGCTGGGCTGGAGCACGGTGGGCCTTTGGCAGACATCTGCTGCCTCCTCCCCCAACCACCTCTTGGTAGGCAGGCCACAATGGCTTCCCACTGAACTGAGTTGCTCTTTACATCACTCCCCCACCCCAGCCAAAGCTTCCGTCCGGTCTGATGGGCTCCTTCACTGGACCTTGAAATGGTGGTTTCCCTGGAGCTGGCTAATATCCAAGCAGCTTTCCCTCTCATTGAATGATAGGTTAAGAATCTAGGGAGGAGGATGGAGGCGAAAGGCTTCAGGGAGCCTGGGTGTCACTTGCTCCAGTCTGGCTTGTGACAGGCAAACCTCCTCCAGGCTAGTCTCCAGTTGGAGCCCGGGGCCCCAGACATACGTGGTCTGGGACATTTGGAGCTTGGATTGGTTTGGCTGGAGTAGATACAGGTGGGGGTCAGATGTGAACTTAAGGCCACATACCAGAGTCTGGTGTCTGGCTCAAATGTATCCCGTGGAGGGTGGGGTTGCCAATACAGTGTGTTGCTGCGGCTGCGCAACCGGTCCCTTTCCCCAAGAATGAGTGTCTGTTTCCTCCTAATGTGTCTAACTGGGGCAAGAAACTCTCTCATATTCCCCCCTCTGCCCCCCGGTGGTCTCGAGAAAAGCAGTTAATGGATCTCTTCCCCTGTGACAGTGACCTGGAGACTCAGGGCCTACACAAGTCACAGAAGCAACTCCAGTCCCCCAGCCTTGGAGTGCTTTTGATTATTATTATTTTGGCCTCTTGCTGCGCTGGGTCCCTGTGTGCAAACATACAAACGCTCCAGAATGGTGGCATTCTGTGAGTATGTACATGGGGCACCAAAGGAGGGGAAGATGGTGGTAGTCTGAAGTCCAACTTTTGCCTTCTCCCCAACCTTCTCGTTCCTTGACGCACATTCTCTGAGGCTCCTTAGCTATAGGGTTTGTGCTTCTAGCCTCAAAGCTCCTTTGGAGATGGGTATGTGCCTGTTGGGGTGTGGCCTACGATGCCATCCCATGTGCAGCTACAACAGAGACAAAACGTGGTGGAGAAATGGAAAATCTCTTGAGAATTCAAGTTCCCATCTCCCTGCAGGAATTTTAATGACAGGTGGGAGGAGGGGGAGTAAGACCTGGAGCACTGTCACTAATCACCATTATGTAACCCCTCCTCCCAAGAGAGGGTAGGGAAGAGCAAATAACAACATAAAGGGGCAGCTGGCCTGTGAGCTTTGGGACAGCCCAGGGGTGAGATGCATGGATTGTTACTCAGAAGAAATGGTAGAGGATAAAAGAGGGTGCAGCAGTGGTGACTGTAAAGGTAGGTTTGGAAAGAAGGAGCTAGAGGGATTGCAGGTGGGCAGAAACACGAGAGTTTGGAAATGAGGAGTGAATGGATTTGGTGGGGAATTTGCTGCTTTGTGGAGGGAGTAGCATGATGTGTGTAAGAGAGAGCTTCAACAGGGCTTTTACAAGAAGACACAAGTCTCCAGGTGGAGGGAGATGGAGTTGATTTTGCTCATAGTTACCATCGTCTTTTCAGTTGGTGCAAGGAGGTGGAAAAGCCCAACAAAAGCCCCTCCAAGCTCAGAGAATCCACTGCTGACATACAGAATAAAGTAACTGCACCTGGCACATGAGTTATCAATGACATGTCACACAATGCCCCTCAGTTTGTCTAGCAAAAAGCCTGTGTGAGGGAACAGTGCCTCCCCTTGCCAGCACTGGGCACCGGGCAGTAGCGGAGGGTGCACTTAGAGGCACAAGTGAATAGTTAAATCATACAGGAACATACTTAGCTTGGCATTAGAATGAGACCAATGGGTGGGACCATTTGGGGGAACAAGGAAGTGATGAGGTAATTAGATCCATGGCATTGACCTAAGCAACAGCTAGGGTCTCAGTGTGAGAGAAGGGGGTGTTTCTGGGCTGGCAGCAGAGGCTTTTCAAGGGAAGGGCCATCTTCAGACATGTTGCTGGGCCATGGCACTTAATTACCAGGCACCAACAATGAGTGTGGTCATGTACAAAACCAGGAAGGAGGTGCTGCCCTAAAGAGCCTTTGTTTCATTTTGACAGGGACTAGCAGGGCAAGGATGGGGCCTGGGGGAGGGGGAAGACATCTGGGCAGTTGGTGGGGCCAGGGCCTGGAGGGATCTCTTTGCAGCTGGCCAGGGCACTGCAGGGAGTCCCATGCAGCTGGCAGGATGGGAGCAGGTTGAGGTGTATTTTTATATTAACTAAGGTGCTGAACTGCAATGATTGGGATCAGCCCTATTGCATTAAGGAGGAAATGAGTGGGCCACGGTCACACAGGAAGAGCTGGGATTAGAACAAGCCCATCCTTCTTGATGGCACAACAAGCCTTTGTATGTAAGGAAGATGAGGTGAGTGAAAGAGCCTGAGGCCCCTAGGAGATGGGTCTGTGTGTGAGTTCATGTGACACGTGAGGGATGCTTCTGAAAACCATAACGGAACTCTCTGCCTCATTGTTTGCTGGCAGATACTTGGCTAAGCTGGGGGCCAGAAATGTGCACACATGTCCCTAGGAAAGGAAGTCGAAAGGCTTCATGAAGCCAGGCTCTTGCCTGAACAGGTGATCCAGGACTATAGCATTGGAGGAGTGAGATGGCAAAGCCCTTCCCACACTCAGTCAGCTGAGCTCTGTCCCAGAACCTGGAAGGAAGGGACTAAAGAGATAAGGGAACCTAGGCAGATGGTGTTTAAAACCTCCCCTTGGAAATGGGAGCGGCATCAGCAGCCTGAGGAGAGGCTAACACACTTGTGTTTACCTGAGATGCTGGGGAGAATCAGAAAGTCCATGTAAAGGCCTGTTGCTGGTCCAAAGGGGAGCACAATGGAGCAGAGAAAAAGCCATCTTGGATATTGAAGTCACTGTGGGGGAAAGATGGCTGGTGTGGAGACACCAGGGTTAGTGCCAAGATGGCTGCTGATGTTGGCATCCTTATCTCCAAGCTGGAGGAAAGAGGGCTTGAAAGCTAGAAGCCAGGACTCCTGGGTTCTCTCTCCGGCTCTGCCTGTGCCTCCTTGGCCCATTTGAGATGCAGTAGTAGGATTACATGGGAGTTATGATTCTAAAGGTCTTTGAGATCTGGGCTAGAAGGCACTGGACAGAGCAGAGCATTGTTCATACTGATGTTAGGAACCCACTGCAGGAGGGAAGATCAGTGAGTGCACAGAGTGTGGCTGAGCTCGGAGTCTCGGGACATCAAGGGCCAGAGGCCTGTAAGAGAGTGACTGGGGTAAATCGGGGACCTGTGGGAAGAGGACTGTAACTTTCAGCATATTATCTGCAGTGGGAGAGGGAAGGCTCTGTGTCAAGGCCTAGGGGAAACAAACCGGGAACCAAGCTTTTCCCAAAAGGCTGGTCACTTAGCTGTGTTCCTGGGAAGGGAAGCATAGGCCACCATTTCCAAGGGGGACTGAAACTATTTGAGCTGGTGTGCAACAGGGGTGAAGGAGGTGCCAGCTCAAGTCCTGGGAGAAAGGACCATGCGTGGCAGGGATTTCCTTATGCAGGAGCATAGGACAATCCTCCGTGAGCGACAGGGAGAAAGCACTGTCTCTAGGGATTCTGCAGGGTTCTGTGCTGTGCTGGAACAATGGGTCCTGACCCAGATGGGGTCTCCAGGTGCTGCTGTGATTTTAATGTGTGGGAGGTGGGGGTTTCAGGGAGCGCCAGACCCATTGGGCTGCCTTGTTCTTCTTCGAATAGATGCAGCCATGTATTCTACTCAGCCAGTGCACCAGAGCCAGAGAATTTTCCTGGAAGTACCTGTGAGAGACAGTGCTTGCACCTCATCTCGTAGCACGTACGCAGCACTGCCTTGACCGTCCTCAGTTTCTTCTTACCGTCTGTGGCCGGAGTCAGAGCTCTGACTGGTTCCTAACTTCACAACCTCTCTCTTCCTTGGTAATTTTTTTCTAATTGTATTTAGTTAAGTAGTACTCTTAGTATAGTTTTAGTTAGACTTAGCACTAGTTAGATTTAGTGTAAATATTTCACCAGTGATGCCCTCACCAGGGTTTAAACTTTGTCCGTCATATGGGGGAATGATACCCAATAACAGTCCCCACACACGATACTTGCTGTGTTTTGGCAAAGCCCACACCAAGGAGTGGGGTTCAATTTGCAAATCATTCACGATTTGTCTAAATCTTTGTCTAAAGAACTACCTGGTGAAACAGGCCATGTGACCTGCTTTGGCACCAAGGCCCTCATCAGAGTGGAGGTCACCCTAGGGTTCATAGAATCATAGAATATCAGGGTTGGAAGGGACCTCAGGAGGTCATCTAGTCCAACCCCCTGCTCAAAGCAGGACCAATCCCCAACTTTTGCCCCAACCTCTCCCTTGGTCCAATACTTTGCAAGGGCTGTGTCATTTACAGCCCCATTGGCTGAATGGGCTGCTAAACCTGTCTGTCTGCACCACACCCTGATGTGTCCCTTCCACAATTAGTGGAAGTGGGGCTGGTGCCGGGCTCTGCACAAGGAACTTTCTCAGCACCCTTGCTGTCGGCGCTGCTGATGTTAGTATGGCAGGACTCACCACCCTCTACTTCAGCAGCGTTGGCCTCCTCGTTGCTGACTTCAGGGTGGACGCTACTTCTGACACCAGAAACAATGGACGCGTACTCAGTGCCAGCAGTACTGTTTCCACCGTCGGTGCTAGTTCTCTCTTCGTTCTGGGCTACAGATGATCAGTCTGATTGCTCACATGCTTAGGGCTAGCTCCACCTTTGTCTCCTCAAGTTAGGGATTCCTCAGCATCCAGGTCGGGATCATCCTCCTCCTTCTCTCCATTGCTTGACCTGTATAGGCTGTTCATGCAGCATTATGGGTACCAGGATTGGTGCTTGTGTTGTGGTCGGGACAGGGACCCCTTGCCTGTGGCCTACTGGCCACCAATGTCCTATCCATGCCAGGAGCCTCCACGGAATCCATGGGATGCTCCTTGGTTGTGGAGAGCCCACTCCTCAACAAGCTCTAAGGAGAGATCATCAAGTATGTCTATGGCAATGACCATCGACACCCACTGCAGGCCCAGGCACTGGTGAACCTTCCCCTCAGTGAGCCTCCAGAATCATCCTTCCAAGTCAGTCAGTCCTGGAACAGAGTCTGGGTGTGGCACAGCTAAATGGTTTTTCTTCATCCCTGGATGATTCTACTGTGCCTGGCTTTTCCTCTCATTTGACACCAGAGGATTTCAAGGCATACCAGGACCTTTTGCAGCATGTGGCTGCTTTCCTGGGTATTTAAGCAGAGTTTCTGCAGAAGAATACCCATACTTGGATATCCTGCAGCCATCTGCCTGTGGAGTGTCACCCGCCCTATTAATGATGCACTAATGGAGCCTGCTACAGTTCTTTGGAGAATGTCTGCTTCAGTACCGCCTACGGCAAAGAGCTTGGAGAAATGCTGTTTTGTCCTGGTGCAAGGATTTGAGGGATTTTACTCTCACCCAGCCCCAAATTCCCTGGTCGCAACCACAGTGAACAATAGGAGTCAGCAGGGCAAATTTAAGGCCACTCCCAAGGATAAGAACTCTAAATGGATGGACTTGATGGGTAGGAAGACTTATACCTTCTCTTCCTTGCAGATGTGCACTGCTAACTAGCAGGCATTGCTGTCCAAATATGACTTTGTGAACTGGATGGCTATGTCTAATTTTGCAGACCAGCTGCCCAAAGCCTCCAGGGAGGAATTTCGGGCACTTATCTCTTAAGGTTGTTTGATAGCTAAGACTTCATTGCGGTCTATGCTGGATGTCGCAGATACTTTGGGCAGAGTGATGGCCTTGGTGATGACCATGAGAACGGCATCCTGGCTGTAGAATTTGGGCATTGATCCCGACGTGCAGCAGGCTGTAGAGGATTTGCCCTTTGACAGCCAAGAGCTTTTTTTGGACAAGACTGAATTCCTTCGAGGACTCCAGAGCTACCCTACAGTCCTTGGGGGTGTACATCCCAACAGTGAGGAGGCGCCACTACAGTGATCAGCAGAAGCAACAGCAGCAGTATCATCTGCAGCACATATCTGGGCAGACTGTCCCTCCCTCGAGAGGGCAGGACTACCCCAGAAAGAGGCATAGGTCCCACAGGAGGAGGCATTCAGGTCTGGAGTTTGGCCAATCAACAAGCTTTCCCCTGGTGCCCCCAAAGCACCCATTTTGACTCCTTGGTCCAGAGCAGTTGTCTAGCCATTGCTCCCTTTTCCCTAGTCCTTCAATCTGGGGAAAAGACTGGCTTGCTTTCACAATGCTTGGGGCTCGATCACCACTGACAGCTGGGTCCTAAGCACTGTCAGATTGGACTATGCCATCCAGTTCCTTTCCAACCCTCCCACCCATCCTCCTTCCGAGTCCCTCTTCGCAGACTCCTCTCATTTGATTTATCTTGGCAGAGTGCCATTTTCAGTACATGGTGCTTCCTTTCAGCCTCTCTTCTGCCCCTCAAGTTTTTAGCACATGCATGGTTGTGGTGATGACACACCACAGGAAGAAAGGAATCCACATCTTTCTGTAACTGGATGACTGGTTACTGAGGAACTTGTCCAGAGAGGAAGGCTTTTCTCACAACAACACTACACTGCACTTACTTGACTGCCTGAGTCTCATCCTAAACACTGGGAAGTCAACTCTGGTTCCTGCTCAGAAAATCGAGTTCATTGGGCCCCAACAGACTCTACGAGTTTGAGAGCTCTTTTGGCAACTGACTGTTTTCAGGTGATTTACCACCTTTGCCTCAGTCTGCAGTCTCTGCCTTCCATGACAGTTCGGATGTGCCTGGGGTTCTTGGGCCACATGCACACTTCCATGCGGGTGGTACAGTTTCCAAGGTTGGTTCTTTGCCCTCTTTGAATGTGGCACAGGACAGTTTCCTGTCTGACTGTTCACTCGTTGGACAGATTGGTTTGTCTCCCTCCACTGGTCCTGGACTCCTTCCAGTGATGGATGGTTCTGGAGAATTTTTGTCAGGGCATTCCCTTCCTCTGGCCCTTACCAACCAGGTCTCTTGTCACCGATACTTCCATGATGAGCTGGGGAGCACATCTGGGGTTGCTGAAAGTTCAGGATCTATGGTCTGAGCAGGAGGCGTCACTGCATATCAACATGGTGGAGCTTCAGGCTGTCTACGATGCCTGTCACATTTTTCTGGACCATATCAGGAGCTCAGTGGTTCACATACTTAAGGTTAGGAGTACTTCTGGCACCTTAGAGACTCCTGTTGTGCCACAAGTACTCCTGTTCTTTTTGCGGATACAGACTAACGCGGCTACTACTCTGAAACCATACTTGAAGTTGTATTAAGTTCTGTATTAAGGAGAGTGTCACTCCCATAACTTATCACTTGCCCAGGGTCCAGAATCATCTTGCAGACCATCTAATCAGGAATTTTTTTCCCTGAGTCACAAGTGGTCCCTGAAAAAAAGTGTCCTCCTGGTCATCTTCGCAGCCTTGGGCATTCCAGTGATTAACCTGTTTGCTACAAAGGACAAGAAGAAATGTCTGTTCTGCTCTCGAGGGGCCCTCCGTCTGGGCTCCCTTCTTCTTTCATGCGGCTGGTGTAGAGCAGCAACTACAATTTCACCTGAAGTTGATTGAGCCAAATGGCTACATCAGGAGTAGCAGAATTTATTGCAGTGATGCGTCCTTCATATTTATAAATCGGGCAATAGGTAGCGATATGGTCGATGGTCTGTTGTGGGCAACCACGCTTGCGTGCCAGGGAGTCCTTGATTTTCCATTTGTGCATTAGATGTCCACATCTACTATGGTTGGTTCGGATTCGGTTCAGAGTTGACCAAGATGACCATGGAAGGTCAAACCCAGGAACCTTCTGCATGGGATGTGGCACAAGATGCTTATTTTTTAAGTCTTGTTTAGCCCAATCTGCTTTCCAAGCCTCTTCCTGATTGTAGCTTGATTTCATGAAGCTAAATGAATGTTCCCAGAAAGTCTTGCAGGACTTAAGACATTGTGGGGGGCATTGTCAAGATCTTGGTGGACAGGAAGACATCTGTTTTTCCTGGATTTGCTGAGCTTCGTGGAACGTCACTGCAGTTCGGCGTATTGGCGGGGGAGTGATGTTAGACAGAACAGGTAGTCATGGTGTTGGAGTTGACTGTTCCCGTAATGCAGTGCATTACTATATTAATCTGAGTGTCCAATGCCAAGGTAGCAAGATTCTGAAAAGGGCCCCTTCATCTCCATCCTTTGGTCTGAGGGCTGGTTCCTCTGTGGGACCTTAACGTGATCCTAGTGGCTTTGATGGGACCTCCGTTTGAGCCCCGACATCTTGTCCCTTTCTGCTTTTGTGTCAGAAGACGGTGTTCCTGGTAGCGATGACATCAGCAAAGAGTGTGAGTGGCAGGCTCTGTTGCCAGAGCCTCCTTATACACAATTCTCCAAGGACAAAGTGACTTAACTACCGCACCCAAAATTTTTATCTAAAGTGGTTTCTCTGTTTCGTTTGAACCAGGCAGTTTATTTACTTGGGTTCTTTCTGCATTCGTTGATAGAGGAGCAACGTCTCCGTGCAATAGCTGTCAGTCAATGTCTAGCCTTCTGTCTGAACAGACTAAACTGTTTCATCCTTGACCTTGTCTGTTTGTGTCATATGCAGATCGTATGAAGGGACAAGGGGTTTCCTCACAGATGACCTCTAAATGGATGACGTTCTGTATCAAGAGTGTATATGAAATAGCTTCAGTTACACCCCTCAGCAGGTGCGAGCTCATTCTACAAGAGCTCAAGCAATGTCAATAGCATTCCTCAGTGACGTCTCCATATTGGACATTTGCAGACTGCTACGTGGTCGTAGACACGTATTATTTACGAACTATTATGCCATTGCCACATCAACCGCAGACGCAAGTTTTGGTAGGGCGGTCCTGCAATTCTTTTTTAGGTAGACTCTGAGCCCCACCTCCTGGGGTTGGTACTATTTGTGAGTCACCTAAGTGGAATACATGGTTGCAACTACTCGAAGAAGAAGAAGGAGAAATGGTTGCTTATTGTAATGATGGTTCTTCAAGATGTGATGCAGATGTGTATTCCACGACCCACCCTCCATCCGCTCTACATTGGAGTCTGGTCTCTGGGCATTTGGTGCAAAGGAACTGAGGGGGGTCAAGGTGCTGCCACCTCATGTAGCCAGAGGAGGGGCTAGGTGCACGAGGCACAAGCGCCACCACCTACGGATACTGCCAGGAACAATTCTCACGCTCTGCTGCACTAAGTACAGAATACACATCTGCGTCACATCTCAAAGAGCCAGTTACAGTCAGTAACGGTTTCTTCTTTCACATCCTAAAATGGACTATGTCTCCTGTGGTCTATAATTGTCATTCTCTCCCATCCCTAGTGCTTGCACCTGAGCGTGACTAGTGCTGGGATAGGGCTAGGTTCTGGGTACAGCTTGATCTCTCACTACAAAGCAGATCGCGCTGGCTGTTCTCTGCTCCAATCTTTCCCCAGCTTGGTGCTGGGCACTGCAGCCCTAACATGTCCGGCGCTCTTGGCGCCTCTGATCCTTGCTGGTAGTTATGGTTGTTGGTGAGCTGGGAAACAGTTGAGATTTATATGCTGGTGTTCTGACTGCAGGCCATGGGTGCAACTGACGCACTGGCTCCCACAGCTGGGGAGGTGCACCTCTGCTCCTGTTCTGCTGATGTCTGCTTCTGAGCTATCTCCCCTATCCGCAGGCTAGGGCCTGACTGAAATGCAAGCCAAGCAAGCAGCTGTTTGGGGTCCCCTACCACCTCCTCCACAAGGGGGAGAAAACAACTCATTGCTAGTCCCCCTCCATCTCCTCTTTTCTCCCCCCCTCCCCCCCCCCCCATCAAGGGAAACAACTCTCAGACGATTCCCCACCACCTTCCTGGTGTTTTGAGGGGAGCATATTCTAAGGCTTCCCCAGCTGAGGATCATCCTCCACCACCACTCCATTTTTTTTTATCCCAGCGGGCAGCGTTGTGCTTACTGGGACAGACACAGCGGAGCCGTTGCCATGCAAAGGGTTAATTCTGTGCAGCAGCTTGCTGTGTGCTGCAGGAGTGGTGTTTAGCAGCTTGCTCCAGTTGGCTTCTTTCCCAGAATGCTTTGGAAAAGCACTGACCTCTGACCCCCAGTACAAACTGAGCCCAGCACGTGGGAGGGAGAAATTACTCCCAGACCTTCAGGCTCCAGAGTTAACAAGCTGCGTGCAATAAAGCAGCCATTTTTTTCCGACAGTCACTAAATCTCCCGTTTTAGTTCTACTGCTAACCCCAGCTCCCTGCCCCTCCCTGCCTCCCCCCCAATTCTTTTTCCTGGAACAACTTCTCCAAAGGTGACACCAATCCAGTAGCCCAAGGGCTTGTAGCTCTGCAGATCTTCAGGGCTGCTGGTTCTAAGCTCTGAACCAGGGATCTCATTGTGGAAGACGTTGTTAGACTTGGCGGTCAGTCAGCCTCTTGTTGACTGGTCCGGCTGCTTTCTGTATAGTGCTGTGAGCACTGGGATGCCTGCATGCCTTGTCAGGGCCTCTCCAGAATGATTCTTCCAGGGAGTCTCTGCACCTGCCGGTTTTCTCCTCGACCCCCTGCCCAGGGTGTGCACATGTGGAATTCTGTGCCTGCTCTATGGACTGAGACGCCTCACAAAACTTGGAGGTGTGGGGATTGGTGCTTGTGTTGCCGATAGAGAGGAGTATTGTCTACAACGGTCCACAAAATGCCAATTGAAAGGACTGGATTACAGTAGCTCATGGAGTGACCATATTGTTTTAGTGGTAATATCAGGAAATAGGGAGTCAGGACTCCTGGGTTCCATTCCTGGATCTGCCACTGGCTTGTGCAATTCCTTAGCTTCTCTGTGCCTCAATTTCATCATCTACAAATGGGAATAAATATACAGTGGCCACCTTAACTCTTTCCAATTCCTTAGGTAATTAATTTCCCTCCACATTCTCTGCAGTGAGTCTAGAATTAATTCTAGCCAAGCTGGCCACTTTCTGTGAGTGATTGCTGTGCGGGAGATGCAGGAGACTTCACCAACTAGTATTTGTAAAGCATGCAATCTGTGCACCAGAAATCAGAGAGGTGCCAGCTGGTGCTCTTTCCCTTATGACTTCACTGATAGCTCCAGGTGAGACTGTAAGCTGTGTGTGTCTGGTACTGCGCTGAATACATCAGTGCTTAGCATTGCCGTACAGGTAGTTCCTGCAGCAGAGGGTGTGGGGAGTTATTCATGTTTGAACGGCACTTGGAGAACACTGTGCACTCATTATGAAAGGCTGCCGTGCCATGGGCACTACAGGATCCAGATAAATAAAATAGGAGTCAACATTTAAAAACAATTACTTCCCTGCTCCTACTGCTTATACGCAGATTCCTCAGACGGAACTGTGGGTCTCCCTGAAGGTGGAGAAACACCCGCAGTGTGCAAGCTTTGGATCCACAGACCCGGGACCTGTGGATCATTGCACTGGCAAGAAAGAAACCAAGTCATTCTCACTTCTAGACACATGCACAAAGCCAAACACGCTTCTCAGGAACAGCTCTCCCATTGCATATTGCTTTGACTTGGCTATT
Source organism: Eretmochelys imbricata (assembly GCF_965152235.1). Taxonomy (NCBI): domain Eukaryota; kingdom Metazoa; phylum Chordata; order Testudines; family Cheloniidae; genus Eretmochelys; species Eretmochelys imbricata. The sequence goes on along the minus strand of NC_135593.1, from coordinate 20,584,457 downwards.
TTTCCACTGTAAGATAGACATTACCAAGATTAGGGGAGCACGTATCAAACAAGTAGTACTTTCTCTCAAGCTCTTTCAAGATCTTGAGGGATCTGCAGAGGGAGCAGACGTTAGTTTAGCCTTGGGCTTTTATTTTCTTATTTTCAAACCAAGGCGTTTTCAGAGGGTAGTATGGTGGCCAGAGACCTGTGCTATGTTTCCCGAGACCATACTGACAAAGTGTGATAGAGAGACCATTTTTCCAAATACATATTGGGCTGGTCTAGAATCCATTTGCAGTCAACAAAAAAGCACATTCATCTGAATCCCCTGCTCTCCCCTCTCTGAGAGCTGGGTTTTGTTTTTAAATCTATATGGCAGGAGACCAAACTGGCTGAGTCAGTCGGCTGGCTGGCCACCAGAAATAAAAATGTGGTTTCTGTCCCCTCCCTCCTTCTCCCATTGGTATTTTTTTTCTTCTTCTTCACTTAGCGACAGTTTCATGTATTCATAACAAACCTCTTGCTGCCTCACTCCTTCTCAGGACCAGGACAAATGGAAGCTGGTTTTTGTTCTGAGAATCAGTCTAAAAGGAAAAGGTGCTGTGAGGCAGCTTGTTTTTGTGTCGCTCTCTCTAACCCACAGTGATGGAGTTTCTGAAAGGGTGGGAGGCTGCGTGCTGAACTCCTGGCCCCAAAGGGACTCTGGACATTTCAAATTCTAAAGCTAACGCTCTGCACTTTTCTAGAACCTTATCTGCCAGTCTTCAAGTGTGCAGCTAGTGGTGCCTCCCCACACCCATGTGAGTCAGCTATTACCCCCATTTTACTGACAGTTAATGGAGGCACAGAGAAGTTGCCTGAGGCCACACTAGCTAGTTGGTGTTAATCCCTTTCTTCCTGTTGTACCACAGGAGGCCCCCTGGCATGGGGTTGCTGCACCAGCCACAGGGCAGGTGTTTGGGGAATGAGAGAAGGTGAGAGGTGAAAACTGTGATTTCTAAATGTTTACAGTGCAAGTAGCCGGAATGGCACAGAACTGGGGAGGCTGTTTGAAAAGAAACTTGGAGTCAATGTTCACTCTTGAGTGTCCAAAATTAGCAGCCTAAATACAGGAGGCCTGATTTTCAGAGGTCCTGCATACCTACCCCTAGTTCCAAGTGGCTGAATAGCAGTCGTGAAAATCAGCCATTTGCTTCTGGAGGTGCCTGGCTTTGGGCACTTTAGTGTGAAACTCTTCTAGCCTTGGTGTCCCTGTGCCTGGCTTTTCCCCCAGTGCTGGGCTTCGCATCTGGATGGTAGAGGGGAGAGTTCATGTGCCAGTGGCTGGGGCTCGGTGGCGGTGCTTGTTTCTATGCCTACCCATCCTTGAGGTGCTGCGAGGAGCCATTAGTTAATGTTTGTGCACTGGGAAGCACTCCGAATGCTAAGCATTATTACCATCTCCAACAGAGGTGAGATTGCATCACTCCCTCCCAGGCCATCGTGCCAACTCCCAGGGCAAAGTACATGAGTCTGAGACATGCACACACACCCAACACGCCGGGGTGGGGGTGGTGTCTTGGGTTGTATATGAACAGCAGCAGGAGGGTTTAAGAGCCTCTCCCTGCTATTGACTGCATTCATAGGACTCCCCTGGGGTCTGCTAATTCCCAGGGGAGAGCACCCAGCCTTGGAAGTGCGGCTTTTCCCCAGGGCTTTCAGAAAGGCTGCCAGCCTCTGCACTTGTTGCATACCCCCACGTTCCCTCAGAGGAGCATTCCTGCCCAAAAGGTTGTTGCTCTAGCAGGAATGGCTCTAGGCCTCAGGCTGGTTGGGTCAGAACTGCACAGCCTGCTGATGGCTTGGAGGGAGCTACCTCCTATGGGTCCCAAAATCCCACATGTCTCTCCTGCTTTTCTGACACCCTAGGGGAAAGATCCCACCTTTGGCTCACTTTAGGGAAGAATAGTAACATTCAGGATGGGGCTCTAGAGCAGTGGTGGGCAACCCGCAGGCTGCATGTGGCCCATCAGGGTAAGCTGATTGCGGGCTGCGAGACATTTTGCGATGTTGACTGTCCATGGTCACGGCCCCCCGCAGCTCCCAGTGGCCGTGGTTCACCTTTCCCGCCCAATGGGAGCTGCGGGAAGCGGCGGCCAGTATGTCCCTGGGGCATCCAGATCTTAGCTGCTTTGGGTACTTCTAAAGCCTGCAGCTCTATATCAGACACAGCCACTGCATGGTTCTGTAGCTGGCTAACCATAGATGACTCACCGCGTGGAACATCCAGGGCTATGGCATGTTAGATAGCTCTAGATTTGGCTGCTCTACATTGGGTGGTGAGCTAATTGTGTTCTCCATTAGTTCTTGTGTTTGAGTCTTTACCTTTGCTGCTCGTACTGCCAAGGTCCTTGCTCTGGACAGGTCTTTTCAGGAATCCCTTGCGGATGAGTGGTATGTGCTTTCTGTCAGCCCTGAACAGAGTGTGATTATCACTAAAGGGAATGTTGTAAAGACCTGCCTGTGATGGGGTTGTGCAGGGATTCCAGAACACATGCTCTGCTGGAAAGTTCAGTAAGTTCCTTTGCCAGCACTGGCACCTGGGATCCACAGATTTGGCTGCATTCTCTCTGCTTCTCTTGTCTCCAGCAATGAAGAACTTGCCCTGGGAGCAGAGCTGGCCATCCAGTGGAAAGCCGAATGGGCTGCAGCTCACTATCCGCTGCCATGCTGGATCCAAAGGAGGAAGAAAACTCTGGGTGCTGGTGTGGTCTCTGGGTCATGGCTGCTGGTGCAGGGATCTGGTCTGTGGAGCAAGTAAAGGGCTGTTCTTCTAGAGCATGTGGGGCACTGACTGGGCTGCAAACATGGGCCCTCAGCAAAGCAGGAGGTTTGGAGCCCTATCACCCTTCCTGGGCCATCACTGCAGTGTCATTATAGATGAGGTATCCGACTTACAACCCAGGGCAAGACAGTTGGGGAGGTTCAGGGCCACCTCCCTATTGCTTGTCACACCAGAGTCTCTCCCCCATCAGGCCATGAGGCAAGTTTATCTCTATGGCCCAGTCAGTCCTTAGTGCCGCTTCTGAGATGGGCAAGGGGGCCAGTTAGTACCAGTGACTGCTGATGTGGAACCCTGAAGACTGGGAGCAGATGCAGCAAACTCAGCCCTGCAAGATGATTGGAGGGGGTTTCTAGTGACTATCTCAAAATATGGCTTGACTTGTCTCTGTGCTGTAGCTTCATCTAAGAGGATCATCCCAGCTGGAGCATAGACTCCATTATTAGGATTTATTTGTATTCTGGTAGCACCTAGGGTCTGACTTAGAAGGGGGTCCCATTGTGCTTTTTGCTGTGCAGGGTAGTAGATCTTGTTGCTCTCTGAGCAGCCACCGGATGCCTGGATGGGGTGCTGGAAGGCAGTGCTTTGCCCCTCTGTAGCTTGCAGGGACAGGGTGCTGTTACTTGGAATGGATGATAAGGTCCTGTCCTCAATGACCGAGTCACTAACCACCCAAACTGGAGATGCCCTTTGAAAATAACAAGGCAGCTCCTGGATGCTCTCTGATTGCAATGGAGTTTTGGGTTTAATGCTGGCACTTGACCACTCTTGTGTGGCTCTGTTGGGGAGGCTCCCTCTGCTGGGTAACTAGGCAGGATTTTTCCGATTACTTTGGAAATTTCTTAACAGGCCACAGTCCCTTCTCCTTTCTGTGCCTCCTGCAGGAGGAGGTGCCAGCCAGGCCCATGTGCCAACATGGGGTGTGCAGTGGCATGTGGCAAATGGGAATGCAGAAGCACTCTCTAGTGGTCTGAGTGTCCACGTGGAGTGAACAATTGCAGCAGGGAGGGGAGTGTGATTTCCTTTTCAGAACTGGGAGCCAGGACAGTCTCTCGCCCTGGGCGGCCACGCTCTGGCCATGGAAATATTCCTACCCTCACCACCCAGCTACATCTAGATGTGGGGAAAGCAGGGTGCATGTGAGGGAGGGAGCATTTGGTTCCTTGTGGGCTGTGGTTTGGATGTTGCTGGTTTGGCTGTTGCCTGTCTAACTTCAATAGTGCTTCTGTGGGCAGCCCAGTGACATGTTCCGGGGGAGTGGGGAGACAGTGGGTGGCATTGAAGCAGGTGACTGACATCTCTTGTTGCTGCCAAGTCAGCTCCTTGCTGCACTGAGTGTTCATGGCTGCCCTATGTCTCCATTTTTCACCGTGTGCTGTATCAAGAGCGGTGTTGCATGCAATCAGACTCCCATTGGGGTGCACAGGAATTGCAGTGCACAGCACCTCACAGTAGCAGCGCTTATTTAACAAGCCAAGGAGACTCCTTGGGGTGTGATTAATTTTCGAATGCAAATTGGCCAGTCGGTTTCTGAGGCAGATTTTCTTCATTTGTGTGTTTGGATTTTATTATTACAAATGCTGGCAAATGCTTCAGCCTTACTCTGGCTTCTGTGTGCTTGAGCGAGGGGCCGGCATAAATGCAAGGAGCCGGTTGGCTGCTGTGAGCCATGTGGGTATTTGAGGATATTCATACTGGTCTGAACTAGTTTGCTGCTTTCTCACATAATATATCACCACTCAGTTGCAATCCGTACTTCCAAGGCAAGGAAGGAGAGAAATTGATTTACTGTTTTTATTTTAGCAGAAGAGGATGTGATGGGCTAAGAAATGGAAAAGGGGAAATAAATCCTCTTATAAAGAGAATGGACTGTAGTATATTTCACTCTATTGAAATGAAGTGAACTTAAGATGTATAAAGAAGGTTGGGAATGCAATGAAGAGAAGTTGCTGGGGCTTCTCGTGGGTCTAAGCCGTAGGTTTCACCTCAGCCCCCTGTGCTGCACAAGGGAAGCTAGACACTAGGGAAATGGCTCTCCTCGTCCCTGAAGGTGTCTGTTCACATATTAAACCATTTTCCTGTTTTGATTCAATGGCCCTGGCCCTGTGCACACTACGCAATGTTCTTCTTTGAGTGGTGGTTCTTACCAATTCCAGTCAGGTGTGTGCGTGCGCACGTGCACGGTAGCCGGAAATTTTTTTCCCATAGCAGAATCTATCGGGTTCATCCGGGCGCCCCCTGGAGTCACACCTTCATGGCGCTCAATATTGAGCCCTGCCGACTCGGCACCTCCTCAGTTCCTTCTTACTGCCAGTGACAGTAGGCTGGAACTTCCCATAGCCCTTGCTTTAGCAAGCGCGTTCAACTCCAGTTGTTTGTATATAGTTGTTTTATCTTAGTTGTTAGTGATTACAGTTGTTGGGGGTCTCCACCCACCTTCCGACTTCCCAGAGCTGTGGTATGCCACAGTCCCCTGGTGTTTAAAAACTGTGTGGTCTGCCCAACGTGCATGCCAAAGAGCGATCCACACTCCTCATGTTTACGGTGCCTAGGAGTGGGTCACCAAAAGGATCGCTGTAAGATCTGCTATGAGTTCTGCCCTAGAACCCTTAAAGAAAGGGGACAGTGGCTTAGTGATCCTCATGGAGGCAGCTCTACGCACACATTCAGACCCGGGGCTCCCTTATGAGGTCTAACAGACCATTCATGACCCCCCATTTGAGGGTGTGACTCTTTTCTCTGAAAAGACAGACAAGAGGCTGCATAGCCTGAAAGACTCACAAGCCACGCTGAGGTCTTTGGGCCTGCACACTCCTGCCACACAGTTGAAACACTTTAGGCCGCGGTTCTATCAGCAGAACTGCCAGGACGGTCCTCAGAGGAGGAAAAGACAACACCCGTCCGCAGGCCAGGGCTCTGGCCAAAGCAAACCACCTTCTCGCCCCAAACCAGCCTTTTGAAGGTGCAGTCAGGGACAGTGCACCAGAACAGAAACTGGATCTACCCCACCTTACCTTTTCCTCCTGACTGTCCCCTTTCTACCGTGCATGGTCCTTATCACTTTGGACTGCTGGGTGCTCTGCACAGTAGAGAGGGGTTGCTCCATCCAATTCTGTGCCCTCCTGCCCTTCCACCCTCTTTCCCCGTCCCTCTTCAGGGACCCTTCTCATGAGCAGCTCCTTATCCAAGAGGTGCAGTGGCTCCTATCTCTAGGGTCAGTGGAGGAGGTTTCTCAGGAGCACAGGGGTGAGGGCTTTTATTCCCCATATTTCCTAGTACTGAAAGCCAAACACTGCCTCAGGCCTATCTTGGACCTGCAAGAACTCAGCAAGTTCATGAAGAAACTCAGGTTCCGCATGGTCTCCTTGGCCTCAATCATCCCCTCTCTGGATCCAGCAGACTGGTATGCTGCCCTCGACTTGAAGGACGCATATTTTTATATCGCAATCACTCAGCCCCACAGGAAGTACCTCAGGTTTGTGGTCAAGTACCCACCACCAATTTACCATCCTTCTTTTCGGCCTGTCAGCAGCACCTCAAGTCTTCACCAAGTGCATGGCAATTGCTGCTGCGTTCTTGTGCAGGCACCAGGTACAGGTCTTTCCATACCTTGACGACTGGCTGATCAGGGGCTGCTCCAGGACCCAAGTGGAAGCTCCGGTCAGATTCATCAGAGCCACCTTCGACAACCTGGGTCTCCTTCTAAACAAAGCAAAATCGATTCTGTCCCATATCCCACTTGGACAGAGAGCCTAGTCGCTCCCCAAGCCTCGCCCAGTCCTTGACTCCCTCCTGTGGTGGCTTGACCCTCAGGAGGTATGCTCAGGGGTCCCCTTCACGACTCTACAGCGGTCTCTGTCACTAATGACGGACGCATCAGACTTGGGCTGGGGAGCACATCTGGGAGACCGCAGGACTCAAGGCCTCTGGTCTCAGGCAGACCTGGGTCTCCACATAAACGTCAGAGAGCTCAGAGCGGTGCGCCTAGCATGCCAGACCTTCCAGGCATACTTAATGGGCAAGCATCAGTCATGACGGACAATACAACAGTAGTGTTCTATATTAACAAACAGGGGTGTACACTGCTCTCTCCTGTGCCAGGAAGTCCTCATGCTGTGGGGCTTTTGTGTAGAACATTCAATACATCTGCAAGTGTTGTACCTCCCTTGGTGCAGAATGAGCTGGTGGACCACCTCAGCAGGTCGTTTCACAGCCACGAATGGTCCCTTTGCCCAGACTTTGCGATTTCAATCTTCCAGAGGTGGGGCTTTCCCTAGATAGACCTATTCGCCACGTGACGCAACAGGAAGTGCCAGCAGTTCTGCTCCTTCCAAAATCACAGCCCAAACTCTCGCGCGGACGCGTTCCTCCTCCACTGGGGAGGTTGTCTCCTATTCGCCTTTCCGCCAATACTGCTTGGTCACAAGGTGGTACTCGAGATCTGGAGGGAACGAGCTCAGGTCCTATCGATAGGGCCAGGCTGGTGCTATTGGCACTGATACACATCTCTCCTAGACATGTCCGTGGAATCCCCAATCACCCTGCCGCTCTTCCCGGACCTTCTGGCACAAGTTCATGGCCGACTTCAACATCTGAACCTCGAGTCGCTTCACTTCATGGCATGGAAGCTCCATGGTTGAACCCAGTGGAGGTTTCCTGTTCAGACCAGGTTAGACAGGTCCTCCTTGGCAGCAGAAAACCCTCTACGAGAGCCACATACCTTGCCAAGTGGAAGAGATTTTCAGTCTGGTCAGCACAGCGCCATTCGTCCCTGACACCAGCCTCAGTGCCACTTACTCTGGTCTGCCTCCTCCATCTGAAGCAGCAGGGGCTTTCATGGCCATCAAGAAGATTGCACTTAGCCACCCTCTCGGCCTTCCACCCTGGCGCGGAGGGCCGCTCTGTTTGCTAACCCTATGGTCTGCCGGTTTTTAAAAGGGCTTGACAGGCTGTACCCTAACGTCCATCAGCCTGTTCCTGCCTGGGACCCCAAGCTGGTCCTTTCTAGGCTCGTGGGACCCCCCTTTGAACTGTTATCAACATGCTCCCTGCTCTACCTCTCTTACAAGGTGGCGTTCCTGGTAGCGATAACCTTGGCCAGGAGGGTGTCTGAACTCAGGGCCCCAACATAAGAGCCTCCCTACACTGTGTTCTATAAGGACAAGATTTAGCTGAGGCCTCACCCTGCTTTTCTCCCAAGGGTTGTGTCGCAGTTTCACATCAACCAGGACATCTTTCTCCCAGTCCTACCCTAATCCTCATTCCAGCGGCAGTGAGCAGAGACTACACTCCCTGGATGTCCGCAGGGCGCTGGCCTTTTACGTCGAGAGAATGAAGTCGTTCAGAAAATCAGTTATTCGTGTCAGTGGCGAGAATGAAAGGACTGTCTGTGTTGTCACAAGGCATTTCGTCATGGATAGTGTCCTGTATTTGTGAGTGCTACAACCTAGCAGGTGTTCCTGCACCTCCAATCGCTGCACACTCCACCAGGGCGCCGGCTTCATCAACCGTGTTGCTGGCACTCAGGAAATCTGCAGGGTGGCACCGTGGTCCTCCATCCATGCTTTCGCCACTCACTATGTGATTACCCAGCAGGCCAGAGACGATGTGGCCTTCGGACGAGCAGTGCTCCAATCAATGGACAACTCCAACCTTGCCTCCTGAACTTGGGTTTGTGAGTCACCGGATTGGAATTGACATGAACAAGCACTCAAAGAAAAAACGGTTACTCCCCTTCTCGTAACTGTTGTTCTTTGAGATGTGGTGTTCATCTCCATTGCAATACCCACACTCCTACCCCTCTGTCAGAGTAGCCGGCTCTATTATGAGCACCATGAAGGCGCGACTCCAGGGGGCGGCTGGACCAACCCGGTGGATGCTGCTATGGGAAAAATCTTCCAGCTACTGTGCACATGGGCGTGCACACACCTGGTTGGAATGGACATGAACAACACATCTCGAAGAACAAGAGTTATGAGAAGTTGAGTAACTTTTTTTTTTTTTTTTTTACCATGTCTGAGCATAGCTGTGAACATGTTGTAGTGTAGGCAAGGCCAAAGTTTGCTCAGGAACTGGGATAACCTGGTGGGGATGAGGAGTAGAGGAGGCGGGAGCGCAAATGATGCAGGTGACACCTGGAATGTGTTGTCAGAGCTTTGTGGAGACTCTAGATCTGGAATCACACAGCGTCGTGGAGATCAAGAGTGAGGGGTATTGGCAGAGCTGTGGAGGGCCTGGATCCTGGAGCTGGGACAGTAGGAGGTGCTCCAGGGTTAGGATGAGAGTCCACTAGCACAGCTGCCTGGGGAAATATATACTGCACCTGCTTGTGCCTAGTCCTGGGCCTCTGCTATCTTCTATTCTGTTTTCAGTCTCTAAGACCCAGTTCTCCCGGCTTCGGAAGGCGTAGGGAGAAAGAAGGGTTACTGCCTGTGGCCGTATGTCTCTGTGGTCAGAAAGCCCAGTCCTGTCTAGCGCCAGATTTCCTTAAGCATATTTAATGGTCTTCTAATAATTCTCCTTTTTATCAGTACCTGAAAAGGCCCCCATAGCAGAGTGTGGCTAATCTGCTAATCTGATACATTCTGCAACCAATGAGATGAATTGATCTTCTCTCCAAGGTGTTATGACTGCTGGCCCAAAATGCATTGGCAGAGCTGTGGGGTGTAGGACCTGTCTGTACTATGCCTGGCAATGCTCAGTGCCTTTAGTTTGTTGTTTTCATAAGCACCAAAGTCCCCCAACGAACACAATTTGGGACTTTTTTTTTTCCCCCTCCATCTGGCTGCAGTGTTGCAGTAGTGACTCGCTGAGCTCACATCAGTAGAGCCTGGTGGAGAAGGTGAACGGGGGGCCAGGAGCCCTGTTAAGGACTGGAGGAGGAGACATTAATTAGGTCAGAATGACCTGCAAGCTGCTCAGATGCATCACAGTGCTTTAGAAGTGTAGACCAACAGTTCCAGCCCTGGGCACCTAACGCTGCTGACTTCAGTGGGAGCTGTGTGTATTCAGAAGCTCTGAGAACTGGCACCTTTATCTGGGTGCTTAATAGGAGGCACCCCAGTGTGAAAACTGCAGTCTGCTGGCTTTGGTGCAAACGTGAGCTTGGCCAGTCACAGCGCTGAGAATGCATGTTCAACATGATAATTACAGTAATTACTGACGTTGGCAGTAACCCTAGAGATTGTTGTGAAAACCAGCTTCCTCCTCACTATTCCTGTGTTTTGCTTTTTGCCATTCTCTTGGAAGATTGGTTAGTTCCATGATTTTCTGGTCAGTTTCCCTTTCTGGCTCTCCTGTCCTAGCCTAGCGCTGCAATGGTTGGGTTACAAATGCTGCAGAAATTTTTAAATCCCAGTCATTCTTCCTGAAATGAAGGAAAAGAACCATGAACACGGATTTGTTACTGGCAGGGTTGTTTAAATCCCTCCACCCAAACCTCCTCTCCTGCTCCCAACCAAACTGAAATCCCTTCTAAACTTCATGGCAATCAGTCTCCCTTTGACATTTTGCACTGTAAGCGGTTGTTGCACTGCCTGATCCACTCTTTCCCATGGGGCACACACTGCTTTGTGGCCCACACTACAGCTGTTCGTGGTGTTCTTCCATCCTAGCAATTGTTTTTAATGATGAAGGAGTGGAAGGAGGGAAGCGTCCCTGAGGGACTATTTAACTTCCACACCTGCCTTTATGTTTCTCCCCAGGCAGGTGACCGGAGCTTGGCACAGCCTGTTTCTAACATAATCACCAGGAAAGATGTTTGTAACAAGGTCTGACCCATGGGCAAACTTTAAAACAAACACAAACAAACTCCTGCATCCAATCGATACTTGGATCAATGGATTATTTTTTTCTCTCTCAGGGAAGATGCTAGGGCTGTGTTGACTCGGTCTGTCGAGGTGGCTGTGCTTGTGTGGCTGTCTCCTGGCATATCCCCCTGCCAGAAGGCTGAAACTTAAGGGCCAGAATTTCAAATGCTTAGTGCCCACTATTGGGGCCAGATTTTGGGTGCATGTTGGGTGCTAGGTACTTGGGGAAAATCTGGTCTGTAATGTCCATTGCTGGATCCCATGTTTAACTGGTCCTGTCTTAGGCATATAAAATACTTGAAGGTGGGTGAGACCACTCAGTTTAGAAGCTAGAGGAGTCCTTTCATGGGGCGGGAAATGGGAAGATGCGTGGGAGGGTTCCTGAGCTTTTGGGCAGCCTGTAGATTTGATTCTGTAAGGCCAAATAACATATTAGCGCAATGGCTGTTCAGCCGGTGAAGCATCTGGTAAATCCAATGGGAAGCTGTGGGATAATGTATTTTCTACTATTTGGCCATCCCTGGCAGTCATTTTGTCTCTTAAAACGTATCAAATGGAAAGCTGATTGACAGCATGTTATAGTGAAATGCAGTGCCCCCAGGCTGGAGGGGTGGCAGTATCCACCATAGCTAGTAAGTTTAGTCCTGTTACATCTTGTTAATAAACAGCTAGAAAAGGTTCCTCCAGGTTCTTTAACCTTTGAAGGCTTAAGCTTGGGTCTCTGGTTTCTACCATGCCTCCCCTTGCCACCAGAGAATTCAGCATGGCAAGAGTTACACATTCCCCATGGGCCTCTTCTGCACACAGACAGATATCCTTATGTGGGCACATTCACGTCTACACACGGTGTGGGCACGCTCACACATGCACATTCATGTGCATGCAAATAGACTCCCCCTGGCATGGGCATGCTTGTACAGGTTCACACAGATGTGCTTGAGCAAGCATTCCCATGCATACAGACTTCCGTTGACATGGGTACGCTTGCTCACTAACATGCTTGAGTGGTCTTGGTCACATGCACATGGATGCAAGCTCACGCTGGTGCAGGCACACCCACACTGACACACTCAGGCACCCACAGTTCTGGTCTATTTTTGGGAGGACTCCTAAGAGTTTGGAAGGTATTTCAGATGTTACAATCTTAGAGGGGGGAACGCAAGAACAGATGGCTGGAGGGTTCAGAGCAGCAGCCCTGCTGGGTATTGATATTTATAGGTGGATTTAACCCCTGTGTGGTCTTTGGAACCACCTTTAAAGCACAGGCACAGAATCTCTGTTCCAGAAGTGAGCTGTGAGGACGCACACAACAGAACCAAATCCAAATATGGGTGGTCCTTTCCCTTCTGTCTCTCCGAGTCACACTACTATCCAGATCAATTAGTGATCCAGTTTGGAAATCCAGAGTAACATGCTCCTCCTGATTCCTTGAGTGTGGGGGACGTGACTTTCTCTGCACTGTCAGCCTGGGCTGTTGGCTTAGCTGTGCTCATTTTTCTGTTTGTCTTGTTTAAATTGGGGCCAGTCTGTCTCTTCTGAGCTGCCTCCAGGAGTTAGGGCTATGAGTCCTCGGATGAGCCTACAGTTGCTGGGTTAGCAGGATTAGAGATATCCAAACAAAGGCAGGGCTAGCTTCCTTGCCCTATTTATGGCAATGGGCACCCAGACTCTTGCCTGGTCTTCAGAGGCGGGAGACATTGCAGCCTAGAGAAATATTTGCTTCTGGGCAGACTCCCCTGTGAAGCTGCTTGAGCATCTCCATAAAAAAAATCCTTTTATCTGACCTCTTCTTGTGGCCTGTGCCTGATGATTTAGATGAAGAACATACTAAGTTAGCTGAGCAAAGCTGGTCATGGAGCATGGAATACAACCTGTCAGTGCTTTGCCAGAGGCTGCAGACTCATCCCTAACCCTTCCCCTAAGAGCAGTGAGCTCCCCATTTGGGACCTGAAGTTATACTGTACTATTTATCTTGTATAGTGCATCTTACGCAGGATCCCAAGGGGCTTTTCTGAGATGTATAACTTCAGAGGAAGAGAGCAGTTAAGAGGCAAGGGAGGAAAGTGATGTCTTTACCTGAGATTTGGCATGACAGAGGAGCTGCAGTGGAGAAGGCTCTTGGTCCAACAGGTGAAAAGTGGGGAGGGGAGGCAGGGCTGTGAGATGCTGGGCAGATCTACTTAGGCTGCTAAACATAAGAAATCGAATAATCAACTTTGGTCTGGAAATGAATGGGAAGCCAGTAGAGCTCCTGAGCCAGAGCAGGAGGCTGATACCCAAAGGGGTATCTGAGCTGGTCCGAGTGAAGGGACAGTGGAGACACTGGCCACACTTGCAAAGTTAGTGCTGCCAGATTAGTGGGTGGCACTGGACTGTAGCTGCTGATGGGAGAGGGCCTGGTCATTTAGCCTGTGTGAGAGATGAAGAGGGGAGGCCCAGCCTTGAGGTGGAGATGGACATGCATCACAATGTCTTGCTACCCATTAACCCACTAGGCTTTCTACTGCACTGTAGCCAGAATGGTATGTACCAGTGCCTGTTCCTAGCAGGTTGGGGTCCTGGGGTGTTAATATCTGTACTCTGAGCCACACAGGGCTGTGGTTGTGTCTCCTGTCTACACTGCATGAAACCTCCATAATGACTCGGGGAGGCCAACCCCAGCACATTTCAGTGATATGGACCAATGCAGGGTCTGGGAATCAGGACTCCTGGGTTCTATTCCTAGCTCAGCTGCTGACTCACTGTGTAACCATGGGCAAGTCACTTCCCCTTTCCGTGTGTCCGTCTGAAACCTGGGGATGTGCTCTTCTCCCCTCGCTGAAGGGATTGAGAGGGAGGGTTAATGTTGGTAAGGACTTGGTCATGCAGGGGACAGAGTGCCATTGGCTCCTAAAATCCTCACTCACCCCAGAGGGGACTTTCCACCATATGAACTTAAAGGGCAGGAGCTGCTCCCTGGACCCTGCCCTGCTCCTTTTCTTTCCTGTCTGAGATTGAGATTTGTGTCCTTGGAGCTTGCATGTGTACTGTTTGGCAATTCCCAGCACTTCCGTGGAGCCTTGGCTGGGCTGCTGGAAGCTCTAATGTACTTGAGGCAACAAAGTTGTGGTTTCTAAGGCCTGGCTCGCCCCTTTTCATTGTCCCCATCTTTCTGCCATCTCAGTCTTTCTTCTCCTCCCTCCTTTCCAGTTCAGCAGCAGTAATAAATTTAACTGACATCTCCTCTACTAAATGCCTGGTAATTGCTGCTATGTGTCCCTCACTGTTTAACATGATGATTGTCTCCTCTTCCACCCCCCTCCCCACCCCCCCAATCTGTGCTGCTTTATCTTTCTCCTAATTATGCAGTAGCTCCTATACTGGCCAAGGTGGCAGCCGAATTTTTTCTCTTACAGTTATGCCCTGCTGGTAGCATTGAGTTGGGGAGAGGGGGAGTAAGAGTTTTTTGCCTTCTGTGGCCAACTACCTTTGCCCCACGTTTGGAATCCTGCCTTGGAATATGCCTGTGGGGTGAAGGGAGAGCCTTGTACCTCCTGCCACCAATCCCCCTGACTTCAGAATAGCTCCAATTGTGTTGCTAACCATGCTCTGCAGCTAGCAGGCAATGGCTTAGAGAATATAGCAAGGAACCATCCTGCTGCACTCTAGAAGCTTTGAATGCATCTGTCTCTATTCAGATGTGACACTGGCTCCCTTAATAAATGATCGTTGAGGCAGTAGAAACCAGGTTGCTCGGCAGCACATTGCATCTTCTGGGGATGTTTGGGCCACCTTTGGCAGCGGATTGCTGCATTCTGTGTGGGTCTGACTACATCTAGATCTGTGTGCAGGGCCAGGGAGATGTACTCACTCTCTTTCTGTACCTGACCATGGAGGAGGAGAGTGCATGGCAGGAGCAATACACCCATTTGATAACTCCCAGTCCCAGAAATCTGTCCACACTTGCCGGCCCTCCCACAATAGCCCCATTGTTCCTGCCACCAGCAAGGAGACTTCCTGCGGTTCCCTGGGCATTGTTAACCCTCTGGTTACGAGCTGCAGAACCAGCAGGACAAGTGCAGAGTGGAAGGTGTAGGGGGCAAATGGGGAGAGCTTCTGTTGCCCTTGGTGCAGCTTGCAGCTTGGGAAGTAGGAGCCCCATTCTAGTGCTTCCCCACAAACTTCTGTTGGTCCCATTTCAGAGGATGGGTAGTAGATGTCTTTGTTTAAAATACCATCCCAGCATCCTCCGAGGAGTACTGTATCTGCGGGGATGTAAGCTGGGAGAAAGGGGTCCAGCTGAGCTCCTACATCCTCTCCCCAAATGAGAGCAGGGGGAGAATATTCTGCATATTTCTAGGGTGCTGCTTCCTGTGGTATCTAGCCAAGGTGACTTGCTATGCTGGGGGCAATACCTCTGCACACAAAGAAAGATCCAGGTCATCTATCCCCTGTTACTCTGGCACTGTGTCTGGGACAGGAAGTGCCTCTGGGTGTGGGGAGATATATTTGGGTTGTTGGGGTGCTAATTCCAGTGGCTTAGATATCTGCAGGGAAACCATTTAAAGCAATCCCAGCTTGATCAAAGTGCCCTCTTCCTTCCTGTGCTGTAATGTGATCGTGAGCCCAGGAGCTGCTCTTGGCCTTCTCTGGTTTCTGACTTCTGTGGATTTAAAGACCGCTCTGGAAGGAACAGACGTGCTTTGCCGCAGATACAGGCATGCTGTCTGAAGCGGGACATGGATAGAAACAGGGGTGTGTGTGTGTGGAGTATAATGGATAGTGAATGTAAGGCAGTGCTGCCGAGTAGTGGGCTGTGGAAACTCAGAATCCTGGGTTTTGTTCCCTGCTATGACTGTATCTATGCCGGCCATCTTCCCACTGCCAGAGACAGTCTGCATTACTGCCCCTACCATCACTATAATGGGGTTGCTTGTGGTGATAGAGAGCAGGACTCAGCAGCCCTTGGGGCTCACTTCCAGGTTACATCTTATGTTCCTAAAATCTCATGCTTCAGGGTTTCAGCTGGCCACCTGCAGGGGTCAAGACGGGATACCCCCCACCCCCACAATGTATTCTGGGTTTTGTTTTAATTTTTTAATCTCCTTATGCAGAAGCATCCAGGATGTCTGTGGCTGGATATAGGAGGGGTAGGCCAGGGCTCTGAGTGGCACTGAGCATTCTCTATCTCAGGTGCTTGGCTGACAGGTTCTTGCTCACATGCACGTGGTCTACCTGATTGCCATATTTGGGGTTGGGAGGGAATTTTCCCCTAGGCCAGGGTGGCAGGGACCTTGTTGAGGGGTTTTTCAGCTTCCTCTTCAGTGTGTGGGTGTAGGTCACTTACTAGGATTATCTGGGTGTATCTCAATCATTTCCCTGCCATTGTGGGGGGCCTCCTGCACTGGTGCACTTCAGTCCCTCCTATTCGCTGCCTGTGGCTTGTAATTGTCTAGTTTCTTGAGGCTGTAATACCTTGGTCTCATTTCAGTTGTTGGGTTCAGTGTGCAGGTGCTGGATGGTGCTGGTGGACTGTGACGAACAGGAGGTCAGACTAGATGTTCTGGTGGTCCCTTCCGACTCTTTGTCTCAGGGAGGAACGGTCAGTGCTTGCACCCCTACCACACACACACACACACACACACATTTTCTGTGCCTCAGTGTTACCATTTGTAAAATGAGGTTCATTCCCTGGCCTGTCCTTTGGGGTTGTGTCCCTGGAGGGAAGGGGCGAGGGGGGCTGCTCAAGGTGTTGCTGTTGTGTGTGTTAGCACAGAGTTTAGTTGTTGTTGTTTGTTTTTCTCCCATGCATGTTGATTTATTGTGACTCCTCTGTGAAGACTCTGTAGCTAAGGGTCTGGCTGAGCTTCAATTATAAACATTATAAATCCATTCAGAGTTGAAGCTTGGCACAAACTCTCAGGCCCAGAGGTGACTATTTTCCCCCTTCCAACTGCAGAGACTCAGCCCAGCTGAGGTGGGGGCTCAAGCTGCAGTCAGCTCTTTGGAACAAGCTGATACCCTCAATTCTGCATAGATCCAATCTCTGTCCTTGCCCACTCAATGCCAACTTGTGATGCATTACAACAGGACCTTTCTCAGGGTCACATGAAGGCAGAGCCCTGTAGAGTTGCCACAGCATTTCTTCTGTTACAGAATTATGCTTCAGAATGGTGAGGGTTGGGGAGAGGAAGGGGAAGGAGGTGCTGCACTAGTTGTTCCAGAATCCTTGCAGGAGTCTCTCCAACTCTGAGTTGTGAAGCCCTTAAAATGTGGAGTCTCTTCTGAAACAACAGCTCTGAGAAGTGTGAATTGGCCCATTTCTCCAAACAGGCTGTGAACTTTGAAACTTACTGAACACAATATAAATATTAATGTCATTAACGATTTCACTGACTATCATTTAACTAATGTGTTTATTTCGCAGTGACTGCCAGTAAGCTGCCATCCCACTGCCAGATGCCCCAATTCCCCCTGTGCACCTACCATACAATGTCTAGCTTCCTCCCCCCCACCCATTTGCAGTGCAGTAACAGGTCACTGTGAAAATCAGCCACATGTTGAATACAGAATGTATTAGGCAGAGTAAAATAAATGGAAATGACCATCCTAGTGATCAGCCCCGACCTTTGTCTGAGTGTGGTTAACTCCCGGAGTTACTGCACTAAACATAACTGAAGCTGCCACAGAATTTTTGTCTGGCTGCACCATAGCTGCAGAATCCAAGCACCTGGCCACATAGCACAGGGTTTGTTGGCTGCAGGAGTCGCTGCATACCTTGAAATGGGCCCCCAGTGAGCCCTAAACACTTGGGGCTAGGTACTCCTGTGGAAAGCCATGGGGTATCTGTATGCAGCCTGCCCCCTGCTGCCTGTCTGCTGCGTCTTGACAACCCTGCCTGCAATCCCTACACACAGGGGAATGATCTGTGATCCTAATGACTCTTTCCATTCTGTGACCTGGCTGAAGTGGTGACACTGAAATGACAATAACCCCTGTTATTTGGAGCACCTTGCTTCATGCCTGTGGGGTCCAGACACTCTGCTATCACCTGGCCTCTCTGGTTTTTTCTTCTCTTTGTGAGGTGAGTGTCCAGGTAGCTTCTTGTGGCACCGTAGAGACTAACAAATTTATTTGGGCATAAGCTTTCGTGGGCTAGAACCCACTTCATCAGATGCATGGAGTGGAAAATACAGGAGCAGGTATAAATACATGAAAGGCTGGCAGTTGCCTTACCAAGTGTGAGGTCAGTCTAATGAGACAATTCACTTAACAGCAGGATACCAACGGAGGAAAAATAACTTTTGAAGTGGTAATGAGAGTGGCCCATTTCAGACAGTTGACAAGAAGGTGTGAGTAACAGTAGGGGGAAATTAGGTTTAGGTTTTGTAATGACCCAACCACTCCCAGTCTTTATTCAGGCCTAATCTCATGGTGTCCAGTTTGAAAATTAATTCCAGTTCTGCAGTTTCACATTGGAGTCTGTTTTTGAAGTTTTTGTTATTGAAGAATTGCCATTTTTAGGTCTGTTATTGAGTGACCAGAGAGACTGAAGTGTTCTCCTACTGGTTTTTGAATGTTATGATTCCTGATGTCAGATTTGTGTCCATTTATTCTTTGCGTAGAGACTGTCCGGTTTGGCCAGTGTACACGGCAGAGGGGCATTGCTGACACATGATGGAATGCTGATACCGACTAACACAGCTACCACTCTGAAACAGGTAGCTTTTGTCAGGCTGACTCAGCAGCCCCACCTGCATCACCCACTGACTCCCAGGACTGAACTGCTGTGCTGCTCCTGAGAGACTGGCTTAGTGGTAAAATAGACGACCCTCCCCCCCCCACCCCCACCCCCGGCCACACACACACACACAGTGTTGTCAGTGAAGGACTGGAAAGGGTTTAAGAATATTCATACCTAGGGTTGCCAACTCTCCAGGATTCTCCTGGAGGATCCAGGAATTAAAGATTAATCTTGAATTAGCGATTGTCATGGGACGAAACCTCCAGGAATACATCCAACCAAACTTGGCAACCCTACTCATATCCCCAAAAAACACACTCACTCACACACCCTCTCTCTCACCTCCTTGCCAGCTTTGTGGATATTCTAAATTAACAAGGCATCTTTCCCTTCTGTTCAGAAGGAGTCTCTGTAGGGACCATTAGGAAAAGTTGTTTGTTGGGCCTGCCCCCTAAAAAGTAAGATGTTATGTGGCACCACTGTGCTGCTGTTAAATTTCTGCCATGTCTTACCCGAGCAGGGCTGCATTTCAGTGCTGGGTGAGCGATTCCTGTCCTTAGTCTGCTGTACCTTGTAGGGTGATTGGAGAATTAGAAAAGTAGGGCACCTAAAGGGCTTGGAGACACTGGTATGATGTGCTATAGAAAAGCAGAATAACCTGAGACTTGGGCCAGCACTGTGGAGAGTGTCTCACTTATGTGCACCCACCAGAATGGGAAAGCCTGAGAAACTTCACGTGAAGGTGGGAGGAAGGCTTCTGGGACAGGAAGAACAGGGTAGCTGGTGAAGCTGATGCCCTTTCAGGATGCTAGGCGGGGAAACCCGCAGTGGTGTCCAACCCACCCTCCCAGCAGTGCAAAACCCAAACTCTGATACAGTGATGGAAGGGGGAGTGCTCTGTGCCTGCTCATCTGTCTTTGGGCCTTTCTTTCCCCTTCCCCTGTCTCCCCCACCCCCAATCCAGAGGCCCCTGTGCTGAAGTTTCAATGCTCTCAGACAGTCCCTGCTTCTTCCGCTCTGGCGATCTCTTACAGGCAGCTGCCACTGCTTTGCTAGCAGGATTCTAGCTGCCTGCTCTGACGCTGCACAGTAAAAGGTGAAAGGTCACCCAGGGTGGAATTTCCTGCCAGGCAGATGCATGGCTATTTCCCCTTTAACCTTAAACCCCAATGCGCCTTAGTCATGTTTGCATGCAAATAAGAGCAAACGGGGGTGGGGGGAGCTGCCGGGAAAAGGAAGCGACCTCAGTCAAGGTTTAAATATAGAGCCAAGGCTTTTCACTGCATGCCGGGCCTGTTGTTTATAATCTTGGAGGAGTGTTTGGTGACTTCTCATGTCTCATGCGAGGCAGCACAGTTCAAAAGTGCTTTCTGTGCAGAGTGAGAGCAGTACAGGGCAACCACCCTGCACTCCCAACTGTCTCCATCATTTCCCTGCGTGCCAGTGCCTCCCACTGGTGGTAGTGTTATATACACGTATGTCTCTCTGATTTAAGCTGCTCACTAGGGTGGAAGGGGTCCAGCCTGCGTCCCCTCACGCTACTCAGAGATGATCCTGTCCTTTGTGCAAAGCCCGTGGGGCTCAGAAGTGGGTCATCAGTCATGTTGCAAGCTGGGACCTGTAGTCCAAACATCCGCATCTCCATATCGAAGAGCAGGGTAGCTGCTGCGTTCATTCTGCTTTATTAGTGACCAGCAAAGGTTTGGCTCCGAGGAGCCTTAAAGCCCTGACTTTCCTGGGTAGCCTCTAAAATGCTCCTGTTTGGGAAAGATTTAGGTTCCCCTGCTCTGATGTGTATGGTATGTAGAGAAGGGCCAGAGCACACGTACATAAGTCAAATTCCCCCTGCCCTTGGGTTAAAATTAGTCTTGTTCACTGCCCTATAAGGCTCCTCGGAGCCAAACCTTTGCTGGTCACTAATAAAGCAGAATGAAGGCAGCAGCTACCCTGCTTTTCAATATGGAGATACGGACTGTTTGGACTACAGGTCCCAGCTTGCAACATGACTAGTTTACCTGGATCTGGCTGGAGCATTGCATGATGGGAGTTGTAGTCCACATGGGCTGCACCCCTGTTCAAAGCAGGAGGTGATGGCGGTTTGCATGGCTTAGAGCCTCTGTTCCTGGGAAGATTTTGTGCAGGTTGTTGGGGGGCCTTCAGCTACTCTAGGATGGGGGAGTGCTTTGAGATTTCCCTGGCAATTCACAGCGGAATTCTCCATGCACTGTTTATCTGAGCTGGCATCAGCTGGGTTCCTGCCAGTGGCACATCAGGGCTACATGGCTCTACTCGCCCATGCCGTCTACAGCACTTGCAGAAACTGCTCCTTGGAATGCTGCTGTTCCCACATTCAGGACTTGGGGCCAAGGGAAAGGGTCCAAATTGCAGGTAAAACCACTGCTGTGCTGTGTCAGGTTGTCTGCCTTGCTGGAGGTGAGTGAGTTTGCCAGTTCTCAGTCCCAGCTGTTGTAAGGCCTGGGAGTTTAGTTGAATCCCCTGAGCAGCGGTGACACCTAGTGGCACAAGATCAGAGTCCACGGGCCAGGTTTAGAGACCGACTACTTGCCAAGACGCCACTGAAAATCTCCTCAATGCAATCTGAGACGTGCTGAGGTTGGGCTGAGCTGGCCGATTGCTCCTCCATGTTGGGAGCTGAAGGAGAATTCCCTCCATTTGCTCCAAGTTTCTGGAGTTGCCTGTGGGTTTAATCCTAGGAGGCACTGACCATCCCCACGCAGGCAGATCCAAGAAGACAGGGTAGGCAACTGGTGAGGATTAACTCTGTGTGAGCGCTTTGCTGGCATGGAATGTACCTTGCAGGCAGATAGGGATTGTGAGTGGCCTGTCTGATCCCTTGGGCACAGGGTTCCCACTGGAATCGTATGCCACACCTGCGAAGGGAGAGTTTAGTCTAAGGGCAGGAGCTCCCTGGGCTTTGCTGCTCGCTGAGGTATAAGAGGCCTGGCCTGCATTCTCTGACACTGTGCAGACGCTGTAATGCCCCGTGTGTGAGCCCTGGGAGAAATGAGCTTAGTAGCCTGCTCTGAGGCTGCTGACCTTTGGGAGGTGGGACTGTTGTGGGAGAGACTGGCATTATTTTTAGAGCAGGGAGGGGCTCAGGAAAGGGAGTCAGGACTCCTGGGTATTACAGGCCTGGCACTGACTTAAGCCCTTCTCTCTCCAAAGGGGATGATAGCTGCTTCCCTCATGAGTGCAGCACTGTGAGACACTCTGCTGAAAAGGAGCTACAAAAATGTAAACTGTGATTGTTCCCTTCCCTTCTTGGGGCTGAGGGAAGTATTGTATGTGCCCTTTAAGAGTCTGTGCCCTGTGTGGGAGTCCTGCCCTGCCCTGCCCCAGGCACACTGGGCTGGAGGCTAGGTGCTGGGAGCTCTGCATTTTATGTTACTAGGTAATACCTGAGCTAGTCTTTATCCCCCTACCCCCAGGGGATGAGGCTGAGTCTCCGGTGGGTCACTGGCACTTCCTGAACCCCTCTGATTCTCAGGTGACGGAGTGATGGCAGCTAGCAGTGCCGTAGGCCCAGTGGAGCCCTCTGCACCCAGGCTGCCTGCAGGAGAGGGGTGTGGAGAGGAGGAACGTTTAGAAGGAGACACTGCGGAAGCAAGAAGAAAAGGAGTACTTGTGGCACCTTGGAGACTAACCAATTTATTTGAGCATAAGGTTTTGTGAGCTACAGCTCATTTCATGCATCCGATGAAGTGAGCTGTAGCTCACAAAACCTTATGCTCAAATAAATTGGTTAGTCTCCAAGGTGCCACAAGTACTCCTTTTCTTTTTGCAGATACAAACTAGTACAGCTGCTACTCTGAAACCTGAGGAAGCAAGTTCACTTATAAAGCAGATGACCCACCCCATTGGCTGCTGCTGGTGATTCGGTCAGAGCTGCCTCTAGGAGAATCTAGAGAGACCAGGTGGGTGAGGTATTATCTTTTATTGGGCCAACTTCTATTGGTGAGAGAGACAAGCTTCTGAGCTCACAAAGAGCTCTTCTTCAGGTCTGGGAGACGAGAGTGTCATAGCAAATTACAAAGTGGAACAGATTGTTTAGCATAAGTAGTTAACACACATTTCAAGGGACCATTCAAGGTGAAGTGTGTAGACTGGTTCCTCCCTGACCTCCCAAATCAGGTGAGCAGCCTGGGCTAAAATCGCATTCACCCTTGAGCTGCTGGCACTAAGAGATAGCTGTGGTGCCTGTGATACAGGCTGTTGGTGTTGTATTGTACAGAGGCCTGCTGTCTGAGATACCCAGGGACTCCTTTGGAAAGCCACGTGGCTATGTAGGGCCTGCAGGGCATGGTGCCGGGTACCGGATGTTTGTTTGTTGAGCCTTTGGCATGGGGAGTGAAGTACTGGATGGAGCTCCTCTTGAATAGGGAGCCAGGTGTGATCTTGTGGGGAGAGGGGAATTGGGAGGGGGTGGATTTGCTGAGGGCAGGAGCCTTCTGGGATGATGGGGAGGCCAGCACTCCCTTCTCATGCAGTGCAGACACCTGCTGGGCACCACAGGCCTACACTGTCTTGGCAACACCTGGCCTGGCCGAACGTCGAGCAGCTGGACTGGGAGGGCCTCTCCATTGCCGTCTTTCTCATCCCATCCTTGGCAGTGCATAGCCTTGTCACAAAATGCCCAGGCTTTTCCCCATTCCTTGCCTGGTACTGGGGGGCCTGCAGGTGAGGGATGTGGAGAGGAGGAACTTCCTCTGCCCTCAACAGGCCCCCTTTAGGACTCAGAGCACCGTGGCACATTCAGTCATTGCCATCTCTGCTGAAAAGGATCAGTTAGTGCCAAGTGCTGTGTGACAAAGTCCACTCACCGGAGCGGCGCCTCCTGCTGTCTGTTACAGGGATTAGCTCCTCCAGCCAGTGTGCCCTCTCCAGGTGGTGCCTCTCCCATCGTTGTCTCCACTTGCAAACCAGGCTCAGTCCAATTACTGCAGCATTCTCTTCATGATTTGGCCCTCCAGCTGTATCACCATCTGTTTCTTCACACTTCCGGGGTTGGGGCCGTGGGAGGGAGGGAGAAGTATCTTAGTTCAACAGTCCAGCCACTTCTCCAGTGGCAGGTGAGGGGGGTGACCCAAGCCCATTCAGTACTCTGGGTCCCAACCCAGGGACCTTGTAGATAGCAGCCTCCTGCTGCCTCACTCAATGTTGCTTCTATTCCCTGGGCCACTTCCCTGTGCCACCAGCACCTTCTTCACCCTCTTCTCAGGGCTTTCAGCCAGCCAGACGCTCCCTCAGTCCCTGCCAGCAACTGCTCTGTCCAAGGTGCTACCCTTCCTGCAGCCCACTAGGAACACAGTTCTTACTCCTTAGGCTCCCTGCAGCAGCTGACTGTCTCTGTCCCTGCAGCTCTCTTTTATGTGAGCCCGCTGGGCATTGATTGACTGCTCTCTGCAGCCTCTCTCCGATTGGCTGATCCCTGCACTGCTTCCCTATGCTGCTTTTAACCCCTTCCTTTCTGGTGTGGGGTGAACAACCCATCACATGGTATGTTTGAACAGAGGGCACCAGATAGCCAGGAGATGGTAATGGCTTCCATTCTCCTATTGGGTTTAGATCTAGAGGCTCCACACCCCAGGACCTGCTCTTCGCAGCTGCCCTTCCTGCTCTCTAGCTGGAATTTCTTCCACCAAAGACTAATCCTTTGGCCTGCCCAGCTGCAGCTGGTAAATGTGTGTAAAAGCACCTGTGCTGCTCCCTTTCAGGACGGGAGCACTCATGCTTTCAAGGGCCAGTGCACAATGGGCATGTAGAAAGAACATTGCTGCCACACACAGGGACAGTGGTTAAGGTGTTAAAGCAACAGGTAGGGAGTTGGCAGTATTAGTGGCCTACCAGCATCCAGGCCTGGATCCTGATCCTGGTAAAAATATGGGTCTGCAGACTGCTCCTGATGCCTGCCCTCTGCATGGGAATCTGCCCTGCCTTCTCCTGCCTGTGGCCCCTCTCACTGGCCACTCCGTGGAGTCCCAGGATCATAGTATTTTGTTTAATCCTGAAGGATCCCAAAATGTTTCATAAACTCTATATGCAGCCCTGCTGAAACACACTCCACCCCAGAGGTGGGTGCATCAGGCATGTGCACGGCACACAGACGAAGCCCAGCCTTGGCTCTCACATAGCACCCGTGGGAGAGCAGTGATGAGCTGGGGTTTCAAGGTCTTGCCCAAGAGCCCTGCACCCTTGGGATGGTTAAGAGTGGGGGGTGGGGGCAGAGGTCCACACCCAGAGCAAAAGCCAGAGGCTGCAGAATTCCACAGCAGGTCACTGCTCCAGTAGCAGCAAAGACATCAGTACACAAGCATGGTGAGAATTGCATAAGGGGACCCTGTTATCTTATGTAGTGGCTGGGCAAAGGGGGGCTGGACTGCAGGGCTGCGCCAGGGCTGGCAACGTCACATGGGAGAGTGGTTCAAATAGGGAATCTGCAGCTTTCCCCTTACATGCTGCAGTCCAGCTCTCATCAGTGCTCTTGCCCCCACTAAGGAGCTGCATGTCATGGCGACTCAGGGGGTCCTGTGGAATTGTCTAAGTAACAGAGAATGAGGACTAGGCTGAGGTCCTGGGATTTTTTGGGTAGCAGAATAGGGTGCTGGGGGAAGGATGAGGTCTCAGGAGATTCTGAGTAACAGGATCTGGGGCTGGGAATGTTCATTGGGCACTTTGCGGGGGGGCGGGGGCGGAAAGGTGGTTAATGTTCATGAGTATTTCCCCTACCAGGACCTGCTCTGCCTGAGCCCAGCCATGCTGGTGCTCTGTTCTCTGCAAGGCCCAGCTCTGACTGAGCAGTGCCAGTACCTCCCCTTGCAACCTAAGAGCTCTGAGATGTTTACCAGATGCTGGGAATGGGCAGCTGGCTCCCAACAGCAGCTTGTGACTCTGGCCTGTTCCGACACACAGTGCGGGAGAGCTCCTGCCTCAAAGGAAATCAAAGCTCCCCAGGCCTGAATAGCCAGCAAGTGCCTTAGATATTCATGGCTTTTTTGCCTGAGCTCCCTATCACTGCACGCGTGTAGTGCTGGGAAGTGGGTAGCTGCAGCATCTCATACATGGGACAACGGGACCACTACAGCTTTCTTACTGGCTTCTCCTTCCTTTTGGGAATTGGGTTGTCTGATCTCTGCATGATCGCCTGCAAAAGTCCCATTGAATAGCTGGGCAATGTGTGTGAGAACAGCGTGGAGCACTGACTCTTCCCTATACATCTTACATGTGTGGGGTGGCTAGGGAGGATTTGCCAAATGGGCTGATACCCCAAAGCAATGAGCAAACCAGGTAACTGATTTCGGGAATCACTAGGAAGAGGAGCTGCCTGCCTGGCGGTCAGAGCCATGCTCTAGCTCGGAAGTAGCATTTCCTATAGTCAGAGAACCACAGAGGGGAAGCTTCCTTTGCTGACTGGCCATTGCTGGGGGCAGATGGCATGAGCAACCTGCAGTGAAATGGGGAAGGTGCAAAGCAGTATTTAGGGGGAGGTTCTGTCCCTTCTCTGTCCTGATTCCCTCTGTTCTTAGACAAATCTGTCAGTTTGTCTGGGCCTTGGTTTCCAAATCTATAATGTGGGGGATATGTATCCCTAGGCAGGGGATGGAAGAGGAAGTTTGAGTGTTCATCCCTTTTTAAAATGGTTTGATATCCTTGGCCAAATAACACTGTGGAAAAGTAAAGTATTGTTCCTGCCCTTTGAAAAAGCCCTGATGGGTGTAATAGGATTCTGTCAAAATTACTCTTAAAAACCTGTAGGATCCAACAGAACATTAAGTTCTTTCTGAAGGGCTGTTTAAATCCTGCTATAGAGCTTGTGAGTCCAATACACTTAATTATTCTGTCAGATTTAAGAATGAATGGATAGTGAAGGAAGGTCAGTCTCTTCTATTCCCCTTGCCTTGTGATATAGGAATGAAGGACATCAGTGATATTGATAAGGTAGCACATTTAAAATGGATGCACTTTTTTACACAGCACACAATCAGTCTGTGGAACTCTCTGAATAAATCTGTTAAGTCTTTAAGGTGCCACCGGGACTCCTTGTTATCTCTCCATGTGTGCACTCATTGGGCATTGTCATTCTGTGGGGCATGACAGCACAGCACATAGAGAGCCCAATTCTGGTTTCACCTGTGCCCATGTAACTCCGGATTTACTTTGGCCTGTTATGAGTTCTTGACCAAGTGTCTCCTTGCTGACAGGTAGAGAGGTGTCACTGACATGGTCAATCTCCTTCCTTCTCTAATTGTCTTGATTCTGGTTTTCCCTGCTTCCTTTCTCGCTGTTGCTCTGTCAGTGTGCCGTGCACTCCCCTCTTGCTGGCTGGTGTGACTGAAGGATTGCACTGCAGTGTTGTCAGTCTGCACTCAAATGTGGAAGTAGCAGGGCAGGCGGATTGGCTGCTGGGTGGCTTCCCTGCTCCTTCTGGAGGCAGGGGGTAGGGGAGCCTCTGCGTTCTTGTGGCTGCGTCAGGAATCTGTGTGTTATCATCCTTTCAGTTTGAGCAGGAGCATGATTCACCAGAAACTCCTCCGAGAACGCACCAGGGTTTCAAGTTGCTTGAAATATCAGCTAGCAATTCCGGGACTGTGACTGTGTCAGGTTCACTCCTCAGCCTGGAGTTTCCTCCTCCTCCATCGATCAGACTGAGACTGCAGGAGACTTATTGAAACCAGCTTATTTTTTTTTCCTGTCTAAAGGTCTTTTGATTTAAATCTGCGGCTTGTTGAATGTGCAGAGCACCAAATACTTGCCTGCAATGTTTTGCATTTAGCATCTCAAAAGGCTGTAGAGGCATTTATTAAGCTTCACTTATCCCTTAGCACACTAGGTTATCATCTCCATTTACTGATGGCGACACTGAGGCACATAGACATGAAGTGTCTTAGTCAAGGTCACTCAACGAGACAGTGGCAGAGCAAGGAATAGAACCCAGGAGTCCTGGCTCCTTGCTTTAACAACTAGGAATGAAAAGTTGCTGATGTCTTTAAAGCTGCCTTTAAAGTAGGGGTAAGGTGTCTGCTAAACCTGCTGTCTTGTCACTAGTTGTCAAGGGAGCCACATTTCTATGCAGGCTCGTTCTTTGATGTGTGCTCTCCAGGAATATTTTGGGTCATTTGTCACCCTGGGTCCATGTAGGCACTTCTCAATGGATCTTCCATGGCCCGGATTTTGACATGTCTTCTGGACAATTTCCCTAAGCTTCTCATCTGCCCCTTCACCAAGAAGTCCATCATCTCACTGCAGAGAGACTGATGGGGGAAGGAGCTTATCTCTCTATGTATCTTCAACAGGATGCAACTGTTGCTACTGCCTAAGGCACTGTAAAAACTTGCAAGCAGTCACTTCTGGCTGCAATTCTGTTGGATCTCTCAAACTAAGAGAGGCCAGATTTAGTTAGAATGTAAGTAGGAGAACCTCCCCAGAGAAACCCTGGATTATCAGGGGGGCTTGAGTCAGGATTGGCAGTGTTGAGGGAAGGAGGAGCCAGGGGCTGAAATAACAGGGGTTGCTGATTGGTATTGAGGGGCACTGACAGAGTAGTGTGTGGGGAGCCCAGGGCTGGAATTGGTAGGGGGGCTGCTGTTCAGGATTGAGGAGGCGACAGAGAGCTGTGTGGCTATCTGTATTGTGCTTGGCTGAGGGAGATGGTGATAACCTTTCATGAGCACCAAACTCACCTGATTCTGTAACTAAGAGGGAGAGAACTGAGACAAATGCCTGATCTAAAGAGAAATCTTCTGAAGCTATGGCTTGACTAGGCAAATAGGGGCAGCTCACTGGCAATGGTGGTCACTAGCCCCCCCAGGGTTGTTCCAGCCTAGTCTACACTAATGTTAACACGTTAGCTAACCTGTTTCTAAATATGACCTATTTTCCAAGTTTAGGCATGGCCCGGAAGGGGCTTTGCTAATTGCCCTAGAATGGAGCTGGGCTGGGAGGAACCAGGATTCTGCTCTGGAGAAATCTTATTTACAGGGCACCTCATATCCAAAGGCCTCTCGATGCCAGTGAGATCAGAGAGAACCCAGCCCCAAAGGCAGCATGGCCTAATAAACAGCAGAAAACAGAGTCTTCTCTAACTCCTCTGCCAAACACTGCAGATAGGTCCCCTCCAAGCACACAGTCCAAGTTGTGGGAGACTCGGAAGGAAACCATGGCTACTGCTTAGACAATTTCTGTGTCTTAGTACGGTATGACAGGGTTCAGAGTAACAGCCGTGTTAGTCTGTATTCGCAAAAAGAAAAGGAGTACTTGTGGCACCTTAGAGACTAACCAATTTATTTGAGCATGAGCTTTCGTGAGCTACAGCTCACTTCATCGGATGCATACCGTGGAAACTGCAGCAGACTTTATATACACACAGAGATCATAAAACAATACCTCCTCCCACCCCACTGTCCTGCTGGTAATAGTTTATCTAAAGTGATCATCAAGTTGGGCCATTTCCAGCACAAATCCAGGTTTTCTCACCCTCCACCCCCCCACCCCACCCCACACACAAACTCACTCATTGGTCAAACTGGACAGTCTCTACGTAAAAGAATAAATGGACACAAATCAGATGTCAAGAATTATAACATTCATAAACCAGTCTGAGAACACTTCAATCTCTCTGGTCACGCAATCACAGACATGAAGGTCGCTATCTTAAAACAAAAAAACTTCAAATCCAGACTCCAGCGAGAAACTGCTGAATTGGAATTCATTTGCAAATTGGATACTGTTAATTTAGGCTTAAATAGAGACTGGGAGTGGTTAAGTCATTATGCAAGGTAGCCTATTTCCCCTTGTTTTTTCCTACCCCCCCCCCCCCGACGTTCTGGTTAAACTTGGATTTAAACTTAGAGAGTGGTCAGTTTGGATGAGCTATTGCCAGCAGGAGAGTGAGTTTGTGTGTGTGTCCCCGGAAAAAAGGGGGGGGGGGCGTGAGAGAGCCTGGATTTGTGCTGGACATGGCCCACCTTGATTACCATGCACATTGTAGGGAGAGTGGTCACTTTGGATGAGCTATTACCAGCAGGAGAGTGAGTTTGTGTGTGTGTATGGGGGTGGGGGGGGTGAGAAAACCTGGATTCGTGCTGGAAATGGCCCACCTTGATTATCATGCACATTGTAGGGAGAGTGGTCACTTTGGATGGGCTATTACCAGCAGGAGAGTGAGTTTGTGTGTGGGGGGGTGGAGGGTGAGAAAACCTGGATTTGTGCTGGAAATGGCCCAACTTGATGATCACTTTAAATAAGCTATTACCAGCAGGACAATGGGGTGGGAGGAGGTATGGTTTTATGATCTCTGTGTGTATATAAAGTCTGCTGCAGTTTCCACAGTATGCATCCGATGAAGTGAGCTGTAGCTCACGAAAGCTCATGCTCAAATAAATTGGTTAGTCTCTAAGGTGCCACAAGTACTCCTTTTCTTAGTACGGTATGGACACTGTCTTTGGGGAATGTCTTTGTGCCTGGCTGGAGTGCCTCTACGGGGGAGAGGGGGGGCATGATATGTGGATCTCTGTTGTGCATACAGGATGTAAACAGTTTTTGTTAACTTTTTAATTTAAACATTACTTTTCCCTTTCACTATGTTAATGATTTATTATTGCTAAAAGTGCTGTCTGTATGGCAGGGTCACTGCATCGCCCACAGAAGCCCTGTAACCACTGTGATGGTGCTGATGTAGTTGTGCTGTGTCTCTATTCTTTGCAAGTGGCTCTGTCCACCTTTTCTCTGTGCTTGGCAGAGATGACTCTTGCCCAGATCACGAGTGCACTGTCCTGGTGCTGTGCAGTTCAGAGGGGCAGCCAGAGGGTTAATGACTGCAGTGAGAACAGTGGGCATTTCTCTAGCCAGCCGTGCCCTTGGGCTGGCAGCACAGGCCCCAGCCCCTGTGGATTCTGTCAGCAGAATCCATAGCGATCAAGTCAGTCTGCTCACTGGTTTTGTCACCCATGGACAATGGAAATGTTCCAAGCATTGGGACTTCCATGAGAGAATCTCCCAGTTTGATGTGTTCCTTGTCTTGTCTCTAGGGACTTTCAAGCCTGCCTGGATGGGATGGTTGGTGGGTCTCAAGCACCTAGACTCTCTAGAACTCATGGGTTTGGGTTCTGGCAAGGCTGACTCAGACCCCAAGTACAAGTAAAGTACAAGCAGTTTAGCTGGTGGATGTGATTTGTGTACTCAGCCTTAAACCCAAGGGCCTCTTGTCTGCCCTGGATGGTCATTAACTGTCCCCTAGCCTAGGCACATTTCCTAGGAGTAGGAGTTTACACTCCAGTCCTTGGCCACAATTCCCCCATCACTCACACATACAGTACTGTGCTCTCCCACCTCCCTGAACTGGCAGCATCCTGGTGCTGCTGGGAGTGTACTTGGTGAAGCACTTTGAGATCCATTTCAATGAGGTGCTATGTCTATGTGAAACTTCGGACACCCTGCTGATCTCAAAGCATCCTGCATACTGTGCACGAGGGGATGGCTACTGAGAGGAAGGATGGCATCATCTCTCTGCCTGCCAGTGGAGCCCCAGCCTCAAGTCAAGTGTGTGACCCTCAGGACCGTAGTGCAATGTGCTGCATAGACTGCTGGCTTCTCTGGGATCTCACAGCAGCAGGCAAAGGCTCCAGGCCGCCAGCAGCAGAAACTGCTGCAGGGCTTACTTTCTGGAATGCCGTCTGGCAACAACAGCAGCTTCCAGAGGGGCTGAGGGCTCCCTGCAGGCAGCCTGTGTGCTTAATGCTGCAGTTTGCACCATATGGACCTTCTCCTCCTCTTCGCTCATCCTCCCAGTGTCTCCTTCCCTGTTCTGCTCCCCTCCCCCTGGAAGCAGTTAGATAGAGCAATTGGCCAGGCACTGGGACAGCAGCACTGACATAAATCTCTCCTGGTGTGGAATGAGGGGTATAAATATCCAGAGAGTGATGTGATCTTTCCAGCTGCTATTAATAGGTCCCTAGAGAGAGAGAGAGAGAGAGCGCGAGCGAGCAAGCAAGCGAGACTGGCTGACACTTAAAGGGCTAGCTACTCCCTTATGTGCTGTGAAAATTAATCAGCACCATGGCTCACCATCTTCCTCTAGGCTAAAGCAGAGCCCTCTGCTAGGTGTGTGGGGATAAGGAGGAGGAGGGAGCCACTAATGACTTGCTAGTTAGGAAGCAGTGATAGGCCTAGTGGTGCAGGAGGGATCCCACTTCACGAACTAGAAATGCTTGGGTGGGTTGTGTGCACTTGCAGGCCTCTCTCTGCTGTGCGCCGAGTCCCATCTGGCTTGGTCTGACACCCACTGGCGAGGCAGGTGCTATGATCCCACATTTTACAGATGGGGAAACTGAGGCATAACACTGTGACGGGACTTGCAGGGGTTATGGGGAAACTGGTGCAGGTTGCCTGAGTTCGGGTCCTGGCTGACCTGACCCTGAGGCTGTTGCTGTCTCTTGGACAGCACAGATCTGCAGCAGGCAGACTGGCTGCTCTGTTGCATCTTGTTCAAGGTCCAACATCCTGCTGCAGTGGAGTGGGACTTGGCTTTTCCCCATTGCGTGTCCCCAGGTCCACTCTGAGCAGGTCAGAAAGGGCATCCATCCCACTGCTGAGCTGACTGAGTTCTATTTAGAGCCCTGGGGTTTGGGTTGGTGCCCAGCGCTTCTGGTCCCTGGCCGGCAGAAATAGCTGTGTTCAGTGTATGGATAGGTCGGTCCGGCATCATGCAGCAGAGCCCAGGCAGAAGGGCTGGTACCCTGGGTGTGGTGGGATGATCTCTTTGCCTATGTGCGGAAGGAAGCTCCTTTGTAGGCAGGGTGGTATCTGTAAGGTAGAGAGTTTAACAAAGCTGAACATGCAGAGAACAACACAGCAGCTTCCACAAACAGCTGGCTGGAGGGTCCCCCCAGGAAGTAAAAAGGGAGTGAAGGGGAGTGTCTGTATCTTTAGGGCCAACACAGCAGAGGGATATGGGGTATGTCTCTGGAAGATCCTGGCACAGCATGCAGGGTACTTCTCATGGAGAGTTTGGACACACTTTGACCTGTTCCTTTCTCAAGTGCAGGAGCCATCTTACACTGCTGGTGGTTTGTCAGGAGCACAGGGCAGGGGAAGACACCGCTCCCCTACGCTTGCTTCCTCTGCCTCTGCCCAGGTGACTCTGAGTGCACCTGCCTTTTCCTCTCCTCCCATTGTGGTACTGCATTTATGCTGGGATGGCTGGTGTGCCTCATTGGGGTTATTGGTCCCTGCTAAAGTGAGCTGCTGTTTGTTGCATGCAGGGAATAGTGACAAGCCATGAGGGATGCAGGCTGCAGCTGCCCAGGCAGCCCATTGAATTGTGAGTGGTGCTCGGTGGCTCCCCAGAGCAGATAATGGACCCAGCAAATAGCTGGCATCTCATTCCAGTCACCGCAAGACTCTTTATCCCTGGGCAGAGACACAGGAGAGCCCCAGCGAAGGGGTGAGGGTGTGTGTGTGGGGGAAGAATCCTCCGTTAAGTCAAATAGATGCTGCTGAAAGGCTGAATCTGCATTTCCGGAACAAACACCCCCCCCACACACACACCGCTCCCCAGCCTTCCATATGTGCCCTTTGCTCCCGTCTTCCCTCTGAGCATCCTGTGGGGCTATCTAGAGAACTGTGCCCAAGGTCTGGTTTGGTGAAGACCTCACCCCATTATCCCTGGCAGCCCCATGCTGCACCACAACATCCAGCTGGAAGTTCTGGCTGGTATGGAGTTTTCCCCATCCATCAAGCATCCCTGTCTCAGGCCATTGTAGCAGGTGCTAAAGCTACTCCTTTGCCCCCTACAAGAGCAGTGACTGTTGCTTGGCTGGCTGATTCCCCTGCCTGCTCTCACTTCTGCCTGTCTCTCACCTCTCTGCCCCCCATTCCTCCATCCATCCCACTGCCTCCATCCCCTCCTTCCCTCAGCCTTGTTCATTATTTCCTGCTCAGAACAGCCCCCTCTCACCTCCTGCTCCCACTGCATCCCTCCCCTCAGTGGGCTGGGTTGTCACACCTCGTCCATCAGGTTGAACCACATGCTGACTAGTAGGCACCATGTCTCATGTGTCTTGCAAAGCACCGGAAAGGCTCTTTCAGTACTAGCAACAGCTGGGACTGGCTGAGAAATGGGCAGTAGAATTTGGGATGCTAAGGCCCTGAGGGCTCTGTATTTCTGTTCACTGTACAAAGTTGTTCTGTACTCTGGGAAACACGTGCAAAATCTTAGAAATGCAGGACTGAAAGGGACCTCGATAGGTCGTCTAGTCCAGTTCCCTGCACTGAGGCAGGACTAAGTATTATCTAGACCATCCCTGACAGGTGTTTGTCTAACCTGCTCTTAAAAACCTCCAATGATGGAGAATGCACAGCCTCCCTAGGTAACTTGTTACAGTGCTTAACTACCCTGACAGAAAGTTTTTCCTAATGTCTAACCTAAATCTCCCTTGGTGCAATTTAAACCCATTGCTTCTTGTCTTGTCCTCAGTGGTTTGTCCTGTCCTCAGTGGTTAAGGAGAGCAATTTATCACCCTGATCTTTATAACAACCTGTTACCTACTTGAAGACTCTAATCATGTCCCCTCTCAGTCGTCTCTTCTCCAAACTAAATAAAGCTCTCTCTCCCCCCACCCCCCCCCACCCCAATCCTTCCTTGTCGGGCATGTTTTCTAGAAACCTTTAATCATTTTTGTTGCTCTCCTCTGGACTTTCTCCAATTTGTCCACATCTGTCTGAAAGTGTGGAAGAATTGTGCTGGGTGTCCTTCCATTCAAGAGAGGACAAGCTTTGAGTGAAAATAGCCCCATTTTATTCATAACATACTGAATTGGTGTGTATATGTACATGCCTCTACTTGGTGGAATTGTTTTTTCTGTGTGTCATAGATCTTATACTGCTTCTAGCAAAGGAAGTTTCTCCTTTAGCTCAAGCGGTCAGGGCCTGATTTTTGCCTTTGGGAAGTCTGGTTCTATCCTACCACCTTGAAGTTCCACACAGCCAGATATGCAGCACAGTGACAGCTGTGATCTCCTGGGTCCCCAATGTAACATTTAAATATGCAACTTAGAAAATATTACTGTGAATCTCATTAGTCCTGGCAAAAAGGCCTTCAAAACTTATTTTTGGGGGGTGAAGAGGTGGTGTCATGGGATGACCTAGAATGTAGAATTTTGTGTCCAGTCTCCCCCATTTGTCCATCCCTATGCTGGGCTTTGCTAATAGTTAGAACCCTGCAGATCTGCAGGGATGTGGATACCCATGGACCATGTTTGCGGATTGCAGATCAGATACGGCTACAAACTTTGTATCCGCACATGGCTTTACTCATCGTGGTAGGTGTGGGTGCAGGCACTTTCTGTCAGGGTTGGGGACAGGCGCAAGGGGTGCAAGCACCCTCAATAGAAGGAGGGGAGGAGGCACTTGGGCTGTGGGCACCCTGGATGGCTTGCAGGGAGGCCCACGGGTACTCGTGGTGGGGGAGGCATGTGGGGCACAGAGGTTTATTGGTTGCTTTCTCTTTTTGCAGGTGTTTTGACCAAAGGGAAGCAGCAGCAGGGACTTAGAGCTCCCTCCACTGTCGCTGCCAGAAGTTTTAGCCAATCAAATGCACCCTGACAATAAACTGACCAATCATGGAAAGACAGGTAACAGCAGCACCCAGTCTCAGCACCATAATGTGAGCCAAGGACCCACCTGCAACCTGGGGTCTAAGGGCGTAGGGGCGGGAAATCATGGCAGCAAAGCCAATCAGATTTCTCCTGGCAACTCTGGACTGAAAAACAGCCAGAACGCTGTCCCAAACTTTGGGTCTTTGAAGGGCAAAGTGAAACGGGAACGAAGCATCTCAGTGGACTCAGGAGAGCAGCGGGAAGCCAGCACCCCCTCACTGGACACGGAATCGAAAGGTAATGCTCAAAAACCTTTGCCTTGGAAAGATTTTCTCTGAACTGCCCCTCGCATCCTAGTGGGAACTGGGTGTGGAGCAGCTAAGAACCTTTCCTGCAGCCTGTGATCCTGCGGTGCCCCTGGTGGGCTAGCTAGGAGCTCCCCTACTCAGCCTGTGTTCCTGCACCATTGGGCTGCTCTCTCCTTTCAGGTGGACTAGAATAACAGTGAGCTCACTCATGGCCTGTGTTCCTACACTACTCCTCACAGCACCTTCTGCTGGGGAATGCTTGGATTGCACTGTTTGGCAGCCTCACCCCAGACACCCTACATACCCCATACTGGGCTCCGTTTTGCACTAGCTTCTGAGGCCCCAGTGAGCTGCAGCATGTCATCAGGAGTTATGGTGAAAATCCCGATAGTGCAGTTTCCAAGCACAGAACTGAGAG
This sequence comes from Eretmochelys imbricata, assembly GCF_965152235.1. Lineage (NCBI taxonomy): Eukaryota > Metazoa > Chordata > Testudines > Cheloniidae > Eretmochelys > Eretmochelys imbricata. The sequence continues at coordinate 20,548,788 of NC_135593.1, read as the reverse complement.
AGGTTTTGTTAATTGTCTAATTGCTGTTGCCAAAGATCTGACTATTTGTGATGCCCTTGCAGCTGTCTTGTTTCTGTCCAGCCGTGGTTAGAGGGAGTTGGTGTGAGGGTCGTTTGTTGGAGAGTTAGTGGTTTTGTTTGCAATGGATGACTTCTGAGTTAAATCACATGGTTTCTGGAAAAGGGCCTAGTCAGCACTTCCTGACCATTGGCTTCCCTGTTCTAACCAGCCTCTCACAGCCTGTTGGGCCCTACAGATCACTGTGCCAAAGGGCTGCACGTGGCATTCACTACAGCAGACATGGGGGCATTTTGCCTGTGAGTTGCAAAGTGAGAACCTCCGGCAGTATCTTTGGTTCTTCTTAGGGGCCATCTTTACACCTGGTAGCCTGGAGTTGCTCTTCCCAGGAGTAGCACTGCTGCCCTGGCCCATATTCCAGCACGTCTCATGATCAAAGATCTGTTTAGTTTTCTACAGGAACATAGAAGCTGGCAGGCTGGCTTGGACCAGAGCTGCATCCAGCCCAGTGTCTTGTCCCTGACCATAGCCAGTGCCAGCTGCTTCAGAGGAAGGTGCAAGAAACACCATTATAGACTATGTCCTGCCTAAAAGGAAGGTTTCTTCCTCAGTGACAGTGGGAGGTTGGCTAATACCCTGGAATGTGAGAGTTCATAGCCCTGGCTAATGGGATGGGGATGTTCTCATCATCCATGTAAATGTTCAATCCTTTATTGAATCCAACTATGCTTTTGGCTCAGTATATTGTAGCATTGAGTTTAACAGGTGAATTATTAAAATAACTCAGTCTAGAATGCCTAAATCTCCTATGTAAATTCTTTGGCCTCCCAATTCAGCTACAGCTCACTGATGTCTATCTTGAATCTGGTCTCTAAACACTGTTCTGTGTAAGAGGCTCAGTGAAGGAGTGATGTCTTGGGGGTTACAGCAGAGGACTGGAAGTCACCACTCCTGTGTTCTATTCCTGGCTCTGACACTGACACCCTGTGTGACTTTAGGCAAGTCTTCCCCCCCCCTCTCTGAGCCTCGGTCTATCCCTCTGGGTAATGGGGACAATAGCCAGTCTTGCAAAGTGCTTTGAGATCCTCAGGTGACAAATGTCATAAAATGGCAGAGTATTATGACACCAATCCCACAAAGGGCCCTAAACCTCCCTTCCATTTTCACCCCTGGAAATCTCTGCCCCGCGACCTTGGGCTTAGTGCCAAAGCCTTCCCTCACTCGCAGCAGGAGCCAAGTGGCATTTGAGTATATGTAGGGCCCTACCAAATTCACAGTCCATTTTGGTCAATTTCACGGTCATAGGATTTTAAAATCATAAATTTTATTATTTCAGCTATTAATTTTGAAATGTTAGTGTTGTAATTGTAGGGTCCTGACCCAAAAAGGAGTTGGGGGCGGGGGTCACAAGATTATTGTAGGGGGCTGTGCTTCTGCTGCCTTTACTTCTGCGCTGCTGCTGGTGGCGGTGCTGCCTTCAGAGCTGAGTTGGAGAGCGGCGGCAGCTGGCTGGGAGCCCACTCTGAAGGGAGCGCAACCGCCAGCAACAGCGCAGAAGTAAGCACGGTCTGGTATTGCCACCCTTACTTCTGCACTGCTGCCTGCAGAGCTGGGGCCTCAGTCAGCAGCTGCTGCTCTCCGGCCACCCAGCTCTGAAGGCGGCAGCACAGAAGTACGAGTTGCATAGTAGGGTGTTGCCACCCTTACTTCTGCCCTGCTGCTGGCGGGGTGCTGCCTTCAGAGCTGGGCACCCGGCGAACAGCTGCCGCACTCTGGCCACCCAGCTCTGAAGGCAGCGCAGAAGTAAGGGTGGCAATACTGCGACCCTCCTGCAACTCCTTTTTAGGTCAGACCCTCAACTGGAGAAACGTTGGTCTTCCCTGTGAAATCTGTATAGTGTAGGGTAAAAGCACACAAAAGACCAGATTTGACGGGGGGGAGACCAGATTTGACGGGGGGGAGACCAGATTTTGCGGTCCATGACGTGTTTTTCATGGCCGTGAATTTCGTGAGGCCCTTGGTATATGGAGTCCTTTCAAATAATAATGAAGTATCTCTTATTCCAAGCTGCTTGTGTTTATAGAGCTGCAGCCTGAGATTCATCCTGAGGCAGTTGGCGAGGATGCTTACTAGCAAAGATATGTGTAGACCTCTCTCTCCTGATCACATGCCATGGATACAAGGCTCCCCACCCCCCAAAAAACCCAACAACACAAAAAACATGGATGCTGGGTTGGCCATGCTGATCCTTGCTGTATGTTACTCTTCCCTCCTGCATGCTGGGTGGTCCTGGACACCTGTGGAACTGATTTCCAGGGATGTTGTGAAGGCCAAAAGTATAACTGGGTTCAAAAAAGAATTAGATACGTTCATGGAGAATAGGTCCAAAACTGGCTATTAGCCAAGATGGTCAGGGTCACAACCCCACGCTCTGGGTATCCCTAACCCTTTGATTCCCAGAAGCTGGGACTGGATGACAAGGGGATGGATCATTTGATAATTGCCTATTCTGTTCATTCTGTGCCTCTGAAGCACCTGGCACTAGCCATTGTCAGATTACAGGATACTGGGCTAGATGGACTTGGTCTGACCCAGTATGGCTGTTCTTATGTTCTGATGATGGTGGGACAGAACAGGCCAGGTTCTGAACATGACAAAGCCCTGGGAGGGGGACACACTGCTCTCCTGCCTGTTGCCTTGTTGAGAGACCATTGAATTCATTGGGCAGGAAGCCATCTCTGGGGCAAAAGCTTCATTCCTGCCCCAGTGCAGCATATGCCTGTTGCTTTGGCCTAGCTGCGCTTCTATGGTTGTTTTTTTGCAGTCATGTCCCTAGGCCCGGCCCCCCCACCCCCAGCGCCTTCTCCTTTAATTCTTCTCTGATTGGAACTAGTTGCCATTTTCTGGGGGCAGGAAGGGGTGGTTAGTAATTTTTCTTGTATGAAAACCAGTGGTGCATCTCTCCCTGCCAGTCACCATCCACAGCTGCAGATTCAGGCCTCTGGGGAGAGTCTAAATGCTGAGATCAAGATGTCAAGGGAGAGCGCTCATTGTGACTGGCTGGGAGGAGAGCTGGGGAATGTGAACCCCATACAGGGAGGGGAGTTAGTGCAGGAGCAATGAGGAAGAAGAACTTGGCTGAGACTGAGAGGGGAAAATTTGGGCTGGATGCCAGGAAAGCTGCCTGGCAGTGTGATGGCTCAGGCTGGGGAATCGCCTCCCAAAGGGAGGGTAGGAGCCCCATTGCTTGGCACATTTCCGCTACTGGGCAAACCTCTGGGTGGAACCCTGTTGGGAACAATCCTGCTGCAGCCAGCAGGGAGATGGGAGTTGACAGGCCTCTAATGAGCTCCCATGTCAGTCTGTTGCACCAGACTGAGCTCTTGTGAATGGCAGAGACGGCTGGTATTGACTGAGCTTTCCCACTCAGTGCTCCACCAGGAGCTTTGCCTCCCCTGGCTAACGTCTGGGTCGCAGCTCTAGGACAGTTCTGGGGCTCCAGCAAAAGCTTCTGGATCTCTGACAAACAGTTTCACGCTGTTGTAAACAGTTCCTTGGTGGCTGTTTGGACCCAGCTCAGGCTGTGATCCCATCCCCCCATAGGTGAGGAATGACTGCATTGGAGAAGGGGTCCTGGAGCAGGCTCCCAGCCTGGGCTCTGACTGCTAAATGCTTCTTTGCAAAGACATGCTAGCAGGGCCTCACCCACAGCACAACCAGGGCTTTGCTGCAGGCACATCACAGTTCAGCCAGTGGTCTCAGAGCAGAGATGGAAATGCTGCTTCCAAGTTGTGCACTACAGGAGGGAGACTCGGTGCAGGTCCTGCACTATTTGGGGATAGCAGGGCTTCTGACCCACAGTCGGGCTGTTCGGCCATTGGGCAGGAGTCCACATAGCTCCGTGCTGGGTGGGATTGCTGTGGTTTAGTGCAGGAAGCAGACTGAGGCTGGCTGTCAAGGCCAGGGTGAGGCCTATCACAGGGAGCTGAACCCTTGTACATCTTCCCCTCTGTTCTTTGGACTCTCCTGGCTGGTTTTGCGAGCATGACCCTAAGTGCCAGGAGGTGGTGGGGCGGAGCCCCAGCCTACTCAGTCCATGGCTGTGCCGTGGCACTCCCTGCTTTCTGACAGGTACTTTCCCACTGCAGGTGAGGTGGCTCCCCGCAGCAAGCGTCGGTGTGTGCTGGAGAGGAAACAGCCATACAGTGGGGACGAATGGTGCTCAGGCCCGGACAGCGAGGAGGACGACAAACCCATCAGCAGCACACACAGTGAGTATCCCCTCCCCAACAGCCCCGAGATCACTGCATGCCCAGTTCCTGCTCTGGAGTCCGTCAGAGAAGGCAGCGATGGCAACCAAAGGCTCCCAAAAGAAGCTGTCTGCTGGCTTAATAGGGCACTTGGTGAGGTGTGTGTTGATGCTGCAAAGTTGTGGTATTGCACACACTGTGTGTGTATTGTGAGGGAGGTGTGGTGTGGTGCTCTGCAGGTGGATTTTGTGCAGTGTGGTTTAGGCGGTGGAGTGCTGGAGGATTGTTGAATGCAGTGTGCAGTAGGAGGAGTCGATGTGTGATATGGGACTTGTATCAGTCCCCCAGCCCTCTTGGACCCATCTCCATGAGGGGACATTCCCCCCCCACCAACCCACATGACAGGTGGGCTGGCCACGGTGGGCTCTTGTGCATGGCTGGCACTGACTTGGCTTCAGTGCTGTTTTGCAGGCCAGTGGGCATGCACAGAGTTCATCATGTTTCGTGAGCGCTGTGCTGCAGAGAGTGCATCCTGCATAGATTTAGATCCCTGTACACACTGTACTGTTGGACCATCCACTCTGGAGTCACTACAACCCTGTCTGGAGGCGGTTGTGCTCTGGCATCAAGGGAAATGCTCAGGGCCTGCCAAGAATCTGGACAGGGCTGAGTTAACCAGAGTGCACTGCACACTGACTTAATTTCTGATCAAGGCTTTAAATCAAGTTAAAAGCTTGCTCTGAGGCCCTGATGGTTTTTATTGTAAGTCTCTGGGGGATGGTGACGTTTTATCAATAGGTTTCATGTGACTCTTAAGCCTCTGCTCCCTCTTTCCCCCATCTCGGTCCTCCCTCCCCACCCATTGGAATCTCATATGTTAAAAGAGTGTCACTTTGTGTTTAGCTGGAAGCTGAGGCACTTCTCTCAGCCTAATAAATAGCACAGTGATCTGACATGTCTGTCTGGGGGGTGGGTTGTAAACAAACTGATGGTCCCTCCTGCATTCCAGAAACAGCAAAATCCTTTGATTTGTTGCATCTTGAATTCAACTATTTTCAAACTGTGGAAGTGAAAATATTTTTGAGGTAGCTAGGTCAGGTCCATTTGGGTCCATCTTTCACATTCTCATTCCTCTTCATCCTGCCAATGGCTTTCCCAACAGACAAGTTCCCCAGCTACTGGAAGAAAAAGCTAGATTTGTTTCCCTGTATCTTTCCATTTGCTTCCCTTTTTCTCCAGAGTTGTGTTTTTTAAAATTCTGCTCACAGCAAATGGAACATGGTAAAGTCATTAAGAAAAGTGTGAAGCTAAGAGTTTGTGAATCAGAGCAATTGCCCCTAAAATGACAGAGGAGCTTTTCCTAGATCAATATTCATGATGGTTTGTATTTCTTAAAACTCCAAACACTTTTAGACATGAACACCTCCCCCACACCCTTTCCAACCAACGCTCCCAATTTGACATAAGGGACTCATGTTGTTATCTTCTCCATCCACATAGCTGCAACCCTAGCTTTCGGTAAAAAGACTGCACAGGATAAAGACTGGTTTGCCACATACTCTGAAGTATGCTTCCAGTTATTGAAGCAAAATGCATGCCATATATCCACTACAACATGAACCCCTCTCCTGAAATATGTGCTCACCTCAGAATGGCCAAGAGCACATTATAACAAACAATAAGGCAACGTGCTCAATCGTACTGGCTCTATCTCTGCGAAAAGATACAAATGTCCTTTGAGAATGGAGGTCTAAGGGGATGATGGAATCAAGAAAGCAATAGTTTCTTCAGCCAGGAAGACTGCCCCACTCAAATCTCTTAATGGAGACATCATCGTGTCTCATCATCCCTTGCAGGGAGGGATAGCTCAGGGGTTTGAGCATTGGCCTGCTAAACCCAGGGTTGTGAGTTCAATCCTTGAGGGGGCCATTTAGGGATCTGGGGCAAAAATTGGGGATTGGTCCCGCTTTGAGCAGGGGATTGGAGTAGATGACCTCCTGAGGTCCCTTCCAACCCTGATATTCTATGATTCTGTGTTCATCAACAGAAGCAAATAGATGCAGTATCACAAGCTTTAGTCACATGAAACCAGTCTTTCTGAAGCAGCGCTAAATGCAGTCCCCAGGCTTCAGACTATCAAAGAGTTTGATATAGAATCATTTATAAATGAGCTTGAAAAGGCAATCACCTCCCTAGCACCAGGAAGGGCTACAGGAAAAGAAGGAATTCCAGCTGAAGTACTGGAATAAGACTTAAACATCTGCCCAATGTCTTGTTTGCCTGGGAAGGAGGGGTATTGCAAGATATGAATGATGCCAACATCATAATGCTGTATAAAAACAAAGGAGAATGGAGTGATTGCAACAACTACAGAGGAATCTCTTTCCGTAGGATTGCTGGTAAGGCATTAACAAAGGTCAGCCTCAAAAGACTCCAAGTTCTTGTTGAATGCATATATTCAGAGAGTCGCTGTATCTTCCATGTCAGTAGATCACCTATTCACATAGTCTTCACTAAGGCAGCTACAAGAAAAGTGTCAAGAACAAGGAAAACCTCTCTACATGGCCTTCATAGATCTTACAAAGGCTGTTGACCATGTCATCAGAATGGGTCTTTTCCAATTGCAAGATAATTTGTTGCGACTCCCCCCCTTCCCCCAGTCCTCGTCAGTCTAATTCAATCCTTCCACAATGGCATGAAGGCCACAGTCCAATATGATGATGATCAAGCTGACTGCTTTGTAATCCACAGTGGTATCACAGGGATGTGTTTTGGCACTAACACTTTTCAATATATTCTTCTGTCTGCTGCTTTGTCATGCTTTCTCATCTAGCACTGAGTGTGTATGGAAAACACTTCAACGCTGCACATATAAGAGCTAACAGCAAAGTCAAATACCTGCTAATAAGGGAACTTTTTTGTCCTGATGGCGCACTGTTGCACACAGTGAAGAGGACCTTTAGCATCTTGATAGTAGCTTTGCACTAGCTTGTGACAAATTTGGACTAATCATTGGTCTAAAGAAGACCATGATTATGGTACACATGTGTGGACTGCACCAGAAGTTTTAATAGGTAGTACCATGCTAGAATTTGTCACAATCTCTGCTATCTAGGATCAACTGTTCTGGATAACCTACCTCTAGATGTTGAGCTTAATTCTTACATTGGAAAGGCAGCCACCAGACCCACACCAAGGTATGGGTCTACCAGCTGTGCACTTCAATTACACTGCTGTATAGTGGCAAGATTTGGACCACCTACAGTGGACATGAGTAGGCTAAACACTTTCCACACCCATTGTCTTCATCATATTCTAAATATCAAGTGAGAAACCAAAGTATCTGAGAAAGCAAAACTGCCAAGTCTAATCACTATTCTTAAACACAGTTGCTGGCTTCGTCATCTGCAATGGATAGGTGATGGACACATTCTGAAGGATCTCCTGTATGGAGAATTTGTGGATGCTCCAAGGCCACTGTGCCAACCTAGGCTCAGTTTCAAGGATGTTTCCAGGAGTGACTTCAAAACTTTTAATATAGACACTACAGGGTGGGACGATGCAATTAACAGGCCACATTGGTGGGCTTTCCTGCACCAAAGAGGCTGAAGAGATGTGGTTGACGGAGAGGAAAGTGAAGACAGCAAAGCACAGCAGGCCTCAAAGACTTAGTAGTGCACTAGCTTCCTCTTCTGGCCTTGTGCCTTCTGCCTGCATTATTTATGGCAAAGACTGTTCAAGAATTGGATGTTTTAGCCACTTGCAATGTTGCAGCACAACACACAGTAACTGAACTTATTTGGCTGTTTCACTGTCCTCTTTCAAGGCTTCCACTCCATGTTAATGCTTCATAAAGTTGTGTGGGAGTCTGGCTGTCTTTGTTGCAGGGAAGTTGCCAGTTGGAAATGTGCATTTCTGCATCACCCTAGAGAGAGGATCCTCCCCTCTGCTGTGCAGGCCTCCAGCTGGGTGCAGAGCAAGGCAGGCAGGCAGTATAAAGAAAATGGACAAGCATACAAGGAGCTGTAGAGTTGCCCTTGCATCTGACTCAGTGCAGTGTAAACAGACAAGGGCTTACAGCAAGTTGTTGTTCAAGGCTCCTCCCTTTAGATCACTGGGGTTTGAGGCAGGATAGCCCAGGGCACTAGGCTGGGAGTCAGGACTAATGGGTTCTCTTCTTGGCTCTGCCACAGATTCACTGGGTGACCTTTGACATGTCACTTCTCCTCTGTGTCTCAATAGAAAGGGATAATACTGCCCTGCCCTTTACAAAACACTCTGTGATTCATGGGTGAAAGGTGATGGTAAGACCAACCGTTATTTCTGAGGCTGGCTATGAGCAGATTGTCAGGATGCTGCCATGTGTGACAAGAGAGCATCCAGCTGGAGAACAAATGGCCATTTTCCTGTTTAAAATGGCTGGATTTTAACAGTTCTGCATAGTTTTACCAACTCAGGCACCATGATCCCCAAGACTTGGCGAGGAGTGAGCCTTCCTCAGACTGCCCCCATGACAGAGACAAGAGCCCGATTCCCCTCCCAGCCCGGAGACTCTAGGGAGTCTTGCTTAGAGACACACAGTCCGGACAGTGCGCAGAGGAAGCCCTGGGTGAATCCTGGCCTTGCCCCCATTCCGGCCTTGTCCTGTATTTAATGCCAGAGCCTCGTAGTTCACATGAAAGCGCAGTAGCTTCGCACTCCCAGTCAAGTTCAGGGCTGGGGAGGGGGAATGTGTGTGGCTCTGGCTTCAAGGGGGCTTTCTGTAGGTGGAAGTGCTAATGCAGAATATCTACTAACTACCCTCCAGCTGTCCATAGGGCGCTGTGCAAATGCAAAGCACTAAGTGGTATTGTTAATTACAATTGCTATTAATATTAAGTAGGAGTATTAAATAATTGATAGTGATTAATTATTATTGCTCCAGTGTGCAGTGTTCCCTGAGTGTGTCTGTGGAAATGGCCCTGGAAGGGGAAGGCTAGGGGTGTTTGGGGCCAATCACTCACCAGGAGGGAAAATGAAGGGGCGGAACTAAGCCCTCCCTGCTCCTCACATCTCTCTGGGAGGCTGTAGCCATCCAGGCCCAGAAAAATCCCTGCTGTGTGCTGCCATCTGCTGGAAGTTGGGGGAATGCATAGCCCTGCCTTGCTGGCGGGAAGATGCAGGAGAGATGCCCTGCTCCCCAACACATGTGATTTTTGTTCTTTCCTGTGATTTGTAAGGGGATAAACTCCAGGGTAGAATGTGTGGGCTAAAGACACTGAATCCTCTCCTCACACGCCCTCTGGCACTGCCCCACAATCCTGACTGTCAGACTCCCTGCTGCTTCAGTCTTGGGCCTCCCCGACACACACAGCTCTGCCAGTGCCTCTCATTCCCAGCGTGCAGATCCCACTATCCCAGCCCCAGGCTCCCCCACACCATAGGCAGCTTTGCCAGTTCCCCTCAATCCTGACCCCCCAGACTCCCTGAACTCCTCTGTTACACCAACCCAAGAACTCCTCTGTTATATCCACCGTAGTCTGTAATTGCCCTTAGTCCAGACATTCAGTGTGTGCTGTTTAGCTCTGGCATTCTGCGCGGTGCTTCCCAGCAGTCTGTGTTACGCTGATTGTTGGTAACAGCTGCTCTCTCCTGTGTCCTCTGCAGACTGTAATGTAGCAGATCCTGCAATGTCCACAGCCCCGCAGCTTGGTCCTGGGTCCAACCCGCTGCCGAGCCTGAATGAGACCAGTTCTTCCAATGCACCACATGGCGCTGCTCCTGGCCTGCGGCCCGATGCTGGGGGCAGTGGAAGTGGTGGTGCCGGAAAGCAGCCTTCCCAGTTTGTTTATGTCTTCACCACTCACCTTGCTAACACGTAAGCGGTAAACCCCTGTGTCTTCCCCAGTCCTCCCCATTGGCTCTGGCCACTTAGGGTGGTCTACCACAGCTGCCTCTTACATGCTGTAGTTAGCACTGCAGCCTCTGGAGAAGGTGAGGACTGAGGTTTCCTGGGTTGCCCCTAGCATGACCTTCCCCCCACCCCATCCACATTCTCCCTAGCACAGTTGTCAGGTGCTGGTGGAGAGAGTTCATCTTAAACGCGAGCTGCCTCCTGGTAGTGCCCTAGTGCTGCCAGCCGCAACAGGAGCCACAGAGTGTGTTTGGCCAGATGTATAATAAAGGGTCACAGGAACACTGAAACGTGTTGGCTGCTGCCAGAGGCAGGATACTTGGTTAGATGGATTAGTGGTGTGATCTGGAAAGGCCCTGGGAGAATAGATTGCAGTGGGAGGCACTGGGTACTAACAGTCCAGATTGAGTGCCCTCAACTTGCTCCCTTCATTCTTTTGCAGTATCTCAGCTGCTGATTCTCGGGGAACATACAGCTTTAGAGTGCCTACTTAAGTCATAGCTAGAGTCCTAGGAAAATTTTTTTATTTTTTATAATTTTTTGTTTTATTTTTTGGGAACTTTGTGCTGTTTTATCCATGTGGGAGGGGCCAGGTCTTGCCCCCAGGGGAAGTGGGAGGCCCTGAGGGAGCACAGAGGGAGCCTGACCCCACACTCATGCCATTGAAGCAGCTTAGGGTTAGGGTGAGACCTGGCACACACAGTCACAGCGCTGCTCAGGTTTGGCCTGGCTGCCCCTCCATCATGAGGACCGGGGTGTGGCTGGGCCAAATGTGAGTGAGTGGTGCTGCAACACCATCTGCCAGGTCACAATGCTACTCACTCAGATTTGGCCCGTCTGCACTCCCCCATCCCTTCCTGTTATGATGACAGAGGGATCGCCAGGCTAAACCTGAGCAGCATGGTGACCTTGTGCGCCAGGTCACAAAGTCCAGTGCAAGGAGCTGGGTGCAGCCCCCTGCGGGACGGGAGCCACTGCTGTACAGTGAGTTTTCATTTTATAGTTTTTGCTTTTATTTTGTGTTATTTCACATTTGCAAAGAATATGGGGTTCTAGTCCTAGCATATCCCAAAGTGTCTACCTCCCATGCTATATCCCTCTGGGGCAGCACACAGCAACCAGTGAAGAGCCCAGCACAGTGCACAATACTGGAGGTGGGGAAGGGGAAATTGCAAGGCAGATGTTTTCCTGTCAGACAGATGCCCTGAGATCTGTGCAGAACAGGTGGAAGTTCAGTGCCAGCTCTCCTGTGAGAGTCCCACGATGAGCCCAGGGGGCTTGGGCATTCCCCTAGGGGGCCAACGGGCAGAGGTAGCCTTGCTGGGAGTTCTGAATCTATGGACCCAGGGAATTGCTAAGTATTTCTGGCTTGACACTTTGCTGTTCTTGACTGGCTGCTCTCTTTCTTAGTGCCGCAGAAGCCGTCTTGCAGGGGCGAGCAGACTCCATCCTGACCTATCATCAGCAGAATGTTCCCCGAGCAAAGCTAGACCAGGTATGGCTGGGTGTGAGCCAGACAGTCCTGTCTGTGCATGCTGCTGGGTAATGTCCTCATGGCTAGTCACAACTGGACCCTGTTTGCAGCTCACATTCTTTCAAGGGAGATGGGCTCAGTTAGCTCTTGTGTGGATTCAGGGCTCGAAGCCCACACAAGGTCTGGGGCTACACACCTGCCTTATGTGTTTCTTGCTGACTTTGGCTTCCCCTTTCTCTCCCAGGCTCCAGCTCCCAAGATGCTGGGAGTCGCTGAGCAACTGCCAATTAACCCACCTGCCTCCAGCACTCCGCAGTCCCAGCCCCCAGCATCACAGGGCAACCAGGCACAGCCTCAGCCCCCCCCAACACAGCCCCCTCCACCCCAGAGCATCAGTCAGCAAGCTCTGCCTGCACCAAGCACCCTACCCCAGGAGGGGACGGGAGAGGACGTTCGGCGGGACCTGACTCCCAACTCTGTGGGAAATAGCAGCGGCAGCACCCAGCCAGGGAGCAACCACCCCAACACACCCAACGCCCCCACCAACCCGATGCAGCCCGGGCAGGTGGACTCTTCTAGTGCTTCCAGCTCTAACTTACTGGGGGATGGTGCCAGCGCTGGAGCAGCTGGAAATGGGCAGGTAGGGCTGGGCCCCAGGAACCCCATGAACTCGGAGGGGCTCTCTAAGGAGCAGCTGGAGCACCGGGAACGCTCCTTGCAGACCCTGCGGGACATTGAGCGCCTGCTGCTGCGCAGCAGTGAGGCTGAGCCCTTCCTGAAGTCCAACCAAAGTGCTGGTGAGGGTGGCCCTGCTCCCCAGTCGCAACCCGCACCCACCCAGGCACCCCTCCCGTCTGTGGGCATGAAGAAGTACGAAGAGCCCCTGCAGTCCATGATTTCACAGACGCAGAATCTGGGGGGCCCCAACTTGGAGCACGAGGTCTCCCACCATCAAGGTTCTGACATGGGGCAGCAGATGAATATCATGATGCAGCGGCTGAACCAGGACAGCCTGACGCCAGAGCAAGTGGCCTGGAGGAAGCTGCAGGAGGAGTATTATGAGGAAAAGCGGCGGAAGGAGGAGCAGATCAGCATCCATGGTCGACCTATGCAGGAGATGCTGATCCCCCAGTCCATGGGTGGCATGATGATCCGGGGGCCACCACCGCCCTATCACAGCAAACCTGGGGAGCCGTGGCCTCCAGGCATGGGCAACCAGCTAAGGGGACCCATAGAGGTCCAGGACCCCATGCAGCTGAGGGGAGCACCCCCGTTCCCGGGGCCAAGGTTCCCTGGAAATCAGATGCAGAGGGTCACTGGCTTTGGGGGGATGCAGAATGTGCCCATGGATGCCCTTGGGCCCATGAATGCTATGCAGCGGCCAGTCAGGCCTGGCATGGGATGGAATGATGATATGCCTCCAATAGGAGGCCCAGGGAACTTTCCACAAGGGAGCCTGCCCTACCCTTCGGGGCAAGGGGACCCTGAACGGTTCATGAACCCCCGAGCCAGGGAGGAGATCCTGAGGCACCAGCTGATGGAGAAGCGCCCGGTGGTGATGCAGAGGCCCATGGGGATGTCTGGCAGCTCCATGAGCCAAGGTTTGGAAATGGAGAGGATGATACAGGCTCACAGGCAGATCGACCCATCCATGTTCCCTGGACAGATGCCAGGAGAGAGCCTAGGTGGCGCACCCATAGGTATGGACTTCACGGGTACCAGGGGGATGTTGAGCCCACCCATGAGCCAGTCGAGTCTCCGAGACATGGATGCACCTATGGGACCTGGGAACCTCAACATGAACATGAATGTCAACATGAACATGAACATGAACCTCAATGTCCAGATGACCCCACAGCAGCAGATGATGATGTCGCAGAAAATGAGGGGTCCTGACATGATAGGCCACCAGGGCATCAGCCCTGAGGATCTGGCCAGGGTGAGGGCTCAGAATGGCAGTGGTGGCACAATGATGGGGGGGCCACAGAAGATGATGATCCCCTCACAGTTCCCCAGCCAAGGGCAGCAAGGCTTCTCAGGCACGCAGGGCCCCTATCCCAGCATGCCCCAGGAGATGGGCAGTGCCCCAGACATGTTCAGCCCTGAACAGGGTGCCATGTCCATTGGGAACATCGGCGGCACCACCAGGCTCAGCCACATCCCTTTGCCTCCAGCTTCCAATCCCCCTCCCACCCAAGGGGGCAACCTAGCCAACATGCACCCGGCACCCTCACGGGGCCTGGGCCGCAGGCCCTCTGACCTCACCATCAACATCACCCAGATGAACTCCCCTGGCATGGCCCACCTCAAGTCCCCGACGCTCAGCCAGGTGCACTCACCGCTTGTCCCCTCCCCATCTGCCAACTTGAAGTCCCCACAGACGCCCTCTCAGATGGTCAGCATGCCACCTTCCAACCAGTCTGGGCCCCTGAAGTCGCCCCAGGTGATGAGCTCCTCCCTCAATGTCAGGTCTCCCACCAGCTCACCAAGCCGCCTGAAGTCCCCTTCCATGGCCGTTCCTTCGCCCGGGTGGGTGCCATCTCCCAAAACCACCTTGCCAAGTCCAGGAGTCAGCCAGAGCAAGCAGCCTATCGGCATGAATTCGTCAGCTTCCATGGGAGGGCTGGATCAGGGTAAGCTGTTACACAGTGTGGATGTGTGAGTGGGATAGGGCCATAGAATTAAAGCCTGGTGCTCTGAAGATCTCTGCACATAGCTGGTCACTCTCCTGGAGCCCAATAATTCTGTGGCTTCCAGACCCATATTTTCCATATACTCAGACTAGTAGTGATTACGTGGCTATTTCCCTGCAGGGCAGTGGTGGGAATCTGCCTGCCCATAGCCAGCTCTCCCTGTGCTGGGATTTGGGGTTGGCGAGTGGGCATCTAGGGCCCAGCACTGAAAGTGCTGTAATAGCAGCCCAGTTCCTTTTCCAAAGGGATAGAATACACCATCTGCCTTCCTGTGCCATGCACCAGGCCTAAGGGCAATGTGTCTCAGCATCGGGAAGAAGGGAGCAAGAGCCTAGATTAGGGGAAATGGATACAGCCTGGAGAGGGACTGCTATTTCCTGGTGGGCTGAATGAGCTTGGCCTGCCCGATACATACAAGCCTGCACTCGCTTCTTCTGCGGATTAATGCCAGTGATTTGCTGTGTCCCACCCCACCCCCTGATGCTGTGCTCTCTTATTCACAAGGAGGAAAACAGTAGGCAGCCTAACATGCACTGTAGAGGTTTGGAGGGAGACACTGGACCAAATTAGAAATGGGGAGCCAGGATACCAGCATGCCCAAATTCCTCGGCTGAACGGCTCATGCTCTTCGGGGTTGGGTAGGGATGGAAAAATGGATTGATGGGAGACACAGTCCTTAAACATGTGTCCTGACTTGGAGAAGTGCCTGAAAGGAGGGGACAGTGGGGCGCTGTGTGTCACTGAGCAAACCTGTCTTGGTGCATTCCAGGGGCTGGGGAGATTGCAAGATGTGTCTGGCCAATGCCCAGCTCCCTGCATTTCCTTGTGTTTCTTTTCTCAGGCCCCAGGTCCTGTTGTCTGGGGAGACTTTTTGCAGGTAGATCAGAATTTAGTCCATTTATTTATGCAGGCAGCATTGTCTAATGGTCAAACCAGAGTCTGAGAGTCAGGACTCCAGAACTCTAAGCCTTGCCCTGTCTCCTTGGGCAAGTCCCTTCACCTCTCGGTGCTTCAGTTTCCCCTGGCCCTGACTTGAGTCTTTCATTGTCCCTCTGGTGTTGACAAGGATTCCCCATCCCCACTTTCTTTCTTCTACACCCACTCATATAGGGGTAACAGGATGGGCTAGAAAGCCAGGGTTCCTTCCTAGGTACTAGGAAGCTGGTTCACCTCTGCCCCCGTGCCTTCTAGCAAGGTTAACACCCCTCCCCAGCTAACTCCCACCCCATTCTCCTGTACAAATAGGCTGTTCCCATCCATGCCTGCTTGGTTGAGGAGGCCTTGAGTGAATGCAGAGCCATTGCCCACCAGAGTAATTTGCATCTTCACAAGACACACTGGATGCTAGAAACCTGCCTACAGCTATATCCAGGGAAGGGATGTCAGGGTGAGGCCCCTGAGGTATCTAGTGCTGGAAGAACAGTTCCAGGTAGCCCTGCATGGTGCAGGCAGCATGCGCTCAGAGCTACTTAGCGCCGTGGTGTATCAGTCCCATCTCATACTCCTATCCAGAGCGGATTGTCAGCCAGGCCAGGCCACCAATCGCTGCATTTTTCTTACTCTCACTCAGCCCCCATGCACTTGACATGCACACGCGTGCCCCAGGTTTCCAGTCTCTGATTCTCTGTGTTAGCTCTTGAAGTTGGTGTCTATTTTGCCCCCCAGGCATCCAGCAGGGACTTTAAAAAAAAGCAAGTAGGGGAAAGGGGCAAAGTTTTCTGAATCTAGGTCTAGAAAAAGGCCTCCAACTCAGTGCCTTCCCCTCAGCACCCACCCTTCCCCTTCTTCAGTTCATGAGGGATGGGCCAGAGCTCGGAAGTTGGGACTAGATCAGATCTAACTCCCCCATAGTTTGGGGTGTCTGGCTCAAGTGCCAACCACAGCAGGTGGTCCCAGCACAGAACTTCCCCAGAGTCCATAGAGGGTTTTCGTTGGGGGCCAGCCTGGTTTGGGTCTATCGCTGTTCCAAGCGGAGAATTGGGGATGCTGCCCGATGGGAGCAGGCTGCAGCTTGCAGGGAGCACTAAGCTGGTCTCTCTCTCTCTCTTGCTTGCAGGTTCACTCCCTCCTGGGCCTAGGAGCAATTCCTCCGCGCCAGCCAGTAATCCCTCTAGCACCATGAATCCCAACATACCTTTTACTTCCTCTCCAGATCCATCCCCCTCTCAGAACCCCCTCTCGCTGATGATGTCACAGATGTCCAAGTATGCCATGCCCAGCTCCACACCACTCTACCACAATGCCATCAAAACCATCGCCACCTCTGATGATGAGCTGCTCCCGGACAGGCCTATGCTCCCACCAGGAAGCATACCAGGTACGTTCTTCTGGGACTGTCTGCACCAGTAGGGAGAGCAAGCTGGAGCTGGGCTTTATAGGGGTAAGACTGGTCTTGTGGTTCACACACAGGCCTGGGAGGCAGGACACCTGGGTATGGTTCTGATGCTCAGAATGGGGGTCAGGAATTCTGTTCCCAGCTCTGTCACTGACTTCTTCTGTGGATTTGGACAAGTCACTTAACTTGTCTGTTCCTGTTTCCCTATCCCTCCCTGCCTCTGTTGGAGCATGGGGCTCAGTGCACTGATGACTAGAAAGTACCTGGGAGGCATGGCTGGGGGCGTGTTGTAGAAAAGTGCGCTAATTGAGCACCAGAATAGGAGCAGACCTATTTGGAGTTGCAAAGCAAGGACAAACAAAAGGGTTAATTGAGTCAGATGAGAGCATTTATCCTGTGGAGAAGAGAAGAGTTTGTTCCAGGCACGGAGAAGCCTGGGGAAGAAGTTGGACAAGGGAGAAGACTCAGTGAACCCTCTGCAGGGACAGGACAGGGTGTAATCCTTGTTGTGGACCATGCTGTGGAAGGATCACTCCTTTCCAAATGTATGACTTAATATAGTAGAAACTCCATGGCTGTATCCTTGTTGTGGCCTCTCAGAAAGCCATAGAGGCAGCAGGTTAGAACCCAGGATCGCCCACTCCAAAAGCATTGGCCTGACCAACTGAGCTCAAGGAAAATTATCATCTGTTAGCAGTATGTGGCCTTGACACACAGCAAGCAATTCTGATTCCAGCCAGCAAAGGGCAACAATGCCATATACACACCAGCCAGTTGATTGCAGTATAATACAGTTGGGTTATTAATGGTAACTGTAGTCACTGTAAGTCCCACCAGCATGCGAGGGGTACAGGTTATTACAAGGGTTACATCTCCTGAGGTGAGACATAGAGATGTCAGGTCTAAGGCGTGGGTGTCTTAGTCTGTCCTGAGTGTCTTGGGCTCCCAGTGTTCTCACTAGCACAAGTAAAAGCAATGGAGCCCGTTCAGCTGTCCTGCATTCAGGTGTAACCAAAGGCCTTGGGGAAACTCTAGCTCCCTGGATACCGTTGACTAAACTCCTTAAATGGAACAGCTATGCTGGCATCCCCGGCTGGTTTCCCAGCTTGCCGCAGCTTTGCAAAGGCATTGGGTGCTTCCAGAACCTGCGCGAAGCTGGCAGTTGTTTGTTTGCTTGGCATTGGCAGGTGCGGTGCTGTTCTGCCATCTGCTTCTTACTGACTGGCCAGGGCCAGCTGCTGCCTTCTCCATGTGCCATTGATCTGTCTGGCAAACACAGCGAGCCCAGGAGACACTAGAGTTTCTAGCCCAGCACACAGCCAGGATCAGCTGGGGGTAAAACAGATTATGGTAGATGCAGCATGCATGTGGGTTACATGTACATCCCCATGCCCAGTGGGAATGATGTGACAACCCATAGATCTTACTTACGTCTCTATCCTCTTTGTCATCTCCTCTCTGCCTCCACATGCCCGGTGTTCCTCCCTCAACCATCTGCCTGAGTGTTGTCTCTGGGATAGCAGGGCCATGTTCTATTATTTGGCCACTCCCCTTGTTTGAGTCCTAGAGCTAGGTTTCCAGGAACCATGTTTGCCCTGCATGGAGGAGGGAGGGGGCTGTGACCTTTGGGGTGCCCTTGAATTTTCCACTCCCACCAGAGATGTCCACTATCTCCAGCCCAGAGCTCTGCTGTGTAGGAAACCTTAGATGGTCTCAGCACGGTATGTCCCAGAGAATGGGAAAGCCTGAGCGGGGACTGGGCTATCCAGTCCATGCAGGGTCCCAATCTGCACAGTCAGAGCTGTGAGAGAGAGGCATAATCTGAGAACTCCTTAGTTCCGATTTCAGAAAGTCTTTCTGACCTCCACAGCGAGGGGCCACACCTCCCTCCCATGCTGGCTGTGAGCATTGTGTAAGCCAGGCAGGGCTGTGCGCTAGGTGGTAGCTGTGCTGTCCTTCTCAGTATCCACCACTGGGTGGCACGTTGGAGCTGCACAGAGGTTGCCAACTAATGGCTGTTGAGGGTGTTTATTTGGCAATCCTTCCTTGTGCTCAACGCAGTAGAGAGGTTGCTGTGCTGTACTGTCCCAGCCTGTGTAGCAACAGAGCGGCACAGGATTGGCTGAGCTGGTAAGAGCCACAAGCCCCATGTATGGCCAATGACCGACTGAGTCTTGTGGTGACATCCCTTGAACCCCAACTATTCCCTGCCTGCACCAGGCAACCTCTGAGGTCTGGAGCAGCTCTCACCAGCAGAAGCAGAAGCACCTACCAGCTGGCCCTCTTATGGCATGTCTACACTGCATCTGGGAGTGAGCCTTGCAGCCCAGGTTCACAGACTCAGGCTAGCACTCTAAAAATAGCTGTGTAGACATTACAGCTCGGGCTAGAGCTCAGGCTCTGGTGCCTGGGGTGGGCTTGAGAGCCCACGCTCCAGCCACAGCTGCAACTTCTAAGCACCATCTACACCGCTATTTTTAGGATGCTAGCACAAGTCTGTGGCCCCGGGCCAGAGCCTGGCTCCCACATGCCGTGCTGACGTGCCTTTACTGTCTTGGTGAGAGAGGGAGGGGCTGGACTCCCAAGGATGTGGCTCTGTGGTGCTCACCTCTCCCCTGTGCAGCCTAGCACCTGGCTGGTACAGGGCAGGGTGTGATGCTGCCATGGCAATGAAGTGCTGGGTGAGGGTACTGAGCAGGTATCAGGTCTGACCGCAGCCTGAGAGCAGAGTCCCCTGGGCTTAGGGTGGATTAGATCACTGGACTGGTCCCTGCCTGCTTGCTGCAGTGCTCTCCCCTTCTGTGCTGCTGCCAGGCTTGGCGATCATAGGCTGTGATGGGGTCATCTGTCTTTTGCTGACCTTACTGCCCTGATGGACCCTCCATGGCAGACCTGCTCCATGGGTCTAGCAGTGAGAGCAGAGCTGAGCCAGGTTTGAACACTCCAGGGAATCTGGCTGGAGCTGATCTCTGCTTAGATGCTGATTTCAATGGAGAGAGCTGCTAGCACCAGGGGCATACTCTCTGCACGCGGTGGGAGGAGGTGCATGGGCATTGAGTTAACTCTCCTTCTCCCCTTCATTAGGTATCACAGGAAATCAGCCAAATCAACTGCACTTGAACTCAGTGGGGCCTGCATCCTCACAGAGTCCCATGGGGATGAACTTGCCTGGTCAGCAGCCACTCTCCCACGAACCCCCCACTTCCATGATGTCCTCGCCGAATCCCCTGGGCGCCAACATTCCAATGCACCCTGGTGCGCAGGGGGCGGGTGTCCCCCCCCAAAACCCCATGATGCTGCCTCCAGGACCCCAGGACTCCTTGAACCAGCCCTGTGGCCCTCTGCCAAACAATTCTCAGATGATCCCTTCCAACCAGCTGGTGTTCCCCCGCATGCAGCAGCCCCACAATGCCATGCAGTCTCCAGCTGCGGGTATGCCTATGACACCGGGAGGTGGGGGAGGGGCTGGGATGCAGCAACATTACCCACCAGGGATGCCCTTGCCACCAGAGGACCTTCCCTCCCAGCAGCCTGGCCAGATGGCCCCCCAGCAGCACATGATGGGCAAGAACATCCCTCCTCGGATTGGAGATCCCTACCCCAGTGTGCTTCCAGGTGTGGCTTCAGTGCTGAATGACCCTGAGCTCAGTGAGGTCATCCGCCCTACACCCACGGGCATCCCTGAGTTTGACCTCTCCAGGATCATCCCCTCAGAGAAGCCGAGCAGCACCTTGCAGTATTTCCCCAAGAGTGACAGCCAAGCACCGAAATCACAGCCTTCCAACCTCCATCTCATGAACCTGCAGAACATGATGGCTGAGCAGCCACCCACACGGCCAGGCATGAGCGCCCCCAGCCTTCCAGGGCAGCAGGGCGTGCAGCGGGGACTCAACATCTCTATGTGTCACCCTGGACAGGTGTCCATGCTGGGCAGGACAGGTATGCCACCCCAGCAAGCCATGATGGGGAACAGCATGCACCAGGGCATGATGTCCCCCCAGCAGAGTCTGATGGCCCAGCAAAATTTCATGCTGATGCAGGCTAAGCAGAGGAGCATGTCTGTGTCAGGAGAAATGTACGCCCAGACGGGACATATGATGTCACCTCAGGGCTCCCTCATGGGGCCCCCACCTCAGCAGAACCTTATGGTCACACACCAGATGAGGCAGAGGAGTGTTTCACTGGACAGCCAAATGAGCTACATCTCTGGGCCTGGAAACATGGCGAACCTGCCTTTCTAATCATGTCCTGTGGGGCTGGGGCCGATTGTAGAAACTTTTTTTTTTTTAAACCTTTATTTGGGTTAGGGTCGGGAGGCTGGGGCCTGTGGGGGTGCGGAGGGGGGATGTTTTTCATATTTGATTTGCCTCTATAAGGAAAACCAGATGTGCAGTAAAATTGATGTGAATCCTTTTTGGGAGGCAGGGGTATTATTATTTTTGAAACCCAAGTGGTGACCGGGGGCTTCCAGACCCTCCGGCAGTTTGTAAAATCTTCCTTTATTTTTTCCTCGTAGTATGGGTTTTCTTTATTTTTTGTTTTGTTTTAAAGAACAACCAAAATTTACAAGATTTTGAATGAACTGTAAATAGGGCTGGGAAAGGCAGAAACTTGTGCTGGTTTTAAATTGTTCTGTATTTCTGTGTTTTAATAGAAGCCTCAATTTTCTGTTTTAAAACAACAAAACTTTTAAAAAAAAATCAGTGTACAAGGGTTTAAAACTCCTGCACAGGGGGTTCTAGGGCAGCGGGAGGAGGTGTGAGTGGGCATTGAGAGCCCTCTGCAAAAGAGCCTCTTTGCCAGCCCCACATCATTCATGCATCAGAACAGTTGTGTGCGGGAATGGGTGGTTTCAAAGAGAGACTATGTACACATCTTAGATCCTGATTCTGCAATCAGACCCTCTGGGCCTGTACTGGGTTCAGGGGTGCACCCAGTCACGTGGATCCACCTGCAGGATTGGAGCTGCTGAGATGTATCTAAAACAGTGTGAGTTGTGGGAGTCGCTGTTTGGTTGTAGGGATTGATAGTGGTCTCTTGTCTGTCTCTGCTACATGGTGAAACTGTTGGCAGCATGAGCCAGGAGAGTGCCCAGTTGTTTAGTTTAGGGAAGGGTGGGGGTGTGATCCCAACCTGCAAGTAACAAGTAACTGGACCATGAGGCCTCCACCCAATCATGTCACTCCCTGCTCCCCTCTTCACCCCCAGATGCTCTGTGTGATGTGTGCATGAAACTCTGGAGTGGAGATAGCAGAATGAACGCTGGGATTTCTGACTGGCTGATTCCGTCCTGTGCTTCCTTGGTGTGTTGTGCAGAGGCCAGGAGGGAACTCAAGACACACACCCCACAGAGCATCTCCTACCCCTTGTTGGCTCTGCTCCCGCTTACCCCCTACATGAGTTCACACATCTCACCCTGCCACACTATGCCCCTTGCCTTCTTTACACTCCTTTGCCTCCTAAGTGCGCACATTTCTGTGGGAGAGCTAGCCTGATGCATAAAAGCAGGCATTTTATGGTAAAGATACTCCATTTTCTCGATCTGAGAATCCCAGACTCCTCCATGAAAGGCA
This sequence comes from Eretmochelys imbricata, assembly GCF_965152235.1. Taxonomy (NCBI): domain Eukaryota; kingdom Metazoa; phylum Chordata; order Testudines; family Cheloniidae; genus Eretmochelys; species Eretmochelys imbricata. Next base: position 20,526,552 of record NC_135593.1, on the reverse strand, counting down.
CTATAGGCAGTTGGCCAACAGTTGTAAGGCTACCTTTATACCCTGAAACCACCTGCAGCAGCCCTGCTCTCTACTATGGATGTGCAGCCTGTAGAGACATCAGGTCCTTGCATGCAATACTCGATCTGGATACAAGAGGTCTCCTGCTCTGACTGAGCTGATGTTTTTCTAAACGAAGCTCTAGTTCAAAGAGTAATTTATTCAGGGAAGTTCCATGGCTTGTGTTATGCAGGAAGCCAGACTAGATGATCACAATGGTCTCATCTGGCCTTAGAATCTATGCTGGGAGATGTCTCCTCCACAGATCGTTCCATGTTACTCATAGGAGCAGCTGGGACTTCATTTCCGCCACTACTCTAGGCTGCTTAAAGCGTGCACTGCAAGCACAAGTTTAATGTGTGTGTGTGGGGGGGGGGTGTGCCCATGTCTGGCACCCCCTTCCTGCAGAGAGTCCTCCTTGCAGTGTGCTATGACAGCTTTTTGGAGGAAGGTTGGAGATAATCCATGTGTGCATGCAGTCTCTGTGGATTGCAGGAAAATATTCTAAAGAGAGGGTGCCCCATGGTCATTTGGATCCAAACCTACCACCAATTTGAGGATTATCTTAGAAAAGCCAGCCTTTTTGTTGCCCCTCTCATAGCAAATGGGCCCCTTCCCTAAGCACCACAATGGAGGAGAAATAAAGCTTCTGCACCACTGACCGAGAAGTTGTGAAGCACTGCATGAAAGGTGAACCTTCTCTTTGTGGTTCCAATAGTGAATCTGTTAGCAAAGGCTGCTGAACTCCACCAGCCCAACAGTCTCTTGGGCCAGATCCCAATGGGCTGGAACCAAAAAGTTTAGACAGAAACATTCCCAAGTTTGAGCGTGTTTTGTTGGGAGTGGGGCTCGCTGGGAAGTCTGGATCCAAACTAGGTACAGGTGTTGATCTCTGGTCTCTTGCTTTGGGCCTGTTTCTAGGGACCCTGAGTGTGGCTCTCAGAACAGCAATGAGCTAAAACCAGAGCCACTTTTCCAGCTCTGTCCCATTTGGTAAAATGGGAACAACCCATTGCTTTGCCCATCTCTGTCTGGGACAGTGCCCTGTCGAAGGGCCAAGGAGGATGTCCCCTCAACCTCCCACTCTCAGTAAGTGCACTCAGGCACCTTGCTTTTTAACTGGGGTGGTTTACCCATTTCAGAGCCTGGAAGGGTAAAACAAATCTTCCCTATTTCTGCCTGAACTGTCTGAAAGGCCACATCCATGTTGCCCCCTGGCAATGCTTTAGGGGGTGACGCCTGCTAGCATTTCCCTTGTAAACACTATTGGGAGTTGCTCAGGACCAGCACAAGCACCATGCACCACAAAAGCCCCTGGCCCCGTACGCTGGGGCATTTCACCCCCCACCATCAAGTCTGTCTATTTAAAGCCATAATATTCTTTAAAATAAAATTCATCTTTGTCTCCAGGCAGCCACAGTTTTGGCCCGAGTGATTAAAAGCTCCAGTGTGTAGACCTCCCACACCTCTACCCACCTGGTCTAGCTGAGAAATGTCCTGAGGTGTTGGGTCTCTATTCTGTCAGCATTGTCCCCACATGAGTCAGAGCCTGCAAGTTGCAATATGTCTGCGTGAGGAAAGCCAATGCGACTGTCTAGAAAAGCGAGAGACAGCTCGCAGATGCAGGTGGGAGTGATGGCACTCCAGGTAACAGAAAGGGAAGGTGACAGCAATGATGTTATTTATTCCACATTAGATTGCATGGCAGTTTGGAAAGAGCAAGGCCTACAGCCCAACTGCCCTGAATACAAAAGGGAAATTCTGGTACTTTGCAAGGCTGTTGGCTCTCCTGGGGCACTTTTTGTTGGTCTTCAGAGCAGCCAACTGGGATGTCATAATCAACCCCCACTGCCCTAGCAGCCAGTCTTCACGATTTCTGAATCTGGAGGCCGGCAATGCTGAGTGGTGCCTTTTTTTGCTTCGGGTACCATCTCCCAAACAGGTCTAGTTCATCAGCAATATGGTGGGAGCCTTTCAGAGGTGAATGGCAGCCACCCCTTGTTAGGCCTCAGCAGAGCGTTTGCTCTCAGTCACCCTCTGCTGTGCGCTGGTCTCGTCTTGTGGTTTATTGCTTGATTTATTGGCTTGAGTTTTGTGTGCTGACTTCTACCCTATCATGGTTACGGATGCCCCCGTGTTTCTAACTATGATATGTCAATGTTTTTTCCTGCTCCAAACAAAGGAAAACATGTCTTTCCAATGCAATTTTAAGCAATCACATGTCCAGAATTAGCTTTCATGTCAAGGTAACAGTGACTGACCCCCTTTCTCTGTCATCCCATGGAGAAACTTCCCCAGTCATTTTGTACCATTATATAAATATATATATAAAAATATAAATATATAAATACAATATGTGAAGACATCTTATTGGTTTTTATTTTGAAACAATTTTTAGGCTTGTTTTTTGGGTATCTGTGCTGCCTGTAATGTATTGACCTGTTTTATAGGTGCCTTTTTATTAAAAAGAAATTTCAAAACCCGATCCCTGGAGCCTGTCTTCACTGGTCTGAGTTTCTTCAACATTAGCTAGTGTGGCCCATTGTAGCTGGAGGCTCATATCAAATCACATATAGCTGCTAGTTGCTGTTTGATAGAGCCCCAGTGAAGAACTGGCTTGGACACCTGCTTTTCTTCTGGTTGTTTTCTCCAAATTATGTTTGTTGATCATAGGTGCCACTACAGCATCAGCTCCTGCTAGGAGCAGAAAACTGCTGTTGAGGTCATTGGAAAGGATTGCAGTTAAAAGCTCAGATTTGACTTGTAGTTTGGATAATCTGGGCATTAACAACATCTCTGCCCTTCACACGGCAACAACTCTCCTCATTCCTTAAACATAATCTGGAGCTCAACAAACATAATTTGGAGAAAACAACCAGAAGAAAAGCATGTGTCCAAGCCAGTTCTTCGCTGGGGCTCTACCAAACAGCAACTAGCAGCTATATGTCCGAGTCCTGCTGAGCTGGGCCACTGGCTAACCCTCTGTTGCTGCTTTTTGGGTAGTTCATCCTCTCCATTCACTTTGAAACAGCTACCATGAGGCAATAAAAGAGCCCATTACCTCCCTGTCAGCCTAGCTCTCTGCACCATAAATCATGTGTGTCTAAGCTCTCTGCTCTCTCAGAACTGCAGAGAGCCATGGATGTTCCTGAGCCAGTCTCCCTCATGCTCCTGCTGGGCAGAAGCAGTGAAGGAAAGGAGCAGTGTTGGCTTTATTCTCTGGCTGCTACATTGGAGCTAGTAGTCAAAGGCTACAAAATAATCTTCACTCTCTGATTGCAAATGATGTCAGTTGGCATACGTGTCTGTGTTCTTTCCATGTGCTGTCCCAACTCTGCACACAGAGCTAGTGCAGCAGACTTCAATATATTGAGACACAAGTTATGCATTACATTCCTGGCTAAGAACATAGGAGTTGCTGATTCAAACCCCCTTTCTGCTTGCTGAGCTGGGATTTGAACTTTATTCTCTTAGCTCCAGTGAATGGCTTAAGTGCCAGAGTGGGAGGTGTTTTGATGTGGGAGCTCCCTTGGTCTTTCCTGGTGAAGCTGGTCTGCTGCCACTAAATAATTGGGTCAAACTCAGGCTGTGAATCCTTTGATAGTCCAGTGGTTTTGGTATGTGCTCCAGAATGGGTGAGTTCCTGGTTCAAATCCCTTTTGTGCTTGTTGAGATGGAATTTGAAACAGACTCTCTTACCTCTCACGTGAAGGACCTAAGTGCTGGACTGGGAGGTATTCTGAGATGGGGTTTCCTTAGTCTTTTCTATTGACACTAGTCAACTTTAACTACATAATAACCGGGCCAAAGTCTACTTCCACAGTTCTTGATGGTATGGCAGTTAGAGCACTTCTCTGGGATGTTAGTGACCCTGGTTCAAATCCTCCCCTCTGCCTCAGTGGAGGGGATGTGGTGCCTGAGGTGCAGGCAATATTGACTCTGAACTAAACAGAGCAGGTCCTGCTGGTTTAATTAATGAGAAAATACCTAAATAACTTTTATCCCTAGGGGCTAGGATATACAGCCAGGCTGTGGCAGACCCTAGGTGACTCCCCTTCTCTGCTGAGGGGTGTGAACTGGGGGCTCCCACCTTCCAGGGAGAGTCAGAGGTGGGCAAGCCCTGTCCAAATCCTCTCCCTGTCCCAAGGTGGGAATGGCCTCCTGAGAAAGGGAGGGGGTTCAGACAAGGATGTCCCACTGCAAAGGGCAATCACCTGGGAGGGAGGAAATTCAATCCCCGGCTGAACAGGCAGAATGGAGATTTGAACCAGGATCTCCACCAACCCAGCTGTGAATACCCTAAATACCAGACTATAGTGTAATTCTGACTTTTGGCCTGGCCTGAAGAATTGTTAAATCAATTGGAATAGCTTCAGAAGGCAAGAGTGAGGGAGTCCCTTATCACTATCCTTCAAAGCCCAGGCCACACACCAGGGCTGCAGGAGAACCCTCTTCAAACTGCTTCTCCACAGGCCCAGGGATAATTTGAACCAGCATCTCCCACAGGCCAGGCATGTAACCTAACCACCAGGTTGCAGAGGGAGTCTTGCCCATGGGCTAGCCCAAAGAATAGTTAATTCAAGTGAACGGCTTCAAGGGGCAACAATGAGGAACAACCTCATCATGATAGCCTAAAGTTTAGGGTGCAGACGTGGGCTACAGGAAAGGGTTAGTCAAGCCTTCTCTTAACAGACCTGTGTGGGTGTTCTGACCCAGCATTTCCCACAATCTACAGGAGTCACTGGACTGGCCTAGAGAAGGAGTCTCACCCACTCACTGGCCCCTAGAATAGTTAAGTCAAGTGAAACAACATGAGGAAACCCCCTGCCCCCTTTCTGTGGGTGTGATGGGGTGGACTAGGCCCAGAGGCCCCTTGTTGGTGGCCTCAGGGGCCTGCCACATTCATCCCAGCTGAGGAGCAGTGGAGCAGTCCCCCAAGCAGGCTAGAGTGGCTGCAGGGGGAAGCAGCCACCCAGGGCCCAGGAGGGCCATATAAAAAAAGCTGCAGACCAGCGCAGCAGTTAGTTGCTGCTGGAAGCTGGAGAAGAAAGGACTGCATGCCTGTCTAGCTGAGGGATCTACAGCACAATGGACAGCAAAGTGGGGGCAGGGAATGGGGGAGTGAGAGGCTCCTGGCTGGCTGCTAGGACTGAGCCAAAGACAGTTTGCTAGCAGGGCCTGGTGGCTCAATGAAGGAGCTCCAGACTGGCTGCGAACACCGAGTAGGGACTGAGCCTGGGAAGGGCCACAGGAAGATAGTGTCTCCAGGGAGGAAGCCCTGGGGAATACAGCCCAACATCAGGGCTGGACTGGTTTAAAGACCACTGACACACCCAACCAGAGGGCAGGTGCCAACCCTGTTACAGGGGCCCATGGTATTATCAGTTGGCATGCAGAAAGAAGTTACTCACCTTGTGCAGTAACGCTCGGTCTTCAAGCTACATGTCCTAATGGGTGCTCTGCTGTATGTACACTTGTGTCCCTGTGCTGTTGACTGGCAAACTTTGGTAACAGTGCCCTTTTGAAAGCTGCCAATCAATGTGTGCTGCCAGGTTGAGCCTTGGATTCTATCTGGGAAAAGACCCAGAGGCCCATCTATCCCAGTTGTTCAGGTATGGGCTAGGGGCAGGTCCAGCTCTCAGTCTAGAGAAGCTATTTCTTACATGATCACTGCTCCTCTGCCCTGCTTGGAGCTGCTCAGAGATTCGGGCATGTAACAGACTCACAGCTGTTACAGACTTTGCTGCATTCGATGTCCAGCTTCCTGTGTGTTTTGGTGAAGCCCAGGGCTTAAATTCTCAAAGATTATTTCCTGGAGCACCCCACCCCATTAGGGGCTCCAGGCTTTAGCCTGGTGGTGGTGGGGAGGAGAAGGGGCACCAGGGCTTGGGGCTTTAGTCCTGGTGCCTCTGCAGGTTTGAAAATATTTATCAGAGCTCCACACTGGTGGCTCCAGCTGAATTTAAGCCCTGGTGAAGCCCCTCTTTCTTTGTCTCACTCTTTCCTTGATCTGAGTTGTCACAAGATAGGCATGGGTCTGCAAGACTGGGCTGCAGTGCAGTGCATTATCCCTATTTTGGAGATGGTCAACAAAGGCAGAAAGGCTATGTGACATGACCAAGGCCACCAGACCGCTCTTATAGCGATTATGGAAACCTGGGAGCACCAACTCTCCCTGGGCCTAATACACTGTGAGCACTTTAATAAGACCTCTCCTATGAAACAACCTCCAGTTTTTTTTTTTCTTAATTAAAGCAGCTGAGCTTTGAGTCTAACTCTGCTATGGGTTGGCAGATCTGAAACTTGAATAAAGTAGATTATGGTAACCTATTAAGGTTAGCTGATGTCTCAGTACTGTGGTGATGGGTGCTCTAGGCAGGCCTTGTTAAAAAAACTGAGCTAAACCTGGATCTTACACATGCCCTAAAATAAGAGAGCCTTCTGCAGCACTAGTGAAAAGAACAAATTCCAGTGATCCTCATAAGCAACACATGAAAGGCTCCTTTTATCTCCATGCAGAACTTGTCAGAAAGACATCTGACCAGCCAGCAGCTATTAATTGGTCTCTCTGATCTGTCTGTGTTTCAGAATATTGAAAACTGCAGCTGACTTTCTGCAGAAGCATGAGACATGCAACGTGGAAAAAGTACTTTATTTAATTAATCAATATAGTTCATTTAAAAAAAAGCAGACAATTTATGGTGAGTTTATAGGGACACAAGATATAAGCGATCATAAAAAAAAATAAAGCCTCTCAAAATATCCCCTTTCAGTTATGAACACTGAAATAATGTATGAACTCTAGCTAGACTTTGCCCCAGTAGCACAATTTAAACAAACTTTTCGGCATTTCTCCCTGCTTGGACAATAAGAACAACCTCATCAGCTTCACTGGGGTCCTCAATGGCTGTGCTGTGAACACCACAGGGAATGTTTGATTGTTTTTTATTTTTGTTAAAGTTACATCCCTTGGAATTTAAAAAAAACACCCTCTAAACCTTGGACTTTTCCTGTTGGGTTTAGAGTTAGTAAAAGGCTTCACTGATCCTCCATTTTGGGCTGAATTTAGCCCAGAAGTGATCCTTTAAATATGGATCATTCCCCTACAGATTCTTCTTCTGACAGATCATTTTTCTGGAAAGGGGTGAGTGAACTGAAGTTGGTCTCTTTGTTATTGGGTGACTGCTATTAGTGACCCTAGCACAAAGCTCAAACATCCACCCTGCCACATGGGCAGTTTGACAACACTGAAATTAATACTGATCAGCAGAAATAGTTTTAGTTTTGCCTAGCAAAGCAGGTTAATTTTGGAGCAGATTTTTACCAATGTATTTGTGGTTAGGTTGTGCCTGGGATGAATGGTGGCCAGTGGCTCTTTAGACAGAACTATAACATACATTTCAAGCCAAAGTAACACTTTACCTATTAAGAAAAACAAAGAAAGCAGCAGCATTGCCTACACATTGTTTAACTGCTGTTTTCCATTAGCTGTTATCACATCAACAGGGACAGAGTCCCGTATGGCTGCTCTACACACAGACTTGCACTGAAATAACCCCAGCTGTGGGTTAAAGCTGTTGCTGTTAGTTTGGTGCATGTCTGTGTGGAGTAGGCCTGATCCTGAGAGCTGCTGGGTACCCACAACTCTGGTATGAAGTCAAAGTTCAGATCTTTTCTCCCTAAAATCTAGTAAGTGAAATTTTTAAAAACACCGTCGATGCAGGTAGAGCTAGAATGCCTGAAAGCACAGTACAAAGCATAGCAAAAAAAACTTTCCCTTGTCTGCCCCTGAAAAAAACCCCCACAAACCCTCCCCCCGCCCCCCAACAACTCTTCTCCTTCCATGTTCTGTTTTACTCTGGAATAACGGGAATTCTTGCTCTCAACACCCAAGAGATACAGCAACTGAACCACAAAGCAAATCAGTAACACATTCAGCCTTCTTTCCCTCCCCACCCCACTAGTAATCAAAGTAGGAGAGGTCTGTGCCACCATTCAGTTACAAGGCTGGACAGGGCCTGCTCAGAGAATATTCACCCTCAAAGGAAATCAATTAGTTCCAGTAAGTCAGTAATTGGAATTATTAATAGCAATAAAATGGATTGAAAATGTGCAGCTTATGGGCAGGAAAGAAATTCCTGACAGTAAAGTCTTTGGGCCTATGGAAGAGTCTCCCAATGTGAGTCGCAGAAACACCACCATGTGGGATCAAGGCACCCAACCTGCCCAAAGTCCCAGGAAAGGCACAACAGGAGACAACCCCATGTTTGCTGGAGGAGATGGGCTGGCTGCCTCACAGGCCTCTTCTACTTCCAGATTCTGTGATGCAGTCAGAAAAACAGTGTCCAGACCTTTGTATTGACCAGAATGGTGAGTAACATGCAGCTATGTGCCCAACTAACTGAAACATACTCTAAACTTCTTCATATTTTACATAACTTTCATTAAACATAGAACAGTTTCTAATTAAAAGCAATAATTGGGCTATATCACTTTCTTCTGAGCACCTTAATAAGCAGTACAGACTAAATCATGCTCTTCCATTTCTCTGATAAAAATCTCTCCATCATCTGGAATTTCCTGTTTGTCACTTTCTAAGGGCCCAATTCTGTGGTTGGCTCTGCACACTGGGGCTCCTACAGTGGGGAGGATGCAGTATCAGAGCTAACTTGCTAGGGTCCCAGTCAGCCCCTTTGCAGTAGTTGCTATGTAAAGTCAGTATTTGCCAAGGGCTACCACAAACCATTTCTCCACATATTTAGCACAGGAAGTAAATATGTGGTAACAGCTGGCAAGTATTTGCTGTTTTAATGGTGCCCTTTAGACCTCAGTTTCTTGTGGAAAGGAGAGAAGTGGTAGGGATGATACTGAGGCGCAAAGCTGAGTCCTGTTCAAAGGGCATTACATGCTCTGCTGGCCAGGAACACCAAGGTCTATCTCAGCCCCGTGCCCAGTTCTTTCCTCACTAGAAAGTGCTGACAGAAGTGATGGTGTCCGACTCAATCCCACTGCTCTTCCTCGTCACATCAAGGATCTCCTGCAGGGTCTCTTGGCTTATGCAGCCCAGGTCACGGAGAATCCGGAAGAAGTCGTTGCGGAACTTGACTCCAACAAAGGCATAGAGGATGGGGTTGAGACAGCAGTGTGTGAAGCCAATCACCTCTGTCACCATGATGCTGGTGGCCAGCTGGTCCGCCAAGGCACAATCGCTCGGTAAGGTTTCCAGCTTGTCTAGTGTGTCCAAAAAGATGACCATGTGGTAAGGGCTCCAACAGAGTAAGAACACCCCTGTGACCAGGATGGCCACTCTCACGGCCTTCTGCCTCTGCAGCCGCTGGGACTGGCACAGGGTCCTCACAATGGCTGTATAGCAGTAGCACATGACCAGCAGGGGCACGAAGAAACCCACAATGTGATACAGGAAGCGGGTTGCCAGCCACATGTTGCTGCCATGAATCCCAACTTGCTGGAAATTGCAGACACTGTGGTTGCTCTTGTCTGACCAGACCTCCATGAGCACTAGATCGGGCAAGGTCAGCACCAGGGAGATGAACCAAATGGCCAGGCAAGTGAGATGGATGGACCTGACTCTGCGCTTCCTGTAGGTGTGGATAGCATACACTATGGCCAGGTAGCGATCCACACTGATGCAGCCTAGAAGCATGCTGCTGCAGTAGAAGTTGATCTTATGAACAGCGCTGAGGACTTTGCAGAGGAAAGTGCCGAAGATCCAGCCAGTCAAGCTCTCGGCCACACCAAAAGGCAAGGTGAGCACTAGCACCAGATTGGCCAGGGCCAGATGAAAGAGGAAGTTCTCGGTGGTAGTGCGGGCACGCTTGTAGCGCTCCAGGATGATCAATACCAGGGCATTGCCCAAGGTCCCCAGAAGAAATATCAGAAGGTAGACTAAGGGCACAAAGATCTTCTTGAAAGGATGTGTGGGATCGCCAGCTGGAGACAAGACTGTATCTGGACAAAAGTAGTCCTCATAGGATCTTGTGGTGTTGTCATTGTCATAGTCACTGAATTCCCCCAGCAAATTCTGCAGAACAGGAGGAGAATCCCATTACAGGCTGCAGTTTCTGTACAGCCATTTCCCAGGAGAAAGCCCAACCATTACATAGGAAATGCCAGACGAGATTAGACCCTAGTCTGGAGGAGGATATCTTGTTGGTTTACATAGAGGCATTAGAATATTCTCCATATTATTCTCCACCCTATTCCTTGTGACACTCACAGGTTGTTTGCTTTCTGACCACTGCTGCACACTGGGCAGAGCCCTCCATCGAGCTGGCCACCCTCACGCCCTTTCCTGAGTTGATGCAGTTAATTCAGAACCTGGTACGGTCTATGAATAGTACATTTTCCCCTCCTATGTGCATTACTTTGTACTTATCAACACTGAACTTTAGTCACCATTGTGTTGCCCATTTCACCTGGCTTGGTTGTGTCCCTCTAATTAATTTTTCTGTCATTTTCTACCATGTTAATTCCATATTCTGTTCCCAAAACTACCTTCACACACTGGCCCCAGGCAAGGACTTTCTTTGATTTGTCTGTAGAGCTATTACAAAGCATGCTGCGTCTTGAGACGGAGGATGTATTGCCACTCCTCTGGACTCAGTAATGTCCCACAGGGTGACACGATGTCTGTCTGAGCCCCTTGGGCTGAACTCCTGCTGGGAGTTTGTGATATCAGGTCCACGCCCAATATGCAGGCTCTGATGCTGCCACACAAAGTGAGATTTGCACTGGGAACAATGCAGCAGCTGGCCAGTGGAGCGAGCTATACGTAGGCACTGGAGATGGGAGGGCCATTGCCTCCTACTTTTTAAGAACCTGGCTGAGAGGGAGCACACTGTGCCTGGCTAGCGGCAGCTGGGTTCTGCTCTGCCTTGTGGCACGTGCAGCAGCTGGTCAGGTCCTGTTGTGTGTTGTCTTGCATGCCTGCAGCTGGCCCCTCACCTGTTGGTGGCTGAAACCACAGCAGTGGCTTCTAGGGGCTGGGGCCTAGCCAGGTTTGGGAAGCAGGACAGACCCACTACCCAAAGGCCTCGGGCTTGCCAGCAAGGAGGGTAAGGAGTGAGGGAGGGCAGGGACTTAAAGAAGATCCTGCAGGTGGGGGGGCTTGCCCTCCTTGCTTTTATAGTCCTTTTGGCACCCACGGAGCTGTATCACACACCAAGTTTTTTATTCAAAGCAGAAATCAAATCAAAACCTTAGCACTAGAAAGCTGGCAGCTCTGGCAAAGCCCACCATCACTGTGGAGCATATGCTCTGACCGTCCTGTGCTGCTCCAGGCAGGCAATGGACAGAGCCTAATGCTTGCCAAAACAAGGGTGCTCAGAAAAAGAGGAGAAAAGGGGAGGGTAGAAATCAATGAGGAGAAGAGGAACAAAGGGCAGAGCAAAGGCTCATGGCAAAAAAGTCAGACAGCTCAACAAATACTAACTAGAAGATGGTAAGGGTTCCCCTGCAGTCACACTGAGCGCTCTACCCCTCCCAAACACCTACTCTGGAGACTCTTGCATTGACCACAGCGGAAGTTTCTGCTCGCTGTTTTCATACCTTTCACTGCCAGCTGTAGCTGCCTGCACCTGCTGCACCTTCCCCCATTAGCTAAATACTAGTGCTGCTTGAGCTGTTTTCAGAGCTATTTTTTCTTTTTTTGGTTGCTTTTTTTTAAAGAAACATCTCAACTGTCCTGTAAAATACAGTGAGTGTGAATCCCCCCAGTCATGAGACCCAAGGCCATATGGCAGAGGCAGAAAGCTCCCTGATTGGGGACACCCCCCTGAAACACACACAAGCTATCTCTGGCTGTAGCAAGTGAAGGCCTCACTTAAGGCAATGGCATGTTGTTAGCTTCTCACCCGTAGAGAGCAACCCATGGGACGTTGCACTGTGGCAGAGAGCTGTAGCTGCTGTGCACTCACACAAATCTTTAAAGTGCAGTTTTGGAAAATAGCAGGGTGCTGGTGCTGCTTTACTCTTGTCTCCCCAGTGCCTCCTCTTGGGAGATGCTTCTGGGAGTTAGCCAATAGGCCAAAAGGTCAGGAAAGAAACCACAAACACCCCCAATCCAGTCCACACAATTGGTCGGGTTTTCTGCCTTCATCTAAAGCTACAGCAGGGCACCAGCCTGGAGGGACCAACACTCACCTCCACTAACTAAAACTCTGCAAAACAAATAGCTGTGAAGGAGGAGATATGGCAAGGGAATCTTTAAATTACCCTCAATTTCAACTTTTTCTGTTCCTAAAAATATGTCCTAGCAATTGACCATCTCGCGTACATACCAGGAGTTAATGATGCCCATGGAACTTGTGCTAATAGCACTGACTATGGCAAGGGTCAATGCCCAAGAGCTAACCCAATGCTGGGGGGGTTATATGACCTCCTGCCTGACAAATACATCATTAAGGGGTTCTTGTTTCAAAGGGCCCTCAGGATCTATGCCATCTGCAGCCCACCAGCTGCTGTACTATTAACAGGTTTCAGAGCAGCAGCCGTGTTAGGCTGTATTCACAAAAAGGAGTACTTGTGGCACCTTAGAGACTAACAAATTTATTTGAGCATACGCTTTCGTAAGCTACAGCTCAAATTTATTTGAGCATAAGCTTTAGTCTCTAAGGTGCCACAAGTACTCCTTTTCTTTGTACTATTAACGTGGACTGTGAATGTGCACAGCATCTCATTAAATGCATACAAGGTTCCTTCTCTAAAAAAAAGTTACATTTTCCCTTAGCAAAAGAAAACAAGCTCCCCAAGAACCAGGAAAGGGTTGGAGGGGTTCCAAGCATCAGAGGGAGGAGGAGATGCGCAGAACAATTTGGGAATGCAGGGTTAATCACAAGAGCGCAGCATGGTGTCAAAACAAAAGGATAGCAACCCTTCAAAACATGGGCAGTGACTGTGCAGTGCTAAACCGTTTTAACTGCAGCGAGTGGCTGTCAGTATCACCTTGCGTTTACAACAGAAGACGCTGCACTCGAGCACCACTATCTGCCACCATCTCATCTCTGATAAGGTGACAGGTAGGGTATTGTTTGTTTTTTACTGTAAGCCACTCGCCTTTGGCTTGGGAAATGTGCACAGTGCAGTGACTGAGCCGTCCTCTCATGTACATCTCAGGCTGGGAGAGAGTAGCGAGTGTGGGTGGAAGCAGACATAGATGAGTCAAAGAGACAAAGCATTTAGGTATTGCTAATCCAAGCTGAAGCAGAAAGGGGTTGGAGCGCAGCTACAAGAGTTGCATAGAGTGTGACACACTAGGGCTATTAGAACAAAGATGTGAGGGACCTTACAGCTTTCAGTATGATAGGGGCAGAGATTAGTCCCCATGACTCATAATGCCAATATGCTCTCTCCAACTCCTGCCGCTTGGCCAGGGACTCAAAATTTTGCTTTAAGGATGGATTTGCTGGGAAAACGTGTGCGTACACAGAAGCCTGCACTACAGGAGTTCTCAAACTGGGGGTCGGGACTCCTCAGGGGGTCACAAGGTTATTACATGGGGTGGGGTTGCAAGCTGTCAGCCTCTACCTCAAACTCCACTTTGCCTCCAGCATTTATAATGGTGTTAAATATATAAAAAAGTGGTTTTAATTTATAAGGGGGGGGGGAGGGAGTCATGCTGTGTGAAAGGGGTCCCCAGTACAAAAGTTTGAGAACCACTGCTCTAGTAGAGGAAAAAAGGGACCTAAAAATAAGGAAGGAGGAAGGAATAGAACAGGAGGATTATGTAATATTTTCTGTTTGTCACTGCTGTGGGTATTTGTGTGTAATGATGGGGAATTACATGTAAAATAAAACAGAACGGGCAAGCCAAACATGGCACTAAGTGTGTGTGTATCTTCCCTTGCAGGAAGATAGATAGATTACATTTATTTAATGCAATCCCTCAGGCTTTCTGCTTAAGAGGCTCCTAGAAAATAGAGATGGAAAAAACATCCCCCTATTAGTTCATCAAGTTCAGCCTCCCTCAACTCCTAGGAGGACATTAAACTAATTCTACTCTACCTCACAACTGCCTATCTCTTCAGTCCCAAAGTCATCCATGTTCCACACAGATCTGGTGTTCCCCTCACAGTTGAATATCATTTACAGCTGAGATAAAGTCATGGAGCTGAAGTTCTGGAAAGTTATTCACAACCAAGGAACAAATCCCACAGCACTTTAATTTCCTTGCATGAATAATTTTGTGTCTGTTTCAGACTACATCCCCTATCTGGACCTGGGCAGGTTAAGCAGTAAGGACACGACACCAATCTTAGCTGTTTTTCTGCCAATAGGATAATTTATACATCAGGCATATAACTGGGAGGAGAGTGAAAAAAAAAACAATCAGAATTGGTCTAAGATTCCACTAAGAGTTGTTCTGCAGAGCTTCCCCACTGGATTCTGTACCTTGACCACCGCGCCCCAGGCTTTGCCCCTGCACTCAGCCAGTGCTGCTGCAGTGGAGATGCTGCTCCCACTTTTCACTTTTTTCATTAGGGAGTGAGCTCTGCTTTACCCCCAGCTAAACTCTACCACCACGATTCTCCTGCTTGAGCCTTTCATTTAAAAGGAGAGGTCAGGGTGATCAAAGAATGGGAAGTACCGTTTGAAAAAAAATTGTGACAAAAATAATGGTTCATTTTGTTTTAAAGTTTTCACAGGATTTTTCAACTAAAATCAAAAATTGTTCTGGGGTTTGTTGTTTTTTGGGGGGAGGTGAGGTCTGCTTTTCTCACTATCCCCCCCAAAGGAAACAAGGGAGAAAAAGGTAAGGAGAAAAATTAAACCAAAATGGAATTAATATGTTTTGATTTGAACAGAAACAAAACAATTTCCTTCAAAAAGTCATCTTTAAATTAAAAAAAAAAAAAGGTTGAAAAACTTCTGAGTCACTCTATTTAAAAGCCAGGCTTTGTGGCAAATCTGATGTGAGCTTTCCTTAGCATGGAACAATCATCTTTTCAAAGATATTATTGTTTTCAATTTACAAGGCTAATTAGAGGATGGAATATACTGTGTCATAATTCAAACCTAGGATATTTGTAGTATAGCTTCTCTCCCAGTAAAAAAACGCTAATATAAATATGCTACAGAACTGCCCTCAGGCAGGCTCTGCAAGCCGACCCACACATAGGAAAGGATAAAATGCAGGCAGGGATGTGAATATACAATTGTTATTGTGGGATGTAGGTCTTCCATGTTTCCCAGTGTTATTGTAGATTATCCAGTTACTCTTGTTTGTTAAAGTTAGTGGGTTTGATTTCCTATGGAACGGCACTTTGTGCACTCATTTACATCAGTGCACGGTGGTGTAAAATGCTGTCAAGTCAGAATACGTGTTTTAAACCCACTCTCTGCTTGTTTAAATGACTACATAAGGTGGGCTTCTCTCTAAGCAAGTTAACCTAGGAAGGAGACACATCTGATTCCTACCATCTCAGAAGGAGCCTTTCGGCCACAAGAACAGAGGTTGCAATCCCAGCACCCACAACAAAAGGATTATAGAGCCAACCACTAAGAAAACAATTTAAAGATATGGCATCAGTAATCACAGCATGTGAGAAGGGCTAGCATTCTCGTCTGCACCTCCTGCAGCTGACAAAAACATCCCTAAATAGGTGCTTTGGAGTCCAACTACAATGGTTTGAAATTTTAGCTTGAGACCAAATGTATCTTAACGAAAGGGAGAAAGTATGTGTTTGTGGGTGGGAGAGATTAAAAGCCAAGCTCCTCAGCCCAGATAGAAGATCTGCCACCCCCCCAGAATCCTCAACCTAAACACATGGACATTGCAAAAACAAAGAGTCGTGCATGACTTACCATGTCATAGCTCTTCATAGAGATGCTGTAGGGCCCCATTATTTGGGAGGCACTGTTTGTCTCCTCCAGTGGTTTGGGTAGAGGCTCTGACAGAGAATATCAACCAACTTCCCTTTCTGATGAGGGCTTAATAATTTAACTGAGTGGGGCGGGGAATCTAGTTCTCATCAACAAAGTATTGAGCTTTTCAGCTTTGCAAGGCAAATGAGCTCAAAGCTCAGAATGACCTATTTGAGCGTCAGATTAGAATCTTGCTCTATCATCTTGGCTTTAAACTGTTTTTTAAAGTATGGTTTTGAATAATCAAAAGCTCCCATAATCTGCAACAGAGCAAAGCCCCCAAGTCCCTTCCCAAATCCTTAATCCAGTACAGAGGCTTTTATAGAAGACACTGCACTGGGTTTGGGCAATGTACAAAAAATATCTAAGATTTTAAGACATGTTCTACTTATGGGAAAAGTTTATTTCTAACCCCAAAAATGCCCTGGATTAGGTATGGACTGGATTAAGACATGGTCCTCTAACTCTAATAGCACCAGCTGCTTTAAGCCCTCAGTTTCTCTCTTCTTCCCTCTGTTTCAGCTCTCACCATTATCCAAAGTAACCGAACAGTGTGCTCCAGAAGGACATTGGCAGAATGGCTGGAGCAGGAATGGGGGAACAGATAATTAATTAATTAATATTTGTACAACACTCGGTGTAAAGTAAGAGTCCATTTGATTATACAGTCCCCTTGTAGCTACTGCATTACTCAAATTCCCATTGAGAAGGATGTCGTCTCTGCTGGTGTGCAGGGGTTGTTTGTTGTCTTGTCCAAAAATGTTGCAGTGTCAGTGGGAGAGGGAAGGGCAAATTCATGGTGCCCAAACCCAACCATTAGCTCAGCAGGACAGAGCAACATGGTATCCTGGCCTTCTTTTCTTCATCCTTGTTTTGACAGATACCATAGTGCAGAGGTGTGAAGCTCTGTCCAGGGTAATGCCTGATCTCTGCAAGGCAGAGTGCATTGGCACTGAGGCCGCCATGCTGGAGAGGATGTCTGAATGGCAGTCATGCAGAGGAAGTGGGGGGGCACAATCCTTGCTTTCACTGGCCTTTATGCCATTCATCATAGGAGCAGCGAACCACTGCACTGGCTTCAGTCAGTCTGCATCCCCTTGCCTGTAAGACAATCAGCTTGAAGAAAAGCAGGCAGCTGTGATGAGAAGCACCTCTGCCCCTAAGATGCTGCATTCAGTTCTGGACACATGGCTGGTCCTACGGAAAGTATTATACTGTTCTTCCGCACCCACCCTGCCACTTCCTGCCTGCCAAAGTGGAGACAGACAGCCAACCAGAGAAGTTGCTCCAATAAAAGATATTACCTTACCCACCCTGTCTGACAGAGACAGACAGACACACACACACACCCTTGTGGCCTGTGTGGACTCGCCTTCATGCCCCAGGAGGTAAGGCTGAAAAGCAGCTATCCAAACAAGAGGCGGAGAGTTCACACTCTGCTAGGGCATGCTGTTGCCAGGGGAATAGGACATGGCACTTTGGGTGGTACACTGACAGCGCAAGGCCCTATGTAGACTCATGAGCACCAGAATGCAATTGCCTGGGACACTGCAGTACCAGAGCCATGTAGTACGGTACTGGGAAGAGCAACACACAGTATTTAGAGGCTGGAAGGACTGAGAGCTAAAGAATCAAATTTGGCTAAACGCCCACAGGAGGGCGGATAGCTACAGGTATTTGAAGGACATAAGTGTTAAGAAAGAGAGGGGCATTATTTAGAGAGGCAGGGTAGCCCCCTAGACTGTGATTCTGTAGACCGGGGTTCTATTCCCAGCTCTGTCACTGACCAGCTGGGTGACCACGGGCAAGTCACAGCCCCTCCCTATACCTCAGTTTCCTCATCAGCAAAATGGGGATAATGATACTAACGACCTTAGTGAAGTGCTTTGAAATCTACAGATGAAAAGTTCTACCAAGGAGCACACTATTATTATGGTACATTGGGTGTAACTAGAAGCAAATGGGATGAAATGGGGCAATAGGAACTGTAGGCTGGAGACATCTTCCAAGGGTGTGAACTATGAGCCAGTCTGCCCAGAAACCCTGCATGTATCTGGTATAACCCTTCTAGGCATGAGCCTTACAAAGCAGAGATGGGCGGGTCATGCAGTCCACAGGCAAACAATAGGTGGGCAACCCACATAAGTGACTGAATCCCCAGACAAGCTGTGAGGGTAATCTAGCCTCTGACTTTCTGGATGTTTTAAGCTTCTCTGGGTCTCATCAGGCTGCAGAACTTTGTCCTCCCTGGTGTCTCTGGCACATTGTCTGGGCATTGGCTCTCAGTTTGTTATCCCTTCACAGAAATGGAGCTCTTCAGCCCACCTGCCCTAGGCCCCCAGGACAAGTGCTGACACCCAAGATAGCCCAGTTGCTTAAAACACACCCTCTCCCTCCTTCATACTGCAAAAGGTGTGAAGCTTCTGGTTATGGTTTAATTGTCTCTGGAGACACAGTAACTGTGAAGCACGTAGCACACATACAGAGACACACTGCACAGAGACAAACACCTTAATGCTCTTCAAACGAAGCAGAGTACAGATCATACCAAACAATAAACCTCTTAAACTGCAATATCCGTCACTAGCTCTTCCTTTGAGAGTCCTTGGGGGGGCGGGGGGGGACGACGACCATTTGCGGCCAGGAAGGCAGGCAGAATGACCCCTGCCTCATGTAGACTTTTTACCTGTTGTGTGGTTTCTCCCTCATGAAGTCGTTGCCCAGCTTGCATGACCACCTTACTCTTTCCTACCCCCACACTTCCTCTTCCTGTCTGGTTCCTCTGTTCCTATGTGTTTATTAAACCTCTCCTGGACACTTGGCCATTTTTTGGTCTGCTCCTCTCTTTCCCTACTCCCTTCAGAGGGAAAAATAAAACTGGTTTCCCAAGGATGCAGCTAGTTTTTACTTTCTAGAATAATATTGTGACCAAAGTATTGTCATTAACTTTAAGTATTTCCTACTGTCCTCAGTATGAGGAAGACATGCTGTCATGCTGGTAAGACATGATGGATACACATACATCTAGGCATTCATGATACAGCATCTTTCATAGTAACAATTAAAAATATCATCCAGAATTCATAAATTTGTACTGTCAGATTCCCAAATTGTCACATCTGTACATCCCATTTGCACTCTGAATTATCCACTGAAGTTCTCACAGTTAAGTTAATCAATACCCCAGCTACCAGCCTCCACCAGACATCTACTACAGGGTTAGCCTTTTGGCCTGCAGGACCTCAGTAAAAAGAAAAAAAAAAGGTTAAGCGATATTTTCACTTTCTTGTTCCATCACCAGAGACTGGCTGGTGTAACAGCGAGTTTCTGGACTCACCAACCCCTCTGCCAGGGGGAAAGGCTGAGATGGCCTGTCAATTCTGGAGTCGGCAGAGAACACACTATTATTATGGTACATGGGGTGTAACTAGAAGCAAATGGGATGAAACTGGGCAGTGGGAACCGTAAGCTGGAAACATCATCCAAGGGTGTGAACTATGGGCCAGTCTGCCCAGAAATCCTGCATGTATCTGGTATAACCCTGCTAGGCATGAGCCTTACAAATACAGAGACACACGAGGGAGTAACAAGATGCCTCTATTTAGGAACAGGCTTCTAACCTTTAAGCTTTCTGCAGCAAAGCATGGAGGTAGAATTACCTCCAAACAGGTCCAGCAACTCTCTGCTATTGCACAGAGCTGCGTAATGACAGCCTGCCTCTTGTAGTAAGAGGAGGCCCTGAAACATAAAACCTTGTATCAGAGGCCTGGTATGAGGCCTAAGGCCTGAACTAAAGAAATGGTCAAGACTTTGTTAACATAAAGCAAAATTAAACTGTGAGCCTGAGGCAGGCCCTGCTCACAGAAGCTGGCAAGGAAAGGGCTGATGTTGCAAAAATACACATACCTAAAAGGTACTGGACACTAAAGATATAAACGTGCCAGGATGGTACCAAGAACACTCAGATACTTGCACATTCCACACATAACAAGGAACAGGGTGACCCATCCTAAAGACAGGCAGAAGGATAATATGATGGCTTGAGCTGTTTTGTTTGAACCAACATGTACAAGAAGAGAGGCGGGACCTTACTACATAGAGGGGTTGTACCTCAATACATCAGGAGTGACGTGTAATGTGTTTGTACCTGTGTATAAGGATGCATCCGAGTGGTTGTCTTTGTCTGGCCTAGGGGGCAGTGGTAAATACTGCCACTGACTGAGCCAGTCCAGTGTCAGGGAGCACATATGTACTAGCAGAACTGTAGACCTCTGATCCGG
Organism: Eretmochelys imbricata; assembly: GCF_965152235.1. Lineage (NCBI taxonomy): Eukaryota > Metazoa > Chordata > Testudines > Cheloniidae > Eretmochelys > Eretmochelys imbricata. Next base: position 20,506,351 of record NC_135593.1, on the reverse strand, counting down.
GGAGCTAGAGACTGTGTTTAGTTTGGCAATAAACCTGGCCGGGTGCCTTCATACCTTATCGGAGTCTGTGGCCATTGGGTTTTTCCTCATGACATCTGCTGTGCCAGCTATCTGCAGAGCCGGGGCAGCACACAGAGGGAACACACACACACGCAGCCGACTGTTATCATCACTGAACAGAGCAGAGCACCACACTGGTGACGTCTGATGACACCCCGATAGTGTCCTACTCTTCCTTTCCCAGACTCTCAAGCAGAGTTTGCTGGGAGCCTGAAGAAACTGATGCATCCAGCCAGTTAAGATAAACCAGGATCCCCCCCAACCCCCCTATTATTTAGTGACTGAACGTCTTTGCACGCTCCCAGGCACTGTACAAAATTACAAAGGAGATAGGCTGAGAGAGGCCTTCCCTATAGCCACTGCCAAAACGCTGCATCTCTCTCAGGAGGAAATGCATCAAGCAGAGTTGGGGACAAAAGAGTAGACCTCAAAAACTGCAGCACCGCCAATCTATTGGGGATTCCATGGATATCACGGCACACCGGCCTTTTCAGACACTGTGCCAAAAGTTCAAACGCAAGGGCTGTAGGTACTTCAAAGGCTGGCCTGTAACACCGTGAGTCCCCAGCATGCATGTGCGCACACACACATACAGCTAACAGGAAAACACTATCTGATATGGCAGGCTGGCTAAAAGGAAAGGAAGCAGATACCCTAGGGGCAAAACCTGTGCCGGTGAAAAGTTAACTCTGCCTTTCAGGGCTGGGCAATAGCAGGGGAAAGGCTAACCTGTCATGGTTTATCAAGCACCTTCAACGCTATTCTTTCCCGGGAGGACAAATCAGTTCCTAGGGCTTGCAAGACAGGGCCTGGCCCTGGTGGTGGTATTGGTCTCATGGGACACCGTTTGCATCATCTCCCTATTGGCAGGTACATGTTCTCTGCTCAACAGTCTTCAGCTTTGGGCATCACAATGCAAAGTCCCTTCTCAGACTTATCTTGTCCTCCTCTCCTGTACACACTGGCTCAGTTCTCCATTTATCATGTGTTACTCTGCTGTAGTAGGTAGCTGCACCCCTACTGGTCTCACTCTGAACCCCACTCCTCTCCCCTAAAGCAAGCATTTTCCGAGAGAGCAGGTTTGTAATGCTGCGTCTGGCTCAGCATGCAACAGCTTCCTTACACCTATCCCTTCCCTGGGGAGACTTCCCCTAAGCCTAGCTGCGTCCTCTTTCCACAACATCTAATGGACTGCCCCTTCCACTCCTGGTTCACGCTGCATCTGTGGGCTGCCTGTCAGTTTGATCTGTCAATGTCCATGCTCCCTGGCAGCTTTCACACCTGTTGCAAGCCAGCTTCGCCTTAATATTCTGAGACCCTGGAGCAGCTTCTCCTGGGCCCACTCTGCTCCCTGGCTCCTACTTTTCCCATGAAGCTGCATATCTCCATGGCAGATTCCTACTGGGCTGTCTCTTCCCAGCCTCTATCTTGCCAGGCCACTGGACTGCTACAGCCTCTCACCTCCAACCCTTTGTATGGCTGCCTTTCAGGTGGGTGCTGCTGGCCTCCTTCCCCAGGAACTACATGCAACAGCCACTCTCCTTAGTGCTTAATTGCCCTGGGGCACTATAGCCATCTCCTGTCCTAGACCTAGGCCATGCCTTCCAGGGGATGAAGGGAAGAAGAGAGACAGAGCTGATCTATCTTCTGCTCTTCTTCCTGCCTCAGCTATTATAGTCTCTTTGTGACCAAGTTCTTTCAGAACATCCCAGATGTCCAACACCTACAAACTTACTGGCTTTAGGTGAATAACCCTACCTTATAAAATTAAAGCAAGAGCTGACAGTAGGCAGCATGCACTTGCCCAGACTTAGCCTGGTCAAGACACTCGGGGTAATACCCTTACTTTTGCAAAGAGGGCCATGGATCTTTAATTATTTGCAAGAGAATTCAAAGGGTCCAGTGCCAAGGTTTTCGCCCAACAGTCCTTCTAAGGAGACAGCACTACTCCAGAGTAAAACCATGACACTGTCATGAGACCAAATGTCACCGTTGCACGGCTTAGGAAGTGCTCACTATCTCATAGAAGTAGGTCCATATTGTGCCTTTCAGATTATTTTGAATAATTAATGAAGCCTCACGTGGGTAGGTCAGTAACATCATCTCAGTATTACAGATAAGTACAGAGAAGCACAGAGAAATGAAGTGACTCATTCCTCAGAGTTAGAAAGTGAGTCAGTGGTAGAGTTGGAAATAAAATCCTGACTCCCAGTCCCCTACTTAACTGCAGGACCACCTAGCAAATATAATCTTTGTTCTATCATCCATGATTAATAGAAATTCTGATTCATCAGGCCAAGCCTGTGAGGAAGAGCTGAGAAACCTGACCCTGCAGCAGCTCGAGTGAAGGGAGATTCCTGGTAATTCTGACATTAGGAAAAGCTTCCCTCCCCTAGGGAATTTCAGTCTGTCATTGGAGCCACGTGACTATCTGGGTAGTTCTGGTGGAGAGTTAATGGTGAAGAGGTGGCAGGATGACGACATTTGGGGTATTCCCTTGAAAGGAGACTTTATGAATCTTTGCATCAAAACAAGAACTGAAAGTGGAATAGAGACAGATGCAAAACAGAGACGACTTTCAGTCTGAATAGCTTTTAAAAGGACCAGCCTGAAGGAAATTAAAAATTAGTAAGTAGACCCTAAGATGAACTGCTTGCAACCATAAGGCCAGCACAGCCTGTACACTCCAAAACCACCTGTCTAGACACTAGCCCCAATGCCATTTAGCTTGTTTTGCTGGGCCATGGCAGAAAGTAAAACTCCTAAGGGACAGATTTTTAAAAAAAAGAGCCAGGCACCCAATGGTTCTTACTGACTGCATTAGAAACTACTGCATGCTGGGCTCTTTTGAAAATCTGGTCACACCTGTCCACTACTCTCCATTGCTCAGATCAACTCCAATCCAGGGAAGGAGGATTACGAGAGGTCTCACAAATGTGAAGGAGGGTTTGCCACAGTGTGGTGGCACAGTTCGAGTTTTGCAGGCAGGTAAGAGATGGCTAGAGTGGGTGAGGTGGGTAGATAGGTAAATGGTGGGAGTAGGATGAGGCTTGTATGTAGGGAAAAATCAGAAAATCTAAGGCATAAAATGCATTACACCTAGCAAGGGACATCAAAGGCAATAAAAAGGGGTTCTTCATACATTAGGAGCAAGAGAAAGATGAAGGGAAGTGTAGGCCCTCTGCTTAGTGGGGAAGGGGAGCTAAGAACTGATGACATCAAGAGGGCTGAGGTGTTTAATGCCTATTTTGCTTCAGCAACACTAAAAACGTTAATGGGGACTGTCACTCAATACAACTAATATTAGCAACAAGGGGGAAGGAAAACAAGCCATAATAGGGAAAGAATTGGTTAAAGAATCTTTAGATAAGTTAGATGTATTCAAGTTGGCAGGGCCTGATTAAATTCATCTTAGGGTACTTAAGGAACTAGCTGAAGCCATCTCAGAACTGTAAGCAATTATCTTTGAGAATTCATGGAGGATGGGTGAGTTCCAGAGGACTAGAAAAGGGCGAAAGTTAGTAGCTATCTTTAAAAAGGGGAACAAAGAGTACCCAGGGAATTACAGATCAGTCAGCCTAACCTTTGATACCTGGAAAGATATGGAACAAATTATTAAACAATCAATTTGTAAGTACCTAGAGGATATCAGGGTTATAAGGAATAAAATCAAATCATGCCAAACCAACCTAATTTCCTTCTTTGATAGGGTTATTGACTAGTGGATGGGGGGGAACAAGAAGAAGTGCAGAGTACTACACTTGTGCATTTGATTTTTCCTTCCTAACTACAAAATGGGGGAATAATTGGCTAGATGGTAGTACTGCTGAAAAGGATCTGAGGGTTATAGTGGATCACAAATTTAATATGAGTCAACAATGTGATGAAGTTGCAAAAAAGGCTAATATTCTGGGGGAGAGTAACAGGACCGTTGTACGTAAGACATAGAAGGTAATTGTCTCACTCTACTCAACACTGATGAGGCCTCAGCTGGAGTACTGTGTCCAATTCTAGAAACCACACTTTAGGAAAGATGTGGACAAATTAGAGAGAGTCCAAAGGAGAGCAACAAAAAAGATAAAAGGTTTAGAAAACCTGACCTATAAGGAAAGGTTAAAACAACTAAACATGCTTAGTCTTGAGAAAAGACGACTGAGGGGGAACCTGATCATCTTCAGATATGTTAAGGTCTGTTACAAAGAGGACAGGGATTAATTGTTCTCCATGTCCACTGGAGGTAGGACAAGAAGAAAAGGGCTTAATCTGCAGCAAGGAAGACTTAGAAAGTTTTTCCTAATATCTAACCTAACTCTGTAATTAAGCTATGGAACAGGCTTCCAAGAGAGGTTGTGGAATCCCCATCATTGGAGGTTTTTAAGAACAGATTAAACAAACTGTCAGAGATGATCTAGGTCTAGGTTTACTTGGTTCTGTCTCAGCACAGCAAGCTCAATTTGATGACCTCTCAAGATCCCTTCCAGCCCTACATTTCTATGAATATATATATTTGTTATTTTGCATCAGACCTAACAAAATCTATGCAAATTAAACAGCTTCCCTTTTCTTCACTGGGACAGAGCACTGCAGTATTTGATACATTTGGGAAACCTCCTAATATAGAGTCTATAGAGAGATGTTTGTTCAAGATTATAATATAGAGAGGCTCACTCATAAGGGACAGTATTATGAATATAAGAATTTTGAGATATGCTCTGGAAACAGGGGGACTGAGAACACAATGTATACAGCAGCTCACCACAGATATCCTCTATTATTTAAATAAAAGTTGTGTTTATTTCTCATACACTGGTTTGTTATTTAATAACCCAATATCATTACATGGTGTCAGAAGTGCAGAATGAGAAGGAGACTGCAGTAATTTTGAAGTTAACTGCTGTATTTAAAACTGAAAGCAGAGGCAAGAGGAGCATGTGGAGCAACAAACAGAGACGAACAAAAGCTTTTGTATGTATTCTATGAGCACAATAGTAGCTTGGCTAGCTTTAGAAGGAAAAAAGCCAAAAATGAATGTGTTGCAACCTCCATCCAGTCTGCAACTGTCAGGCAATGTTGCAGAGAATTGGAAAAAATTCCAACAGAGATTTTAATTGTATTTAGTAGCCACAGGGGCAAAGGAGCAAAATGATTAAGTGAAATCATCAATCTTTTTGCATGTTGCTGGGGAGGAAGCATTGGATATATAGAAGAACTTTAAGTTTGCTGAAGGTGAATGTATGAAGGTAAGTAAAATACTGACTAAATTTGAGGACCATTGCATGACAAACAGGAATGAGACCTTTAAGAGAGACAATTTTTTTACATTCATGCAATAAACTGATGACACCATAGAGCAATGTGTCACGGAATTAAGAAACCGCAGTAAAACCTGTAACTTTGGTGAGCTGACAGATTCTCTGGTCAGAGACAGAATAATCTGTGGCATTAAAGACAATATGTTAAGAAATAGACTACTCCATGAAGGAGATTTAAATTTAGAAAAAACTTTCCAGATATGCAGGGCAGAAGAACCTGTGAAAGCACAAGCCAAAGAGCTGACTTCACCAGCAGGGATTATACATGTACTAAAAACAACAACAACAACAAAAAGAGTATAGCCAGAAAAGGTCAAATCAAAAAGTGGAACCACACACTATGAAAACCACTACTGCAGGTAGACTGGGTACAGACAGCTATGTGGAAGGTGTGGATTGCAGCATGGCCCAAAAAAGAGCATTGTGCCTTTGGGAAACTGTTATAAATGTGCAGAAAAAAAATATTTTTTTTTTGCAAAATGCTGTAGATCCCAAAGGCAGAAAAGTCAAATGCATGCAGTTGAAAACAAGCTGGTTTAGAAGTTTTATGTAGATGTGCTGGGATCAAGCAAAACTGATGAGGGACTGCATATTACCAGTGAAAGGGGATGAAATAATTATTCCACTCAAACTGGACACAGAAGCACAGGTTAATAAGAAACTGAAACCGAGACCAACAAAAATAAAAGTAACTGGTTATTCTGCAACAAATATACCAGTGAAGGAGATATGCATCGCTAGCATCTAATATAAGAACATCATGTACAGGCTCCTTCCTGTTCATTATAGTACCAAAGGAGGTGACACAAATTTTGGCAGCTTGTGAAAATCTGGTAAAATAGGTGTTCTGACTACAAGATCATACTAAACTTGACTATGAGGCACTCATTTGGGAGTATCATGATCTGTTTCAAGAGTTCAGTTGCTTGCAGGGTGAACATACAATCCAGAAAAACAAGCAAGTCCCTTCAGGTATCCATCCATGTAGAAAGGAAACTCCTAGAAAGTAAAAATTAATGGTACTGGTGTGCAGAACAGGAGGAATCATGGGAAAGTTTGATACCAAAACTGATACAAAAGCCAGTTAAAGTAGTACGCACCAAACAGGCATATTAAAATTTTCAACAGATGCTTCACAATCTGGGTTAGGTACAGTGATTTTACAGAAACACAATGATTGCTGGCAACCAGTAGAATATACATCCAAACCACTGACTGATGCAGAAACCAGATATGCACAGACATAGAATGATAATGTGCTGAAATCTCATGACAATGAAATCATACAGGAGATGAAAGAAAATCAGAAGTGGAAGCAGAAATAATATTTTGACAATATTTATGTAATCCAGATCTCCCATCTCTTAGCCCAGATGATAGAGTGTGCCTGACGAGTCACACCTCTAATACTTGGGGCTAAAGGGATACTGTTAAAGAACAGCTGCACCCAAGAATTTATGTAATCCAGAAAGACCAAAGGCACAAATACTGGCATCACTGAAGGGATCTAAGAGTAATCCCAGAAAGTTAAAAAACATTGACAGGAGATATGGACTCTGGCATTTACCAACCTACTGATTATTATGAATGGACAAAGGAGAAACAACCAACAAGAGAACTCAGACTCTAATGAAAGGGTGAGATACTGAAGATCAGAGAGGGAGATTAAATGTCCTGAAAGACTAGCCTGCCTAGAGAAGGGGTATTTGAGAAATGTGAGTGTTAAAGACTTACTCCACAGTGATGTGCTGGTAGCTTCTCTCTTGGTAGCGGATACATGGTATATGGATCATAGTTTATGGAAATGTACTAGTTGGGTTGAGAATTCAATGGATGTGTTATTAAATAGTTGTTAGCTGCTTATATAAGAGGGTTTTGTTTTTGTTTTTTAAAGGTAGTTCCCCAGTTTATTCTGCTTTGTGTGGCTTGTTTGGCAGAAGAAATTTACCTAATGAGATCAGATGGCATACCGAGGTGACCGATGTAATGCAGGCAACATACGATGCAAAGCAGAGATGGGCGGGTCATGTAGTCCACAGGCAAGACAATAGGTGGGCAACTCACAAAAGTGACTGGATCCCCAGACAAGCTGTGAGGGTAATCTAGCCTCTGACTTCCTGGGTGTTTTAAGCTTCTCTGGGTCTCATCAGGCTGCAGAACTTTGTCCTCCCTGGTGTCTCTGGCACATTGTCTGGGCATTGGCTCTCAGTTTGTTATCCCTTCACAGAAATGGAGCTCTTCAGCCCACCTGCCCTAGGCCCCCAGGACAAGTGCTGACACCCAAGATAGCCCAGTTGCTTAAACACACCCTCTCCCTCCTTCACACTGCAAAAGGTGTGAAGCTTCTGGTTATGGTTTAATTGTCTCTGGAGACACAGTAACTGTGAAGCACGTAGCACACATACAGAGACACACTGCACAGAGACAAACACCTTAATGCTCTTCAAATGAAGCAGAGTACAGATCATACCAAACAATAAACCTCTTAAACTGCAATATCCGTCACTTGTTCTTCCTTTGAGAGTCCTTGGGGGGTTGGGGGGGGGAGGACCATTTACGGCCAGGAAGGCAGGCAGAATGACCCCTGCCTCATGTAGACTTTTTACCTGTTGTGTGGTTTCTCCCTCATGAAGTCGTTCCCCAGCTTGCATGACCACCTTACTCTTTCCTACCCCCACACTTCCTCTTCCTGTCTGGTTCCTCTGTTCCTATGTGTTTATTAAACCTCTCCTGGACACTTGGCCATTTTTTGGTCTGCTCCTCTCTTTCCCTACTCCCTTCAGAGGGGAAAATAAAACTGGTTTCCCAAGGATGCAGCTAGTTTTTACTTTCTAGAATAATATTGTGACCAAAGTATTGTCATTAACTTTAAGTATTTCCTACTGTCCTCAGTATGAGGAAGACATGCTGTCATGCTGGTAAGACATGATAGATACACATACATCTAGACATTCATGATACAGCATCTTTCATAGTAACAATTAAAAATATCATCCAGAATTCATAAATTTGTACTGAGATTCCCAAATTGTCACATCTGTACATCCCATTTGCACTCTGAATTATCCACTGAAGTTCTCACAGTTAAGTTAATCAATACCCCAGCTACCAGCCTCCACCAGACATCTACTACAGGGTTAGCCTTTTGGCCTGCAGGACCTCAGTAAAAAGAAAAAAAAAGGTTAAGCGATATTTTCACCTTCTTGTTCCATCACCAGAGACTGGCTGGTGTAACAGTGAGTTTCCGGACTCACCAACCCCTCTGCCAGGGGGAAAGGCTGAGATGGCCCGTCAATTTTGGAGTCAGCAGAGAACACTATACTACCGATTATTTTAACAAGGGATTCCCATATTTTTTTCCGCATGTACCAGGATGAGCCAATGGACAGACTTGGTGAATCCATTTATATTCTCATTTAAATAAAGCTGATGAAGAAGGCAGGACTACTGGGCATCAAATGTGTATGAAGTGCATTTAGCTAGAAACATATTCTCTTTCTGAAAAAACATACTATGTTGATTAGCAGAACACAATACATGGAAATAAATAATCCCTGGAAGGGATACGTTAGCAGTATTCAGAGAGGGGATGACTCCCTCCGAGGCAGGAAAAATCAACTCTCCATGCACTTTGGCATCAGAATAATAGAAATAGGTCCCAAGAGTTTCCTCCAGCACATCACTGGCATAGAACTGCAAGGCCCTCCAGCACTTACCGTACTTATGCCTGAGATCATCCCTTATCAAATACAAGGCTCTGTGGGTGAAAGTTTCAGATATAGTACTCATGGTCAGCCCCTGACCAAATGGTGCCCAGGCAAGGAACGTCTCCAGCGCCCTCCCCCCAACTCCATTTGTTAAACTTTTGAATACCTTATTTTTTATTGCATTTGTAGCCCATTTCAGGAGTTTGATGGATGATTTATACTCCCTGTCATATAAAATTGAGCAGTGATGCCCCGTCCCTTATATACCCTCAAAGGCATGGCTGACAACATTCTAGGAGGTTCAGGGAAAAGGTAGTTCTCTGAAAGTCTAGAAGGTTCGACAAGATTCTACAAAGGTCCAGAACATTCTAGGAGGTTAGTGAAAAATGAATCTACCTACAGAATACCTGACACATTTTACTTCTAGCATTCTATTTTCCCTTTTGTCACTAACAACAAAAACATCACTCCAAGCCTGGCACCCCAGCAGTCACCTGGGTCACCTGCCCCTAAATTTGGCCCTGATAGAATTTACAAATCTGCTTTTCCTGTGTTCCCTGATGTCTTCAGAGGTTTCTTCCTGATCCTGCCATAGAAAATTAAACATTTGTCATTTGAATGTTAATTTTTTGGTACTTAATTGACTAATGATGTGATGGTGTCTTAGTAACTAATGGTTTAAAAGCCACAGTGCAGCAAAGTAATTAAAGTGCTAATTGGTTAAGTGGGAGAGCATAAAAAGAAGGCATAAGGCATTAATAAAAAGTTTGTGCTGGTGCTGACTGATGTAAGAATAAATAAAGATAACCTTGAATTCTAAAGTGTTTTGTTGCAATAGTTATAACAAATTAAGCAGTGAGAGTGATGGACATATAAACTTGTGTACTAAATTTAAATACTTTAGGAATATATCCAAAATATTTTGCTTAATAAATTACTGTTTCCTTTCTATTTTGCAACTAAGTTTTGCAACTATTAAGACAAGTTTTCCTTTTAAATAACCTAATTTTTAAAAGAGATTTTTTTTCCTTCATGTTCAACAGTCAACTTTAGTTCTCTAATTATTTTTTTTCATTAGCATTCGATATTTTTTCCAGTTGAGATTAAATAGACTGTGTATATTGCGGGGGCAGCAAAGCTGAAATATTTTTGTCCTTTGTAAAATATAGGAGACTTGTTCATTTCTAATTAAAGGATGAAAGGAAAGTCTTGGTCAGCTGATCCTTATAACTGAGAAAATAACTTACTGTACTATTAATTTGAGTAGTCTCAACCAATGTCACCAATGGTTTTGCTGTCTGACTCTTACTTCAGTTTGACTCACTTTAAAGTTACCTTAACAGAATTATTTCATGCTGGCCAGGAATAGTTTCACAATCTCCTAATTACTATTGGTGTAGAAATGAGACTTAAATTTTTAAAGTCGCTAATTTTAAAACCGTATCACCGGGGAGGAAACAACTATACTATATCTGACTCTAAATCTGTTGGAATAGTGCCAGTAGTTCGGATTTAGATGACAAGATTATTTTTAAAAAAAGCATTGTTCTATTTCTGCACATGTAATTAAAGTAAAATTAATGAAGAGGGGGAAGCTTAACTGAGAAGATGTACCAAGTCACCGTCTCACCTGGAGGGCCACTCGCTCCCTCGTCTTGGATTCATGTCAAGGCAGCTGTTTAAAGTCTCAGTCTCTCTCTCTCTTTCAGGACTGATTTTAATGTGGGTTTCACAGGGATGTTGACATCTCCTTCAGTGAATCGCTGATGGAAGGAGGAGGGCCGTGGAGGCTCCTTTAAAGCAGCTGTTTAATGCTACTTCATTTATTTTTAATGCAACAGAAGGAGGCTGGCTGGGCCGTACAGTCTCGCTTCCCTCGTTGTAAAACTCCCTCTCACTCCACTTCACTCACGCTCGGTGTGAGGCGGTTTTTCACCCGCCCACGTGAGCGCGTGCCCAGCCCTCGCCAGGGCGGGAAAGCGGCTGCTGCTCCGCGGCCGCGTTTCGCAGCGGCTCTGGGGCGCCTCAGGGACACGCGAAGCCTCGTTTCACGCCGATTAGAAACCGCGCGCCCAGCCTCGCGGCTGGAGAGATGGCGGCGCGTGTGCGCGAAGAAACCGCGCACAACCCAGCCCGCTCCCCGCCGCGCGGTCCAGCCGCGGCTCCGGCCCGCGAGACAGGCAGGGAGCCCAGGCTGTCCAGGGCAGGGGAGGCTTAAGTGACGCGAGGAGGAGGAGCTGGCGGGGCTCGGGCAGGCCTGGAGGGAGCAGTAGATGCTGAACGCAGACTGTGACTGTCCCCTTTAAAAGAAGCGCGGATGAGCGTGGCGTGGAAATGGCCGAGGCTGAGCTGAGGCGGGAGGGTGAGGTGGGTAAAAGCCTGACTGAGGCGGGCGTCCCCGCCGCGGGGCGGCCAGAAGCGGGCGCGGCGGAAAGGCACACGCGGCTTGTCGCGGAGTGCGCTTTCGGCCGGCCGAGCCTGGAAGCGCCGAACAGCAGGTGATGGCGGGTTCTGGGTGGGCTCCGCGTGGGGCGCTGGCAGCGACGTGGGAGCTGGGGTAGGTGGGGCTGGGGGCGTGGCTGGCGCCGCGGGGCTGCTGCCGCCTGTGGGGTACCGGTGTGAAGAGCCGGTGTGAAGAGCCGGCGTGTGCTGCGGGGGCGCACCGGCTCCGCCAGGAGGCCGCTTCGAGGCTAGCGCTGAGGTAACGGAGGCGGGCCGAGGGGCTGGGCCTGCCTGCTTACCAGGCCAGGAGGGGGAGGGCACACGGGAGGAAGAAGGAAGCCGCCATCTTGGAGCGTCGAATCGCCATAACAAGGCACCAAGCGGGCGAGTGCGAGGACTTTTATACTCGGGGGAGCGCAGCCGGCGGCGGCGGTGAGCAGCTTGCCGGGGATGCGGCTGTCGGGGCTGGGCATGGGGGCGCGCGGGCATCGGCTACCTGTACTTTGGTGAGGCCTGCGGCCTGCCCTGGAGAAGGGCTTGGGCTGGGCCGGGCCTAGCGGGCGGCCACTTCGGACTGGGGGTGGGGGAGCGCTGCGGAGGGACTTGGCGGGTCTCGTCTCGCCCGCCGGGGGTCGGTGTCCCATGGGGGGGGGGTTGCAGGCATGTTAGGACACCGGGGGTGGGAGCAAGCGGTTCGCGAGGGGGCGGCGCTGCGGGGTGGGTGGCTGGTGGTGGAGGAGTGGGGCGGGAGGCCGTGAAGTGGGGGAAGACGTGTATCTGGTAGTCTGACCTTGAGGGGTGCGGGGGCGCTTGGTGTTTCTGGTGGGGGACCCTACACTGGCCTGCGGGGTTGGTGTATCTGGGGAGCACCGCCCCCTCGGTGCCTGGGTCCCGGAGGGGGCGGGAATGATCTTTTGTTTCCCCGACGGATGTTGCCGGAGTCGGGTGCCCGCTGATGTTGCGCAGATAAATTTTTAGGGTTGTGCCTGTTCCTCCAGGCTGCTCCAGTCTGGCCGCAAATAAACCCGGCTTATGTACGTTTGTTGTTAAACCGGGGCGCCCCTCGGCTGTGGGGGAGCCGGGCTGCTCCTGTTTTTGCCTGGTGAAATCGCCCCCTTCCCCAAGCTTTGCACAGACTTCTCCGGACACTCAAACTAGAGCTCCTGTCAGTCCCAGGCAGAGGCCCATGGCGATGTGGGAGTGAATCAATAAAAAGTGCTTAAGTTGCTGCGCTCCATTGTTTGTTTCTGAAAATGAAACGTTCCGTTATTTTTTTGTGGGGAGGTGGGGAGAAGGATGAGCATATGGTTGAAATTTCTAAATTGATTGAAGCTGCAGTGAGGTTCTTACATTAGAGGAAATATAGGTCGGTTCTGGAGCAGCTCACCTCGGCCTCAGGATTCTGTAGGACTGTTTGCTTGAACCCTAGCAAACAATGGAAGACGTGGTTCCTGGGGTCACTTAAAAAGCACCCCCCAATTTTGTGTTTCTTCATGTAGCATTGTGTGCTCTTTTTAGGCAAAAATCAAAGTTCCTCAGGGAAAGGAGGATGTTTACTGCAAAAGGGCAGTGGAAATGTGTAGTGGCAGCGGCTTCCATAGTCTGCATACGTGGTCAAAATCAAGAAAGGAAATGCTTAGACTGGGGGTGGTGAGCTTTGCTAGTAGAGGGCACTAGCTTTCAAAATGGTGGTGTTGCTTGTCCCTGAAATTTTAGGTTTGTTCAGATTTATTAAATATCGTTTTACTTTCTTACATGTTATACTTTAAAGTTTTGGGATCCTACTGTGGGTGTGGGTTAAGATATTTAAAGGCACTTTGCCAGGTAAAATAAAAAGGAAAGTGGGTTACTAACAACACATTATTAAAAAAGTTTAAAGTTGAGTTTACCTCTTGCTGTATCTCTCTTCTGTTTATCTTTTTTGTTCTACTGTCCTAGCTATATGCTTGATATTTGAGTTGTAACACAAAAGGGAAATGTCTAAATCCAAATAGTGTTTCCCTTGAGTTCTTAAAAATAAAAATATTTTTACTATGACAGTGTCCCTGTAAATTAAAGGTACTTGAAAATGACATCCATCCGAAAATATTTCACCTACTCATAACAAGAGTACCATCTAAAATGACTGACTAAGATTGGAGGAAAGTATTTTTTTAAGATTGCTTTGTGCAGTTGGCAGTACTTCATATACTAATTGTTTCCCTTCCATAGTAAGTCATTTGCTCTGTCTTTACTTTGAAACATAAATAAATAAAGGAAAAGGGAATGTTTGAAAAAAAAATAAAAACTTGATTGTAAAACTATAAAAGTTGGCAGAAATATTCAGAATCCGGTTGTAGTACCTGAAACTAGTTTTAACTGTTTTTAAAGTGACTAGATATTGGTGTCCCTTTAAGGAATGTTAATATTTGAATTCTCTGGGTGGATTTTACCTGGGTATGGGGAGGTATTTTATAAACAACATTTGTGTAAGAGTGCAGTAATCAACCAGTGCTGCCTTTGTTTTACATTTATTGTGTAAAATGCAGCTGCTTTGAGATAATGATACTTACTATATGTCAAGTCTGTAAATCCTTTTTTGAAACTGCTATTGATAGGCCTGTAGACTTTACTTGTTAGTAACAATTCTAGGGTTACTTCAAACAAATTAATCTTACAATTTTGTACTTTGGTTACTTTCTATGAAGAGTACAGGTCGTGTGTGTGTGTGTTTGATATCTTGTTAGCCAAACAGTCAGCTATAGTTACTTTTCCAATACTCCTGCCACTAACTTTAAATTTGTTCTGTATGTATCTGTTTTCTGAGAGCACCAGGCGGGTTTTCCAGTGACAGACTTATTTTGAACGTAACTCAAAGGGTGTTAGCTCAATTAAAAAATTAAGAGGGAAATCTCTAATGATACATTTGTATCTGAATTGCTATCTCTAATTAGAAAACTTAACCACTGTGAGCATTTTTTTTTTTGATTTGTGAATGTAATAAAACAGGAAGCTGTTTTGATTCACTGAGAGTGAAGGACTTGGTTTCGCTATTTGAAATTAAAGTTTTATTGTTCTTTAAATTGTAGTTTACCTGTTAAACCAGCTGTTAAAATAAACCTCTCCTTAAACAGAAATAGAATTTATAACTTTCGGATTTCCAGTGTTTTTCTGATTACTTCAGATGATTTTCATCTTACTTATCATATTAGTAAGCCCACCCACACTCTCTCTCCCCTACTCCTCCAATTGAGATATTAAAGTAATTGCATAGTGCGCCCACCCCCAATTCTCCCTATAATTTAGATAATTTTTTCACTTCAAGGTCCAAGAGACACAGGCAAGGTTTTCATCTCAAGGCCAAAAGACCAAAAACATCAAGATACTTGATCACGGCCTTGGATAGGCCAAGAGACTACTTACACTTGATCTTAGCTCATAGAGCCGAGATAATACAGTCCTATTCTTCATCTCCTGTCCTTAATTCATGTGCACCATTGCTTTGTGGTGGTAAACAGCTGCTGTGTTCTGCCCCTTGGCTGCACTTCAAGCTTGGGTGAAATAATCTCTATGACTCATACCTATGTTCCTGGGGTGTAGTTAATATTTGTAAAGCATTTCATCACATAAAAGATGTCAAGAGTGCACATTTTCACAGAGTTCCACATGATGCCATAAAACGATAGTTGTGTATTCAGTTTTAAGTAGGGAAGTTAACTTTTGGTTTATTCGTGACACTTGATCTTCTGGGTGCCTTTGTTTAAAGTACTGAGGATTTGGATGCTTGTTCTGGTGATGCTTCAGTTAAAGTATCAAAATAGTTTGTAATGATCATAGTAATGTGATATATTTTTACACCCTAAATCCATGTATTAATTGTTTTTTTCTGTATCTTTTTCAGACTGAAGTGAGTGAATTCAGATATAATTCAACTTTGTTAGAGGGCTTTTTTTAAAAAAAAAAAAAGTTGTTCCACGGTGCATCAGAGCAAGTTACTACTTTACTGTTGAGTGACTTACAGGTGCTTGCCTGCATTGCAATAAAGGACTCATATATTGAGCAAGACTTATTTATCTCTTCATTTTGGAGAGTCTAATAAACTGTTATTACAGTTTCTGTACTGACTTTCAAAGTTTTGAAGTCTAAAAAGACATCTTTACAAATAAAAACATGAGCACGGCCAGAACAGAGAACCCTGTTATAATGGGTCTATCCAGTCAGAATGGGCAGCTGAGAGGCCCTGTAAAACCAAGTGGGGGCCCAGGAGGTGGGGGGACACAGACTCAACAACAGATGAATCAGCTGAAAAACACCAACACAATCAATAATGGCACTCAACAGCAAGCACAGAGTATGACCACCGCTATTAAGTAAGTATTTGCATAAATGTTAAGCAGCATCTGAAACACTTGTTTGAGCTACCAGGCATTGGAGAGAATTTAAGATTCTTGTGTTGATATAAGTTTTATGTCCTATTGTTACTTTAAAATTCAGTGTAGGCTGTCAAATGAGGAATATGAAGTACTGATAATTGAGAAAATAAATGTGAAATTAATAGACTTTCTCTGACAGATCCTGGTTATTTAGCAGTTGTGAGAATTAATAGTTAAGGCATTTTGTCAAGTTGTATACTATTGAAAAGCAAAGATTGATAGCCTATCTTAATTCCTTTTCTTGATAGCTCTTCCCCAGAAACGTCTTCTTATCCTGATCCCTTGTTCAGGATTGATGCTGGGGTGAGGGGAAGACGTGGAGTCTATTGTAGTTTAATATGAGTGTGTATGATTATAGGTTTTAATACAGGTGGCAAGTTGTGACATAATGGACCTTAAAGTCACTTTGTTCAGAGAACTGTCTTGTGTCCCTGTCCCCCACGCCACTCATATATATACACACACACAAATCAATTATATGACATTTAGTAGATATTTTTCATTAAATGCTAGAACTAGAGCTAAATATTTTAAAACTGGGAATGCCAGTTTTTCATTGACCTTAAACCACTCATTTTCTTTCCTGATTGATTTGCAAAACATGATTTAAAAAATGTCTGATCCCCCAGTTTAACACTTTTTTATACCAGTACAGGTTTGAATAAAGTGTACCTGGAACAAGTGCAACACTAAACCCCTCCCCCATTCCCCCTTCCCAATTTAGGAATTTCTGAAAATGCATTATAAAATGTGGATTTGGGAGTTGGAAATTGGAGTAAAGAACTGTTCCAGATCCAGTTTCAAGTTTTGGTCTGTATAAGAACTAGAGACTTGTGTATGGATAACTATTTTTCTTCCGTAGTGCATGAATGAAAATTATAAACATCTTTATGCTTTTAACTGCTTTAGTAATTTTGAAGAAACTGCCTGCCAGATGAAGAGAATGCAATTCACAAAAGTGGTCCAACATATAGTTTTGGTTTAAATAGTAAAAAATCTTATGAGTTGCTGATAATCAGCTCACCATGTCCTGTTAGCCCATCAGCTGGGGATGGGAAGAAAACTTTTTCTCCTTTCCCCCCCTCATGGTTTAGCATTGTGCAAATTAGATAAATAAATTTATGGGTTCTTAATGTCTTTCAAGACATTAAATATGAGCACTTGACACTGTTTGGAGCAGATACAGGTTATCATGGACCAGTACTGTGTTGTCATAGGATTATAAGAACTGTCATATCTTTTTCCAAAGAAATGGTTGGCTAATATTAAGGAAACTAACCTTTTCCATTATGACAGGTTTCAGAGTAGCAGCTGTGTTAGTGTATATTCGCAAAAAGAAAAGGAGTACTTGTGGCACCTTAGAGACTAACCAATTTTATTTGAGCATAAGCTTTCGTGAGCTACAGCTCACTTCATCAAATGAAGTCAGCTGTAGCTCACAAAATCTTATGCTCAAATAAATTGGTTAGTCTCTAAGGTGCCACAAGTACTCCTTTTCTTTTCCAGTATGTTACTTGTCATGTTTGGCTCTGAAATGGTGAGGGGAACTTGATGAGGTGAACAGTTGTTGATCATATTTGCTAATGGTTATAAGAGCGAGTAGATAATCTGTGCTTGAGAGACTCTTCTCTTAAAATTGTCTAAGATAAGAGCAGCATTTCTGGGTGACATAATTATGCCAGGTTCTTTGGTGCATTTACTACATTGCACCATTTAAGTGGATGCTGTTTAGAGGGAAGTATAATGCTCTGGGTTTGGGACTTGAATTCAGTGACTTCTGAGTTCTGATTCTTGTTTTGCCATGGTGGTCCTTGCCTTGGGTAAACAGTTTAATCTCTGTACTTCAGTTTCCACATTTGTAAAACTGGGGAAATAATTACCTTGCAGGCAGGTTGAGGTTTTGTTAGTTTGTGCAAAGTACTAATTGTTACTAAAATAGAATAGAATTATTTAGGGTTATTAACTAGTGCTTTCACATTGCAGACCTGGTGATGACTGGAAGAAGACTTTAAAACTCCCTCCAAAAGATCTGAGAATCAAAACTTCGGTAAGGATGTTTTAAAGGTCACTACAAGCAATGGGTTGTGAGTGTGAGATAAATTGCAGTGACAGTGTGCTAGCAGTGAGAAAATTCATTTGATCTGTTTTTAAAACTTAATTAAAAGGAGATAGTAATATACATTCGTAGAGATACTTGACAAATATGTTGAAACTCAGGATATATTTTTACTTTAAGAATACTACAGGATGAAGTCTATTAGTGCTTTTGCTTCAAAACGGATATGTTTTAAGTGTGTATGCAGATTACTTTGCTTGGTTCCCCAGTAACCAATACTACCTAATTATTCATGGTTGCACTACACAGATTTTTGTGAACTACTGTATGATGATGGAGGGTGGGAAAGGGCTTGTTACTGCATTTTGCCTTGTCTTTGTCCTGGTTTTATAATCTGTGTAAGTTAATTCAGTCAGACCAATTTATGGGGATAATTTGTATGAACTGGTGTTACCGTTCTACTTTCTTAATTGCTCAGGATGTGACCTCCACAAAAGGAAATGAGTTTGAAGATTACTGTCTGAAACGGGAGTTGCTGATGGGAATTTTTGAAATGGGCTGGGAAAAGCCATCTCCTATTCAGGTTAGTACAGAACAGATTCTTTGTGCCACATGCGGATTGTTTCAACTTAGATATCTCCTAGTCAGTTATTGAAAGCTTTTGGGCATACTTGAGTTTTTGACACTAAGGCTTTGACCGTATAATTTCTGAAAAACTTACTTCATACTAAACTAAAAAATACCTAGTAACATAGAAATTTGGCTTTTTTACCTTTTAAAAGCTTGACATATGATTCTGTTTATCATAGAGAGGTTAGGGGGTTGTAGGCCCCAATTTGCGAAGATGCTTCAAATGTGTAAGTAGTCCTGTGGACATCAACAATCTTTGTTCTTTTTTTATGGACAAACTTAATAGCTCTGAGTTGATCTGAGCACCACAGAGGTAGTCATCACAAAAAATCTCTGTAGAATCTTACCGCAGTTCATCTCACCCCTTAGCGCTGTGCCAGTCTAATCACAAACCTCTCAGCAGAGGTGGGGCAAAAGGTGACGGAGGTGTACTTCGATGGAAGCTAGTACAACCCCCCATAAAGTCCTCTCACTCTCTTGTTCTGATGTTTCTCTTGTTTTGTGATCTGCAAATTATTTTTAGTGGGTGGGGTGTGTGTGTGTGTGGTGGCTTTTTAAATGAGCACTGGAGAAGAATTAAAGTACACACAACTGGTCCATTTCATTTCATCAGTGGAGAATATGATACAAGGCATTCTGAACACTTATCTTAACTTGGGCTCTGTTATCTCTATGTTACTTTGTCTAAGTGTTAAAGAATGGTTTTATACTTTTTACTGAACGGCAGAAAGAAAAATACTTCTGGTCTTTGAGTCTGGAGCTGGCTCCATAAAGGATGTCTTAAATTTCAAAAGCTAATAAGCCCTCTGTTTTCATGATGTAATGGTAAAATATATACACGATCTTGAAGTCACACAGGCAGTTTTCCCTACTACTTTTCCTGGCCTAATCGGTGTCTGGAATGGGGGTTATGGTGGAGAGCCTTTCTCTCCCCATGGTATAGTTTGAGAGCACCTCTCCCCCATCTCCTTTGTTGTACTTAATATGTATGTACTCTGCACATTAGAATCATTCCTGTGGTAGCTAGTCCATTCACTCTGCCTATGACCAGGCTAGAGTAGTATGGCATTGATAAATGGGATACTGGGAGCAGTTTTCTCACAAGTGGGATGCTGAAATGCTCTTTCTTGATCACTTTGTTGTCTTTGTGATGAGGTTGGTGTACTTTCATGTATAGGTCTTATAACTCAGTGTTGCACTGGAAAATTCTCCTGTCCCTTATCAGGGTCAGTGTTAAACAGGGCCTATTTTTTTAAAGTTGTAGTTGAGGTTATTTTACTGTTGCATTGCCCTGTGCTTGCTTTTCAGGAGGAGAGTATTCCCATTGCTTTATCTGGTAGGGATATTTTGGCTAGAGCTAAAAATGGAACGGGCAAGAGCGGAGCCTACCTCATTCCCTTACTTGAACGGCTAGACTTAAAGAAGGACAATATACAAGGTGGGTTGAAGACAGGTGTACATAAAGCTCCATCTAGGAACTAACATGAGTAGCCCGGTTGCTGCACACCAGTATTGGTGGGATGGGACATTAGAAGATTGTAGGTATCAGTGTAGCTTGATGGCCTGCAGATTTATACCTAAAATTGGTGGCTGAATTTTTCAAAGCAACCTGGGGATTTGGACGCACTTTCAATTAAAATTAATCCCCAAGACTGCTTTGAAAATCTCAGCTATTACAAATTTCTCATCATCCTTGCTTATATGCCCTGAAAAAGAAGTGTGGCGTACAGGTGTCTGGGGGTATAAGTTGTGTCTGGCACTATTTAATCCTACACAAGGAATGCCAGTTAACTTACCGTGCTTCAACACAGTGGTATTTCCTTGTCATGAAGAATACCCGTGTCGTTTCCATGACGACTCATTAACGGGTTTAAGAAGGTTTATGAAAATTCTTAAAGTTTACTCATCATAGAGTTTGAGTACACGTGTTCATAAGGATGTCATTCTTTCGTGCCTTTTTGAACTGGGAGGAAGGCAGTATTAAAAGATAAAATGCATCCTTTGTGCTGAGGATTTTGTGCATCTTCTCTTTCAGCAATGGTGATTGTTCCCACTCGAGAACTAGCATTGCAGGTCAGTCAGATCTGTATCCAGGTTAGCAAACACATGGGAGGTGCCAAAGTGATGGCAACAACAGGAGGAACCAATCTGCGTGATGACATAATGAGGCTTGATGATACAGGTAAGGACACTTCCCAATTAAGGTTGCTGCTCCTTAGTGGCTTGCACAGTACTGCAAAACACAGCATTAAAATATCTCCCTTTCAGCTACTGTTATACTAGCATTGGCCTTTTATGAGCCAGGATGAGGTTTTATGCATCCCTTCTATATTCATCTCTAAGGACTGGTCTGTGCAAGCGTCTAGTTTGCAGGAAACTGGGGTGTGAATATGTCATGTGCCAACTGTCCAGGTGGACACTACTTCAGTGCACTGTAAGTTCTGTAGTGCACTTCGATCTATACCACTTTGAAACCGGAATACCTCCGAGCATACTACATAACTTATAGCATGTGAGAACGGGGTCCACGTAGATGATTAGTGCATGTCAGGCTACCTTGAGGTAGATTTTACACCCCAGTTTTCCACAAACTGTTGGTACAAACAGGCCCTTAAAGTTGATTTAATGTAATTGTCGTATCCAAGCAAAAATTCACCTAAATGTGTATTCTTATAAAATTTACAGTGCATGTGGTGATAGCTACCCCTGGAAGAATTTTGGATCTCATCAAGAAAGGAGTAGCAAAAGTTGAACATGTCCAGATGATAGTATTGGATGAGGCAAGTCGCTGTCTTAAATATCTTTCAATGTTTCGCAGATCATTAACAGGAAGTTAAAACAATGACACATCTCGGCAGGCCTGCTCATTGAGCATTGCTGGCCAGTAAAATTTTCAGACTTTCTGTTGATGACATAAAGCTAAGAATGATCCATTTCTGCATTCTTTTCGGGGTGGGGAAGTAGCCTGGGGGGAAGAGTTTTCAGGATGTACTTTTCTCAGAGACTGTTAAAAGCAAACTGATAGGGAAAGTTTGCTTTCCCCTTACTTTGTTAACCTAACGCTCAGTGGTCCTACAATCTCTGTTCTGAAATGGGTAGCTCTTACTCTTCCGTTTAAAAAGACTGTTTGTTGTAATACAAACCTTTCAGTATAAATTGATATACAAAGATCCAGTAGATTCATAGATTCCAAGGTGTCTGACCTCCTGTACAACATATGCCATAGAACTTCCCCAAAATAATTCCTAGAGCGTATCTTTTTTTAAAAACATCTGATCTTGATTTAAAAAATCCACCACGACCTTTGGTAAACTGTTCAAATGGCTAATTATTCTCACCATTAAAAAAATATATGCATAATTTCCAGTCTGAATTTGTCTATCTTCAGCTTCTAGCCATTGGATCATGTTCTGGCTTTTTCTGCTAGATTGAAGAGTGTGTTACTAAATATTTGTTCTCCAGTAGAGTAAAAGCAACGTTCCTTCTAACTTCTCTTGAAACAACTGAATCTGAGTCGGAGGCTGGGAGAGTGGGGATGTGAGAAAGTTTGCTACATCCAATAGACATTGGATTCATACTGGATAATTGGCTGAACTTGATGTCCTAGTGTGATGCTGTGGCCAAAAAGGCTAATGCTATCCTTGGATACATAAACAGGGGAATCTTGAGTAGAAGTAGAGATTATTTTATCTTTGTTTGGCACTGGTGTGGCTGCTGCTGGAAAAGTTTGTCCTGTTCTGGGGTCTCCAGTTCAAGAAAGATGTTGAAAACTTGGAGAGGGTTCAGAGAAGAGCCATGAGAATTATTAAAGGGTTAGAAAACCTGCCTTATGATGATAGACTCAAGGAGCTTAATCTGTTTCACTTAACAAATAGCTGACTGCGAAGAGTTGCAAAGAGATCTCACAAAATTGGGTGACCGGGCAATAAAACGGCAGATGGACATAATAACGTCGAATTTTGAAGTAATGCACATTGGGAAAACGTAATCCCAACTATACAGACAAAATATGGTCTAAATTAGCTGTTACCACTCAGGAAAGCGACCTTGGAGTTATTGTGGAGATATCTCTGAAAACATCTACCCAATTTACAGTGGCAGTCAAAAAACCTGGCAATGTTAAGACCCATTAGGAAGGGGATAGATAATAAAAGATAAAAATCATAATGTCAGTATATACATTTGATGGTACGCCCACACCTTGTATACTGCATGCAGTTCTGGTTGTTCCATCTCAAAAAAGATACATTAGAATTGGAATAGATGCAGAGAAGGGCAACAAAAATTATTAGGAGTGTGGAACAGCTTCTGTATGAGAAGACAGTAAGACTGGGACTGATCACTTTAGAAAAGAGATGACTGGGGGGGGGAATGTGATAGAGCTCTATAAAATCATGAATGGTGTGGAGAAGGTGAATAGGACAACATTATTTACCCGAAGGGTAATGTGTAACACAAGATCAAACTCCTAGACAGCATGTTTAAAACAAAAAGTAGTATTTCACACCGTCAACCTGTGTAACTTGTTGCTGTGGGATGTTATGAAGGCCAAAAGTATAACTGGATTCAGAAAGGAATTAAATAAGTTCATGGGGGGGGAGATAAGTCTATCAGTGGCTGTTAGACAAGATACTCAAGGTCACAACCCTGTGCTCCATGTGTCCCTAGACCTCCCAACTGTGTGAAGCTGGGACTGGACAATAGGGATGGATCACTTGAAATTGCCCTCTGAAGTATCTGGTACTGGCTGCTGTCAGACAGACAATACTAAGCTAGATAGATCAGTCATCTGACCTAGTATGGCTGCTCTTCTGTTAAGGTGGGGAATTGATCAGTCTGTAAGTATGTACATGGGGAACAAATATTAAATAATGGTCTCTTCATTCTAGCTGAGAGAGGTGTAACATGATCCAGTGAATGGAAGCTGAAGCAAGTCCGATTCAGATTAGGAATATGGTGTACGTTTTAAACATTGAGCAATTAACCATTGGAACAATTTACCAAGGGTGCTGGTAGATTCTCTATCACTGACCATTTTTAAATCAAGATCAGATGTTTTCTGAAAGATATATAGAATCTAGGAATTATTTTGTGTAAGTTCTATGACCTGAGTTGCGGTCTGACTAGATGATCACAAGGGTCCCTTCTGGTTTTAGAATCTATCAATTCCAGTTAAGGAATGGGAAATCTCTTGTACTCTTCCTTCCTCAGTCTGGTATGGCTCTTAAATTGGAAGAGTTGGAAGTGAGGCAGCATAAATTGCATTTCTCTGTGTCTCTGCAGTCGAAGTAAAGCTTTTTCCTAGTAGGTAAATAAAGCTGTCCATGAAACAGTATACTCCAAAGCAAGCTTTCTACCTCACAAGTTGAGGAGAACATTAGTTATATTTCATGTTCTTCTAACTTAACATTAATAAAAAAATCCAGAATTTGCAGGACTGGTATATATATTTTTTTCTTCTCATCACAGGCAGATAAATTGCTATCTCAGGATTTTGTTCAAATAATGGAGGACATTATTCTTACGCTACCTAAAAACAGGCAGATTTTGCTCTACTCAGCCACTTTCCCACTTAGTGTACAGAAGTTCATGGTAAGTGGCCTCTTGATGTCCGTTTGGGTATGGAGTGCATGGATGTCTGGAGACTTTGCCCTCATGCACATAAGTAAATGTGCATCATATAAACAGGGTGGTGGTGATGGGTTTTTTTTTCTTGATGTGATTTATGCATGGGTATTCTAAGTTGCATTCTGGATTTAGTTTTGTATCCTAAAAAAACATTAAATGGGAATATTAAATAAACATCCATTGTACATAGCCAGTATTAATAAGAAAAAACTATCTGTGCAACTGCAGTCTTGGGATGCACATTCCTGTTTGGCTTTATCTGTTGGGGTTGTGCTAGCATAACTGTTGACAGGTGATGCATCTCAAATGGTAGGATAGTAGGTTAGGTAAGAAAATACTTAATTTTTGTGAGTAGACAGGCATGTCTTTTCTACCTTAATTTAATTTGAAATGCCTCTTTATTTCAGAATTCCCATTTGCAGAAACCCTATGAGATTAACTTGATGGAGGAATTGACCTTGAAGGGAGTTACCCAGTACTATGCCTATGTAACTGAGCGGCAGAAAGTACACTGCCTCAATACGCTATTCTCCAGGGTAAGTATATTACTGGGCAGTGTGATGCGACTAGAACACCAGTCTGAACCACTTCATTTATCCTTCAGAACATAACTAATGGCAAAGATATGCATCCTAGCAAGAAAGGAGATTTTTCTTAACCTAGTGTTTTTATTGTTTAAAAAATGGCTTTCTTTAAATGAACAGTGATATCTTGACAGGTTTCAGAGTAACAGCCGTGTTAGTCTGTATTCGCAAAAAGAAAAGGAGTACTTGTGGCACCTTAGAGACTAACCAATTTATTTGAGCATGAGCTTTCGTGAGCTACAGCTATTTACTTTGATGCTATAGCTTTGAAATTTGAAGCCCAGGATCTTTTCTGAAAATGCATATTCTCTTGCTGTACTATTAAACTGCAGTCCTCTCGATAGGAGAACTGTCATTATCTTCTCTTTGCAGCCAGAAAAGTGAGTGACTTCTTATAGCTGGAATCCCAGATACATGTTTTGCAGTCCTGAAAGGGATGCATTCTCCTCAGATTTCAAAGCTTTGTAAGTAAAATTCTGCTGCTGTTTAACGCCTCTCTCTCTGTTCAGCTCCAGATTAACCAGTCAATCATTTTCTGCAACTCCTCACAACGGGTTGAACTGCTAGCCAAGAAGATCTCCCAGCTGGGCTATTCCTGCTTCTATATCCATGCTAAAATGAGGCAGGTGAGTGTGAAGCTATACCAGTTAGTATGAAAGCAACTGATAAAAACTTAATACAGGTGTGAATTAGAATTGTAATATTTAGTCCTTCAAGAACTGTAACTCAAAAGTGTTGTACTGCTTAAAGAAATTGTGATCCTATTTCTTAGCACAGCAACTCAGTCACATGATCAAAAGCACCTTAATTAAAACCAGTTTTGATACACGTTTCATGTCTTACATTTTAGTTGTCTTATGTGATTCCATTGATATGTTTGACAATTTTAGGTCAGTTCTCATCATGGGTTAGCACCAGACTTCAATACTGATCTTGTCTCCGCAAACTAGCAAACATTGGTGGTAGGCTCAGATGCTGTTTGTAACCAAATTTCATTTTAAAACCTTTTGATTTGCATTTGTTTTTTATAAATGGATGTTAGAACTTTTCAGCTGCTACTCACTGGTAAGACGACTAATCCAAATACTCCCCGGGCGGAAAACAAACTTTAATGTGTTTTCTGGCTGCTGTCAATATTGACTGTTCATTGATGTCTGAATAAAAAGTTGTTTTTTAGTGGCACAAATCAGACTTCCAACTAGCTGATCTTCACAGCACAATGCACTGCATATTTGTTTATGCATCTCAGGCCTATCATTTATTTAAACTGGTTGATTAAGATTGATACTGCTTGAATTTTTTCAGTGCTGCCAAGATGGGGCCATGGTTATTGATATGTAAAAATATATACACTAAAAAATGAGTAGTGAGTGAAGACTTGAGTTAGCAGAAAGAGACTGACTTGTCGTGCATGGATTTATAACAAATTATGAATAGATCTCTAAGCAATAAAGTAAATTGAATATTTTTACTCAACAAATAACACAATGTCTTGAAAAAGACTTGATAGTCAAAATATCTGGAATGAAAATAAGTAACTTTTCAGATTTTAGATTTTCTTTAGGACAGCTGTAATCCAAGTGTACTACTAGGAGACCTGATTTCTAATCCCAGTTGATTTATTGTGACTTCTGGCAAATCACTTAATTTGTCTGCTTCAGGCCTTCTCTAAATAAAATTTTGTGTAGCTTTTCAGTACAGAAGCTGATGTAGTTAAATTCATACAAGCCCTTTGGATAGACGCTCTTCAGTTAGAGCACTTTAAATCTCTTTACTTTAAGAGGCACTCTTAAACAGATTGTCCATCCACGGGAATTGCTTCAGTTTCTGACTAGTTAAATATCTATACCCAAAAGTTGTACCAAAAGCCTCTTTTGTTGAAGCACTTTGTAAAATGGATGAAAGCACAAGAAGTGCTCAGTATTATTCTTAAAGAGTGTGTTCAGTTTTCATTTTTCCAGTGTTTATTCCGGCTCATGGGGGAGAGAAGTAGTAGGACCCATGTTTCAATTTGTAAAAGCTGCTGCTATTTTTTTCTGCTTTCCCAGGAACACCGTAATCGTGTGTTCCACGATTTCCGAAATGGCTTATGCCGGAATCTTGTTTGCACTGGTAAGTGTTTCCTTTCTTTTGTTTAATCCTTTTTCAGTTTTAGTAGCAAACACAGATCATTTGACTTCTACAGGTTGCAACTGGAACCAGACTATAGATGCAATCAGTTCACCTGCTTTTTATCATAATGAAGAAAACTATACTAACCTTCGGTGATCAGAATCTTTCAAGACTATAAGAAATGTCAGGCTGGAAGGGACCTTGAGGGGTCATGTAGTCCAGCCCCTGAGTGCTGAGTCAGGACCAAGTAAACCTAGACCATCTGACAGGTGTTGCTCAAGCCTTCTCAAAACCTTCAATGAACGGAATGCCAGAGTCTATTCCCAGAGCTTAACTTCCCTTATAGTTAGAACGTTTTTCCTGATCCCTAACCTAAATCTCCCTTGCTGCAGATTAAGCCTATTACTACTTGTCCTGCCTTCAGTGGATGTGGGGAACAGTTGATCACTGTCCTCTTTATAACAGCCTTTAACATAGTTCAAGACAGTTGTTAAGTCCTCACTCAGTCTTCTTTTATCAAGACTAAACACATTTATTTGTGTTAACCTTTCCTTAAAGGTCAGTTTTTCTAAACCTTTCATCACTTTTGTTGCTGTTGTCTGGACTCTGTTCAGTTTGTCCACATCTCTCCTAAAGTTTGGTCTCCAGAATTGGACATGGTCTCCAGCTGTGGCCTCACCAGTGCCAAGCAGAGCAGGACAGTTGCCTCCTATGTCTTAATATGGGGCTCCCCGTTAACACACTCCAGATTATTAGCCTTTTTCACAACCTTTTTCACAACTGCATTGACTCATTCAATTTGTGATCCACTATAACTCCCAGATTATCTTCAGCAGTACTACCACCTACCCAGTTATTCCCTATTTTGTAGTTATGTATTTGATATTTCTTTCCTAAACGTACTACTTCACATTTATCTTTATTGAATTGAATCTTTTTGATTTCAGACCAATTCTCCCATTTGTCAAGATCATGTTGAATTCTAATCCTGTTCTCCAGAGTGCTTGCAACCCCTCCAAGCTTGACGTCCTCTGCAAATTTTATATGCTTACTCTCCTTGCCATTACCCAAATTTTTAATGAAACTATTGAACAGTACCGGGCCTAGGACTGACCCCCCCCGTTGGGATCCCACTAGATTGTCCAAGTTTGACAGTGAACTGTTAAACTACTCTTTGAGTACAATCTTTCAGCCAGTTGTGCACGCCCTCATAGTAATTCAATTTAGACCATGTTTCCTTAATCTGTTTATGAGAATCATGTGGAACTGTATCAAAAGCATTATTAAAATCAAGGCCAGTAACCCAGACAAAGAATTAAGTTTGACATGATTTGTTGACCAATCCATGCTGGCTATTTCTTATAACACTGTTTTATTCTCCTAGGTGCTTAGTTTAACAAATTATTAAACAATCAATTTGTATCTCTGTTATGTAACATTACTATTTAAATGTTACAGTAAGATTGTGCAAGAACGCCTAAGGTGAGATTTCAGGCATATATATGCAGACTGGGGCTAAATAAGGACAAAAGGCAAATGTTAAATTCTCCTGCCCTCCTCCCCCAACACTGACTTGGAATGTTTTTGAGGCATTCATTATTTGCATATTATCGTGAACCATGTAGCATCCTTCCTGTTATGCTGAGTTTTATTCATGTCCCACCTAAATGATTGTATAAGAGTAATTTATAAAACTGCCCTTTAATTAGTCTTGCATTTGACACATGGACTGCTTTTAAGACATACTTCTTTATATAGGATAATTTTAGAAACAGCTGAAATATAACAAAAAAAACTGTTTTCCACTGAATGCAGCCGATGAAGTGAGCTGTAGCTCACAAAAGCTTATGCTCAAATAAATTGGTTAGTCTCTAAGGTGCCACTAGTACTCCTTTTCTTTTTGTGAATACAGACTAACACGGCTGCTACTCTGAAACCAGAAAAAACTTGTTTAACCTTTTTAATAACTGTAGCATCTTCCTTTGGGGCCTCTTACTTTATCTGTTACATAGTCTGGCCAAGCTCCTAGTGTCCTGCAGAGCATCCCCATATGTTGTAGGTAGCAGTCATTACCTTACTTCATCATAAATTGGTGTTTAGTTTTTGAAAGGATAACAACTACCAGAGTGCATGAGTCATGACTAACTTAAAGTAATTTCTACATAGAGAGGTATAGCTTACTTTTGCACATTATTGTGTCAAGTATTGAGGATCAAACTTGCCTATGAATCCTCCTTGTAATTTAGCCTTTGCCACAACCTTAGTATTTTTAACATTTATACAAGTAAAATATTAATTAGTTGAAAAAGTATGTAGGTATTCTATCTGCACTAATTTTGTTCTGTTACATTTTTGTGGGGGGTTTTAGATAACAAAATTAAGGTAAATTGCTGATTTCTTATTTTGAAAAAAAGTTTTTAAAGTGTTCTGTTTTAATCTCACACTTAGAGAACTGTGTGAAACTGCAGTCCTGCCTTCATTCAGCCTGTTGTCAGGATTCCACACTGCAGTAGTTGCTGACGAGTGGCGTTGCTGACTTCATCAATTCAGTACCTGATTGGAAGCTTGTATTCTAAGAATAGTAACCTCTCCAAAATGCATCAGAAGAAAGGCAAAATAGTTAAATTAGCTGGAAAACAAGTTGGATAAGCCTTTAGAGACTCAATTGAAAATGGTGTACTTTCCCTTCAAGGGAAAAGGGTGTTGTGAAATGGATGCTCAGACGTAGGCAAAATGTTAGAGGAGTTGTTCCTCATATGAAGGATCCTCAATACCAAGTCTGGAAAGCTCGTGTCTTGATGGTTCTTCACAATGTTATCCAGGCCCAAAATGGGTGAGGGGAAGATTTTTAAACAAAACTTAAATACAAAATAAGCAGCTCTCACAGGAGAGATTCACCATCCAGTTTCTTAAATATACTAACCATGTTTTAAGGGTATTTTATCATGCTCAAGTAACCTCTCCATCCTAGGTAGCCTTTTCCCCTAGCTCCTGTTGTACCCTCCCATTCCAGCTAGTGTAGTGGTTTTTGGTGAAATAAAATCCATTAATTAAATGGAATTCTGTTTC
Source organism: Eretmochelys imbricata (assembly GCF_965152235.1). Lineage (NCBI taxonomy): Eukaryota > Metazoa > Chordata > Testudines > Cheloniidae > Eretmochelys > Eretmochelys imbricata. The sequence continues at coordinate 20,476,339 of NC_135593.1, read as the reverse complement.
AGATCTGTTTACCCGAGGTATTGATATCCAAGCTGTGAATGTGGTGATAAACTTTGATTTTCCAAAGCTGGCAGAGACGTATCTCCATCGTATTGGCAGATCAGGTGAGGGAAGGGAAGTGTTCTTCAGGAAAGCTGTGCAAATAAATAAGTATAATTTGCTACTGCTCAGATTTACTTCTGCTTTTTATTCTGAAGTATTGTGGGTATCTCTCAAATGGCTTGAAGCGAATTGGTGGGTTGTTTAATTTAATTAAAATGGCCTGTACAAAGATAAACTTCATTCCTTTTTCACCAAGGAAAAGCTGTGTAAAGACCTTCTCTTTTAAGGTGTGTTGGAACATTATACAAAACAGGATTAAATGGTTAGGTTATTGAAATTGGCCCAAATATCTGTTAATTTTTAAATATTTTAATCAAAATATACTTTCAGCCTCCTAAGACAGGTTCCTTCTGTTGGCAATCTAAGAAAACTACTCAAATAGCTGTGTGCATGTGCATTTTAAAAACACGCTTTTCTGCGGGGAGGGAGAGAGAAGATTTTTGTTGATACTTGGGGTCATTAACAATAAGACATTACAATTAATGTCTTGACGCATGTATGTGTATGTAAATCTTAATACAGGATCAACAATAGCAATATATTGTAAATTAACATTTCCCTTTTTTCAAAATAGTTCAAACACAACCATAACTTAGTATAATAGTTATACAGACATACTAACTTTTTTGTTTTTTTGAGGAGAAGCTGAATGTTTTTGGGGATTGAAGGAAGTTTCAAGAGAATAGAAAGAAAGGAAAGTCAAGGGGGGAGAGGAAGGATGATGTAGTTCAGTTATTAACCGCTGGTAAACACACATTTGTAACACACACTTGTAACCATGACACTTTTTTCTTCTGTGTATACTCCAAAAATTTTTGTCAGATGTCTGAATGTCAGTGGATTGAAACTTAAAATTATTCATTCCTAGCTAGCAAAGGCACATCAGAGAGGACTCAATCTGTAAAGTATGAATTCAGTTGTGTTTGAGTTATCAGGGTGAGGGAGAATAAAAAACACTGAATTTTGCGTGCTTGCCCCACCCCCCTTTTTTAAACAAAAACCTCTGCACACAATTATTGGCTTAACTTTTCAATAAAATTTTGTCATTGGGCAGACATCAGACAGGATAATAGCCTGAAAGGAGACTGTTCAGAAATCTGTAGAGTTTAATTGGTGTATTTTAATATGGTTCTTCTCCTTTGAGGAGCAGAAATGTCACTCTTTTCTTTTCTGAAGCAATACTAAAAAATACAGCAATAAATGGGGATGTGAAACTTGAAATAGCTACTGTACTGATGTGCTTGAGGGTTTGGATTGGTCAGTCTTGTTTGAAACTACCTTTTTATTACTGCATGATCACGTGTAAGCTGGTCATGTGACAACCTACAGACTTGTGTGATAAAACTGTTACTACTTTAGCCTTTCTTTTTGTGAAGGTCGCTTTGGTCACCTGGGCCTGGCCATCAACTTGATCACCTATGATGATCGATTCAACCTGAAAAGTATTGAGGAGCAGTTGGGAACTGAAATTAAACCTATCCCAAGCAACATTGACAAGAGCCTGTATGTGGCAGAATACCATACTGAACCTGTAGATGATGAGAAACCTTAACCATGTGCGTATATGATTGCTCAGAAAGCCACTGAATTGAAGGCTGGGTGCGTGGCAGTGGGGAAATAAATTGAGGCAGATAGAATAAGTTGATTGTACGGATCACTTCACTTCACTTTTCTTATCTTTCCTTCCCCTTTGATTTTTGATTTGTCCATTCCACTCTGCATGGTGAGCTGCACTAAATAAGGAGGTAGCCTTCAGACTAGCTGTTTTGATCTAATCCGGTATCTGAACTCTGTCATTCTCCTGCATACCCTCTTGTTCAGTAATGTTGTGCCAAAATGCATGAACAGGTGTTGTGAACTCAATGGATAAACTAATTAATGAATGGGCATAGCATGCTTACGATTTATTAATGTATGAAGCAGCCTTTTCCTCACTTGAGTTGCTGACTTTTGTGTGCGTTTTCGAGATAAGATAAGAGTTTATTGCCTGGCCACAAGAAACTCTGAGAAGGGAAGAGGCAATAAACGTGGCTCTCTGCTGAATTTTGGACTCTTATCCTCATTGATTTATTAGTATTGGTAACACCCAGAGGCCCTGATCAAGACACCATTGTATTAGGCTTTGTACAGGCCACTTTTTTTTTTTTTTTTTTTAATTTCAGAATTTTGAATGGAGGTGCAGACCCCTTTGGAAATCTTAGATCTAGTCTGCAAACCCCCAGGTGTCTGTGGACTACAGGTTGAAAACCACTGGTATAGGCAATACAGTAAGAGAGTCTCTGCTCCAAAGAGCTAACAAGGGAGTGGGACACAAGGGATGAGGGGATGAAAGTAAATACACCTGATTGCATAGACTAGCTATTGCAGAAAATGTATGGGTCTTGATTTCAGTTTCTTTTTAGAAACTGGCTCTTCCCAACTGAAACAGCTGCTATTGGTTAACTGTCTTCTCACAAGCATTACAGCAGAGGTGGGTGATGAGGGAGCTGGTAATGGCCTTATGGATCAATTTGGGGAGGCTGTTGCATGCATGAGGTTCAGCAAGAAAGAAAGTGCAGAAATGGCTGTGGGAGAATCTGAGAAACAAGTGGATGAGGCTAGCATTACTGGAGTGGAGAAAGTTGAAAGGCTGATGCAATAAGGCTATTTAAATGAGTAGGGAGGGGCAGAGTTGTGAAGGGCCTTGAGTGTGAGGACAAAATTTTAACTTTGTATGAAATGGAGTACTAACACAAGGGCTCAAAGGGAATGTGATGGGTAAGAAAAATGTCTGAGCAGCTGTTTTGAACGGATTTGTGAGGGGCAATGGGTGTATTAATTAGGGGTATAGAAGGTTAACCGGTAAGAATTAGACTTACCGTTAACCGACCTTAACCGTTAACCTGGTGGCCCCGTGCCAGCTGGAGGAACCCCAGCGCTGAGCTGGTGGGAAGGACCTCCACCATGCTGGCAAGGCCCCTGGCACTGGCTGGGCCGGAGCAGCCTTGGTTAACTAGTTAAGTTATATAATTTAAATAGTTAAACTGGTTCACTTTTTTAACTGATATTTACATTGCTAGTATTAATGAGGTCAAATAGGAGGAGGTTAGAGTAGGCAAGATGGAAAAGGAGGGCCTGAACTAGTTTTAGCAACGTTATGAATGAAGAAATGGAAGGACTCGGATGTTGTCTGGGATGTATTAGGCAAGGGAGAGAGAGATGCCAAAGATGATCCTTGGGTTATGGAGTAATAGGAATATAGGAAGGATGGGCTGATGTCTGCAATGAGAAAGTGGGGAGTGCGGAGGAAAGATGCATTCTGTTAGGGAAACAGTAAGCCAAGCATTTCATCTATTGAAATGAACAGATTCAGACACCCAGGAGCCTACAGTCTTTCCCATTTCCTGATCTGTTGGAGATGCAGTATTTGCTTGTGTAGGCTCCTTGAAGGAGAGAGAAGCTGTTATGTTAAGGATGGTTTATTTCTGTAATTCACTTTGGTTGCCACTAGAGGTCTCTCTGAAATGGCTTTTAAAAAAAAAAAATCCAAAACGCTAGTTTCACTTCCCAGCACCACAGAGTGGGAGTCTCCTGCTTCTGCTTCAGCCTACCCAGCAAAAATGTTTGCAGTTGATGAGGTAAATCCCTCATGTTTGTTGTTTGGAATTGTAGTGCTAGTTAACATACCCTGAGGTTATAATTTAGCAACATAGACCTTCAGAGACTGTGGATACTTGATTCCACCTCCTCAGTCATTGTACTATGTTTCCTATAGATGATAAAAAAGAGAGTCAATTCTTTTGTTTCTGGAAGCAGGAACCAAAACATTGATCAGGAATTTTAATGGATCTCTGAAACAATGCATAATCTGTTTGTTCTAGAAAGAGCTGCACCCTGAAACTAGATATAGGAGGAGACTATTTAACTTCATTAAACTATGCCAAGGAAAAATTAACCATTTGTTTCCTCACTGGAAATATTGAAGGGGAAACTAATAATTCTAATCAAGCCAGGCTAACTTGTACCCACTGTGTGGCTGGCAGAGCAGACTCCTTTTTGAAGGAAAAAGTTGGTGGCTAATGGTAATATTGTAACTTAGAGATTTAGCGTACAGGAATTGGTTAATTTTAGAATGCCTTCAGAAGGGAGTGTGGTGCTAGCATACCTCGTAGAGCTGCCATTGAGAGCCACTGACTGCGGAAAGTGTGTATTGTGGGTAGTCTGAGGCATGGAAGTGTAGCCTGCACTTGTGATTTGGGTGCTTGAGATACAGGAGGCTTTCAGAGTTGTAAATAAATTATTCTGAAATCTTTGATTAAAGAGCTTAGCCACTTAACTAAACGATGGCTTCCTATTTTTTTAAAGGAAAGTTCCTTTTTTCCATGCATTCATCTTTTGGGCTGTTCCCTTTCCATCACCCAGTATGAGTGGCAGCTTCCTGTTTTGTTACTTTATTCGACACTTAGGTTTGCTATAAAAGCAGTCATCAACATATATGCTATAGCCTTTCATTTAGTAGGGAATGTTAGGCTTGTATAACTTTCAAGCAAAGTGAACAGAACTTCAGTTAGCTTTAAAAGCTGCTAAATCATAAAACTGAATTACTTTTCTGTATTTTCTTCCTAGCTTTTTTAAAACAATTTTAGAGAAAACTAACTGCAGGATCTTTGGTTTTTAGGCTTTGATTACAAACACCAGAAGCTGAAGCCCCTTGATCCAGATCTGTGACACATCGTTTCTTTGGGGATATCCTTCTCTTTTTGGGTTTTTCGTCTTCTTTTCATTTTGGAACTATGAAGACTAAAGAGCTCAGACATATTTTCTTTTCTTTTTAAATTTGGCAACAAGGAAGAAAGAAGATAAAAGAAGGAATACTTTTGTTTTTTCACTTGTTTGCACTGTGTGCTGATTGAACATTAGTTGCACTAAACTGCTGGTTTTAAAAATTTTTCTTTTGGGGGGGGGCGCAGGGGCAGCGGCAGCAAGGGAAGAAGAGAAACCCTGAAAAGAGAAGAAACTTGATGAACAGAAGTTTGTCTGCAATTTCAAATTCTCCAACAGCTGACTGAGTGCATTTCAACTTCTCCCTGGTTACTCATCCGTTTTTAAGCTAAACAGCTTGTTACTTATTCGTGCAAAGTGCCTTATGCTATGAGACCATTCAGAATATCACCTTTCAGATACAGCCCGTGGAATCAACAGCTTTTTTTCTTTCCAGTTCAAAAGTTCCCAACCCGTCTCTTGCCCTCCCCCCACAATATTCAAGCCCAGGGCTGTGAGATGAAACTATCAGTAATGTAACACTTTTTTTGTTTAACTTTTTGTTAAATTGGAGGAGTTGATATGCAACTGCAGTTCACCCACACTGTAAATACATGTATTTAAAACAAAAACCGCTAAAAATCTGGGCTGATTAGGTGCAACATCATAGCTCTAGAAGGAAAGAGCAGCCTATCATCTTTTGCAGGAGCCATATGAAAAGCTCGTATGCTCTAGCAGAACACTAAAGACTGGTTTCCATAAGTCTCCATTAGTAGTTATAGCACTTGATATGTAGACTTATTTCAGAACCGTGGCCCTCTTTCCTCTGGCACAGTGTCCCATTGAAAATTGGATGTGTATACTTGTATAAACTTGTAAATACGTTTTTTCTGTTTTGGGTTCATATATAACTTTTTTTTTAATGAAAGTTGCTGGGGCTAAAGGGATTAGACTGATTATGGGAGCAGCTAAAGGTGAGAGGGGCTCAGTTTTCTGCAACACTAAACATCTGAAAAGTGCTCTGACCGCTATGAAGAGCAGGCCTAGACAAGTGTCCCTTGTCAGGGTGGGTTTGCTCTGGTGCTTGCAATATTGTCTTGTGCCGCTCTTTTTGGAAAAGATTACTTGTGGGGTTGGAAAAGCCTCAAACACCATAGCTTAACTTGTTTGAGGTACTCTTTGATTTCCCTCTTAAAATTCCAGGAACTTTACAAGCTCTGATGAGGGCAAAGACCTGTATTCCACCTTGGCATGAGGGAAATCCAGTAGCTATTAGTGTAGCTGAGCAGAACATAGGTGTGAATTTGGGTTTAAAAGAAACAATACAGAACCAACTTACATGCATAAACTGACAGTTCTGGAGCTCTCTTGGGTGTTTCACCTCCTGCAGCATTGTGCATACTCTGCCCAGAACAACCTTTATATAGATTTGAGCAGGAAAAAGCAAATCCTTTAACTTGTTAACTTTGAAGGCACAGAAAGCTGCTTGCCATCTTCTGTTTTTTGGCATGAACTGCTGTCTGTCATTCTGCGTTGTATATTACTGGAGAATGCTTTATGGTCAAGTAGTGTTGCTTTAAATTGTGCCCCTCCCAACATGCTTGATGTTTGGCCTGATCTACAGGCAAAAGGAATGAGACAAATCAAAACCAGTAAACTTTTTTTTTTAATTTCCTTTTGGCCTGTTCAACTACAGTTTGTCAGGAGGCACCTGGATGAAAGCAGTCCCTTTTGGTCAGTTGTACTTTGCATATACCGATGCTGTACTCACACCGTGCTTGTTTACCTGAATATGGATATGGGAATTAATAATTTCTCTCCATTTTGACTATAAAAAGTGAAATTGCTTTTTGTTGGGGTTTTTTTGGGGGGTGGGGGGGCCAGATTTATCCATCCAGCTCCTTGAGGATCAGAAATAGAGCCAGGTGCCTCCTGGTAACAACTTTCAAGGTGAAAAGTGTGGGGTTTTTTTTTTTTTCCCCTAATCTACAGTGACTCTGTAATAACTGTAGCAAAAGCTGCACTAAAGTACAAACTCGAGCTTGGTCACAGGCACTCTGTGAGCCACTTATTAAGTTGGTAGGTACCAAATGTAAACAAGTAGTTTTGGGGTGCTTTTTAGCGGAGGGAGGGAGTTTGTGGGTGGTAAATTTTGACCAAAAGTAAAATCTTGCTCTTGTACTGCAGCCAGTGTATGATTTTTTTTCTTTCAGTGAGACAGAAGAGGGATCATTTTAGTGCAACAAATATAAAAAGAAAAGTGTAAATAAAAATTATCTTATGACAGAGCATGCACATGCAACGAGAAAAGGATAGCCGTGCTGAGAGTCAAAAGTGCGTGCTCTGCCTGGATTTGTGGTAGGTTAGCCTGGTGCCATGTTCTGATGGTCCCTCTTGAAGCACAGAATTTTTAAATTGAAAGTATTAAAGTCTGCCTCTGAGGATTGGCACTTACCTAGACTATCAGGGGCACCATTTTTAGGTGGCTTTCTCTAGAGGAAGGAAGCAGTCTGATTCTGGTGCTAATAGGCTATCTCTAAAATGTATATGAACTTGCAAAAGGAAAGATGCTCCAAATGACTAGGAAAATCCTAGTCTTTATTTCTCCCTCATGAAGGAGTGTGTAAAACTTGACCGTCAGGTTTCTTCTGGCTTCTTATTTTTACAGACTACTTGCCAACATTTCCATGTATTCATTATTTCAGAGCAAATACCTGCTTTCAATAATCCCCAGGTCAAACATTTGTTCTGTGATCAAGTTCTTAATGGGATATTGAGAATTTTACATGCTTTTCCATATTTTTTTCCCCCAAGAAAGCAAAAAAATACATTGTTAACCTATAAATCTGACATTAGATTCTGTATCTTAAATCCCACAAGTGGAAGGAGGTGGTAGTGAAATGGGGGCACAAGTCTGTAGCCAGTTGAATTGTGACTAAAAATCTAGACTGGCTTTTCAAAGTGTGTTGTACAAATGCACTGCTGTAGCTGGAGGGTTTCGCCAAGGGGAGGGGGGGTGGGTTGGTCTTAAATATTTTCATTTCCAGAATGAGATGGGAGCATCTTTCCTTTGCCTTCTGCTTTGTGTCTTTATATGGAGCAGGGTGAGAACATGAAAACTTGACACAAAGACCTTACATATGTTGGCATCAAATCATCTCATTCTGACTAACTTTGTTCTTTATTTTAGTGTTGGGGAGGGTGTCTGCACCAAGGATTTAGAAATGTTTCAGATGGTCGTATTCCATCAGTGACTGACATAATGCTGCCATGAAGAGACCATCATTCAGCCTTTGTGTTAAAAGCGCTGTTTTAGTTAGTTTTTTACAAACATATGAACTTCTGTCTCTTAATGCTAGGAGTCTGATTCTATTGGTGTACTATCCATTGCCGGCAATGGACTTGATAATGCTGCCAGTGCCAAGGAGCTTATTGGTTCATGGGAACAGGGTGAACTCTGGTCTCAGGGACTAGAATAAGTGTTGCTGCCACGGCAAAAGTTTGGTAAAATTAGTCCAAGCCAAGAACATTTGGATGCCATGACCCTTTTAGTCCAATTTTAAACCAAGACTTCTCTTTACAACAAATACATGGTCTCTGGAGTGAAAAATATGTCAGACCGATGAAAAATCGGTACACGAGGAGGGTAGTATGCCTTGTAGCTTTGCTCCCATCACTGTTCTGCAGCTTAAAGTGTTCCCCTATTTGAAGCATTGTTAAATTCTTGTGTAGACAGAAATGGGGATGGGAGTGGGGAGGGATAGGGTATACTAAGATACAGGCTTGCTGTATTTTAACCATTAATTGTGGGGAAGGGGTGTCTGGAGAAAAATAGTCACTGTTCCCTTTATTGAAACAAACTGGAACTTATTTAAAATAAAAGTTTTTTGTTTGCAATTCAAATACGTTTATAATCCATTGGTCCCCTGTTAAAAGGGCTGTGTTCCACTGATAAGTGAACAGGGTGGACTAGAACTTGGAACATTCAAGGGAGGGAGGGGAAAAATTGGCTTTTTGTTTAATTGGCAAACTGTCCAGTGGAGCTGAGTTTTCCTTGGGAATGTGTATATCTGTATGTACATGCGTGTGATGGAAGGCTGTGACTATGTGAAAATCTTCACTGAGTTCAGAGTACAGAAAAGATGAATGGTAAAATCCTGATTTTGTTGATTAAGCTCAATAAATGCTCACTGGAACTCCAGATTTGTCTTGGTGTCTGTTTCCTGTTGCTTTTGTCCTTCAGACAAGTTTTCTGTACTACTGTGCAAGAAGTTTCATTCCTGTTTTCTTCCTCCATCCAAATTCTGCATACATGTTGTTGCTGTGAGTGTGCACGCTTCAGGCTGGCCTGAGAAATAAAGCAATGATCGCAGAAGGGAGCGTCAATCTTTCTGTATAGCAGAAGAATTCTACAAGCTCAGCAGCAGTATTACAGCTGAAGCAAATAGCAGAATAGTGACACCTGCAAGATAATTTTTTACCTGTTAGCAGGGCTGTCTTGTGTACAAACTAACTTCTATTGAAGGGGCTAGGCTGGATGGCAATAGCACTTACTGTGCAGGACACCTACCTCGAACGAATTGCCCATCGGAGATATGTGTAGATTTTTTTTATTTTATTTTTTTTAATGGGCCAGTAGTTTTAATAATGGTCTTGGACTACAAATTTTAACTAGCCGCCTGAAACCACTGGAAATGTGCTAGTGACACATTTAGTTACTACAGTGCCTGTTCAGTGAAAACCTGTGTTTCTGTTTAGCTTAAATCAGAGTAAAAAGTCTTGTCTCTGCACAGCTCTGTGTTTTTGTACATATCGCAAAACCACTTTACAATTGACAGGATGCTTAGGAGAGGCATAGGGCTCAGACAGCATGGGCTGTTGCAAGTCAGGATTTTAGGGTATTGACAGCCATGTGAGGAGGAAATAAAGGACTCCACGTAATACCAGTCCTCAGCAGGAGGGTACATTAGCTTGCAAAGCACCTGCCCACAGACCTGGCTAACCAGTACAATTTTTGCAAATACAAATTTGATTTGAACAATTGATTCATTGTTAATGAATTATCATGCCACCTTTGTTTTCAGGCTGGCAATACCATACTTACCACAGTTGAGTGTTTGCTGAAGCATTTATCAAATGGATATTCTCTACTGTGATTATACTAATTGAGTAATTAGAGGGAGGGTATATAATAAGCCCTAGCTCTTACATAGAGCTTTTATCAGTAGATTTCAAAATCCTTTACAAAGGAGATCAGAGGTGAAGTAACTTGCCCAAGGTCACCCAGCAGGCTACTGGCTAATTGGGAATAGAAACCAGAGCTGTCCACTAGGCAACACTACCTCTTTAGCTGGAAATGTTCTGTGTGTGAAACAAGTCCATAAGTCTGACTAGTGTCTTCTGTAAAAATAATAGTTCTTTCCATTATAATATGGAAGCTCTATAGATTGGTATTGCTGTGTCCACCTTGGTACAGAAGAGCAGTGTTTTGGGGCCATCTTTTCAAATAACACTTTGCCTTTACCACTCTTCTGTTTTGCTGTAATACTGTACCTATTTTTTGTTTTAAGCATCTTTCTAGCAATATAAATGTGACCACTGCCTTGCATAGCATTTGGTAAGAACTTTTTAATTGTGAATTGTGGGTGAAGCTACTGTAGATTAGTAATGTTGGGAACTGTTTGGTTAAAAGTAAAATAGCCAACAGGAGTGTCTTCTCAAAGAGCAGGACACCTCTCTTTAAGGGATATGAGCACCTGGTTTATCAAGGCCACAGAAGCTAGGCCAGGAATCTTTTATCACCCCTTTCTCCAGAAAGACACTTCAGTTTTAACCTTGCACAAAGAATGCTAGACATACTCTAGTTGAAAGGTGGTTTTTATTTATATATATATATATATATATATATATCTATATAGGCACTCTAAACTCTGTTTAATGTTAAGGAAATGCATAAAAGTGGGAATTATGTTGATTACTTCTACATGTTTCCACTATAGTGGCGAGAACCTTTCTAATGCCTTAAATGCCTAAGGTGATATAAGTTCCTTTTGTGATGGTCATTTGCAAACACTTTGTATCTATACGCAAATATATGATGCAGTAACTTCCTTATAGTACTGTTACATAACATCTCACTATTCATGTATGAATATAAAATCAAGTGATCTTTTTATAACTGGTTACTACTACAAGAAGCTATTTGACTATAGAATGTTTATATTAATTGGGGAATTAATTAGGTATCTGGTAGTGCTTAAGAAACTTTCTTACCAACGTCTGAAAAAAGAACCACATCTTCAAGTATTTAGACTACACTGCCTTTGACTCGGTTTAAGAATTACCAAAATTTAAAATGACTACTTAAAAGCAGAGCAAATTTTAAATAGAAATGTGTTTTGGAGTAATTTGAAATAAATTCAGGTATTAAACCTTGATGAATAAATATCTCCAAATGAACTAAATAGTTGACTGTAAATGGCACTGTTTTCCATCAGAGAGACCAGCAATATGACCAGGATATTGAAGATTTACAACTTTGTATGTATTAGCAGGTTGCATATTCATGAACTGAAGATGCTACTAGGACCATCCTATAAAGGTGTTGAGCCAGTAAAAGTAACAGCAGCTGATATTTGGATCCTGTCAAGCCCCTGAAAGAGAGACTCCACCTTCAGTGAGACTATGGAAGAAGAGTATAAATATTTCTGAATTCAGATACCAACTTACCACACTCCATCTCATCTCCAAACAAACAAAAGGTAAACATGCCATCATACACAATCAAGAAGAACCAACTTGTTATTCCAGCACTGCTTCCGCAATGCGATACCACCAAGACTTCAGCATCATTGGTGAGATGTTTGCAAAAGCACTCCCAGGGGATTAAACTGTTCTTGTAATAATTGTAATGGCATATTGAAATTGTATGTTTTAACTTAAAGAACTAATAACTTCAGTTAACACTAGATTGTTCAGACTGAAAGTAAGCTAATTGTGGAAAACAACTAATGGGACTTACTTTGAATTTAAGATTCCTAATGTTAATTAATTTGCTTGTCTAAGGAGTGGTCCTGAAAGTGGTGATGTGGGTTTATAAGAAACATTATTTCAGTTGAGTAACTTTTAAAAGGCTTCTTCTAAGTAATTGAATTAAGTACATATTTCAGTTTCATAGGACTTAGTTAAGATCACTTAGCTCTACCTGTTTTAGAAATGATTTTGTGATCCATGATATACCAAACAGAATCTACCAATCCTTAGATGAAAGTCATTTGCCTATCTATAAACTGTTTTAGTTATCTCATACATGAAGACAGGGGAAATAATATACTTTGGTCTTAAGTTACCAAGAGAAGAGAAGCCTCACCTAGGGAGGAATCACTCTCCAGACATTTACCGAAAAGACCCCTGTTTACTGCTTGCTGTACAGGAAAAGGAAAAACTCAAACATTTAGTTACAACTTCTTGCTTGTCTTTGATCATGGTATCCCCAATTTATGATAAAAATCTCAGGTGCCTAAAATAGTGTGTGAGGGGGAGGTTCCCACCCCTAGATCCTACCCCTGGATTGGCATTGGGTCAAATTTTAGTCATATCTTTTCTTACATTTCTCTAGACTTTTTTTGTTGTAATTTTAGGGATTAAGTTATTTGGCACTTAACTCTATAACACCTTTTCTATCTCATAAACTAGCTGCTACACCTTACCAGTGTGCGGTACTTAATTATGAAACTTGATCAACTACAGTAGGGGTGGTGTTAGCCTTCTGAAACAGGTACAGGCTTCTGGCAATCTGGAATAGAAAATCTTATGTCATATCAACTGTCTGAAGTGGTTTGATAGCAATCAGTGATGTGTTACAAAAAAAAAAAAAAAGAAAAAGGAAAAAAAAAGAAAAGAAAAAGCACATCAACTTTGTCTCTCCTGAACTTGGGTATTGATGTGTCTGACATGGCAGTCTTACAGTACAGAAGTCTAATACTTATCCAAATGTCTTGAGTTTTGGTACAGCTGCATGTTCTGTTTTTATGGGTATTCTATAACACTGCAGTTATACTTGCAAATTTAGGACCCATGCTGCTACCACTAGCAATGGCAGAAGTTGTAGCATGGACAGGACTTGTGTTTATTTTTGTGTGCTGTACCAGTAGTGGAGAGTGAGGAAAAAGCACAATAGCACCTGAAAGTTCACTGTACCAAATCTTCTGTCTCATCTGAAATCTAAAGAATGGGGTTAGTTCACCTTCAAAACCACACTGACTGATGGGAAAATTTGCTTGGTAACCTTTCACTTTTTTTTTTTCTCTCTCTCTTACAACACAACTTCCTTGCACTGAGTGAATTTTATGAAAATGAAGTGATGAAATAATATCATTCAGTTTGCTATCCCCTCTCGTACCTTTCTGGGATGTGGGCACCTATAAACTTGTTTGTGCAAGCAAAGTACTTTGAGGTTTCCAGGTCTAGTTATAAGCATGATGAATGCATAGATAATGCTGCTTTGTGGTGGCCAGTTCTGTGCCTATTCTCACTCTTCTCTAAGGCAGGCATCTTCCTGTTCCCTAGCTATCACAATATGGTCTCTTAGTCTCATGAGGCCTTTGGTAATAGAAGTAAGATTGCTGCTAATCTACAGGCAGACCCTGGAAAGCATTTGTGGGACTCTGTGGGTTGAGGCAGGATCTGCCAGCCTAACGACCGGAGCAAAGAAGTAAATGCTGACTGCATGGCAGCCAGCGTGTTGGAGGTGGACAAGGGCGGAGGCTCTAGCTTCGGGCCAGCATGTCTGTTGGGACAGAGGGAAGGGCTTGTCTGTCGTGCAGGGAGAGGGTGACTGCCCAGCGGCAGCAGGCCCCGAGAGCACGGGCCTGCCCGCGACCAGGCCTCGCGGGAGTGAGCGCCCTCTGATTGGCCGGCTGCCCCTGGGAGAATAACCAATCAAAGCTACGCAAGGTAGAGCGCGCTCTCGTTCTCTCGGCCCTCAGCAACGCAAGCCGCCGCTGAGGGGGAGAAGCGGGGCCTGTCTTGCGCTCACCTCCGAGCAACCGCGAGAAGATGGCGGATCTGCTCCTTCCCGCCTCGCTGCCGCAGCCGGCCTGGGCAGCGCCCGAGGCTCGCGAGGAGCCCCTGGGGCCGCCCCGGAGGCCGAGGAAGAGCTGCAGAAGGAGCGGAGGTGAGGCGGAGCGCGGCTTCCCCGCGGGCTGCTGAGCTCCCGGGGGCGGGGCTGAGGCTCTTTGGGGCGAGGGGGCGGATTTGCTTTAATTGCTGGGCCGGCGGATGGGGGCCGAGAGCTCCTGCCCCTGGGCCCAGAGTCCCCTCGCTAGGGTGCCTGGGGGAGCCCAGTTCCGTGTCTCCCTCTTACCTGCACTGGGGGTGGGCAAGGGGAGTTCAAACATCAAAAGGTAGACCAAACCCCCACCCTCGTGTGTGTAAAAGCAAAAAAAAAACCCCTCTGGGTGGGGGGGGTGTGTGTGTAAAAGCGCAAAAAAAAACTCCTTGGGGGGTGGGGTGTGTGTAAAAGCGCAAAAAACCCCCTCGGGGTGGGTGTGTGTAAAAGCAAAAAAACCACCCCTCTGTGTGTGTGTGTGTGTGTGTGTGTGTGTGAGAAAAACCTCAGACTTGTTGGTGCCCAACTCATGATTTAGGTCTCTTGAGGCTGGGAAGACTCGGTATGTTTCCGCATCTGCAGAGATAGCTCTGATTGAAGTGTAGCTATACCCAAAGTCTTGTCTAGAGCAACTGGACACATGGGGTGCTAAACTTGCTGGAGTATTTTAGAGGTTTGCGAAGAGGATGTTCTTTGCATTCAAGCATTTCCTGAATACTGCAAGGCATGGGTCATTGTTTTTACTGCCTGTTATGTGTGTTTGTATCATTCTGAAGAGGACTCTCAATAGCAGCCTGCCCTAGAATAACTTGATGCAGAGTATTCCGCTCAGTTTAAAAAAATCTCAGTGCAGCATAGGGTTAAAAGAAACATCCCCCATTCTATTGAAATGCACGTCCCCCTCTACAAGTAGCTGCCAGAATTTGTGGGGCGGACCAGAAGGGAAGTGGCTTTTGTCTTCATATAGCTAGCCCTGATATAAAATCTGTCCTGACTGTTAGTGAAATAAAATGAAGCAGCAGTTATCTTAAAATGCCATTCTAAATGTAGGGTGGGAGGGGAAAGGATAGGGATCACTACTTGCCAAATGGAAAATGTCAAGAGGGAGGGAGTGAGATTTGTATCTTCCAGTGATATTGGCGAAAATGATAATTTAAAATAATGATGGACTTAATGGGCTTGAGAGTTTGGGGGTGGGGCAGACACACCAGCACTGGAGTCTTTGTTGCCAAAATCTAGGGCAAGGATGTTAAGGACCAAAAGTTGTCCCCATCTGAGGCTGTTTGGTAGCTTTTATTAAACAAATTAGTAGGTCTCAATCAAGTTGCTAGGAGACAGGTCTCCATTTTGTTCCTCTGACACTAACTGGGTCCTTGTGAGGGCAATGCCTAGCTGGGTCTAGGACAGGGGCGGGCAAACTTTTTGCCCTGAGGGCCACATGGGGTTTCTGAAATTGTATGGAGGACCGGTTAGGGGAGGCTGTGCCTCCCCAAACAGCCAGGCGTGGCCCACCCCCAGCTAACGTCCCCCCACTCTTCTCACCCTCTGATGCCCCCCCCCCCCGGGACTCTCGCCCTATCCAACCCCGCCTGTTCCCTGCCCCATCCACCCCTCCCTGACCGCCCCCAGACCTCCCACCGCCCCATCCAACACCCACTCTTTCCTGACTGCCCCCCCCCGGACCCCTGCCTCCATTCAACCCCCCTGTTCCCCGCCCTCTGACCGCCCCAACCCATATCCACACCCGCCCCCTGACCACCACCCCGAACTCCATTGCCCTCTATCCAACCCCCCCTTACCCCTTACCATGCTGCCTGGAGCACCGGTGGCTGGCAGTGCTACAGCTGTGCCGCCGAGAGCCCCAGGCTCTGCAGCTGCGCTGCCCGGTAAGACCTCACAGCGCTGTCGCCCAGAGCATTGTGCCAGTGGCGCCGTGAGCTGAGGCTGCCGAGGGGGGGGGAACAGCAGGAGAGGGGCCGGGGGCTAGCCTCCCTGGCCAGGAGCCGGGCAGGAGGGCCTGTAGGCTGGATGTGGCCCACGGGCTGTAGTTTGCCCACCTCTGGTCTAGGAGATGGAACTCCCTTATTGGGGCTTCCTCCAGGTCAAGCTGGAGGCATGCTGGCAGTGCATCGGGTGGAAGCCTGCCTTACTGCCCCTGCTGTGTGGAGTGGGTGAATAGTAAAGTCAGTCTCCAGCGTTGGTAAGCTGGCATCTTTCATCAGCACGAAACTCAGAGCTTTAAAACAAACCAGACTCTTTCAGGAGCTTGTTGCAAAGTGAAGTTGCCCCCTGCATATTCACAGAATCTCAGGGGAAATGCGAGAGGCCCACATGGTAAAAGGACTGAGTTCTGTTGTTGCCTGGGCTATGGACAACACTGATGGTTCTTGGGGTACCCAGGGCTGAGAATCACCTTGTTACTCTCCTGGCTGTAGCATGAGGGACATTTGCTTGTGCTTAACTGATTGTAAGCTCCCTGATACCGCTAGTCTATTAGCCACCCAAGCACACACCTCTGGGCTATGCCAACCATTACTTTGCCTTGCAGGTTAGCAATAGGTGCACCCCAGTCCTTGAGCCCCTTTGAAGCATTCCCTGCAGTGTCAAGCCCCTTATCCACTGAAGACTCACAGAAATACCAGGTCTGCTATCCTCAATGGAACAGTGTGCACGCTAGCCTGTGTGAGTCAACTTAGGATCAGCACCTGACTTAATATCATGGCCCTTATATATCTTTATAGTGAAAACAAGAATAAGTTTATTATTAAGGATTACAGATTCAGGAGACAGTAAAGATATTGGGAACAAAAGGTTACATATAAATCAAAATTACATGACTTCTAGAGACTAAACTTAAGTAATAAGTTAACCTGGAGTCTAAAGAAGTTTTTCACACAAAGACTTTTGCAGCATCTTCAGCCAAGGTTGATTGAGAATCCGTAAATGGACTTCCTGTTTCCTTCCTAGGTGCAGGGTAAGGGAGGCATAACCATCCCATGGATTGTTTTTCAAGTGTGCTGCAGCCTTGTTGACTTCACATTTCTTTAAACCTTTGTATGTAAAGGGGCATCATTGTGTTAATTTACAATGCTTAATTTACATCCAACAGAGAGAGACTGATAAACATCTTTTGTCTGAAAGAAAACTTGTTTCTCTCCCTCTGCTGGTTACTTCTGAATTCTTAGATCATGTATCAAGTTATTCCCAGTATATATACATAACTCCATATATGGTATCTGTACATACATTTCACAATGATATTATTGATCAGTGTGACCCTGGCTTTATGTAAGATTTCACATGACATTCTTTGGTGAATCAGAATTAGGACATTTCTATAACCTCCTTGCCAGTTGGCTTTAAGAGGTTCTTGGGTCTTGTCCTTCCCTTCTCACATTTATCTCCAGACTTCTTCTCCTTGTCCAGATCTGTTCTGCCCCCAACAATCTTCTGTTCATTGAACGTTTTGAAACTTTGCACTTTTAGAGAGAGGTAAGGGATTTACTCTGTGTACACAATTTTGCAGAGGGACAATAGGATTGAGATCCGTTATTTCTCCCCTCTCTATATTATTTATTTTAAAACATTTTTGCTGTTAAAAAGCATGTTATCTCTGGAGACACAAATCCACAGTTTGAGAACTGCAAAACTAAGCATCTCTGATGGTATCTTCTAGACTGAGCACTGAGTCCCACTGGGTAGATAGAAAGATTAACCTAAATAATCTGTACAGAAGCCCCTGGAACCCCATAAAATTGGATCCCTAATCCGTGAACTATTGGAATTCCTTTACAAAACTTTTCTTAAACATTACATGAATATATTGTCTCATACTATAGAATTGGAATTTAAAATCTCTATTCCATGATGAGATATCTTTGAGCTATAATGCATCTTAATTATAGCTATCTTTAGATAGATTTTTTCCTCAAAAAGCATTTTATCAAAAAAATCCAATTTAAATTTTAAAAAGTATTAAAAAAAAAAACAACAATTTTTTTTTAATCATTGATTTTTATTTACCCTGGTTCCTTCTGTTTCCTCTATCCATTCATGGGTCCCTCCTCACTCACTCCTCTTTTCTTTTTCTGGCCTCCTCTGCCCTCATGAGGTGCCTGATGTTGGGGCTTGGAGTAAAAGTCCCTTAACACAGGCCTTTTTTTGTAGTGTACAGTGTACTTGGACGTGTTTGTTCTGTTGCTGAACTCCCTTCCTTTCCTCCCCTCCTCACCCCATGATGGGGTGCACTACTGCCATATGGTGCCATAAGAGCTCCTGGAGCTACCCCGCCCTGTGCTAGAGACTTGGACTGTTATTAATGGGTTAGTATCAAGAAAGACCGAATTTTCAGGCTGTGTCTCTGAGAGATAAAGCTACTGCAAATAGTTCCAAATAATTTTCTTTGCCGAGGATTGAAGAAGCAGCCACACCTTTTGAAATCTAATGCTAGCCCCCCTTAATGCATGCAGTTTATCTCAGACTTTGCTTCACAGACCTTTGCACAGGTGGGTGGAATCTGGTGCAACTAACTTAATGATTCAGCAGAACAGCAAACACTTCATTCTTCTCCTCTCAAATGGCTTGCTCTGCAAGGATTTTGGTGACAGCCTGGTGCTTTGTCGGCATCTCTGTTTCTGTGCTAGGGTGGCAAGGACTGGTCTATGGGCTCCCACCTCCTTGTGAGAGGTAACTACTTCCTGGGTCCCTGAGGGTTTGGTGGGTCTCCTGGTGACTGATCTTGGGGCAGGGACATAGTCTAATTATTTTTCTAATAAAGTGTCCTGGACTGTGCTATACAAATAAGAGTTGTTTAGACGCACAGTGCTGGTAGAAGATTGGGAGATCAATAAGACTATGCTGAGAGCGGCATATAAGACGTGTGTGTGTACACTCTCTAAGATCTTTACTCTTTTCCCTTCCCCTCCCCAACCCTCCTATGGGCCCTTCTCCTCCTTCTTCGAGTGCTTGCTCATATCCATTCCAATTAGGTGTGCGTGCACCGCGTGCACGATTGTCAGAGAATTTTTACCCTAGCAATACCCGGTGGGTCGGCTGTGGAGACCCCTGGAGCGGCGCTTTCATGGCGCTAGATATATACCCTAGCCGACCCAGCGCCCCCTCAGTTCCTTCTCACTGCCCGTGACTGTCGTTGGAACTGTGGAGCTCGGCTTTGCGGCTCTCCACTCTCCCTAGTGTCAGAGAAAAACACAGTTCTCGCTCTCAGGTTGGGTGCAGCAAATCAGATACACTTTATTACCTCAAGCAATTGCACAGAGGTACAGAGTGCACTAGGACACAGGGTTTTCCCCCACCTAGGCAGGTCTCTCCCAGATAAACAATTTGAGCAAGTATTTATACCTTTATTACAGACAATAATAAGCAACAACTGCATATTTATACATATTCCTTCATGATATTTTATTTTTCTTACCATTTCTCTTATAGTCTGCATTCTATTCTTATCTAATACAAGGTCACAACAGCCTCTTTCACAGTTGTTTTCCACTCGCTTCGCACTATCCCCGCTTCTACAAATCTTGTGTTATTAAAGCTAGTGTGAGCCTGACTCCTGCTCATTTCAGAGGCCTGCATTCAAATTCCCTTTATCTACTTCCACACTAGCGATACTGTCTTCATAGTTTGTTAATTGTTATAGTTGTTGTAGTTTTAATATAGTTATAGTAGTGGGTTAGAAAGGGTCTCCTCCCCGCCTGCCGCTTGGGCTCATGCCCAAGGCTCTGGGCTTTAAACCTTTTTCATCTTGTGCTAAGCCCATGCCAACGGGAGACCCCCCACGACTCCTGCCTGAAGTGTCTGGGGAAATCCCACCAGGCAGACAAGTGCAAAATTTGCAAGGGATTTTGGCCCCGGACCGAGAAGGAGTGGGACTTTATATTAAAACAGCTCCTGATGGAGGCGGCTCTTCGCCCAGATCCACCAGCAGCAAGCCGAGACCCGGTGCCGACCGCCTCAGTGCGCAGTGGCCCGGCAGCAGCAGTAGGTACTGCACCGCAGTTGGACTCTGACAGAGACCCGCGGCACCGAAGTTCCCTGGCACCGCAACAGGTGCAGTCAGTCCGGCACTGTTCTCATTCGCCTGGTCAAAAGCAGCACCGCAGGCCGGAGACAGCTGCTCCACCTCAGCAGTCGCCAGCGCCCCGGGACTGCCCTCGGAGTTGCATCCGGTAGTGGAGCAACCGAGGGTTCAAGCGCCGACATTGGCGCCTCTGACTCTGGCACCGAGGGAAGAGCCATTGAGTCCGGCGCACACGGGCTCCCCGACTCGTAGCGTGGTTGAGCCCCAGCTCCTATCAATGCTGGATACCTTTGCAGCGGCAAGAGACCTCATTGCGATGACAGAGTCGACATCACCGCAAACCGTGGCACTGGCTCCTGTTCGTGCAGTACCGTCCCGGGGCAAACCATCCCTGATCCGGCCATCGGCTCCTCATTTGGAACTACGGCATCGGTCCCGTTCTTGGATCCGTTCCTGCTCCCGACATCATTCTCAGTCTCTGTGACGCTCACAGTCCTGACGCCGCTCCCTCTCGCGGCGCCGGTCGTACTCGCAATGCCAGTCGTACTCATGGCACCGATCTGACTCGCAGGGCTGGTCAGACTCCCGGCACCGCTCTACACATTGGTCACCGTCCCGGAGCAGGTCTTGGTGCCACTCTCGGAGACTATCATCATCAAGATCCAGATCGCGGCACCGGTCCAGACCTCGGCACCGGTCTCGGTCTCGGCACTGCACCCCAGCTTTGTAGCGCTGCTCCCCGCAGTCGTGGCACCAATCCCCGGGCACCCGGTACCAGTTTCCACCGTGTCCGGGTGACTTGACGCAGACACGTTCGGCACTGCCTTGGCCTTCGCGATCTGCCTCACATTCATCGCAGTCCGATGCGGGCTCATGACCCGGCCACACAGCTCATAGCCTCGGCAAGGGTGATGCTGCCCGTTGGCAAGAGAAAGACCATGATCCCGTCCAAGGGTCTGCCCAGTGGCCCTTTTGGGCACTGTGGGCTTACCACCAAGCCCAGGGCACCCCATCCGGGGCCTCCCGCTCAGCCCACTCAGAGCTTCAGGTGCCAGAGGCAACCATAAGCCATCCTGCTCCGGGGGGCATGGAAACCACAGCCTCAACTCCGGGGCAGGGTCCAGACTCCGGAGTCGTGGACCCCAGACTACAAGACCCGACCCAGCAGGAAACACCACTGGACCCCCTGGCTCCCGTGGCGTCGTCCTCATGCTCCCCAGACAAGGCGGTGGCTGGGACAACGGTCTCGGGTCCCCTTCCAATAGACCTCCATGCCCACCAGGACCTCCTGCGTAGGGTGGCACGGAACGTGAACCTCCAAGTGGAGGAGGTGGTGGATTTGGAGGACCAGGTGGTGGACATCTTGTCAGCGGAGGCCCCGTCTCGAGTGGCTTTACCACTCATTCGCACCATACAGACCATGGCCAGAACAATCTGGCAAACGTCTGCATCCATCTCTCCAACTGCTAAAGGGGTGGAGAGGAAATATTTTGTCCCCTCCAAAGATTATGAGTACCTCTATGCTCACCCTCAGCCGTGTTCGCTAGTGGTGGCCTTGGTGAATGAGAGGGAGCAGCACGGGCAACAGGCTCCAGCGCCCAAGTCGAAAGACGCCAGGTGTCTCGATTTTGTTCGGGCGCAAGATCTATTCCTCAGGGGGGCTGCAGCTCAGGGTCGTGAACCAGCAGGTGCTCCTGAGCTGCTATGACTACAATTCGTGGAACTCTATGTTAAAATTCAAGGAGCTAGTACCTCCGGAGTCCAGAGATGAGTTTGGGGCCCTGGTAGAGGACGGCAAAAAGTGGCCAGGACCTCCTTATAGGCCTCATTAGATGCCACGGACTCCGTTGCCCAGACCCTTGAGTCGGGAATAGCCATGCGGCGCATATCCTGGCTGCAGGTGTCCGGCCTGCCGCCAGAACTGCAGCAAACCCTACAGGACCTTCCCTTTGAAGGACAAGGCCTGTTTTCGGATAAGACTGATTCCAGGCTCCAAAGCCTTAAAGATTCTAGGGCCATAATGCGCTCCCTGGGGATGCACACACTGGTCACACAACGGAGGCCCTTAAAACCCCAGCCTCAACGATCCTATCCCCCTCCTCAGCCAAGGCAGAACTTTTGTAGGAGATGTGGTGTAAGAAGTACACCAACCACCAGCCAGGGCAGAACCAAGGCCCAGCTAAACCTCCGGCGGGGCCCAAACAAAACTTTTGAAGGTGCGCCCGAGGATGGTGTACCGGACATCAGTCAGGATCCTTCCCCACTGTTCCGGAATTGTTTATCCCGTTTCACTGTGCATTGTCCCTCATAACTACGGACCGTTGGGTTCTTTGCACGATGGAAAAGGGATATTCTGTCCAATTTTCTTTCTCCCCACCCTCCCTTCCCGTCCCTCTTCAGGGACCCTTCTCACAAGCAACTCCTTATGCAGGAAGAGCAGACGCTCCTAACCATGGGAGTGATCGAGGAGATTCCAAGGGAGTTAAGGGGCAGGGGTTTTTACTCCTGTTACTTCCTAATCCCCAAAGCAAAGGGTGGGCTTCGGCCTATTCTGGACCTGCACGGACTCAACAAATTCATGGTAAAGTTGAGGTTCCACATGGTGTCCTTGGGGACCATCATACCTTTCCTGGAGACTGGTATGCTGCCCTTGACATGAAGGACACGTATTTCCACATAGTGATTCATTCAGCGCACAGACGTTTCCTTTGCTTTGTGGTCAACTGCGAACACTATCAGTTCACGGTCCTTCCATTCAGTCTTTCTGCAGCCCCCCAGGTATTTACCAAATGTATAGCTGTCGTGGCAGCTTCCCTCCATTGGCAACGAATCCAAGTATTCCCGTATCTCGACGTTTGGCTTATCCGAGGTCGCACCAGGGAACAGGTGCAGTCCCACATCCAAGCGACCATGGCCATGTTTCGTCTATTAGGCCTTCTCCTCAACGTGGAAAAGTCAACTCTGGATCCAACCCAGAGAATAGAGTTCACTGGGGCAATCTTAGATTCCAGACTTGTCCGAGCTCTTCTACCGGACGCCCACTTCCAGTCTTTGGCGAGTCTCATCCGGAGCCTCCAAAGTTTTCCTACCTCAACGGCAAGGACGTGCTTAAGCCTTCTGGGGCACGTGGCCTCCTGCACATACTTGACCAGGCATGCCAGACTGTGGCCTCGCCCACTTCAGGCCTGGCTGACAACAGTCTATCCCCTAAGTCGAGACAGCCTAAACATGGTGGTCACCGTCCCGGAAACGGTGTTAGCCTCTCTTCGCTGGTGGTTAGACCCTAGGGCAGTATGGGAAGGAGTCCCATTCCATACACCCTCATTGTCTCTAGTCACAGACGCATCATCCATTGGATGGGGCACCCATCTCGGTGGATGGCCAGACGCAGGGTCTATGGACCACAGCCGAACTCTCTCTATGCATCAACGTACGGGAGCTGATGGCGGTGCGCCTGGCGTGTCAAGCATTCCGGGAGCATCTACATGGCCGTCGCGTGGCGGTCCTCACAGACAACACCACGGGCAAGTTCTACATCAACAAGCAAGAGGGAGCTCGCTCTCCCCCCTTTGTTGGGAAGCCATTTGTCTGTGGGAGTTTTGTATAGCCCACTCCATCCACCTGATGGCGTCCTTTCTCCCAGGGGTCCAGAACACATCGGTGGACCACCTCAGCAGGTCCTTCCAGTCCCACAAGTGGTCGATCTGTCCTGATGTCATTCACTCCATCTTCCTGAGGTGGGGGTTTCCCCAGGTCGACCTGTTTGCCTTGCGCAGCAATCGGAAGTGCCAGATATTTTGCGCTCTCCAGGGACGCTCCCTGGGTTCTCTCACAGACGCCTTCCTACTCCCGTGGAAGGGCTAATTGTTCTACGCCTTCCCTCCGTTCCCTCTGGTTCACAAAGTCCTACTCAAGGTGTGCAGGGACAGAACATGTCTGATCCTGGTCGCCCAGGCAGCACTAGCACACCACGCTATTGGAGATATCAGTAGATGCCCCGATTCCACTCCCGCTTTGGCCGGACCTGATCTCACAAGACCACGGCCGCCTCTGTCACCCCGACCTGCAATCCCTCCACCTTACGGCGTGGATGCTGCATGGCTAACTCACTCGGAGCTTCTCTGCTCCCATTCGGTGCAGCAGGTCCTGCTAGGTAGCAGGAAGCCCTCCACTCGAGCCACGTACCTGGCCAAATGGAAGCGTTTCTCCTGCTGGTGTGCTCAACGCGGCACGCCCCCCCTGCAAACGTCCATGCCTCTCATCTTGGACTAAAAAGAAAAGGAGTACTTGTGGCACCTTAGAGACTAACCAATTTATTTGAGCATGAGCTTTCGTGAGCTACAGCTCACTTCATCGGATGCATACCGTGGAAACTGCAGCAGACATTATATACACACAGAGATCATGAAACAATACCTCCTCCCACCCCACTGTCCTGCTGGTAATAGCTTATCTAAAGTGATCATCAAGTTGGGCCATTTCCAGCACAAATCCAGGTTTTCTCACCCTCCACCCCCCGCCCCCCCCCCCCCCCAAACTTACTCTCCTGCTGGTAATAGCCCATCCAATGTGACAACTCTCTTCACAATGTGTATGATGATCAAGGTGGGCCATTTCCTGCACAAATCCAGGTTCTCTCACCCCCCTCCAAAAACCACACACACAAACTCACTCTCCTCCTGGTAATAGCTTATCCAAAGTGACCACTCTCCCTACAATGTGCATGGTAATCAAGGTGGGTCATGTCCAGCACAAATCCAGGCTTTCTCACCCCCCGCCCCCTTTCCCGAGGACACAAACTCACTCTCCTGCTGGCAATAGCTCATCCAAACTGACCACTCTCCAAGTTTAAATCCAAGTTTAACCAGAACGTCTGGGGGGGGGTAGGAAAAAACAAGGGGAAATAGACTACCTTGCATAATGACTTAACCACTCCCAGTCTCTATTTAAGCCTAAATTAATAGTATCCAATTTGCAAATGAATTCCAATTCAGCAGTTTCTCGCTGGAGTCTGGATTTGAAGTTTTTTCGTTTTAAGATAGCGACCTTCATGTCTGTGATTGCGTGACGAGAGAGATTGAAGTGTTCTCAGACTGGTTTATGAATGTTATAATTCTTGACATCTGATTTTTGTCCATTTATTCTTTTACGTAGAGACTGTCCAGTTTGACCAATGTAAATGGCAGAGGGGCATTGCTGGCACATGATGGCATATATCACATTGGTGGATGTGCAGGTGAATGAGCCTCTGATAGTGTGGCTGATGTTATTAGGCCCTGTGATGGTGTCCCCTGAATAGATATGTGGACACAGTTGGCAACGGGCTTTGTTGCAAGGATAAGTTCCTGGGTTAGTGGTTCTGTTGTGTGGTATGTGGTTGTTGGTGAGTATTTGCTTCAGGTTGCGGGGCTGTCTGTAGGCAAGGACTGGCCTGTCTCCCAAGATTTGTGAGAGTGTTGGATCATCCTTCAGGATAGGTTGTAGATCCTTAATAATGCGTTGGAGGGGTTTTAGTTGGGGGCTGAAGGTGACGGCTAGTGGCGTTCTGTTATTTTCTTTGTTAGGCCTGTCCTGTAGTAGGTGACTTCTGGGAACTCTTCTGGCTCTATCAATCTGTTTCTTCACTTCCGCAGGTGGGTATTGTAGTTGTAAGAAAGCTTGACAGAGATCTTGTAGGTGTTTGTCTCTGTCTGAGGGGTTGGAGCAAATGCGGTTGTATCTTAAGCTTGGCTGTAGACGATGGATCGTGTGGTGTGTCAGGGTGAAAGCTGGAGGCATGTAGGTAGGAATAGCGGTCAGTAGGTTTCCGGTATAGGGTGGTGTTTATGTGACCATTGTTTGTTAGCACTGTAGTATCCAGGAAGTGGATCTCTTGTGTGGACTGGATCAGGCTGAGGTTGATGGTGGGATGGAAATTGTTGAAATCATAGTGGAATTCCTCAAGGGCGTCTTTTCCATGGGTCCAGATGATGAAGATGTCATCAATATAGCGCAAGTAGAGTAGGTGGCTTTAGGGGACGAGAGCTGAGGAAGCCTTGTTCTAAATCAGCCATAAAAATGTTGGCATACTGTGGGGCCATGCGGGTACCCATAGCAGTGCCGCTGATCTGAAGGTATACATTGTCCCCAAATGTAAAATAGTTATGGGTAAGGACAAAGTCACAAAGTTCAGCCACCAGGTTAGCCGTGACATTATCGGGGATAGTGTTCTTGACGGCTTGTAGTCCATCTTTGTGTGGAATGTTGGTGTAGAGGGCTTCTACATCCATAGTGGCCAGGATGGTGTTATCAGGAAGATCACCGATGGATTGAAGTTTCCTCAGAAAGTCAGTGGTGTCTCAAAGGTAGCTGGGAGTGCTGGTAGCGTAGGGCCTGAGGAGGGAGTCTACATAGCCAGACAATCCTGCTGTCAGGGTGCCAATGCCTGAGATGATGGGGCGCCCAGGATTTCCAGGTTTATGGATCTTGGGTAGTAGATAGAATATCCCAGGTCGGGGTTCCAGGGGTGTGTCTGTGCGGATTTGATCTTGTGCTTTTTCAGGAAGTTTCTTGAGCAAATGCTGTAGTTGCTTTTGGTAACTCTCAGTGGGATCATAGGGTAATGGCTTGTAGAAAGTGGTGTTGGAGAGCTGCCGAGCAGCCTCTTGTTCATATTCCGACCTATTCATGATGACAACAGCACCTCCTTTGTCAGCCTTTTTGATTATGATGTCAGAGTTGTTTCTGAGGCTGTGGATGGCATTGCGTTCCGCATGGCTGAGGTTATGGGGCAAGTGATGCTGCTTTTCCACAATTTCAGCCCGTGCACGTCGGTGGAAGCACTCTATGTAGAAGTCCAGTCTGCTGTTTCAACCTTCAAGAGGAGTCCACCTAGAATCCTTCTTTTTGTAGTGTTGGTAGGGAGGCCTCTGTGGATTAGTATGTTGTTCAGAGGTATTTTGGAAATATTCCTTGAGTCGGAGACGTCAACATCTTGGACTATCTCCTGTCCCTAAAACGGCAAGGTCTGGCAATATCATCTGTTAGAGTGCACATGGCAGCCAACTTGGCTTTCCACCCAGGAGAAAGTGGACGTTCTGTTTTCTCCAACCTTAATGGTCAGTAGGTTTCTTAAGGGCCTGAACCATCTCCATCCGCAGGTGTGGCAACCGGTCCCCATGTGGGATCTTAACTTGGTCCTCTTCAGACTTAAAGGGGCCCCGTTGGAGCCGACGGCCACCTGCTCACTTCTGTACCTCTCTTGGAAGACAGCCTTCCTCGTGACTATCACTTCAGCGAGGCGCGTAGCTGAGATCAGAGCCCTCACTTCGGAACCACCATACACGGTCTTTCCATAAGGACAAGGTGCAGCTACGCCCTCACTCGGCTTCCCTTCCCAAGGTGGTATCAACTTTTCACGTCAGCCAGAACATTTTCCTCCCAGTCTTCTATCATGCTACTAGGCGAGAGCAATGGCTGCACCTTCTCGACGTTTGTATGGCCCTTGCCTTCTATAATGAGCATACAAAGGCGTTCAGGAAAACGACCCAGCTCTTCGTCGCCATGGCCAACCGGATGAAAGGCTTCCCGGTCTCTTCACAGCGCATCTCTGCTTGGATCACGTCCTGTATCCGTGCTTGCTATGACCTGGCCAGCATCCCTGCCAAGCCCCTCACTGCCCATTCCACAAGGCCTCAAGCTTCGTCGGAAGCTTTCCTGGCACAGGTTCCAATATAGGAGATCTGTAGAGCTTCCACTTGGTCTTCCGTGCATACTTTTGCCTCTCACTATGCAATAGTCCAGCAATCCAGAGACGATGCGGCATTTGGTTCAGCGGTGCTGCACTCAGCGATATCTCACTCTCAGACCCCACCGCCTAGGTAAGGCTTGGGAGTCACCTAATTGGAATCGATATGAGCAAGCACTCGAAGAAGAAAAGATGGTTACTCACCTTTGTAACTGTTGTTGTTTGAGATGTGTTGCTCATATCTATTCCAAACCTGCCCTCCTTCCCCTGTGTCGGAGTAGCTGGCAAGAAGGAACCGAGGGGGCGCTGGGTCGGCTAGGGTATATATCTCGCGCCGTGAAGGCGCCACTCCAGGGGGCTCCACAGCCAACCCACTGGGTGTTGCTAGGGTAAAAATTCTCCGACGATGGTGCACATGGCACACACACACCTAATTGGAATCGTTATGAGCAACACATCTTGAAGAACAACAGTTACAAAGGTGAGTAACCGTCTTTTATATCATTAGGCCTTTTTGTTTAGATTAGTTCAGTCAGTCTCCCTTCCATATCTTTTCCCATAAACATTTGTTCCAGGTTAATGTGACACTTCATGAACTTTCACATACTTTTTACTGTTGAGCTCAGAATTAGAATAAATTTGTAGGCCCGATCATCACACTAAGGTCTTGCTTTCTGTGGCTGTTCAGGCTGCATCTAGCTTTCTGCTACTTCTGTGTGTCTCTTGTGTCTGTGTGGGAGAGAAACACACTACTCTACCAAACAATCCCCAGCAAAGCCCCCTACCCACACTGAATGGTGACACGAGTCTGTTTTTTAATTTGAGGCCCCTGTTTCTTAGGCTTATTTTGAATGAAGTTTACACTCACCAGTTTCAAAGTAGTTTAACCCAACCTGTAACAATATTCTTCTCTCATTTCAGTGTGATTACTCTGTGCAGAGTCTTTCAGCTTCCTGTACTGTTTGCATAGGTTTAAAAAAAAAGGAAAATGTGATAGAACAATCCCAGAGAGTGGCAGGGAGTCAAAGGCAGGATATGGAAGTACTTTAAACCCTAATTAACATTGTTAGAGTTCCACGTTGGCAATGTCCCTTCAGACACAGCTGGGGTAGTGCCTGGCTGGTGCATATGGCCTGCTCTGCATGTGTCAGAGCCATGCTCTAGCCAGGCACTTTTACAGGTCTGTTATGTGGTTCTGTAAATGGTTGTAACATGTGTTTGGTTCTGTTTGGCAGGTGAGACCAAGTCATAATTGATTTTGCAGTGTAAATGGTCTCTTAGGCACCATCCATGCTGGGGGTTCAAACAGAGTTAAGGGACCACATTTAAACTCCTATAGATAAGTGGGTTTAACAGGCCTTGGCTGGCTGACTGTATAACTGGTTACTTGCCCCTTTCTTCCCCCTCGTTGAACACAGCTTGGAGCTGTAGGTGTGTGGATTGGCCCCTGCCTTAAGGCTCCAGCATGTCTGGGTTGCTGTCCATACTAACAAGCCTGTATCATTCTGCAATTAATGAAGCAGGTTGTATCTAGCAGAAATAAGCTGGTTGCTTCCTGAGGAATTGGCTGGACCGCATGGGTTAGGACATGCCTGGATGTGTCTGAATTTCACTCCCCCCCTTTTTTTTCTCTCTCTCCTCAGCCAGATTTACTGCACTGGGGACCTCCTGAAGCAGGTCCAGCTGGCCAGGCTCTTCTCTGATGACAAACACTTTGTTGACATGCCGTTGCGGGAGTCTCCAGGTCAGCAATGGAGTATGGCTAGGGACACGGAGCTGTTTACCCTTTTCCCTCCTGCCAGACACCTGCAGTCTAACCCCACACATGCCTGTTGGTGCCAGCTGGGCCCTGTGCCCATCCTACCACACTCGTACAGGATGATTAGGAATTCTGATACTAATGCACAGGTGTGTGCTGTGCCCCAGGGGATTAGTGGGAATAGTGACACTGTGCCCTGGTACATACTACACCAAGTAGTCACTATGCCTTCACCACTCATGGTCTTCGTGTTGGCAGAACCTCAGCCAAGGCAGTAGATAAGTGATTGCTCTTTTATTTTCCCCAGAACTAGTTCTGAAGAAGTTTCAGCAGCTAGTGAATGTGACTCCAGGGGGGATATTGTCCAAAGAGCAGCTACAACAGTTTGTGAGCTCATCCTTCAGTGACCCTGGACAGGAGTTTGAGCAATGGGAACCTCAGGACTGGACGAGCAGGTACAAAATGGAACACAAAGGGGCCCCTGCAAGAGTGAGTGTGGAGATGAGCCTCAGGGAATTCTCTTAACAGTTCCATGGGCTGCACTCTGCCCTGGTGATGGGAGTAAGGGAGCCAGACTGCACTGTGCTGGGCTCTGTCCCACTCTGGAGACGGGGGCTGACTACAGCTGTCTTTTTTGTTTTTAGTACTTGGGGGATGTGGTAGCTGTAATCAGTGCAAGGTGTAATCAGTGTTCCCCATTCACAGTTCTGCCAATGCACCTCACCCTGACCTGCAGCCTCCCGGCTGTTTCATCTCTGCCAATGCCCCTCCATCCTGACCTGCAGACCTTGCTGATAGTCCAGTCTTCGGTTTGGCTTGGCTTGAGCAGAGACTACCAGTTGTGATGAAATGGACTAGAACATGAGATTGTTTTTTCAGGCTAACACCCTCATGCCTCCAAATCCAGCTGTGATCTACTGAGGATTGAAGGTTAGGTCTCTAGAGCTAAATTGCTGATTTAGCCACATTCTGACCTATGCATTGCGGGGAGTGGGAGCCAAGAAGGGTGCTGTGACCCATAGATTGCTGCATTATATCAGGCAGAGTATGTCACATGCAGTTTCTGGAAGCAACCGTTGCCTGTGGTGACTAGGTGCTTGGTTGTAGCTGTCTCCTCTCTTGAGTGTGTTTTCTTCTTTATCTTCCAGCCCACAGATTTTAGCCAAGATTTCTGACCAGAAACTCCAGGCATGGGCATCAGATCTGAATGCCAGGTGGAAATCCCTGGGGAGAAAGGTAGAGAGATGCTGGTGGGGGGTGACCATGTTTCTGTGCACTGTGTTTGAAAAGAGTGCAGTGAAGATTCGGCCCAGGCTCGTTGTGGGGGCTGAAGGAGGGGCAACTGGCTTAGGGAGCTGGGGGTTGTGGGAAAGGGTTGTGGGGAGTGGTGACCAACTTGGATCATCTCTTTTTCAGATCAAAGATGATGTAAGGACTCACCCGATGTTTTACTCTCAGATTTATGTGCCGCACCCTCTGATGGTGCCCGGTGGCAGGTTCATTGAATATTACTACTGGTGAGTAACAGCTGGTGTGTTGGAGCTTAGTCCTGGTTACACCTCGAACTGACTTAGCTGCAGCCACAGCTGGAACCCTGGCTCTGACCCATGCCAGTTGAGCTGGTGAGTTTTGCTAGGCTTGGCTGTCACTGGTACTGTTCACCTGGCCAGTATGCATGGGGGTTGTTTCAAATAATTGTACTTGCTGAAATTATGTGACAAGCTGTCCTGTCGCACCGTAAGTGCGGCCATGACTGTAAGGCGTGGGTGCAGACAGACTGTCCTCAGCCCCGGCCTGAAGCCCATGCCTCGGGAGAGTATTGGGTGTGAGCATGGACTATTACAGCTTACATTTGGTTCATGCAGGGCCACAAGCCCAAAGCATCTGGTATCGCTCATGTAGCTGCTGCTTTTGTGCTGCAGGGATTCCTACTGGGTGATTGAAGGGCTGCTCCTCTCTGAAATGGCAGTCACAGCCAAGGGGATGATACAGAACTTCCTGTACCTGGTGGAAAGGTGAGACCCTGACCTAAGGCAGGTAGAGAGAGGAGGCTGGCTGGCAGCTTGCTACCTTCCTCCCTCAGCTCTGAAGCCACTCCATCCCTGTCCAAGCATGAGGAGCTGACCAAGTGACACAGCCCTAGCTCTGCCAGTGCCCTATGCTGACAGGGCGTCACTTTGAGGATGCTTGGGTGGGGACAGTTGTCATGAGGGGCATATGTCATCTTGTCCTCCCAACTTTTGCCATCTCATCACAGTTGCAGGGCCCTGCTCAGAGTGCAGTGTGGGAAGTGGGGCGGCTTCTGCAGGGCCCTTCATCTTCCTCCCCAGGGGCTGTGTAACACATGGTCTCTCCCTTGATGAGCAGGTATGGGCACATCCCGAATGGAGGCCGAGTCTATTACCTGCGCCGGAGCCAGCCACCTTTCCTCACACTGATGATGGATGCCTACCTGGCCCACGCCAATGACACAGAGTTTCTCAGGTGGGCATGAAGTTCTGCTAGGCGTCACCAGTACCCTGCATGTACCAGGGGGCAGGGGTAGATTCTCCTTACCTCTTCCTCCCTCCCTCCCTCCCTCCCCCATGGCTGGTGCCGATCCCTTGGGCTCCCCCTCAGGATCAGGTCCAGATGGCTGCAGAGGACATGAGTTGGCATCCTGTAACCTAAGATAGTAAAGCTCCCCCATCTCCTATGGCACCAATAAGGATCTTGCATAGCATTGAGGGTGGGGACTGGCTGCAAATGCGCGGACAGGGTGGGACCTGGAGTGACCATGAGCCTGTCCATTGGGTGCTCCGTATTCCAGGTGTCTGTGACTCTTACCCCTGTCCCCCTTTCACAATTGGCAGAGCCCCCTCTCTGGGTGCACACATGCCCCTGCCTGTGCCCTCTCCTCCTCTGAGATTTCCAAGCATACCCAAGGCCCCTATGAGCCTGGCTAGTCTCAGCAAGAGCCCATCGCTGTAATATTGGGTACAGCATTGCCATATGCACCATCTACTGACTGGTCCCAGGGCCAGCGTGGTCTGCACTCTGCTTGGCCAACAGTTTGGAGGCAGGAGGAGCATTGCTCCAGGTATGGTCTGTGCTGTGTATGCCCTTCAAAGTATACACTGAGCAACACCCACTGGGAAGTTCCCTGGAGCGGTTCATTCCCTGCTGGGCTTTCTGTCCCCCCAGTTCCTGGGCAGACCCATGACTGGGTGATTTGTTCCTCATGGAAAGAGACTGCTCCGTGAGGAGGCACTGACCATGCCTGTGGTCTGATTCCCAGGGAGAATATCCATCTGCTGGAGGTGGAGTACGAGTTCTGGCAGAGGAATCGCTCTGTGAGCCTCACAGTTGGGGACAGGAATCACACTCTGAACTACTACAGCGTTCAGATTGGGGAGCCCAGGTACCATCCCAACAAGCACCATCTAATGGAGTTACACTAGAGGGGGAGTCAGGACTCCTGGGTTCTATTCCCAGCTCTGCCACTGACTCACTGTGTGGCTTTGGGCAAGTGACTCACCCGTCCCTCCCATGCCTCAGTTTCCCCAGCAACAGCGGGGGATAATCCTCCTGCCCCCCTCTTTTGGGGGCTATTGCACATGCAGGTCTCTAGAAAAGCTCTACAGTGGCACTGAGTATGTTCCACAGACAACTCCCCGTCCCGTGATGGAGACAGGTGCCGATGGGCATGGCTGTGTTGTTGTCTCTTCCGAATCCTGCCCTGTGATAGGACATTGACGTCACAGTGCAGAGTGGGCTGTCCTTCTCCAGCCCCTGCAGAAAACAAACTGCTTCACAGAGCTGCGCCTGTCCCAGAGCATGCACAGGCAAGATCTGCAGCGGCAGGCAAAGATATCATGGCCTCTTGTTACCCTGAGGAATGTGTCCCTTGGAGACTTGAAGGTCCACTGTGCAGACAGCTTGAGGAGGCGCTCTCCAGCCCAGCAGCTGGGTTGCTGGTTGAGATCTGGAACTGCTGAGGGTGGAGCAGTGCTTTATGGGGTTTGTGCTGCCCTCAATGTCCGACAGGGTCATCATGCTGCAGTGCCTGGCAACTGGTCCTTTGTAGGACCACTGATAGGATTTCGCCCACAAGCTCAGCTTCTGGCTTCCCTTGTGCAAAGCCACTGCGAGATCTGGCTCTGCATGCCAGGCATCCCAGCCTTTGCCTGCTTAGGGCCAGGAAATTACTAAGAACGGGACTGACCTGGTGATCTCTCTGCCTCCCATCCCCTGTCCACCCTCCCCTGCAGACCAGAGTCCTACAGCAAAGACTGGGAGTTGGTAACTGACTTAAATGAAGGTAAAGAGATATTTATGTGATGTGACAGATGCTGTCCCTCTAATGCCCACTAGAACAGAACAGCCTGTGCTGCTTTTCACTGACTGCACCTAAATGTGGGTACCCGTGTACCAGGGGGAGGCAGAACAGCTGGGTGGGAGGCACGGAGAGATTCCTGAGAGTTGGGAAGGGGTTTGGATATGGAATTCCCATATGTGGGAGGTGAGGCCATGGCACAGATGTGGTGGCGTTGGGGGTTAAGCTCCTTTTAGCCATGGATTCTTGTGATCACTGCTGGAGCTCTCTGCACAGAATCCTGGTGTCCTTCTTGGGAAGCTGGGTGGTGTGATCGTGCCCACCAGATGGTTTCACTCTCCTTGGACTGCATGGGTTCAGGCTCTTACATGTTCCCATGATTCAGCCAGGGAAACATCATGTGTCAATTCTGCAGGACAGGATTTGTTGGGGCTCCCCAGGATTTGTGCTCTAACAGTTCCTTCTCTCTAAGGAGCCTTGGGATGGAGCTAAGAAAGTGTGATAGAAGCTGCTTAACCTCTGCTCCAGCTGAACCAGCATAGCCCTTATGTCTGTCTGTGCTTGGGGGTCAGTGCTCAGGCCTAGGGTCCCTGCTCTAACACATGGTTCTATCCTCATTGCCCCAGTCTGGGGACCTGGTTCCAGCTGCACTGACTCACATCCCATCAGAACCTGTGTTCCCTTCTCTGCTGTTTCCTGCCAGTGGTCACCCTGGGCAGAGGTACTAAATCTTCTGCCACAGGGGACATTGAGTAGTATCTGTTCCAATCTGTGTGTGTCTTGTAGATGCCAGGCAGGAGCTCTGGGCAGAGCTAAAATCTGCAGCAGAGTCAGGCTGGGACTTTTCCTCTCGCTGGTTCCTCTCCTGGCCTCCCCCACTCCCTGCGAAACTGAAGGATACCAAAGCCAGGGCTGTAGTGCCAGTGGATCTGAATGCCTTTCTGTGCAAGACGGAGCACCTGCTGGCTTCATTCTACAGGATATTGGGTAAAGAGACTGTTGGGAAGTGCCTCCCTTGGAGATACTGATGCTTGTTGAATCTCTTCCCCCTCCACGAGCTAGGGACACAAGATGTAGTTATTGGGGCAACATCCCCTGTGTGGGGAAAGGGCCCAGCATCCAGTAGCATTGCTACCCGCAGAGCAGCTTGTGTAAACAGCAGTGCAGCCCAGTGGTATCTTCCTGCAAGTGGGAGCAGGAAGCAGTTTAACTTTTCTCTGCCCCAGGTAAAGCCACTTTGCTGCTCACTTCATTTATTTCTGTGTTTATTTAATTCTCAGGTGCTGGGAGCCTAGGGAGGGCATCAGGTGTATAGGGGATGGGCATTGTAATGATCAGTCTTGTCTAGGGCACCTGCCTTTCCCCATCTTGGGCTGTGTCAGCAAATAGAAGCTGGAAGACTGCAGCTGACTCTGCCTGAGCTGGAGTGGGTTTCAGCTTCCTCCTCTCGAATACTGAGCAGTGGCCACAGGCCATGCTGCTCGGAGTGCATTGGGACTGTAGAGTCTGCAGTGAGCACTGCCGTGGACCACAGCAAACATTGAGGCTGGGCTGTAGTTAATCTGTGGATGCTTTGCAAGCCCCTCACTAGTGTAATCAGCCATTCTCACACTCTCTCTCGCTCGAAGGAAACACTACCAAGGCTGCCCAGTTCCAGGCTGCTCTGGAGCGCAGGCTCGAGTCTGTCCAAGCTGTCTTCTGGAATGAGGCTGCTGGAGTCTGGCTGGACTTCAACCTCCTGAAGAAGCAGCCAAACCCAGCCTTCTACCCCTCCAACCTGGCACCCCTGTGGACTGACTGCTTCTCAGACCAGGCTGCAGCTGAGAGGGCAGTGCAGTACTTAGAGGTGAGTGGGTTCATGTGGGTAAGAGTCCTCACCTCAACAGACCAGTCAGTCTCCATTAGCCCATGACGTGGGGAGTGTTCCTTGCAGATAGTGGTGGATACCACATACCTTCCTACTGAGCCTGGCATGTGCTGTCTGCACAGAGCAGAGCAAGGTGGAGCTGGAGCCCAGTTCTCATGTAGGCCCATCCCAAGTGTTTGCCAGGAGATTCCCAGGACTTGCTCCTCCAGCTCAACCCACTAGTGACTCCTAGAGCCCGCTTCCTGCACTGGGCCATACCTGTTCCCATCTCAGGAGCTTGGCTGGGCTAGGAGTAGCTGACCAGGTTAGCCAACAAAGTCCTCTCTCCCTAGATCCCCTCTGCAGCCTTCTGTCTCCTGGATGGTGACTCGCTGGGGACCCCAGTACCCCCACTCAATATGATGTCTACATTTGCAGGGGAGCACAGTGCTGTCCTACAAGAATGGGCTCCCTACCTCACTTGCCAGGACTGGGGAGCAGTGGGACCTGCCCAATGCCTGGCCTCCACTGCAGCATATGGTGATTGCAGGTAAGGATGTTGCTGTGCTCATACTTAGTTTGCAGGACAGGAAGCCCATTGGAGAATTTGCTGTTTGGTACCAGACCTCCAAATTGTTTTAGGACCTGCCCCTTGTTTCCCTGCCCCTTGTTTCCTTGCACCTTGTCCCAGCCATGCTCCCGCTCTAGGTATTGCATTATGCCTCTCTCAATCCCTGTCCTCCACGCTGATGCTGCTTTGTAGCCTTGTTGATTGATTCTGTTTCTGTGGGTTTGGTTCCTGACTGTGCAGCAGCTGCAGGCCAGGCTGTGAGCCCACGTGTCACAGTGCCATCTTGGTTTGGGGGAGACTCTCCCACCTGGGCCTTTCCCAAACTGCTGCTACAGCGGGCCATCCAACCACTGACACTGCTCAGTGGAAAAGCC
This sequence comes from Eretmochelys imbricata, assembly GCF_965152235.1. Lineage (NCBI taxonomy): Eukaryota > Metazoa > Chordata > Testudines > Cheloniidae > Eretmochelys > Eretmochelys imbricata. Next base: position 20,439,760 of record NC_135593.1, on the reverse strand, counting down.
AGGTGGCTCCAGTAACCTTCCCCACAGCTGCTTGAGAGTCCATAAGCCCTGAGGGCCTTGATCTGTGGCCTTCACTTGAGCAAAACCCACATGGTTTGGTCCCAACCTGTGGAAGCCTGCTTTTGGAGGAGGGGGTGGAAGAATTGTACAAAGCCCCTGCCACTGCCTGGCTCCCTGGGGTGGCCTTGAGCTCCAGTGAGGACTCTATTGTCACCTCTTGCAGGGATGGAAAGGCTAGTGTTTGCAGGAGCTCTAGCATCTGCTGTGACCAGGTCCCTGACCTGGCATTTATCTGTGTTCATAGGTTTGGCCAAGTCTAGCTCCTCGAGAGCCAAAGAAATTGCCTTTGCCTTGGCCCAGAACTGGATCAGAACCAACTTTGCCTTATATAAGAAGTACCAGGCCATGTTTGAGAAGGTAAAGCCATTGGTGGTCCCGGACAGCCAGGCTGCAGCCCCTGTGGGTAGGAGTTTTTCAAGTGGAATTTATGCACACATCCTCCCCTGTGATCCTGGGCAGCTGGTGGTGATTACCTCAGAGTGCCCAGTGCCTGCATGGAAAGAGACAGGGCTGCTACCCTAAAGGACCCTCGGTTTGTTTTAACCCTTTCATTGTCAGTTTGTATTCAGTGCAGGGCGCCACGTGTAGAGACACCAGATCCTATCTCAGACAGTTCATCCGAGCGGACTTGACCATGGGCAGATGTGTCCAATGTGGGGGTAGGGGTGGCTGGTCAGCCATAGGTCTTCTCTATTGTGCTGGCTGGTCTTTGTCATTCTGTCCCTTCCCCCCTCTTCCAATGCTGCTTTCTGCCCCTGCCTGATATACAGCTTCCTCTGCCTTAAGCACCTGTGCTTGTGAACACAAGAGCTGGATCTGCGCCTGCCCCTCCTTCCCTGGACTCTTGGGGGGGTGGAACACTCTAGCCCCCACTCTAATGGGGCTTTCTGAATAATCATCTTTCTCCCCAGTACAATGTCGATGGAGATGGGAAGCCAGGGACAGGAGGAGAGTACCAAGTCCAGGTAGGAGCATGTACTGAAATGCTTCAATGCCTACAGGGTTGGGATGTGTGCTTACAATCTCTCACTAGGCAGGGAGGATGTGCTTTCCTTATGGGGGGAGGCCCCCTGTTCTGCCTTCAGACAAATTGCTGGGCTGGAAGCTGATGCTGCAGCCATGTGTAAGCTCTTGCCCTAGATAACAGGAGCATGTGCCTTGCTAATGCTGCATTCTCCCCTGCCAGGAGGGATTTGGCTGGACCAATGGTGTAGTCCTGCAGCTCTTGGATCTCTATGGTGACCGTCTGACCTCTGGCTCCCCCTCCAACCCCTTCGGGGCCTGGATTGTTGCTGCTTGCATCTTCCTCCTTAACCTGAAATGACAGGGGAAGTGGTTTGGGCTCCCGGCAGCAGGGCCAGAGGAGACAAGCCCATGTGTATGGAACAGTGCCCTGGCTTCATAGCCAGTTAGGGAAGGGGGGTGCGCTCATCTGGGGCAGCCACCTCTTTCTATACCTGCTGGGACAGCAAAGCAGCCACAGGTGAACAATAGTTGTGACTAAAGCCCTGTGCATGCAGCCTTGCTGAGCCCCCTACCTGCAATTCTCATGCTCTTGCTGTTTCATTAGTGTTTATCAAACTGGTCTCTGCTGCCATGCCTGCCTTGGTGGCTACTGGGACAAGTAGAGCCCTGATTCTTGTGGAGGTCTGTGCTAAGACATCTCAGCCCCTATAGGTAGACTCTGCCCTGAGAGTAATGGTCCCTGGTGTTGATGGCTAGTGCACAGGTGAGATCCCTGAGGGAGTGTGTTATGTATCCCCCCTCCATAGAGGATGAGTTGTTACAGCTTCAGTACCTTGGCTCTAAGTTGTAACAGTTCATGCTTTTATCTTTGGAGGACCTTAGATCAGGCTCCACTGTGGCTATTACACGTGCATCTGCTACAAGCAAGGGAACATGCTGTTACCTTGAAGCATGTTGCTGCTCCCTGGGTCCCTTTCCCTGTCAGTGTTCCCACTGCAGCATGCGGCCCTCATTATCAAAAAGTGAACCTGTTCTTGTTTGCGCTTCTTGTGCCTTTGATTCCCAACCACAGCTCGTACAATGCCTTTTCCAAACTGTGATGTGACCCCAGGGCCTGGGCTCCCATCATGCCCCTGCATCTCAGGTCAGTGTGTCTGTGCAGCACCTGGCACAGTGACTGGAGCTCCCCTGTACATGAGGAAAACAGTAGTGCTGTATTGCACCTGCCAGTCACCTGCTGCTCTTCCACTGCCTGATGGGCTTTTGCATCACTTACCGTACAGATTCTGCACCTCAATTCTCCCAGCCACAGCAGAACAGGAGCAACACGGCCACGGGCACAGAGGGGAAATATGACTGCTAGCAGTAGCAGCCCATTCTACTAAACTCTTAAGGGGCTATGGGACACAGTGGTTTCATTCAAAGTCATCAACTGCATGCTGAGTGACCCCATATGCTAAGGCCCAGCTAGAACTAGTCAGAAACTTGCATTTCCAGGTGGGAGGAAATTCCATAATTTTGAAAGGTGGGGTTATTTTTAGTCAAAATTGGAATGGAATGAAAGATAAACATGTTATAAAAATGTAATAAGAGGGTCATAGTTTACTGCTGGGAGCCCAGCTCATTTCCTACCACAGATCCTTTTATCCCTTCATTCTCACCAAGCTCCCTCTGTGCCACCCTTCCACATCCCCCTCATTCAGAGAGATGTGTAAATAGTTAAACTTGTAGAGTTTGTTGAATTATTTCTTTTGTCTGGACAGTCACTGAGGCTGTCACCATTCCAAACTTCATAGGGGTAGGGCAGAGCACTTTCAAAGGCAGGTGTCTTCCCAGCACAGTGCCTACTGAGAACCCTTTGGCTCAAGAGCAGGAAAGGTGGAAATAATCTCAAGTCTGTTACTCAAAAGGCTTTATTGTTTGCAGTCTGTCTACAACTACTGAAAAAGGAGAGAGGCTGGATTGGCTGCTGCCTGCCCCCAGCCTAGGTCAGCAGAGGGAGGTACAAACTGGACAAAAGGAGAGCTAGGCCTAACAGCAGTGGCACTTTAGGAATTCAGATACCTAGGGTTAAAAAAGATATTTAGAAAATAAGGATTTCAAGGTTATAAAAGCAAGGTGGGATTTAAATACTCTTGTTCTTTCAAGGGATTTTCAGCTGTGTGAAACTTAACTCTTCACTAAGGCCTAGAGGAAGGCTGTGGAAATTCCTAGCTCTCAGCTGGATTTTGCTAATGGGGGTAGGTATAGTTAGCCACTTTAAAGGGGCACAAGATGGCAAGGGGCCCAATTCTTTAGCCAGTCAGCAAAGCACTTGAGTGCTGTCACTTCCACTTCTACAGCTGGAGCAGCTTCAGGCTTGGATAGTATGGGCCGAATGCTACAACAGGCTGAGCACCCTCAGCTCTCTGGGACGTTGAGGGGGCTCAGCACCTCACACCATCTGGCCTTTAGAAGTGAATTTAGGCTCTGTCACCCCATGAGGCATGTGCAGACAGTTAACTGTAGGCTTTGCATTCTTCTTACCTTGCTCTCCTGGTATCTCCTTTGGGCGAGGCACTTTTTAAAGCTCACAGTGTCAGCAGAACAAGCCATTTGTTCCATTAGACTACACCTCTGTGCCTAGTGCATGAGAGAGATCACAAGCCCTGGCAGACATAAATATTCCCCCTCATTCCACAACATTTGCACACCTGGCACAACTACTTCCACCTTTACGCCACACTATAACCCATCAGAACCTTCCAGCCAGGCACCTTGCCTGGGCTGATGCACAGATCCTCAGATGTGGTCAAGGCACAGGAGAGCAGAGAGATGTCTGACACAGACAGACCCCTCACTGTTACAGGCAGCTGCAGTAAATCTGGCCAGACTGTCATGGTGCACATGCTGGCACCTGCAGCAACCTTGGCACTGGTGAGAATGGCACAAGAAAAGGAAACAAGTCAAGCAGACAGTGGGGCAAACTGGGGTCTGGTCACTGGTGCTGGTAGGATACGCCAGATGTATCTGTGATGCAGTTGTCATGGTGATGCCCAACAATCTCCAATTTTAAAAAGTGGCAGCATTTAGATAGCTTAGTTCCTTAATCCAAAAGCTTCAGGCCTAGTTTGCACTGGTACCGGTGGGATGGTCTTTGGCAGCTTTTCTGCTCTGTACCTTTTAGCCCATTGATGCTTCCATTGAAAAATAAAATGCCTGTTCTGTACTGTTTTTTATATATATAAAAAACCCTCTTGGCTGGGCCTCTGTGCCAGCCTTGCTTAACACCTCGGTTCCATGTGAGAACGATTACACCGCACCTGTGCACTAGCTAGGCCCGTGCCTTCACTCTTATCACCTACACTGTGTTTAATAGAAAGCACAGGGCATTTGGTGCAGGCAGAAGGGGAAACGCCACAGCGATTCCACTATTCCACAAGGAATGGCTACAATATGAAAAAATAAGGATTTTGTAACAAAAAAATCCTGGCTTTACACGGCTGATTTTTCTGTTTTTTTTTTTTTTTTTTTTAACATCCCCCCCACTGGAAAATCAACCACCCCACATTTATTCAAACAACATCCCAAAGCTCTCTTGGGAAAATGGCAAGATGGCAAGAGTGCTGGGCCTGGAGCCAGGCCCCTCTAGTCAGCAGGGAGGTTTAACCAACCAGGGCCCAAAGGGCATGATACAGCCAACATCTGCATGTTTAACCAACCCTTATATTCAAGATCTTCTTGCTGCGGGATAAACACCCCAGGTGGCAGGAGATGGAAATGGCTGTCTGCTGTACCAGGTGGTGGTGGGGCCTCTAGGTTATCTTGGACTGTCAATGGCAAATCCATCTGGGAGAAGACGAGAAGGCAGGTCTGGAACAGCTCCACCTTAAGCACTCCTGGTCCCCATCAATTCATGAACTGGGTGTAGCCTTCTGCTCCAGTCACAATGACATCCATCCAGATCCTCATGGCCTCAGCTGATGGTGCCACCATGTAATAGAGGCGGTCGTGGGTCTTGACGCAGAAGGTAAGAGCTGGGTTGGGACTCTGCAGAGGTGAAAGAAAAACATGAGGAGCTTGTTCTTGCAGTAACTAGGGAGCCAGCTCTTCCCTCAGTGATAGAACCCATTCCACCTAAGGGCTGCTGAGGACTTTTCTAACTACAGCTAGTGCTCCGGCAGAGGCTCAAGGCTGTACAGCTGCCTGTCATGCTGTTGCCCAGCTCCACCAGTCTTTGGTGGAAGAGGAAGACTGTCTGCTGGGCAGAGGGGGAGTGGGGGGGGAGAGAGCCCCTAGTGCCAACCTGCCTGAGGTTCCTCTGCCTTTGATATGTCCACCTCCTGGGGCAGGCCCTTGTGTAAGGGATATGTCAGACACTGAGTGTGCTTCTACCCATAAAGACAAATCCTAGTCACAGTGAAGTCAATGAAAGCTTTGCCTAATAGAAGTAGGATTTGGCCTGAAGAATGAGGCAGCAGCTTGAATGAATGGAGAAGGGGAAGATGAAGTATAGGATGTCCTGAGATGATGGAAATCCAGGCACTTGAGATCTGTGGACACAACACTGGAGGAGGAATGGCTGAAACAGGATAGAGACCTCTCAGCACATGGAGAGAAACCCAAAAGCTGAAGCTACTGTACTGACTCATCATTCCAATCCAATGTTGTCAGAACAGCACTGGGGACACTAGGGTTGTGGAGGACGGAGCTTACACAGGATTAAAGGTTCCACTACTGCGTCTAACAACCAGCCAATCTGAGAGCCACTGTGACCTTACTGAATAGAGTCAGGACCCTGGGGGGGTCTATCTCTGGCTCTACTAGTGCAAACATGGCCATAGCCAAGTCAGATCAGCTGTGTGCCGTGACTTCTCATCTGATAATACATTCTTCCTACAAATCTGGTAAGTAAGCTATCCACTCAGGCAGGGTGGTGCTGCTAGAATCAGACCAATCACACAGCACATTCCTGAGCAGCCAATCAGCACGCACAGATTAACCCCCAGCCAGGCTGAGGCCAGCACAGAATGGCAGTATAAAAGAGGCTCAGACCTTGGCATATGAACCTTACCAAGGGCAGAAGGGAGCTGCAGGTCTGGCTTCCGTGCACTGGCAGATTCTGTGGCCAGCATTAGGCAACTCTCATAGGATACAAATAAATACCCAGGGCATACTCTGAGTCATGCTAGATAGGGGCAGAGTTTACATGTGGTACTAACTGGAATTGGCAGCTGAATGCTAGAAACAGCTGTATTCATTGATCTCAGCCCTGGAGCTACCCCAACAATTTAATGGGGATGTTACATTCACAGCTCTCAGCCTGTTGCAGAGGCTGTTCAGAGTCAAGGCTACCACTTGTTTGGGGAGACCACATGCTGAGCAGATTCTGATCACACAAACTCCTCATTCCATGCATGCATGCCTCAGATACCTTGAGGATATTCCTCAACACCCTACTGCTTAAGGAAAATCCAACCCGCCCTCAGTTCCACCCAAGCTGCTGCCATTTGGGAAAGATACTTGAGAAGCTGGGTGGGTGCAGAGGTAGAGCCTTAGTCTTGAAGCCTGCTGTGGGGGTCTCAGTTGTCCCTGGAGTCAGTAGGAGACAGATATGTGGCACTTTGCTAGACCTGGTCAAAGGAGGTGGTGATACCTCCTACTCTGCCCTATCTCTGCAACCCAGAGTCCAGCCACCTAAAATGCTCTCCCCATTTTGTTCAGCACAGCCCCCAAGTGCTTGTGGTTCCAACCCACACTTTGATCTCTCCTGCATGAAACCCCAATGGCAAGTGCAAGGGATGCTCATTCACCCTAGTCACTATTTTTTCACAGTACCTGATGCTGCTCCTATCAAAGTTGAAGGGAAAACTTCCTCTCTCTCTCCTGGGAGCAGGCCCAAAGCACTCTAGGGCGAGACTGTATTGGCCATGCACACCATACACCCAGTCAATCTTGTAAAGGAACCCCCACCCCATTGCAGAGAGAGGAGCCTTAGGCTACTGGTTCAGAAACACCAAGAGCAATACAGAAATAGAGCCCATTGCAGAGTGTATTCCTAGTGAAACTGCCTTTTGTGCAGGGAGGTCAGAGACTGCTGGGTTGAGCAAGACTCTGCATTGCCAGTTAAAAACAAATGAGCACACAGACTGCTACAAACAGGCTGGGGACCCAACCAGTCAGGCAAGGTCACACCACCCCACAAAACAAGAGGAAAGAGCGAGAGGCAAAGAGACAAGTGCACTGAGACAAACCTCTCTTCGGAAGTGAATGGGGAGAATATCTGCTAGTTGCTAGAAGAAAATAAAGACAAATGCAGTTAGAACAGTTCTGTAGCCTTGCTCCCATTGGAGCATCTGTTGCAGTGACTGAAACCCTCTCCCCATGTTAATTATGCACCCTAGGAAGCATTCAGAAAATCAGTTGGCTCCATTAGGGCAAGGAAAACACTCTGTTAGGCAAAAGTGTTAAGAGGTAAACGGTTCAAATGCTAAGTGTATGGCCTAAGTGCAGGACAGGTGGTATTCCAATGGAGGAGGGAGGCCCTTCATTCTTCCCTATTGAAGCTGGTCCCCCTTCGTTAAATAACTCAATAGTAGGGCTGTCAAGCAATTAAAAAAAATTAATCACAGTTAATTGTGCTGTTAAACAATAATAGAATACCATTTATTTTAATTATCTTTGGATGTTTACTACATTTTCAGGTATATTAATTTCAATTACAACACAGAATACAAAGTGTACAGTGCTTACTTTATATTTATTTTTTATTACAAATATTTGCACTGTAAAAAACAAAAAAATGTATTTTTCAATTCACCTCATACAAGTACTGTAGTGCAATCTTTTTATCATGAAAGTTGAACTTACAAATGTAGAATTATGTAAAAAAAAAACAAACTCAATTAAAAAATAAAATGTAAAATTTTAGAGCCTGCAAGTCCACTCAGTCTTACGTCTTGGTCAGCCAATCACTCAAACAAGGTTGGTTACAATTTGCAGGAGATAATGCTGCCTGCTTCTTGTTTACAATGTCACCTGAAAGTGAGAACAGGTGTTTGCATGACACTGTTGTAGCTGGTGTTGCAAGATATTTACGTGCCAGATGCACAGAAGATTCATATGGTCCTTCATGCTTCAACCACCATTCCAGAGGACATGCTTCCGTGCTAATGATGGGTTCTGCTTGATAACAATGCAAAGCAGTGCAGACCGACGCATGTTCATTTTCATCATCTGAGTCAGATGCCACAAGCAGATTTTCTTTTTTGGTGGTTTGGGTTCTGTAGTATCCACATCAGAGTGTTGCTCTTTTATGACTTCTAAAGCATGCTCCACACCTTGTCCCTCTCAGATTTTGGATGGTACTTCAGATTTTTAAATCTTGGGTCGAGTGCTGTAGCTTTTTTTAGAAATCTCACATCTGTATCTTCTTTGTGTTTTGTCAAATCTGCTGTGAAAGCGTTCTTAAAATGAACATGTGCTGGGTCATCACCCGAGACTGCTATAACATGAAATATATGCAGAATGCGGGTAAAACAGAGCAGGAGAGATACAATTCTCCCCTCAAGGAGTTCAGTGACAAATTTAATTGACGCATTATTTTTTTAACGAGCATCATCAGCATGTAAGCATGTCCTCTGGAATGGTGGCCGAAGCTTGAAGGGACATACAAATGTTTAGCATATCTGGCATGTAAATACCTTGCAACGCCGGCTACAAAAGTGCCATGCGAACACCTGTTCTCACTTTCTGGTGACATTGTAAATAAAAAGCAGGCAGCATTATCTCCCGTCAATGTAAACAAACTTGTTTGTCTTCGCGATTTGGCAGAATAAGAAGTAGGACTGAGTGGACTTGTAGGCTCTAAAGTTTTACACTGTTTTGGTTTTGAGTGCAGTTATGTAACAAAACAAAAAAACCTGCATTTGTAAATTACACTTTCACAATAAAGAGATTGCACTTCAGTACTTGTATGAGGTGAATTGAAAAATACTTTTTAAAATCATTTTTACAGTACATATATTTGTAATCTATAATAATAATATAAAGTGAGCCCTGTGCATTTTGTATTGTTTTGTAATTGAAATCAATACTGAAAACGTAGGAAAAACATCCAAAAATATTTAATAAATTTCAATTTGTTATAAGTGCAATTAATCACAATTAATTTTTTTGAATTGAGTAGGACAGCCCTACTCAATAGTAATTTGGCTAGAACCTACGTTGAGTCCTGCTGTAATCCAGTGGTTGGATTCTTCCCCCAACAGGGTGGTGAATTGCTGGTTCAAATCCCTTTTCTGCTGGTTGAGATGGGATTTAAAGCAGGCTCCCTTATCTCTCAAGTGAAGGGCCTAAATGCTGGACATTCTGACATAGGGTTCCCTCAGTCTTTTCTATTGACACTGGTCCACTTTACATAATAACTGGGCCAAAGTCTACCTCCACAGTTCTTGATGGTATGGGGGTTAGAGCACTTCTCTGGGATGTGAGTGACTCTGGTTCAAATTTCCCCTCTGCCTCAGTGGAGGGGATGTGGTGCCTGAGGTGCAGGGCCTTGTAAATTGACTGGACTATACAGAGCAGCTCTTAGCTGGTTTAATGAGTAATTGTGGCCATACAAAAGACTCAAATCACTCTTGTCCCCAACAGCTAGGATACACACCCAGGCTGTGGCAGACCCAGGTCACTCCCCTTCGCTGCTGAGGGGTGTGAACAGGGAGCTCCCACCTCCCAGGGAGAGTCAGAGGTGGGCAAGCCCTGTCCAAATCCCCTTCCTGTCCCAAAGTAGGAATGGCTTCCTGAGAAAGGGAGGGGGTTCAGACATGGATGTTCCACCCTAAAGGGCAATCACCGAGGAGGCAGGAAATCCCTGTGCAAACTCCTGCTAAACATTTGAACCAGGCTCTCCAAGACCCAAGCTTGTACCGTAACTACTGGACTATAGAGTAACTCTGGCTTTTGGCCTGGCCAGAAGAATAGTCAAATCAAGTGGAACAACTTCAAGAGGCAGGAATGAGGAAGCCCATGAGCACTACATACACCAAAGACCAGGGCCCATATCTGGGCTACTGGAGAGCTCTCTCCAAACTGCTTCTCCACGGGGTGTGGGGGAGGACTTGAACCAGCAATTCCCACACACCAGGCACAGAGGTTAATCACCAGTCTTTCCCATAGGCTGGCCCAAAGAATAGTTAAGCCAAGCAGAACAGCTTCAAGAGGCAAGCATGAGGGAGGTCCCCCCATTTCTGTGGCCCATAGCTTAGAGCACTCATCTGGGCAGTCAAGATCCCTCTTCACATCCCTTCAACTAACCAGGCAGAGGGGGATATTGAAGCAGGGTGCCCCACATCACAGATGAGCATGGTAACCGCTGGATAAAGGGGTCACAGATCCATAGGATCAGTGCTATGGCCTCACCTTTGGAATGGACTCTAGGAGGAACCCCTTCAGTGTGCCAGGCTCACTCTCCTGCTAGGGTAAGCCACACAGTTTCACCACCTCCTTAGGCTGGACCTGTGGGCCTGCAGCACTCCTGCCTCACCACGTGAGCTCTGTTCAGTGAGCCCACCCAAGGCAGAGCCTTGCCAGAGACTCATAGGCTCCTCAGGGATGAATGTACCTCGTGGTACCTCGCCAAGCATTTGCACTGACACTCCCATAGCGTTGTCCAAACTGTTGGCTTAATTAGTGAGCTGGAACTCCACCTAGGCAGCCCTGAAGGCCATACAGAGACCTGAAGCACAGCCCATTCTGGTAAGCCCCGAGCCTAGGCAGGCTGTAGTGAACCCTGGGTTCAAACTCTTGTCTCCCTCCGTTTGACTTCCTTCCTTGGGCTCCAGGTAAGAGCCCCGCCTCCTTCCACCAGCCAGTTCTTATTGCCACCTCCCTAGTCCTGTCTTCTCCAGCTGGGGAAATGCTGTTCAGGCTCCACAGGGAGAAGCAGGGACATCCATATTCCTCTGGGTTGTTGCCATAGCAGTTCCTTGCCACCATGCTCTCCTCAGACATGGCTTTGCTGTCTTCTGGGCTCATCCCTGCCCTGATTCCCCTTGTTCTCTGCAATGAGGCAGAGATAAGAAGGCAGAAACCGTAGGCATGATGTTTGCAGATGTAGGTCCAGGCAGAATGGAATGGCTCTTGGGCTTCAAGATCTCATCCAAGACACACACTCCCATAGAGTGACCTGCATGAAACTCAGAAGAATGAAGACCTGGAGCCAGTCCTGTGGGATTTCAAAGTCTGAGTGTTTCACAGCGATGCAAGGGCCTGATACATGATGGTTGTCCCTCAGGCTTGGATGTGATTCTTCTGTGACCCCAGCCTTGAGTATCTGAACCCTGCTCCACTACACCAGGGGTCTGAAAAGTCACTCTCATTTCATTCAGAAAGCTGTCAACATCAGCCAGACACTCCCACTGCAGCTATAGGCAGCCTCAGGGAAGATAGTGCTGGAAAGGGTTCCCCCCCATGATGCCAGCATGGAATTACAGTGCAAGTAAAGAGACGTTCCCCTTCTGCAGCATATGGGACTCTCCAGCTCTGTCAAAGGCCAACAAGACTTTTCAATCAATTCCACTGGCAGGCAGCTCAGGGCCTAGTCATGCCTGCTCCTGGAGTCACACTGCTCTCCCTTCAGCCCAACAGCGGTGGCAGCTTCTTGACCTTCAAGGGGTCACATGCTGGTTCCAGCAGCAGGCTGCATTATCTTCAGATAAAATCGTGCTGGCTCGTGCTACTGCCCCTCCACGACGTGCTCCCAGATACTTTAGATCCGTTTTCCGCATTTCCCCGTAGCAGATTCCAGCTGAAATTTCTCCTTTGGTGCCATATGAAGGCTGCTGGGATTCAGAGGTGTACACTGGTAGCTATTTTTCCACACTTGTTATTAATTTTAAAGCCAGCCAGCAAAACTGTAATGTTTGGGTTGAACACCTGCTGTCTCCTGGCTGCACAGAGAGAGCAGTGCAGCCCTGCTTCATCACTGTGCCACTAGCAGCTTTCAAAACCTTGGTTTTAAACTGAGAAATTTCTCCCCTCGGGTGAAAGTCACATGTTAAAAATACACTGAGTTTGGCCCTTGCTCGTCCAGTGACTGGGGGCCCCAGAGCTCAGCTATGTTTATGGCAAGAGGGGACCAGGCACCTCATGCGCTGGGGCCTTGCAGCTTGTTCAGTGCTGATGGAGCATTGCTAGCTGCTGCAAGGTTTCCAGGAATGGAAAGGGCCTTCACCCCTGCAAAGCCTGCATCATCACTCCCCAGGGACTCCAAGGGCACTTGCAACTTCAGCTACTTTATTGCCTCAAGGCACCCATCCCCCAGGAAGAGGGGTTTGGGGATAGGAATGAGGGAAGGGGGGCTGGTGTGGTTAGGTTAGAGAGACAGGTGGCTGAGCGCACCCTGCTTTCTGAAGGAACAAGGCTGGTTCTGGCTGCACCTGAACCCCAGGGTCCCCTGGTCCCAGGACTGGCAGCCTGACAGTTCTGCTGTTAGTACCAACACAAAGCAGGTTAGAGCACTCCTGGCAGCAAAGGGTTAATGGGAACCCGTTGTGAAAGCAGGGTTAGTGCTTGGCACAGCAGAGCCCAGAGGGCGGGATACATACATTTGCTAGGCTGAGGTTGAAAAGTCCTTTCTGAATAGGAAGGAGGAGGGGGAAAAAAGAGAGAGAAATAGACAAAGAGCTCAGCCTGCCCTGGGTTCAGATACTGTTACGCTTGTCCAGCTGTCCATGCAGTATGATTTGTGAGCACAGGCCTATGCGTGCAGAGGTCTCCAGTCAGTAGTATTGCTCTGGGGAAAGCTGCAGGAAATGAGGTCCCAGAGGTAGTTCGGCCTGTCCCCCACTCATTCCTGTAGGGCCAAGACTGTGACGTCCAGGGACATGCTAGTGACCCAAGTGCTGGCATCGTACTGTCTGCCCCCCCGACATGCTGGATTTGTATCTCCCAGCAGACAGACAGTGAGTGAGTGCGTGCTGGAGTTCCCCCTGCAGATATGAGGGAGGTGGCTCAGGCTGTACTACAGGATTCAGCGCACAGTGCTGGGCAAGCTGCCCCAGTGTCGCCCTCTAGGTGCCTGGAGATAACACCCCTTCCCTTCCCAGCCACATCCACCCCCATGCCAACTGAACCTCTGGCAGAGTCACAGTCACCCACCCCTGGGTGGAGAGCGCAGCAGTGACCTGGACAATGGGCAGCACTAAGGCCATTTCTGGCATCTGGGCCACTGGCCACAACCTGATTTTGACTCCAGGAAGCCTTGGCAGTAACTAATCCCACCCATCCCTTGGGGTGGGAGAGAGGCTCTATAGCACAGGCCCTGCATTGTCCTGTTGGCCCAGAACGGCACACTTTCTGGTGCCAAGGGCCTGGGCCCTGCTGCCTACAATGGGGCAATTCTGGAGTTTGTGGGACATCTGTGGCTCCCAGGGGCCCATGACACATCACAGTGCTGCAACTTGTCACTGGGGTGGGCATAGTGATGCAAATGGGCTTCTTCATGAAGCCCTGCTTCCCCAAAATGTTGCTTCTTGCAGCCCGGTGCTGTAAGGCTGTGCTTGCACCATTACACTTGAGGACCCCCCCTATCCTCCCAGGAACAGCATTAACCAGCCAGCCCTTCCCCTTCCCCAGCCCACACCCAGGGCAGGGCCCAGGCCTCACCTTAGCAGCACTGCGGAGATGGTCATAATAAACCTCCTCTATGGCTTGGAAATAGATCACTCCCTTGAGCTTCGTCTCATGTTTATCTGCATGAGAGAGAAAGGCAAGGCACTGTCAGCACCAGGCTTCACAGAGAAGGAGGCAGCAAGACAAGAGCATGGAGGCTGGCTCCCAGCTGGAACTGAGCCAGACTCCACATGAGTTAGCTAGAGCCAGGGATTCTGGCAGCCACAGCAGGAGAGACATCCCTGAGACACCGTCAGTGACATGGATGTGATGAGTCCTCCTGAGGGTTAAATACACCTTTGGTGGCAGTTGGGTGGGGTATTTGTACAGAGACTGGGGGAAAGTAGGGCAACAGTGGGGTGCTCTTACCAACATAGTAGGAGACTGTGCGTTTCATACGGTCGAAGACGAACCAACGCTTCTTCCAGGACTTGATCTTGCCACCCATCTTGACCAGGTACCCCTTGCACATCTTCTCGGTCAGGATGACATGACAGCAGGTGTCCACATTGTGGCCTGAGGACTCAATATGTGTCTTCAAGTCGAAATCCTCCTTGCGGATGGGGAGATACCTGGTCAATGGCCGTGCCTGGAGAAGCAACGCAGCCTCGTCAGTGCCACCCCAATGGCAGTCGCCGCCCTTGAGAGTAAAGGAAGTGGGAGAGTTGAGCACTTAGGAGGGTGACACAACTGGTGGCAGCATCTTGGATGCTAAGAGTGCCATGGGGCCTGTGCTGGCTAAGTCTCAAAAGGGGACAAGAGACCCTGACCCTTTCCCTACCCTTCAGCCCCAGATGCTCCAACATCAGACCAAGAGAACTGCATGCCAGGTGGCACCTTCCATGCATGCATGGATGCTAGGTCTATGGCTGAAACGGCACTATGCAGCCTCCTTAACACCAGAGGCAGATGGAAAAGGACTGCCCCCTGATCCCCTGCTCTGCCCTCCTCTCTGCTCCACATCCCTCCCCTCACCTGGGAGAAGTGCTTCTCTCGCATCTTGACCTCCTTCTCTATCAGCTTCTGCCGATGAGCCGTCTCATCCTGCAGCCTCCGCTCCAGCTGCTCCCGTCGCCTGCGCTCGTCCTCCAGGGCCTGTCGCCGCAGCTCCATCTCACGCTCCTGCCAAGTAAAGGACATGGCAAGATCCCCTCTCTGCCCTGCCTACCCCATGCCTGGCATTAGCTACCACAGGCACTACTCAATGACGCAGGACTTGTGGGTGTGACAGTGGATGGCTGGCAACCCTGGAGACTGGATCCCCCTCTCCATGCAAGTTTCCTCGTCCCCATAAACAGAGGGTGAGAATGCTCCTGAGTGTAGCTCCCTAGCATTGGCATACAGACCCAACTCACCCGTGACTCCATCAGGCGAGATTTCTCTGCATGGGCCTCTTTCAGCATCTTCTCCATCTCCTCAATCTTCACTGCCTCCACCCCACTGGCACTGCAAGACAAAGCTGATACCATCACAGCCTGAAATCCCCGCTTGGGCCAGGAGCCTGGCTGCTCCACACAGGTGGAGAGTGTGTCCGGAAAGGATAGCAGTTAGGGAACTGGGAGTTTGCTTGGCCCTGCTGCCTAACTAGTGTCCAGGGGTGGGCGAGCATGGGATTCCTGAGAGTTCAGGGTCAAGACTAGTGAGCCAGACCTCGGTGAGGGAATGATTTTTCACAGAAAGGGCTCTTAGGGATTAACTGGCAGTGGCATCTACTCTGTGGAGGAGGTATGATGAGTCCCTCTGCACTTGGACACTGCACCCCCCTCTCTGTCTCAGCCCAGCAGGGGTCCACAAACACATTTTGGGAGCATGTGTTCCCCTCAGGGAGACACCCACACATGGATCGTTCACTTGACATCCAGGGAAATCTGTATGAGTGTATTGTGGTGCTGCCTGAAGGAAGACAACTCCTGTCCCAAAGGGCTAGAATATAAAGGCCCTGGAACAGCTAATGGAAATTCTCCCTTCGCTTGAGGGGGAGGGACCTGGATCTGGGATGCAGAACACTGTGGGTCCAAGCCATGATGCCAACCATGGGTTTTATTGGGATCTGTTTGCAGTCAGGGATTCATTGTAGAGGCAAAAAGAAAAGGAGTACTTGTGGCACCTTAGAGACTAACCAATTTAAGGTGCTACAAGTACTCCTTTCCTTTTTGCGAATACAGACTAACACGGCTGTTACTGTGAAACCTGTCATTGTAGAGGGTAACCTGGAGAATCAAATGGGGCCACACAGCCTGCTCTGCCCCAGCCCAATGCCTCTCATACATCTAGAGCTGCCTCTAACACTGCATCTGCCACAGGATTGCCTCACACCACCAATCACCACAGACACCGACAGAATTAACATGGACAAGTTTTATGGGCTTTTTTTTCTGCCAACACCCTGCTGCAGAGCAGACAGAGCCAGGATGGACCTCCAGACAGACAGAATTCATGATTTTACTGACACGCCTGAGCTCTGAATTCCTTCCCAAAGAGCATACACAAGCCAGTAAATCCCCAACTTGCATGGCTGCTGTGCACAGCCCAGCCCAGTAACTTCCCAACACCCTGCACTTAGAGCCTGACAGTCAGGCTCTCATGTTGGGCAGAGCAAGGGGAGCCAGCCTCAAGCTTCACCAGATTCATCCAACCCTCCCACAATCAGCTGGGGGTGGGGGCTGTTATTGCCCAAGGATTCTGAGACGGGTGCTGAGGAGTTTGGGGAGTCTCAGAGCAGGGGAGCGGGGCTGGGGTGTGTGGGATGGATGATGGAAGGTGGCTGCAATGAAGTTGTCAGAAATGCTCACAAATGTCTCATCTGTCAACCCAGTGAAACTCTGTAGGCCCCTGCACTTATTAACTAGCCCTCCCTCCTGCTAGTGACCAGGTCCCTTCTCCCCCTGCCCTGAATGACCAGGCTCCTGCCCTCAGCTGTGGGGGCAGGGTGATTCTCAGCTCATGTAGATGCACCTGTGCTAACTCTCATCTAGCAAGTTTGCTAAAAATAGTGTTGCCACGGCCGTGTGAGCTGTGGCAGATGCTGCCCGGAGTAAACGCCCATCAGAGACCTCAGGCACCTTAGGTTCACTGAGCCCCTCCCAGTTCACCTCATACAGAGGCCAGTGGACATGCTTTGCTCATTACCAACCTGGCGGCCCTCTGGTGAAAGGCTTTCTGTCCCAAACCAGCTGGCTGCTCCCTTAGGTCAGGCCAGGCATCTGGAATGTGCTCTCCTGAACGGGTCGGATTCTCTCCACATCACCTGTTGTCAGGACAGGGACCAGCCCGTGTGCACCCCTCCCCTCTGCAGGCTGCCCAGAGGGCAGGTATTACCCTGCCCATGGAGGCTTGGAGCAGGTGCCCGGATTACCTGGACATGTTATCAGGCGAGCAGGCTGAGTTGCCACCAGTGGAGATACTGGTTTCCATGCTGTCTGAGCTCTCCAGGCTGAGTGTGTCATAGGCGTGGTCCATGTCCTCGGCCCGGTGCCCGATGCCATGGGAAGGATGATGATGGAGAATGGAGTGATGCATGAGCGGAGGGTAGGAAGAAGGGGGGTAGTGAGGCTGCCCGTGCAGGGCTTCCCACTGGGACTGCGCCTCAGCAGCTGCTTTCTGCTTCAGCTCCGCCAGGCGCCGCTTCTGCTCCTCAATCACCTGCTGCCCTGTACCCCAGGGAAGAAGAACAGAGGGCAGATCACCAGGGGTAAGGAGGGGGCCTGACTGGCTACTGTAGCTACGGCCTGGGCACTGGCAGGCAGCCTTCAAGCAGCCTGCACTCTGTGCCCAGCGCCATGACTGCCTGGGGCTCATGGCTCACACAGAGCTTCTACTACTGTGCCATCTCTGGCCAGGAAGGCACGAGTCTGAATTGCCCAGTGCATCCAGCTGTCATGGACTAAGTCCACATAGTGCGTGATTGGACTTACAAGTATGTGGCTGTCTAAGTGTCCATAAATACGTCTACACCTATCAGAGCATTAATGACGGTGAGCAGAGACTCTCCTATGATATCCATGCAAGTGCGAGAATACCCACCCTGCTAAACACTGTGCATGCCCATCCATTTCCCAGGACAAACATGCCCCTGTCTCCTCATGTCTGCCTGTTCAGCCAAAGGGAAAGCAGCACACTAAGTCTTCAGAGAACTCCATCACCCATGGCCAAACCTCTTTACAGCTCCTGTGGCAGCCCCTATCCAGCACTGTGGGAATGCAGAGTAAGTGGAATAGAGATAAATGTGGATTCGAACCACAGCTGTGACTGAGTCTGAAGGCAAAGGGAATTCCCTGCTGTGCATGTGAGGAGCCAGGGATAAGCCTGGTCTCTGGGCAGGATGCACATTGCTGCCATGCAGCAGCCAAGAAACCAGGGCTTCCCTGAAAAGTCACTCACCCTGAGGAGTTGGAGCCACTGCCACTACTGTGCAGCTGCAGCAGCCCTGCCGCATGGCGACTTTACCCAGCTCTAATTCCCATCTGGGAGCTGGCAGTGAGACAGGAATCAGGCAGGTCTGACCCAAACTGCCTGGATGATACTGGCCACTGACGGCACACCCCACTGTCATGCTGTGTTCTTGGATCACTGGGTGGATGCACTGGAAGCTCCCAATGTGGCTCCATAAGGGGCTCCTCACCTTTTCCAGACCCATTTAGATCAGTTACCCCCACTCCTCCCTCCTGCCAAAAATGCACATAACCAGATCCAACCTTCAAGGTTCCCAGCTTGCATGGACCATTCCACCTGGGTCTCTATTTTCCCCTGGCCTCCAGCCCATCCCTCAGACACTCAGAGCAGAGACAGCAAGGGGAGGGCGCATGCTTCATTCTGGCAGGGCTGGGCAAAGCATTCATAGACTAGGCAGCCTGATACTAGGTTTGCGTGCTCAGTGGGGCTTTGGGGGGTGTAGCAGGGAGAGGGGGGATGCAGGGAGGCAGAAGGACTAGGCAGCAGGTTCCTGAAGGAACTCCAGCTTTCGGCACTTTGCTTGGCAGGCACAGGCACCGAAAGGCGCAAACTGAGCTGCTGTCACTGGAGATGCTGCTGTGCAGGAAGAGGAGGCAGGCAGGGTCCTGCAGAGCTCATTTGACCAAAGTAGGAAAGGTGTTGGCTGACATGGCCTATGGGGGAGAAAAATGCTCAGGGCTTCCCTCCAGGCTGTGCTCTCTGATCCAGGGGAAACCTGAGCTGGTCAGGAACAAGCCATCTGCGTCAGTCAGCACCAGCCCCTAATGCCAGGGGAAAACAAGCTGGTTCCCAAGTGCAAGCTGGAGATGCTCTTGGGGGAAGATGCCCCGGAAGCATCTGGCCAGTTTGTCCAGCACTGCAAACGGACTCACAGACACACTGACACCTTGGCCTTGGGTCTGTACCTCCTCCCCACCCTTGGCAGATGGCATCAGGTGTCTTCTTGAACCACACAGCCATGCTGCTGCCTAGGAGTCCTAGCCTTTCCAAGTCCTAGGGCTGATCTAGGAGTCCTAGCCTTTCCTACTCTCTAACTGACACATCGCCTGGCTGCAATGGCTCTCTTGGGAGTGTAACAGCTGGAGATGCACTGTGTGGAGCTGGGAGTGAGGGGAAAAGCAAGAGACCATGAGAGAGCCATAATGTCTGTGTCAGAGCCAAACCAAACCTGGTAGGCTCCTGGCTTCTTCCTCTTCCTCTGGGCATTGCCTTCTCCCTGCGGCTGCTGCTGGGAAGGGTGCCCTTGTGCAGGGTTAGCTAAGGTTTTAGTCTCATCTACAGTGTTCGATCAGCCATGCTGCAGCCCAGCATGGTTACTGTGGGCAGATGGGACCTGCCACATTTCATTGTGTTGCAGGACCATGCTATTGTCTTGCCAAAGAACAGATCTCACAAGGGTCAGAGGGATTGCAACCGAGTCGCAAGATGAAATCTGTTGGGAGCACTGCTGGGTCTATCACTGATGGGAGTTCTTCCTCCGAGAATCCTGCCAAACTGCTAAAGGCCTAGCTGGGCTCTCCGGCAAGACAGCCTTGCGCACATGGGTCACAGCAACTGCTAGCAACAGCCACACTGGAGCATGACCAGGGCCAAGCATGGACAGAGCCTGGGAATTGCCAGCTGAGCTGAGCGCTTGGGCCCAGACAGGCCAATGCTGCTCACATGCAGCAAAGCAGCATGTGACAACTCAGTGATGACATCCCCCCACCCACCTGCGAGAGTCCTGACCTCTCCCCTTCCCGTGATCCTCGTGGTCTACTCCAGCTGACTTGACCAGTCATATTAAAGTCAAAAGACTGTCAAAAGGTCTGACGTGGATCCATACTCCTTCATTTCCTCTCCCCCATTAGAAGAGACCACCTCATGGTGGGCATGTTTATGGCTCCAGTGGATGGCCTCAGGGGCCAAGCATCAGCTAAGACACCCTGACTCCCGGGAAATGGGTTCAAATCCCAGTTGGGTCAACTCAGCCCTTCACCCTTCTGAAGACAGGCCCAACTACTGCTCCAGACTCCAAAGCCAGTGGCATAGGCAGCAGCCTGACACACCCCTTGGAGTGAGAGGGGCTTATAGCAACCTAGATGGTTGTTCTGTTTCAATTGTGGCCCCCAGGTATTCTCAGGCCCCCCTCCTAACACAAACAGTTACCGATCCCCCAGCACCTGGGAGGCAGGTGCAGTACATGAGGAGAAACCATAGGCTTAGCTCAGCCCAAGTTGCAGAGGCTTGGGCATCTTTCCCCAGTGGATTTGGATTTCCCCAATCTGGGCTGGGTACTTGCTGAGTTTCTGGTAACTCCAGCCCAGGGAGCAAGAGACCCAGGACCATTCTCACAAAGAGATAATTTCTCTTCAAGCCAACCCTCCCTCCACAGGCAGATCGGTGGTAACCCTCCTTCCCTGTCTCTCAATTGTGAGCATCACCAGAGCCTCATGTGTTTGTGACGCACAGCCAGACTAGAGCATGGTCTGGGCCTGCATCATTCAGGAGGGCAGAGTAGTAAAAGCTCCAGGCAAAGAGACTGTTTGCCGCCAGCTTAGGAAGTGGGTGTTTCTCCTCCTACCACTGCATGAGAAAGGCACTGGGAGTTCCCCAGGCGGGATGTCTAATGAACCACAGCCAGCAGTAACACATAATGAGCAGAGATATTTGTGCAGGACACATGGCACAAGCAAGGGCAGTAACATCCTGGGAGGGGCAGAGCAACCCCAGCTCCCAGAGAAACCACTCAGCGCATTTTGGAGCATCTCCTTTATCGCTCCCTGGGCAGACTGAATCCCACCCCGCTGTGGGATGCCCTTGGAGCAGGCACTTACCCTTCTGCTGCAGGGCCAGCTGGCGTTTGGTCTCGATGTCCTGTAGTGTGGCTGCCAGGTTCCGTGGCAGGCTACCTGTGCCATTCTGTGGGTGCAGGGGACCCTAGGGATGTGAAAAAACAAGGATGAGGAAGCCCCCGTGGGATGCCAAGTCCCTGGCTCATGGGCTCAAACTGCAGTAAAGGGCCTTAGTTATACACAGTCTGGCTGATGGAGATATTAATAGATCTACCTGCTGTACTGCTGTGAAAGGGCATCAAGTCAGGGTTCCAGGCTGTGCCTCCCAACTATCTTCCTGCAGACCAAGAGCCCCAGAGCCCAGGCACCCCAGGGTCAATGGATTGGAACAAGCCCCTCCTTTGGGAAGTGAGTGACAATGCTGGTACTGCAGCCCCCCTCAGCACATACCTTTGGTGTGGAGCTGCGTCCCAGTGTGGCCACACTGAGCTGTGAGGATGATGCAGACCCGCTCTTTGTGCGTGGGAGGCTGCTGCCAGGGTCGCTGTCCATCTTAGCACGATAGACCTGGACACAAACCCAGACATGACTAAGAAGGGCAGATGAAGGCCACAGCACAGGACCCTGTGGACTGGCTGAGGCTTAGGGAGAGTTGATGGTTACCAGAGCCATCAGCACCCGTAACAGAGATTCATGGCATTTGAACCACTCCAACCCCGAAAGAGGCAGAGAGAGGGGAAAGGAGCCTAGGTAGCAACAGGAGAATAAACTGGGATTCTGATACGATGGCAACCTGGATCTACCTGAAGGATCTGCATCTTTTCAACATATAAGACACATGCGCAGACAGCAGCTGCCTGAGAGCCCAGCTTGTTAACAGCAGCAGAGGTAATGCTAATCTCAGTTACGTCCCTCCTTCAGCCCCAGTCCTTCAGCACAGGCTCCCTCCCTACAGGATATTCCCCATAGCTTTGCTCCATCTTGTCTGAATGTGCCCCATGCTGGCCAGCTGCTCCACAGGGTACAAAATACCCAGGGCCCAGGAACGTGCCCTCTCTGAGCAAACACCTGCCCTTCTGAAAACCAACTCCCATTGTTAAATTGAGAAGAGACCTTGTTACAGTGAGATTGTGTTTCATTCCAGATGCAGTGTCTGTGACTCACACTTGCTTTCAAGGGCTTTTAGACAGTGAGAGCAAACTGGCCTCTAGGTTGCCTTACACTCTATTCCAATAGCAGAGCCTTTACCCCTGGTGAGGAGATGGGTTCCAACCTGGAGAAAAAGCAACTTTTGGACTCAGCAGCTGAGCTCCTGTGAGCTGGACTCATTGAGAGTGAGCATAGAGCCCATAAGGTTGTGCTGAGTCACCTCTACAAACTTCAGTACAACCTCCACGAAGATGGAATGGCACATGCACTGGTACAGATTGAGGGCTCAGACCTTCCCACTGCTGCTGCTCTGGTTCCTCTGAAGAGCCCCAGGCACTAAAGAAGCTTGCTGCTGCATGCAGCGGACTTGGACATGAGAGGGTTAGCTCTTACTTCCTGGGGTTTGGTGCCTGGGACTTGTGGTATACTGAGGGGGCCTTTTACTGCGGGTACTTCTCTCCTCTCCACACTCATCAATGTCATTCAACAGGTTATTGTTCCTCAGCTGAGATCAAGGGCTGGTCTGGAACTCAATTAACGAAAGGGGCTGTAACCTGAAGTGCCAATCTTTAAAAAAGGGAAGAAGGAGGATCCTGGGAACTACAGGCCAGTCAGCCTCACTTCAGTCCCTGGAAAAATCATGGAGCAGGTCCTCAAAGAATCAATCCTGAAGTACTTGCATGAGAGGAAAGTGATCAGGAACAACCAGCATGGATTCACCAAGGGAAGGTCATGCCTGACTAATCTAATCGCCTTTTATCATGAGATTACTGGTTCTGTGGATGAAGGGAAAGCAGTGGATGTATTGTTTCTTGACTTTAGCAAAGCTTTTGACACGGTCTCCCACAGTATTCTTGTCAGCAAGTTAAGGAAGTATGGGCTGGATGAATGCACTATAAGGTGGGTAGAAAGCTGGCTAGATTGTCGGGCTCAACGGGTAGTGATCAATGGCTCCATGTCTAGTTGGCAGCTGGTGTCAAGTGGAGTGCCCCAGGGGTCGGTCCTGGGGCCGGTTTTGTTCAATATCTTCATAAATGATCTGGAGGATGGTGTGGATTGCACTCTCAGCAAATTTGCGGACGATACTAAACTGGGAGGAGTGGTAGATACGCTGGAGGGGAGGGATAGGATACAGAAGGACCTAGACAAATTGGAGGATTGGGCCAAAAGAAATCTGATGAGGTTCAATAAGGATAAGTGCAGGGTCCTGCACTTAGGACGGAAGAATCCAATGCACCGCTACAGACTAGGGACCGAATGGCTAGGCAGCAGTTCTGCGGAAAAGGATCTAGGGGTGACAGTGGACGAGAAGCTGGATATGAGTCAGCAGTGTGCCCTTGTTGCCAAGAAGGCCAATGGCATTTTGGGATGTATAAGTAGGGGCATAGCGAGCAGATCGAGGGACGTGATCGTCCCCCTCTATTCGACATTGGTGAGGCCTCATCTGGAGTACTGTGTCCAGTTTTGGGCCCCACACTACAAGAAGGATGTGGATAAATTGGAGAGAGTCCAGCGAAGGGCAACAAAAATGATTAGGGGTCTAGAACACATGACTTATGAGGAGAGGCTGAGGGAGCTGGGATTGTTTAGCCTGCAGAAGAGAAGAATGAGGGGGGATTTGATAGCTGCTTTCAACTACCTGAAAGGGGGTTCCAAAGAGGATGGCTCTAGACTGTTCTCAATGGTAGCAGATGACAGAACGAGGAGTAATGGTCTCAAGTTGCAGTGGGGGAGGTTTAGATTGGATATTAGGAAAAACTTTTTCACTAAGAGGGTGGTGAAACACTGGAATGCGTTGCCTAGGGAGGTGGTGGAATCTCCTTCCTTGGAAGTTTTTAAGGTCAGGCTTGACAAAGCCCTGGCTGGGATGATTTAACTGGGAATTGGTCCTGCTTCGAGCAGGGGGTTGGACTAGATGACCTTCAGGGGTCCCTTCCAACCCTGATATTCTATGATTCTACGAACCATCAGCTCCCCAAGGGAAAATCTGCATGAGCAGCTATTGCAACAGGTCTTACACTGATAAATAATCTATTTAATTCATTCTCACTTGGCACTGGGGCTCACAGACTTGCAGTGGAGTAACTAAAAGTGAACTACAAATCATTTCATTACTTTGATTCTGTGTTCTGTGGAGACGAACCCTAAATTACACAAGACAGGGCAAGGAGTGGGGCTCTTTAATGTGTCTGTTGAGCACCGTGTGCTGGCATGACATGGCATAAATTATAATAAATACTTCCCTGAGCGAATAATTCCCCCCCCCAAATCGCCAGTTGCAACATTGTGAGAGTAACAGACCCAGCCAGGCAGTGGGAAATCAAAGCAACAACCAAATTCTGGGTCAAATCTACTGAGGGAGCAAATTGGCTCCATTGATTCATGGGAGCGGAGTCAATTGACACTAACTGGCAATCTGGGTCACACTACCTCTGTCTTCCCTCCATCCCAGCTGGCTTTGGGAAGGGACTCAGAACATCCCTAGCTCGGAAACTCCCTCATTGGGTGACCAGTCTCACTAATCTAACTAGCTGAGTCCAGCTGCAGCTGGCCTTGCTGCCAAGAGCCCCCTCCCTAGGCATCTCTGTGATCCCAACCCTGCAGCCTGTGAGCACCCAAAAGGCCAAAACTGTCCACCCCTGCAGGGCCCGGAGATGGGGAGTGGGTGGGGCAATTACCTGCAACAGCTTTCGAGAAGAGTGAGCTTTAGCAGGAAGAGGAGGAGGGGAAGAGTGAGGAGAGGCGGGGGAGGAGGCCTCGAAGCCAGCCATGTACCACTTCTCTAAATCCAGGGCAGAAAGCTGCACTGGGCCCCCCTGAAGCTGCTTCTCCATCTAAAGAGAGAGGGTGTGAGAGACAGGAGGGGAGAGATGGAGGATGAAACAGTAAGAGAAACCCTGCACCATCCCTGCATGCTCACACCAGGGACCTGGATGTGGGGAGAGGGAAACAGAACCCAGTGCTCCCTGCAGCCCACCAGGGGCCCAAACTGGCGCCATCCCTTTCTTCCTGGGAATTAAAACATGGGACCCTTCATCTGCAGCCAAATCCCAGCATTGTGCTGACAACAGATCCAGGATCTTCCACCCACAACCCATCATCAAGGAGCCAGAGCAGCAGGCGCTACCGCGAGCACTGGAAAGCCACAGACACTCAACCGCAGTCTGCATGGCTTAGAGCAAAACCAACTGGATGTGGCACGGAAGCCCTGTAGGAGCATTGTGAGTCCTCACAGAGGGGCTGAGATAAATGAAAGGCAGCAGAGGACACAGGCAGGGAGGGGGGACATAGGCACCAACACTTGCAATGGGAGCTGTGCAGACAGCTACTCCTGCTTCACCCTGGAGCTGCAGCAAAGCGGGGCAACAGTGCAGCAGGGTCGAGGTCGGGCTGGCTGGGACGGAGACACTGTGTTCTCAAACCCCTTTTGAACCCAGGAGTGTTGGGACAGATTGTTCTGAGTAGATGCCCATGGCTTGGGGCTCAAAAGGGTGTCATTCCTTCCCCCTCCACCTATGGTATGCCGCAAGGCTCACAAGGGACCCTGCACACACAGGAAGATGTCAGACATCCCTGGCATAAACTCAGTCCTAGGCCATGAACTCTTACCCCTTACCAGTCCTCTTGCTGGGTCTGCTCCCCTTTGCTGCCAGTCCTAGCTCTTCCTCCAGCTGAGTGTTGTGATGAGGGCACTGGGCAGGGGAGCAGCACACAACTCTGCTTTGCAGTGAGAGAGGGAACCTGGGGATCCCAGCCCGTCTCCCTCACCCTGTGGACTGACATGGCAGTGAGGGATGCTTGGCCCCTAGCGCAGACAGCCCTGAACTCCAGGGCTCTGCGGAAATTCAGCTCTGAATTCTGGAACACAGGTCCCACCGCAGACTCCAAAGATGGACCTTCCCAGGGCCAGGTGGACACCCCTTTCTTGGGAAACAAGCTCCCCTCAAGGCTGCATGGCAGTGCCCAGCAAAGGGCGCTCATTCAGACAGTTCAGTGGACCGAGCAGTACAAGAGTCCCTGGCAAAAGGATTCAGCCCCTAGAGCAGCTGCACATCTGGATCCAGAGCAAACAAAATTCCCTACTTGCTTGTGGGTCATAGGCCCCAGAGCCCCACATCTGCCTTCCCTTCTGTGGCCGGACACACCCACACAGGGCACCTTGCCCCAAGGGGTGAGCCATGCTGCTCCCTCATCACAACCAAATGAGAGCTCAACATTAAATCAGTCTGGAGGCTTTAGAGCTGGCAAGAGGAGCTGGTGTGGCACTGTGGAGGGATCATGCAGCAGGACCAGCTCTTCCTCTGCCCCATGTGGGTGTTCTGCACTGCGAGGAATCAGCCTCCATTGATGATTCAGTGTTTGCCAAAGTCGCTAACGTGCTGATGATGCTAGTGGTGTCTGTGCTGGGCATGCCTACCTGCTAGGATTCAGACTGCATCCCAGGCCAGAAGGGATCCCTATTGCCTGGTAGCCTCTCTCTGGGACCCATCCCAAGCACATGGTGTGGGGGTGCTGACGCCCAGCTTGGGACCTCTGAGGTTTTACAAGCCCTCCCTCCAGCTAGCCACTAGTGTTCCCCTGGAAAGTGCAAGGGGTGGCAAGAGGAAAATGCAATGGACACAAACCTCAGCAGAGATGAAGGAAGAGGAGAGAGGTGGCACAGGAGAAGGAAGGCAGCCTGCAGACGAAGCAGCTTGAGGGGCGAAACCTGAAGTGGGATGGCCCAATGGGGAAGCAGGAGGGGCTAGCCCTAGGTCAGCTCTGACATTGCCCAGAATCCCTGAGAGCTGGTCAACAGTCACGTACTGGGGCAGAGAGAAGCAGCAGAGTGAAAAGCGGAAACAGGATCAGAGCAATGAGAGCCAGACAGGCAGAGAGGTGAAAAGGCAAGGACCTCAGCAGCCTGAAAGCCCATCCCAGGGGAGATCATTACAACAGGAGAGTTTAACTTCCTGACAAGCTGCAAAGGTTTTTGGCTCAGCTCCACAGAGCAGCATCAGGAACAGCTGCTATTTGCATTGAGCCCAGCTGTCACCCACTTGCCCGAAGGTCTTGCAGCACATCAGAAGTGGCATCTGCATAAGCTCTGCAGGGGGATTCACTTTACTTTTTAATTTTTGTGGGAACTATTATTGCTCCTGGGACTGATAAGCACCCACTTGAGCCAGAGAGAGGCCAGGCTGGTAGCCTGTCAGGATCTCCATGCTGCTCTGCCAAGTCACCTCCATCCTTAGTTACCTCAGTGTCGGGCTCCCCCCACACAGCTATGCCGATGCCCCTCAATCCTGACCTGCAGCCCCAAAGCTACTGCAGCCGTTCAGCTGAGACTGTCTATGCCAAGCTGAATGGCAGTTTTGTAACAAAGTTCTAATTCAACCTAAAGCTGATCCCACATATCTCACTTGCAGACCCCAGCAGCCAAATTCTCTTTAAGGGAATTCCACTGAGAACAGGGAGGGACCTTGCCCAGGTAGCCAACTTCAGAGGACTAAAGAATTAACTCATTCACCCCACCCCCAGCAATGTTCTCTCTAATTTTTTACATCCATGTGCGGAATTAACTTTGTTATGTGCACCAATATGGAGGTGAGGTGTGGTGAGGGGCTGAGCAGGTTTGGAGGGAGGGGGCTCAGCCCTGGGGCAGAGGGTTGGGATGCAGAGGGGTGCGGGCTCTGGCTGGGGGTGCGGGCTCTTGGGTGGGGCTGAGGGGTTTGGGATGCGGGAGGGGGCTCCGGGCCAGAAGGTTGTTGTGTGTGTGGGGGGGGTGAGGGCTCTCGCTGGGGGTGCAGGCTCTGGGGTGGGGTCGGGGATGAGGGGCTTGGGGTGCTGGAGGGGGCTCAGGGTTGGGGCAGAGGGGTTTGAGGTGCAGGGGAAGAGGGCTCTGGCTGAGGCTGCAGGCTCTGGGGTGGGGCCAGGAATGCGAGGTTTGGGGTGCAGGCTGTCTCAGGGCTGCGGCGGTGAGAGAGGACTCTCCCCAGCCCTCTCTCAGCGCAGCAGCCCAGGACGAGGGGAGAGGCGCCTCTCCCCAGCAGCTCCGAGACTGGGGCTGGGGAAGAGGCACCTCTCCCTACCTGCATCGCCCTTGATAGCCTGCTGTGCAGCCACTCAGCTTAGAAGGAACTTAGCCCACCAGTGCTGTCTACGAGTCTAAAGCTCTCTATTTTACAGCACAAGGGAGAGAGATCCCTAGTCACGAGAAATGACCATTTCAGCCTCTCTCACCAGTCAGCATGAATTCACTGCCTGATCAGCTGCAGGCCAGGGGGCTGCACCAAGCCAAAACCAACCTGCTCCAGGAAGGCGCATTGAGGGAACCGGTGATGGTAAGGTGGCCCCATCCCTTGCACCAGCCTGACCCATCTTGAGCAATAAGGCAACCTTGCTCTCGGTGTCAGCTACTAGAGTACAGATTTTACTACCCAGCCAGAAACACTGTAAGCAAAACTCAGCGTGCTCAGGAGCAGGTACCTCATTGGTTGCAGGAGGTACAGCAGGCAAGCAAGAGAGTGGAGCAGCAGCAGCAGGGGCAGCAGCAGAAGCTTTAGTGTCCTGGCCAGGGCCGTACACATTGCAGTAGAATCTGAAAACGTCAGACAGCCTCATGTATTCCTAGAAATCCACGATGAAGAAGGAGGAGAATTAGACTCATGCACCGGTCCCATGGTACCGACCACAACACAGCAGTAAAGCTCCACAGTGCTGCCTGGGCTCCATAGTGCAGCTGGCTGATCTCTTTTACATACCGACTTCCTCTTCCATAGAGAGGTGCAGCCTGTGGGGACTACAAGTCCTAGCATGGAACACTTCATCCTGAAGAAAAGGAGTAGTTGTGGCACCTTAGAGACTAACCAATTTATCTGAGCTACAGCTCACTTCATCGGATGTTGCTTATGCTGAAATAAATTGGTTAGTCTCTAAGGTGCCACAAGTACTCCTTTTCTTTTTGCGAATACAGACTAACACGGCTGTTACTCTGAAATCTTTCATCCTGAAGGAGGAGCACTGCAGGGCAGGACTTGTTATCCCAGGTGTGCCACTTGGACGGGGACAGAGCATGCTGGGACTTGTAGTCTCTGAAGGTTACACGACTGTGTAATTGGCTTTATCTTAGGTGGTCTGGCTGTCCATGGAATAGGACATCACCATGGCACACACAGCCATTCACCTTTAGGCTGCTGTTCTATTTCCACTGGCCTAGAGCTTGAGGATTCCTAGTGTCTCCCGTTGGTCGCCAGCCCTCCTGTTCTCTCTCTCCTGGAACTTGGAGGACTGGGCCAACCGCAGCTTGGCTGCATTTACTGCCACCTGGTTGCAATATACACACCTGAGACAGTTTGAGACAGGGAATCTGGACCTCCTTTGGCATCTGAATTAGCATCTGATCCAGAGGGATCGATAGATGGAAATGGATTCAGCTGGCCTGCTTCAGAACATGTGGTAGGTGGGTGGGAGAAGGGACCACATGCTGCTGCAGTACTCAGCCTATAATGGAGCTTTACTGCACACACCACACAAAACATCCAGTGCAATCCCACCATCAGAAGAGCCCAACATGCTCCATTCCAGCACCAAGGGGAGATAGCAGCAATAGGAAACACAGCACGTTGGATACTGGCCCAAGGAAAGCAACTAAATTAAGAGCAATTGATGGATAGGAATTGGCATGTGGTATTGGAACAAGCTCCCCCTTTACCAAGTAACACAGCAAAGGGGGTAGGTGGGTCAGGGCAGACCCCGAGACCCATCCATAGTGCCCCCTGCTGTCGCCAGCCAGACATCACAGCATCTGGCATCTGTTGCCAAGCATCATTAATAGAAATGTTTGTTAAAGCCCCAAACTGTTTAGACACTGGCAGCAACGTCCAATTAAGAATCCCAGCCTCTCCTGCCAGTTGGTTTGGAACTGGTTCTCAGCTCTCTCACTATTTCTAAATCAAAGATTTTGATGCTATTTAAAAAAAATAGAAAACAAACAGGCAAACAGAAGAAATTAAAGGGATGTTGTTGGGGAGCTTTAAGCTTGCAGTCTGCGAAATGGGAGGGAAAAACACATTCAAGGCATTTTGTTGGGATTTAAGCCACACTGCAGTATGGTGCCAATGCAAGTGAACCAGGAAGCCAAACTGGCTAGAAACGAGAGCTGTGCAGCTGAATGAAGTTCAAAGAGCATCAAGTGTGAGGAGTGTTAATCCCAGGTGTTTCAAAGGTGCGTGAGAAATATGTGATTGTTAATCTGATGGTGCCCTGTTAGTGAGCCTTTTCAATGCCTATCTGAGAGGGCCTAAGTCATTGATGGTAACACAAGCCCATTTAAGAGCTGCTGGCCTGCCTGTCGACTGAATTATTTACAAGACCCTGATAAGACGGCTGCACATAGCAGTTTGGCCCCACTCTGGGCAGAGGAGCAGAAGCAGTAAGCAAGCGAACACATGCATTTAGTCCCGTTACCTCTTGCATCTTGGGGTAAGAGTGGGCGGAGAAAGGACCTAAGGAAGCACTTGCCCCTGGCAGGGGTTTCTGGGGCTTAGTTTCCTCTAACAGGTCATAAGGCTCTGAGATATGAAGTGTTTCCTGTTGGAGGGTAAAGGTCAGAAGGGCAAAGCAGGCACAGAAACAGGGAGATCAAAACAGCACAGAGGAATCCCTTCCCAACTGAACAGCCTCAGGCATAAAGCAGGGACATCGCCTAATGGAGCCTCCAGCCAGCCAGTCCTGGCTGACAGCACTGCAGCTTCATGGCACAGCCTTAGGGAAGATTTCACCTTGCAGACCATCTCAGTAACAGGACTGAAGGCACCAGGCATCACATATCCCATGGCTGGATTGTCACAGCTCTGCCCTTGGGAGTTCTAACCACAGGAGGGAAGAAAAGGGTCTGTGCCCTCCAGTGTAGAGCCAACCCTCCCTGGAGATGCTCCTAGTCTCCACATCAACACACTCACATGCCCACCTGGCTGCCAATTCCAATCACGCACCCAATATGGCGGAGTCTGTGGAAGGGCCAGCTGGCCACTAGCTCACTTTGCCCCTCCCCAGAATAAAGGTACTTAATAACATTGGTGGGGGAGGGGGTAACGGGCTAATCCCCTCCTCCCATGCTGAACACCTTGGTATGTATGATCTGCACAGAGCCAGTGCCATGCTCTTCTCCTGGTACATGGAACAAGGATTCCAGCCCTAGCTGATGCAACTGGTGCTTGCAGTCCCCACTAAGCAATGGGACGTACTGAGAAATGCTCCTGCAGCCATGCAAGATTTCCATTAGAACCCCCATCCTCACACATGCCATGCACTCTTGGGCTACAGGATGCTAGTCAGACCCTAACAGCATGGACTGGTCTGGGGGCTGGGGTGGGTTAGCCAAGGCCACCCCCCTTTCAGGTGTCCAAAGCAACACATATCCAGGGAATGATGCTCTGCTCCCAAGGTTGGATCAGGTTCCTTTCCCTGTCAGTGTTTGGGGCCAACCAGGTAAGAACCTGTCTCTAAGCTCCATGCTGCATGGCATGACTAGGACACCCAGCTAACGGCAAACCCATGTGTGGAGGTTAAACTCTGGTTCCATGGTGTTGGTGGCTCTGCCCCCAGGAGGGTTTGTCAAAGGGATACAGGATCCCCGCTGCAATGAGAGAGAGAGAGAGCCCTCTCCAGCTGAGAGGCATTTTCATTGTCAGGGCACTGGGACTTTCAGGCATTTGTGCCAAAAATCACACAAGTCTGAGCACTGTTTACACCTCTTGGGGTCCAGAGGCAGGGTCCCAGCCATCAAGGTAGCCGGAGTCCCAGGAAAGCATGGCACTGTGGAGGGAGGGCAGTTCTAGTGACTAATCATCCCTCTTCCCCCTAGTTACCTCTCTGAGTGCAGATGATGTTTTGGGGAAGCTCCTGCCGCCGGTAACAAGATGGTACCGTCTCTCCAGGGAGACAAGCTTCTCTTTCTCCTGAGCGCACAGCAACAAGGAGAAAAAGGGGGAGAGCAAGAGAGTTAGTGACTGTCCTGAAAAGCATCCCAAAGTGAGGCCAACACCAGGGCAGCCACAGAAACGTCTTGGGCCCTTCCTGCCAGCAACCACATTGACAGAGACCATGTCATTGAGGTTCCTGCTCAGATCCGTTCTTCTCCCAGCCACAAGCAGAGGCAGCTAGTGACAGTCACACGAGTGGCATTAGCCCAGCCTCAGGCAAAGGGGTTCTCAGCCCTTTTCCTATCACTAGGTGAGCCTGAGTCAGGGTGTACAGCTGGGCTCCCAACTGGAACCTCTCCCCAGGACAGGGGGAGCAGTGTTTGGATATAGGCCAGCTGAAAAGTCTGGGCTCAGTACCAGGTCCATCTCCATCAAGGTGGGAGAGACATGACAAGCCGAGCCAGGACAGTGCAGCCTGTACAGTTGCCCTCTCTATTTCCAACAGGCAATGTGTAACATGACCCCATTGCTGGAGAGCAGAGCACGTATGCTACATGGACTCATTTGGACTTGAAGGACATAGCAGTGCAGAAACAGGGTCCAGTCCCCCAAGGCAGTGCACTCTGTATTACTAAGTGTGCCTGGGCTGGCACACACTACCCCAGTGAACCCCTTTCCCCATCTCCATCCAGCATGATTCCAGGATGTTACCTTCTGCAGCAGCTGGAGCACGGTATTCTTCTCCTTGGCAAGGCGCTCAGACTCCTGGGCAGCCTGGAGCCGGATGTGATTGGCCTGGCTTTCCAATGCAGCCACCCGCTCCTTAAAGAAAATAAGGCAAGGGTGAGCTGGCACCAGGCCCTGCAGGACAGCTTGGGAAGAAGTAGCTGGCTGGGAGGGAGGAAGAAGCCTTACCAGTCTGGGCAGGTATTTGGAGCCCTTCCATCCACTCCCAGAACAGGCATACGGCTGGCTTGGGGCAGAGAGAGAACTGTAGGAGGGGATGGTGCTTGGGAGCCAAAGGGCTGTTGTGAGCACAGGGACACCACAGGGCCGAGGGCATTACAGGAAGGGGCTAGGAGAGGAGATTAGACCAGAGCAAAGCTGGGCTGGGGAGTCCTAGGCTAAGGTGGGCTGGGAGGGGATTACAGAGGAGTCAGTTTCCCCCTCACTGCAGTGGACACTTCTGGGACAAGGGAGAGCCCAGGCTCCACAATCTTTGCCCAGGGGTCCAGGATCCTCTCCCCACCTTCCTCTTGGCGATACTGCGGTGGCACTCAGCCTTGCTCTGCAGGAGCTGCTGGCTCACAGTCTCACGCTCCTCCTCCAGGCGACTCTCCTTTTCCAGCTGCTGGAACTCCAAGTCCTCAAACAGCTTGGTTTCCGTCTCCAGGGCCTCTGCCTCCTTCAAACACACAACCATGGTTGCTCAGCTCCCTCTGAAACAGAGATGCCTCCCCTCTGCCCCCATGGCACTCAGATGTACCAGGCAGGGACTGCTCTGACAGGAGAGCAGGTCACTGAGAAAGCAAGGAGCAAAGCTCCATTTGCTGCAGCAGGGGGGAAGCTCTACATGTCCCTGTTGCTTATTGGGAGGCACGGGGCAGTGCATAGCTGGTGGCTCTGACTGCGTGAGACATGGACCTCCTGCTCAACAGGGACCTGCAATCATGCCCAGCCGAGGGACCTACCCAGGCAAGGTCTCCTGCTCCACACGCACAAACTCTAGACAAGAAATGCACTCTCGCCACCAGTCTCACTGGCCTGACCCATCCTCCCACAGTGCTGCAAACCTATGTGATGCTCACAGATCAGCAGAGAGAGGTCCAGCCCAGAGAGTTCCCTGCCGACTACAGCAGAGAAAAAGAGATAATAGCTTGGGGTAGGGGATGATGTGCACCATAGGACAATGGGGACTTGTGATCTGCTAGAAAGAGGGTCAGGGCAAAGCAGTCTTGGCAGGGGCTCTGCACAGCCCACCAATCCTTGGCAGCAGAGATTCAAACAGCAGATTTGTTCCCTTACTTCTTTTTTTTTTTCTTAAAAGTTACTTCTATGAAAGATGCCAGCTGGGCACTCTGTGGGCATAGGTTAGTGGGGCTGTCGAGCTGGGGTCACATGAAGGTCTTTCGCCAATATAATTAGTATGGCCAAGCCAACATGTTAGTGTGCTCCAGGAATGTGACCACATAGCCCAGAGATGGATGAGACTCCCAGGGTTTGAGCTAGATCACCTCCTGGACAGTGCAGTACTGAGCTTGTGTAAAAAACATTTGTTTTATTTAGTTTTTAATGTTGATGGCATCTCTTGGGCAAGTGTGGATAAAATTCAGGGTTTGTAAATTCTACACTAACAGCAAGAGCCTTTAGTCATGTATTTTTATTTAGTTATTAATGTATTTTGTATTAATTAAACAAGATTTTGTTTGCATGTAAACATCCCTCTGCAACTCTTGCAAATCCAACAGGAGCTGGAGCATAGGAACTCAAAAAAGAAACTGACCAGGCTAGCTTTGCTGTGTAGGAAGCAAGAGGCAAACACTGCCTTGCGGGAACAGTGCATCTGATGTTTTAAATGCTTTACATTCCAGTCACTCTGTCGGTTAGTAACAAGCTGCAGAAGTTAGGGTTAGGTTTTAGCTTGCTTGGGATTTTTGCATTTTATTTAAAATACATATTTTTCAGCCTGACCATTTCAGTGAAGAATTTTTCCATGCAAACCGTTTAGCATCTATTTAGTTGAAACGTGCCTGTTCAGTGTCAATGGGGAGACACTGTTTTCCTGCTCTACATATCTCTACATGTCACTCAATGCATTAGACATCTGTTGAGTTCCATTTTAAACTGGACATAGGTTTTCAGGCTGGGATTAGCTGTGACTCCTGCGGGGACCAGGAAAAATGCTTTAATTTATTGCACTAAAAGAGTTGGACATAATAAAAGGATGATATTCCATTCCCAGACGCTCCTGGAAAATCCCAGCTAATGGGAAAAAATGCTGCAGCACTGCGATATTGACATTATCTGGCCTGGATTGTATACATACATGTCCACAGGAAACAGCAGAAAACTGATATAGAGTTTAGTCCCTTGAGGCTTGCCGGCCTCTCGTTTCACAGAAGCTGGATTAAGGCTAAAGTTGTGTCCAGTATCAGTACAGCACCCAGAGGCTGGCTGCACCTGCATTTTCAATAGGCCTCTTCCATCTCTACCAATGCCGAGTATCCTTGCTGCACTGCAGTTCAAGGGGCAGAGCGCAAGAGCTTCACTTGGCAGGTCCAATCTAAGTAATCAGGCCTGGGGTCTCTGAATTAGACATTCATTCCTTTGCACCCTGGTGCAGACTCCTCTACAAAAACTGCCTGAACAGAAACCCCACCTTACATCTCTTGGCCTCCAGCCACACAGGAGTTGTCCCTGGCAGAGGCAGGTGCTTAGGAGCAGCACCTAGGTGGAGGATTTAGCTCAAGGAGACAAGTGTTGCAGGGTTGCCCATTTTCCATGCTTGACAGGAGTCTGTAGTCAAAATCAGAGCTGGCCAAGCAGCCAAATTGCTGGTTTCTGTTGGTGGGTGGGGGGAGAGTGGGACTGAATTCACATCTGGGGACAGGGGGATTTGTACTACATTGCTCCAGTGCTCAGAATTCCCCCTCCAGGCACTAATACAAGGGGGGGGGGGCAGGAAGGGAGCTTGCAGCACTTGCTACATTAGCACTCCCCAGAGAACAGTAGCAGTGACCAGAGAAGCGGCCGATGGAAAAGGAGGAGAGCACTAGGGAAAGAAACCTGCCCCCTCCTCACTTGCTGCCAAGAGGAGAGGCTGCAATGAGGCGTTATGGCATTCGGAGACAGGGACATGTGGAACTGGAGCTGCTTACAGTATCAACAGCAGCGGAGAGTTGCTCTGCAATCTGCTGGTGCACCAGCCAGGCTACATCCTGGGTGGTAAACTTACCAATACCATGGCACCTGGATGCCAGCCTCCTCCAGCCCTTGGTGTACTGCATTCAGTTTGGCACATGGCACCAGTGGAGTGCTGGCTCAGGCTGGAACTGTGGGCATGGAGGTGAGGGGGAGTGGGCAGTGATCCAGGAGGGTGGGGGTTAAACACTGACCCTTCTCATCTGGTCCTGTAACTGCTCCCGCATTGACTCAGGGCAGTTATCAAGCTGGCTCTTCGACTCATTGTAAAGCGCCTGGAGTTTCTCTAGCTCCTTCCTTTCAGCATCAACCTTTGCCCTTTCCTGAATCAGGGAAAAAACAAAAAAACAAAACAAAAAAACAAAAAAAAAAAAGAGAGAAAACACACTTCTCAAATCCGCGCCATGCAGAAGCTGGAGAATTAGACAGTGGCTCAAGCCAGAGAGAGAAGGGGCACAGGGGAGGGGCATGTCAAAGAGGCATTTTCAAAAAGACTTAAACAGCAAAAGCAGTTGGCATCCAGGGCTGGATTGGATTAGAACAGTTATTGCTCAGGACTGGACCTCAGTCTCATGTCTCAAGACAAAGGCTTTACAGAAAGCACATACCAGGCCACCTCTTGGTCTCGAGCAGATTAATGTTAACACGCCTTCAATCATCAGGGATGATGTCAGCACAGCACTGGGAATGGCGTTGTCAATTAGGTGTTCTGCACAATCGGTCATCAGAGGCATTTTCGTAGGCCCTATATTTTATTTTAAGTAAGTCTCAGGAACATCATTTTATAACAGATATTTCAAATCCAGGACACCATCAAATAATTGTAAAGCAGGTCAAATGCGGAGACTACACTACCAGTCAAACGTCCTGTTCCATAGACAGGGATGTCCTGGCGTTCTGTTTCCTTATGGACAACATGAAAAACAAGAGACTAAGATCCAATCTCTGCTCAGTTAATACAGGTTAACTCCCTGGGTCCTCAGGAACATTTCAGGTTTTATTTAAGTGAGTTAGTGATGGAGAGGATATAAAGAAAACACTTGTTCCTGGTCTAAAGAGAGGAAGAAATAGGTTCACCACCCCACTCTCCGACCCAGTTGAAATATGTAGTTGGCTTCAGTCCTGCATCAACATGCTGCATTTTCAGAGGAGCTGAGCCCCCTGCAGTTCCTAGGGTTCTTTTGGGGGTTCTGCCAGCATAAAAATTTATGATAAAACCCACTGTTCATGTGTCCAGGAACCCTGGATTAACAAAGCAATGCATTGCAACCAGTGAAAGCAACACTTTGGTCTCAAGACGTCCAGGGGATTTTATACTTATTTTACAGGTGGGGAAACTGAGGCAGACAGACAGCAAGTGATTTGCTTAATGTCACACAGTGAGACATTTGGAGAACCAGGACACTCTCGACTCCCTTTCCCTAGCAATAGCCCCATGACAATCCTTCCTCCCATCCTGCCCATTTTACCTCCACCTACAGGAATAAGTAACTAACTGAATGGGAGAAACCCCAGACTGGATTACCCCTAATTTGGGGTAAATCTGCATCAAAACCCTCTAACGTGAGACTCTCTCTCATACCAAC
Organism: Eretmochelys imbricata; assembly: GCF_965152235.1. Classification (NCBI taxonomy): domain Eukaryota; kingdom Metazoa; phylum Chordata; order Testudines; family Cheloniidae; genus Eretmochelys; species Eretmochelys imbricata. The sequence continues at coordinate 20,402,296 of NC_135593.1, read as the reverse complement.
CCAGAATGATGAGACCAGTTAGTGCAAATTAGAAAGAGGAAATAGGAATATTCCCTCCAATCCCTGCGTTGTTTTCAAATCCCCTGGGAGTCACTGAGAAGTTTGCGATTGAATGAGATAACAACAGTGGCAGTAATTGGCTTGGACAAGGCACAAGTGTCTTTATTTACAGGGTGGCACCAGCAGGGCAGTACGGAATATGTTAAAAATGGTTTGAACCATTAAGTTTGGACCCAAGTTTGGATCTAAACTGCTGAGAAGTTTGGGATGTTCAGATTATTGCAGTATATTATATCATATGAGTATTGGGCTCAGTACAGCAGTAACTGGATAAAATTATCAGGCTTGTATTATATAGGAGGTCAGACTAGATGATTTAATGGTCCTTTCTGGTCTTAAAATCTATGAATGAAAGATCTGGGGACTAGTTTGGGCTCAGCTCTAGAATTTATTATTTCTGGTTTTCAGCACCGAGTGCTGGCTACCTGGGCAATTGTTTTTTAAAAGAAGTATGAACCTGTGACCACAAGCATTTACAACATCTACTTACATATGGCACAATGTTCTGTGGCTTCTAGGAATCTCTTATCTGAAGAGTCAGAAACAGAAGCTGATTACCCCTACCAACACTTTAGTGAGGGGAAGTGTTATGAAACCCACTTTATGGCTAGGTAAGCTGAGGCACTAACAAGTAAAGTGACTTGTTTCAGAACACAAAGGAAGTCAGTGGTTGAGCCATGAATAGAACTCAGCAGTCCAGACTCCCTGACCCATACTCTAAGCACCAGAAAGCAATCCCTCAGAGTACCTGCACCTTATAACTTGAGTGCCACCCCTCCATACAGTAACATGGGCACAGGCCTTGGAAGGCTGTAGGCTGTCTCCAAAACAAGAGATCCATGCTCTCCCCATCACACTCAGAGGCTGCTAAATGGAGGATTTGGACTCATCCAAACAAACTCCTGCAGTTTTCTAGGAAATCTTTAACCACTAATGTTATGCTTTTGGGGTCCAAATTTCCAGTGCCAAACATCGCCAGATGTCCTGCACTACTAGACTGATGTGAGTAAGGTTCATGACCACCCAGCATTTCAGACAACACTATAATACCTATCTACACATGCGCATGGATGAGATCACACAATTCATTTCTAACAGAATAGAATTTGCCATACAAGCTCAGCTAGTTACATCCACTAAAGTCAGTTGCTTCTCAGTGACAACAGAATTCCTGGGCAGAGCTGCATCAAGTACCCTGCCACCTCCTCATCCCTGCAGTAGTCTGCTGCCTTTTAGCAATCCGCAAGCATGCCAGCATCCTCATGCCAGATGGCTTGTTTAACTTGACAAAGTGCTGCGGAGTGAGTCACGTCTCCAGACTGGCAAGAAACCCCCATGCACTCAAGGTGTCTCATGCACTCAAGGTGTCTACTGCACTTCAGTGTGAAAGCCAGGAGGCTCGCTTTAATCAGAGATGCCTCATTGCTCTGCACTGCAAGCTGGGGCAGACTCACCCCCCATTGCAAGCAAAGTCACCACATCAAAGCCACAGGCAAAATCCTCCTTAGAATTAAGGAGCTCCCAGGAAACATTACATATGCAGCTCCCAGTATGAAGTGGGGCATACCGGGTGCGGGGCACAGGGGCATCTCCACAGAACAGACAGACCATAATGAATGCTCCTGCAGTAGCCAGAGGGGAGGGAGGTGGTGACCTAGAGAGTTCCAGGCCTGACTCTCCCCTCACTCACACAGGTTTTACATCACTGTCACCCCAAATTTACACCAGGTCTGACGGAATGGAACTATGCCCTGCCCTTCATCTCTATACCTTGTGGCTACCAACAAGCCTCTTGGCAGCAAATCCATCCCTGCTCCCCAAGGTGCTCAGCCTCCAACTAGCTCTCCATGCTGAAGCTCACATCACCCCAGTTAGTCCCATGAAAGAACCCAAGAATACCTGCAAAGCCAGAATGCCACACAGGATATTTCCTTCACCTTGGGGTGGTGGTTAAACCATCAGAATCACAATGCAAAAAAAGTAGGAGTAACATCTTCCGAGGAGCTAACCCAATCCCCCTCTCCCTCTGCCAACTCCTAGCAAGAGGCCAGGAAACACTCCACTGTAACCAAAAGAGTCAGAGCATGAGACCCTATCAACATGAGAATCCACTCTCTCTGTGCATGTCAGTGCCCCACAGGGTAGGCTACTAGATACACCAGGAACCCATCTACACTACAATCAGAAGTGGGTCATAGGAGCTGGTTACAGCAAGGCTAGAATGGGCAACTGTGTCCCCAAATTAACCTGGATCCAGGGATGTTATGCCACTAACAATTGGTAAGCAGTCACATAGCTGTCACAGAGAGGGTCTAATTGGTCAGAGGAGCAGCCAAATTGATTTTCATGCTGCTCACTCAGACCAGGGTGAATAAAGATCATGTAAGAAAGCTTGAATTCTCAACCCAAGTCAAATATCAAAGTCTATTAGCTTTGATTTTTCATCATATTTTGTGTAAAGCAAACAATATTCCCAGAGGCACATGTCCAGCTGCGGTTACTCTGACTGTCCCTAATATGCCCCCTGCACCTCCTCCTCTGTCTGCACCATGTGGTTAAATGTTGGGAAGGAAATTTAAAAACCAGGAACACTACAAACAGTGATCCATGTCTCTCTCTCTCACATGCTTCCACAGGGTTAATGGAGATCTGAATTTATACTAACAGGTGGATTTAGGTGCTAGTCCAGAAGCACCAGTTCCTGTCCCAGGGCAGCTCAGAGTACGTGTCTCAAGGAACCAGCACTGCTAAAGAACAGCTGCCCAAGTTAGGCCCAGGTGTTTGGAGTGTGCACAAGTGCTAGAGGTTATGGGGGCCCCATAGCATGCAGAGGCATGAGGGATTAGAGACACATTTCAGAGTGGGCGCCGTTAGAGAGAGTTAGTGCTGACTGATTAGGAAAGCGAAGGGTTAAGACGGCAGAGACTTTGGGAGTGTGGTTTCTTTTAGTCCCTCTCCTGACTCCATATGGAGCTGGTTGTTTCACTAGGCATGGTTTGCAAAAGGGCTGTAAAATTTAAAAAAAAAACAATCCCAGCACATTGCATCTGTGCAGGAGGGGCTGCCTGCATCCTGCCACTCACAGGCTTCACCTCGTCCAGCCTCAGAAATAGTCACCAATGAAATGAATCAGGACCTGGTGCATTTCTAGCCTTGGTGCCAGCATGGCTACACCCCACTGGGTTGCCATGGAGAGGGCAAGGACCGCAAAAACATCCATTCACTGTGTGGGACAGTATGGAATCCCTGGAGGGACAAGGGCAAAGGTTCTAAGAGAGCTGGACAAGAGTGAAAGTTGATCTCACTGTTGGGAATGTGCTCAGCTCCCACTGATCCTTGCTCCACAGAGTGATGCATTCCGGGCAAGCCTGGGACTGCACTCCAGTGCAGTCAGCTACCTTCCTGCATGGGAATGGATCGTCTCCAACAAGACTCCTTGAGATAGGTCCCTGTGTGGATATGCAGTTCTGAGGGGGCACCAGCAGAGGGTTCTGTTGCTGTGAAGGGCAGAAATCATCAGCAGGAAGGGCGGTTTTGGTGCAGTTTCTGATGGGAATGGGGGTACAGTTTGTCCTGCAGAGATTATTGCAGGGGACATTCAGGGTTGAGTGTTGGAAGGTTGCAATGGGTACCACAGAGGAAGCTGCATTCAGATGTCTTTCTGGAGTTGTGCGCGTTTCTGCATGGGTGTGGAGGTGTTGTTTCCCCTGTTAAGAAGCATACAGCAAGCAAGACCCCAGAACTGGAAGGGAGGCTGAGATAATGGTCTTTGGAAGGTGCATTCTGGCTCTTGTCCCCCTCCTCTCCAGCATTCTGGGAACCACGTCTCAGGCAACAAGCTGGGAAATTAATGACCTCTTGGTGGCATCATGGTCAAAGCTGAATGATGCTTTAAATGGAGTGACACGAGAGTCTCCAGCAAGCTAAGCACTGCAGCTGTCATCACCACTTGCACACAAGCACCTGGAGCTGTCGATTGGTGGGACATATAGAGAACTGACAAACTCACTGCAAAACCTTATACACCAAGGCCAGTGTAGGAAGCAAGGGGGCATGACTGACAAGTAACCCATGTGCTGCCCAGGTGAAGGCTGAGGCCAACAGAGAAAGCTCCAGAAATTGGCATTTTGTGGAAAGGTTCAATGAGTGCAAAGGTGACTCCCAAAGTGCACCCCAAGCACCGAAAGGAGCTGCCCTCCCCCACCAGAGCCCCAAGAATGGACAGTTCCAACCCCAGACAGGCTGACAAAGCTCCCAAGCCAGTGGCCAGTCCACATCAGGATACCAGACAATGGCAGAGAGAAGGGAAATGCTCTGAGTAGAGGAAGTGCTTTCTCAAGCTGGCTGCAATAAATCCAGCACCTCCTATCTGGGGGTGAACATGCCTGCGGCAGCCCCCTCCTCATGGAAATGGCACTTTAGATGCCCACCAGGTGATGGCAAACCCTTTGAGAAGGGGGGCCCAGAGGCAGATGACACAGGCTTTCTTGGGGACGGATGGCCAGTGTGTGCAGTGCACAGAACCTATGCCATTCTCCCCCAAGATCAGCAGATGACCAGATAGGTCAGTCTCTTTGGCATCGGATCCAGAAGTATGTGCGAAGGAACAACACTTTCCAGCAGGGAAGAGACCTGGGATTCAGCAGCCCCTTGGGGGGTCTCTGGGGGTGCACCCTGCACCCATTGCTCCAAGGCACAGACAGGGGAACTCTCAGCTCTGGGGTTTACCTTGTCCCGCTCCTTCTGGATGCTGGAGTCCAGCTCGCATAGTTTCTCTTGCAGCTGCTGCACGATCTTCTGTTCCTGCTGCAGCTGTATCACTTCCGACTCCTGCTCCCCTTGCAGCAGTGCCCGCTCCATCTCCGCCTAGGCAGACACAGCCATGTCACAGCAGTGCTGCCCCCGCCAGCCCTCATCTCCCAACCTCATCGCAGGACCCCCAGAGGCACAGCAACGCCTGGGTGGGACATGGCTCTGTTGGCAGAGATAAGCCAAGGAGGGCAACTGGTTTTGGGTCAGGCCCAGATGGAGGTCAGCGCTGAGGCTAATGGCTCAGGTTCAATGGTTCTCAGACCTCACATGCTCTCCCCATGAGATCTCGGCTCCATCAAACATGGGAATTAGAGACAGGCCCCATGAAGCCTCAAGTCAGAGCCAGACCCAACCTGTCAGGGTTAGTTCTGACCCTCCATTCTTCTCTTCCCCACCAAACAAACAAAACTTTGAAGGGGTCAGATTTAAGGCTCTGGTCCGGGTTCCCTTCCCTGCCTTCCCCAGTCTAAGGGGAATGGAGCCCAGCCGGGGTCCACCTTGGCCCCCAGTGAGTGTCCTGCACTCTTCCCCCACCCCAGGAGCAGTAGAAAGGGTTTCGCTCCACCTCATGGGACGACTCCTGCAGCTGCTGCTCCAGCTCCTTGACATGGCTCTTGAGCTCATCCACATGGCCCAGCACCCGCACCCACTCCTCCTCCAGCAGGGCAGCCTCCTTGGTCTTGGAGCCCGTTGAGTCCTCGTGCTGCTTGGGAGAAACAGCGACATCACTGGGGGACTGCTTATTTGCTATTCACAGAGTAGGGAGTGCACACAACACTTCAGCAAAAAGAGGGCCCTGCCCCAGAGCTCACAGCCACTCCCAATCCCCGTCAGCCCACCAGCGACAGCCCTCCAAGGTAGGGCAGAGATGGGGGTGCATCAGGCACAATGTGTGACTCTCAATGCACAGCCCTCTCCACCCAGCGCCTGCTACCAGTGCCCCCATGGGATTCTGCTGTACCACCAGTCAACCTTGCAGTCTCATACATGGGGTTTTGTGTTGATACACCCAGAAACCCACCACTGCCCATGCCCAGATCGGGTCATAAGCACATCTGAGTCCAGCAGCAGTATGGTCCCCTGCAGGACATTCCCCCTCCTCCCCCCCCAAAAAAAGAACCAACAACCTCCACCCTCCCACCTCAGGGCAGGTGCTTTCTTGTGCTGTGGACCCCGCCCACATGCACCTTGTGGTGTGTGCTCTGCGCCATGTGGGGACCCCCCCATCTCATGGTGGGTGCTCTCCATGCTGGGGAGGCCCTGACCCCCCATCCCTCATGGTGGGTGCTCTCCATGCACTGGGCCCTGTCTCCCCTCACCTCGTGGTGTGTGCTCTCCGTGCTGCTACTTTCCTCCTTCAGATTCTCCTCATCTGATTTCTCCAGGCTCTCCCTCTGCTGGGGCCCTGTGGCCTCTCCAGTTTCCACTATGGCCTTGCCAAGGCCCAAGGCAGCCAAGCTGGCAGAGCCCCTGGAGTGCCTCCTGGCTGTCAGGATGTTGGTGGTGGCATCTCCGTCACTTGGGAAGTGCTGGTGCGAGTTGCCTGTGTCTGTGAGGCCATCAGTTCTGGTGTATTCCGCACACAGGTTCAGGATGGTCTCCAGGCGCTGGCGCTCCTGGGCAAGGGTTACAGGGAGGAAGGGGTGGGTGGGTTGCCTGGTGGGATGGGTCCTCACACAGATATGGGGGGCCAAGCAAGCAGGAACTGGAAGGCATGTGAACCCAGGCCCCACTGCCCTGGGCTTTCCCCCTTGTACTCCATCCCTGCATCACCCTGTGACATCAAACTCCCTGAAGTGACACTTGTGTTGGACTAAAACACTGATCCCCCACCCCTTGCTCCCCTGCATACTGGCCTTGTTCTTTTGGGCCTGACAGATGGGATTGAGTCCTGGGGGGAAGAAACAGGGGACACAGACACCTGCTTGGACCAAGCCTTAATACAGCTCTCCCAGTAAAGTGCCCAGACATCATGAACATTCATCTCTCCCATCTCCTGCTGCCATGTCATTTCTAGCATGCATAACTGGGCCTGGATCACATGGCAGTGAGCCAGATAAGGAAGGGAAGCTCATTCCAAAGCCTCCCCATCTCTAGCCTGGCCAACATGGGGAAAGTGTATCCCCATGCATTCTCAGGGGATCCTCAACACAGAGGCATCCAGCTGCATCTCGCTAACAGGGCTTCACCCAAGGAGTCTGGGATCCTCCAGGATGCATGTGCAGTCCCACTGAATTGCAGCCGCCTTTGGGGCAGATGACATTAACCAGCCCACAAATGATGGGAGGAGAAATTCTGGCTCAGGTGCGTGGGGATGAATCTCTCTTGCTGCCAGTTGTGCTGAGGGGATCTGTAATGTCCATGGAGAGCAGACAGGAGGTTGGGTTTAAAAGCTGTGGCTGAAAGACCCTCTGAGTACATGTACACAGCAATTAAACACCTGTGGCTGGCCCAGGTCAGCTGACTCGGGCTCACGGGTCTCAGGCTGCAGGGCTGTAAAACTGCTGCCTAGATGTCCAGGCTCAGGCTGAAGCCCGAGCTCTGGGACTCTGCGAGGTGGGAGAGTTCCAGGGCCAGACTCCCGCCTGAGCCTGAACATCTGCACAGTAATGTTTAGCCCAAGCCCCACATGCCCAGATTAGCTGATCAGGCCCAGCTGCAGCTCTGCCACAGGTCTCTTACTCCAGTGTAGATGTATGTTGTGTAGCTGCAGGCTGGTACCTAGGAGGATGAGGAACTCAGTGGACTCTGCAACTCCAGGAGCTCCCTCTCCATGCCTGATGCTCAGACCATTAGACCACACAGAAGGGAGTGCCCAGCTGCAGACAAACAGGCAGGGTGCACCAAGACACCCTAACCCCCTGGGCTTAGGCAGCTCGATGCTGCATTCACAGACTGAACTGCTGGCTTGAGGAGTCACCCTGACTATGCTCAGGACCAGAGACAAGGGGCCCCAGCATAAGGGAATGGCTTGGAACAAACCTCCCCAGGCTCCTGCAAGGGCATGGGGCAGAGTCTGGACATACATGAGAAAGTGGTACTGGGTTAGCTTAAATTGTTTGTTAAACTCATTTAGTTGAACTGGAGCAGACCAGTGTGGATGCTCTGACTGCAATTTAGCTTAAATTGATTCCTAAGCAACTAAAGCTAAACAGAACTAAGTTTGGTTTAAAGCCAAAATAAGACTAAAGCACTTCTTCAGTTGAACCAGGGACCTGAGACAATTGCCTGTTGGTGCCAGGGGCTGTTTCAAGAGCAGGGCTTCTCCCAGGACTTGGATTTGTATCAAGGCATTGCTGGCCAGAAGGGCACCTGGAGATGTTGGATGAGCTGTGAAGCTCAATCTGAGCTTCATGCCTTGGCCACTGAGACAGCTCAGCAGCACAGCTCCACATAGCCCAGAGGGAGGCACCCAGAGTCCTCCTCTCCACTGGATGGGTGTGGAGCCAGACTGCCTATCCCTGGAGTGGGGATTGAAAGAGATAGGAGCAGCCTACACTGCTTTCAGTGGAGCCCATCCAGCTGCTCCAGGACATTTGAGGAGGGAAAAGGAAAACAAGGGAACCCCAACAAATGTCCCATCCTCTTCAAATCCCACCAGCAAATCAACCCCGACACAGCATCCCACATGCTTCTGGGGCAGCTGCTTCTGCAACAACCAGAGGAAGGGTTTGCTTCTGCCAGCTCTCTCCAGAATCACTGATTCCACAGCACTCTCCCTCCCATGATCTGAGCCCCCAGGGTCTGGCAGCATTTGCTTCCCACCGGGGTAGGAAACCAAGCAGAAGCTGGTGCCGTATTATTAAGGGGATGTTCTCAGGACAAAAGTCATACTCACACAGCAGGGATTTATCTACATTGCTAGTCACCCTGGGGAGCAGAATGCATGGACCCATCCCCTTCCCCACCTCTCTATCAGTGTCCAAGGTCACCTACAGCATCTCAAGCTTCAGTACACTGCTGCAAATCACACCCCAGATGGGTCCCCCTGTTTACAAAAGGCAAGCAATCCCCTCCCCCCAAAGGAGAAGCAGCACAGAGACAAAACAGACGTGCCAAGACCAGTCATTTCCTAATCATAGTGAAGTGTTCAACTCCTGGTAGATCATGAGGGGCAGGACTGTGCCTCTCCAAGGCCCCACGAATCCCCACCTGGTGCCGAGGGACTTGGTTCTCATTCATTAACACACTCCTGGGAGGTGAGTGGACACACGTGTCTATCTAAAAGCCTGCAGAGCTCCCCAGGTTTACCTGGGTGAACAAGTGGTCCCCGTCACTCATTAGTTACACAGTGTGCACACAACACAACCTGTCCTAACACATTCCTGGCCCCGCCCATGCCCTCTGCCAGATGTTGCTCACTGACACTCCTGACTCTGGGCCAGAGTACAGTGCTATTACTCACTCCAATGTACAGGAAGGGCAGGGACGAGGAAGGGTTTGTTTGAACCACTTGTTTCATACAGGTTAACATGGCCACACACCAGGTCCAAGGAAAATCTGGGAGATGATCCCAGAACTCCAGGTTCTAAGTGCTCTGCTGTAACCACTAATCTGTGTTCTCTCCCTAACTGATATCCATCCCCACTGCAAGGAACCACCAGCCACACAGCATTTGTCTGGTATGCAGGGGACCAGGCTACCCCTTGAGTTGCTTTCCCAAGCAGCCCTACCCAACCAAAAGTGCCTGCAACCCCTTGTTACCACTCCCCAAAGCCTGACAATCCCAATCCCAGGAATTTATTCCAACAAGTTTTCAGCCTCTACTCCTTCCCAACAGGCTGCTCCCATCACCTGCCTGGGCGCATGAGTGACCACCAGCTTTGCAGATGCCAGTGCTGTCCTGTGAATCAGTGGCAGGAGACTGCTAAGGAAGCAAGAATAGCTGTGTGCACACACACACATGCAGATACAAACTCACAACCCTTACCAGCTCAGTCTCACAGCCAATCTCAACTGGTCTGGGAAGCCAGTGGCTTGATGGACCCACAGAGATACGGGTCACATGCCACAAAGGGTGCTGCCAACAATTAAACAGCTCTGCAAGTTGAGAGGAAGAATCTGAAGAGCCCAGATGGCAGACACTGGGCCTTGACAGCTTTTGGGAAAGGGATGAAAATCAGGGACTGATTGTACAGCAGCAGGCACCACACATAGCATCAGAGGGACAATGAAGACCGACCTCCGTCCCACAGCTCTGCCAGCGCCCTCAGTACAAACCTGCAGCCCCCAGCTATTCCAGTCCTGGGCCACTGTTGAACAATGACTGACAGGCCACAGAGCAGAGTGAGTTTAGTTTTGAAATAGCACAGCCGCGCAAGCACCCACTCCGCTCCAGGTGCATTCCCAGCCCAGGTAGAGCGAGGGAGGAGAACGGGGCAAAGGTCTGGGAGGGAAACAAAGGAAACGGGGCAATGAAAGGGAGGGAAACAAAGGAAAGCCTGGGATAGTGGTGCACAAAAAGCCTTGCAGCAGCCTTTCCAACCTGCACTGACCCTGGCTAGAGACTGAGGGGGTGAACTGCAGCAGCCACAAAAGAAGTGCTCCCCATGGCTCAAAGGGACGGATTCAGCACCCAGCTCACAGCTGCTCCTGCTAGCCCCACCCCCACATAACTTCCTCCCCCAGGTCCACATACTCACAGAGGGATCCAGCCCCACTTTCATGGTCCGTCAGATGTTCCTCCAGGGAAGCAATTCACCTTCACCCTCTCGCCCACCTGGATTCAGCACCACCCCATGCAGGGTGCCAACCCGCTGCCCCACGGGAGACACGTGACCGGCTGGGAGTCAGAGATAGACTAATTACATAGACTACAGCCCCAGGCTGGAGAGCCGCATGGCTCTCCACGCACACTACACAGCGCTATTTCTGGACGGTGAATCAGGCAGTCTGAGTGCAAACTGCAGCTCCAACCTGAGTCAGTTCTGAGTAAACAGGACTCCCTCCCCCACCCCAGCCAGATGCAGCCTGGGAGAAAGGATCCCCCATCCTCCTCTGAGCCTGCGTGAGGAGAATTATGGTCTTGTGGTTATAACACAGAACAGAGTCAGGACACCCAGTTGTATCAGGACACCTGGGTTCTATTCCCAGCTGTGCCACTGACACGCTGCATGACCTTTGGCAAGATATACACCCTCCCTGTGCCTCCGTCTCCCCATGGGTGCAATGGCGGTTGATGATCCTGACCTGACTGGGCTGGGAGAGGCTGAGACAGGCTGGGAGACCCAGGGGGCAAGCACTGCAGGGGGCAAAGGACATTCAAGAGAGGGGTGAGTGTGGGCTCCACCTGTGGGCCAGGTCAGCTCCCTGTTGGGGGAACAGAAGGGATGGCCTCAGACAGAAAGGCCCTGAATAAAAGAGGGGGATAGTCAGCTCAGGAACCTAGTGCCTGGCTGCCCCCTCCATAGCCTTACCCTGGGAAGCCCGCACCAGGCACCTCATGGCCCCTTGCACTGCGCTGGCCACCAGAAGGATTCACAAGGGGGGGCAAGGGCAGCCTGCCAGGCTCTGACACCTAGCTCAGCAGCCCCCATTCTTGCTTAGTCCTGAGGGATTACTATAGCAAAGATGATTAATAATATTGGGGGTGGATGTCCAGGCCCAAGGACAGCCTGGCCTTTGGCTCAGGCAGAGCCCCAACCAAGCTGGACTGCCCCAGACATTCCTGTGTTCCGCTGCTGTGGATTCACAGAGCTGTAGGTGCTTTCAGAACCATCTCCCTCTCATTCTGGGGACCAGACTGCCAGGGGCAAGGGCACAACATCAGCTTCCCGCTCAGCCAAGAGACACAGAAGGGGCTGGGTTGGGAAGCCAGGCCCCATGTGTGGAGTGGGTTACATCTGAATAGTCTAAGAAAATGGGGTGCACCCCTCTGACACTGGTCCCACAGCAAATTCCCAGCACCCACCTGGCCCTCTTCCCCCTCCGCCCAGCTGTCTGTGGAATCCCAGACTCCCAATCCAGCCTTGCTCAGGGTGGAAAGTGTCTCCCTATAGCTGGGGCCGACAAAGTGCCCATAGGCTCTCGCTCTCCTGCTAGAAGGGACAGGGATATGCAGGAGCAACCTTCCCATCCTGTCTGTGAGGTGCCTGTCTCACCCCTTATGCCTCCTCCCACAACTTGATGCCTCCAGCCACTGCCTGAGGGTTTATGTACTCCCCAGCCCTACAGTGACCATCAACCCTCAGGTCCAGAGAGAACAGGCGGGAGAGTCAGGCTCTCTCCAATGTCAACTCTGAACTGAGCAAGACAGCACATTAACAAGGGCGCTATAAACCTCCAGCTGGCACCGTGCTGCAGTGTTCACTATCCCCAAAGCAGGGGCACCCGTAGGCTGCTGAGCTGTGGCGTAAGCCTCTCCTGGGCTGGCATAATGAGGTACTGGGGGATGGAAGGACCATTCTCAGGGGTGAGTTTTTAGGGCTGGAATGGGCCCCTAGCATGGAAGGGAGGGGAAATCGGGGTCTCACTGCAGTGCACAGGATAAAGAGGGTGATGATACCCTGCACCAACCCAGGAAGCTGACACCCACCCTATTCCTTCCATGTTGGGTGTGGAGAGACTCTCTTACACTCCACGCCATAGCTCTGGGAGCACCTAGGAAAGGGACTGACTGCCACTTGCCAAAGCATAACAGCCTGAGCCAGACATTAAGGAGTAGAACTACTCCCTGGCCATCCCCCAGCCTTGGGCGCAGCCAGAGAGCAAGCCTGGATCATGCACAGCATGCAGCCCAGTCAGAGTCATGCTAGTCAGGGACAGCTAACACTTCGACCCCAGACCCAGGCCCTCTGCCTCATATACTTGTCCCAATTCTGAAGGCAGACCTGTCTGCAAACCCTACGCTCCTCTGGGAACCCTTTACCTTAAAGAAAGGGATCTCAGGCACTGAGCCCTTTGCCTTAGTCAAATCCTACCCTTGCAGTCTGAGGCCATGGACAGGGAGGTGAGCTGTGCTCCCCTGTCCCCAAGCACATGGCTGGGTGCTGGACAGCCTCCTGGGAAAACAGACCAGACACTCCATGAGCTCTCACAAAGGACAGCTCAACAGCCATCTTCGGTGGTTTTGGCTCTGGCTGAAGCAGTGACCCCCTAAGGTAAGCAGTGCAGTCAATAGGTGCCTCCCTGATCCCATTACCTGTGCAGAGACTTCTGCCCAGCAACTACCATCTAGCTTGCCCCAGCACACCACCTGGTAGCAAGGGGAGGGGTTTTGCTACACAATCTCTTTGAATCACCCTGGACTGGTCCCCTTTATTGGCTACACACAGACAAAGGAAGAGACAGATGCACTAGGCAAACTCCACCCTTCTCCCAAGCCAGGCAGCTGCCTAGTCTATAAAAACTCTATCCCATGGCCTAAATATGGGGCCTAAGTGCCCGCAAGACCTCCCATCTGCCAGGACCCTTGGAACATTATCTGCACAATACGTGCAATTCAATTAAAAGGGCCCAGGCAGCTAACTACTTTGGCAGGAAGCTGGAGTACCAGTCTGGCATCCCCCAGAGAGCATACGGTCAAATCCTGAGGGCCTACATTTAGAGAAGAGGCCTCAAAGTCTTATACACACAGGCCAGACTCTGCCAGTCAATACCCTGTAGGCTCACACCCCACCCTGTACATGGAGACTCAATAATACAACCCACAGGCTCTGCAGATTTACAGTTCACCCCATATAAATGCACATCATTTAGCTACATGACCTGCCAGCACTGTCCTGACTTGAATCCATTAGGTTCCCTGTCCTATTATGATAGTTAATTGCATATTGGCTTCTGCATAATCCAGTTATCTGTATTCAGAAGGGAGGCTCAAGTGCTGCTCCTTGTGGTAATCTCTCCAGATAAGCAAGGAGTCCAGATACTCAGAGGCCTATGCACATTATTGGTATGCAGCTGCTAGTAACTGCAGCAAAATGCACAGCAGTTTGAAAACAGTAAAATTCCAAAGCCCTTTGCAAGAATACACAAGCCCTTATTCCAACTGCCTGGCTCCCTGGTATCTGGGTGCAGGTCTGGGCTTCGAAAGAGTTAAACTCAAAACATCACCGAGGGTATAAAAAATCCCAGGTCACTGTGACAGCAAGAACGTATAGTGCCAGTGAGGTGAGTGGAGAGACTAGAGAGCTCTCCAATGATGTATACACCTTCCAGTGCCGTGTGCTCTGCGTACCAGTATGTGGCACAGCAGGGTCAGGCCCACAGCAGTGTGTGCAAGCACAAGGCAGAGTCAGACTAAGGGGAGGGCTTGGCAACTGCTCCAGAACAAGGAGGATCCCAGACCCTATGCATCCTGGAGACTGTGCAAGGCCAAAGCAACCCAGTAGCCAATGCCACAAGCCCCTCGGCCATCAGCAGAGCCGCTCTCTCCCCTATCTGAGGGATCGGCTGGGCCTGTGGAGGGCACTGTGGTTGGCTTCCTGCCTCCCCTTCACAAATCCCTGCTAGGCATTTGAGGGTGTCAGGGGGCCTGTAGGTCATGTACACAAGGCAAGAGCTTTCCAGGCTCTGTAGCAAGCTACAAGCCTGGGGCTCACCAGTAAGTACCTTACTATGACCACTAATTATGCCCCCTGCCACGGATGTGTAATGGGCGTTATAGCAGGAATTGCAGTGCTATTGCTCCTATAAAGCAGCATGCCAGCTGGAACAGAGGGGGAGGGAAAAGGGGTCACTGCAGCCAGTGTCTCACTCTCAGCAAACACCGCTCTGACAGGGAACAAGGGCGACAGCAGCCCCCAGGGCTCCAGCGAACTTGCCAGACATGATGTGAAACTGGAGGGGCCCAGGATACAGTCAGCAGATGATAGCATCTGAGCTTACAGCTGTGAGGAATGAAGGTCAGAGATGCAGCACATTAACTCCTCAGCTGAGGATGCTGTGCTGAGGAAAGCAGGCAAGGATCACATGCAGAGTCTCACCCAGCTGCTCAGCAGACTAATGAGTGGGGCAGCTCCTACCACTGCTGCCCCAGCTGTGGGAGGATGCAGCCACTTGTATACAGCATGTGAATCTGAAGTGGGCAGGGCAGAAAGGACCCAGGAATCAAATCCCACAGGGAATGGATTGACCAGCACAGCTCAGGCCACGTACCCAGGTAGTTTGGTGTCCTGCCTCCCATGGTGCACAGAGGGGAGGCAAAACAGCCCAGCATGCAGCCGGCCAACAGTACCACGTGGGATGGCGGCTCCTTTCTGACCCTCTCAATGACCAACTGATGCCCTGAGACCTGATCTACCTTGGTCTAAGTCAAAGCAACCTAGCCAGCATCACAGCAACCAGTTCCAGCAACATCAAGAGCCTCTTCCCAGCTGCTGCAAGGGTCTTGGATAAACCGGATATTCCTAAACATCCAGTGCTTCACCCACTGTGGTGCTACCTGTGCTCTTCAGAATGGGCAACAGTATCAACGAGCGTGGACTAAAGAAGACCTCACTTCTCCCTCAACATCCAGTGCTCCCCCTTGCCCTAGAACTCCACATCTATCTGTAGCGCTTCCCCAGCTATGCCCCATCTCCAACTCCTTACCAGGCCCCATTTCCGTGCCATGCCCTACCCCTCACCAGGCCCCGTCCCATCCTGTCCCCATGGCATGCCATGCCTCTCACCAGGCGTTCCATCTCCTGCTCACGCAGCCGCTCCTCGCGCTGCCGTCGGTGATACTCTAGCAGGTCATCCTCATTGTCACTGATCTCAGTGATGCTGTTTTTGCGCTCCCTTGTACTCACAGGCAGCCGCAGATCTCCTGACAGCTTCCTCTGTGCCCGGGGGCTCTGACGGGGTGAGGGCATGACCAGCGACCCCAGGCTGTATGCAGGGCTGAGGGTGATGCCGAAGCTGGGCTTATGCTGGGAAGTAAGTTCTGACTGGAAGATGGGTGAGGGGCTCCTGGTTCTCAAATTCTTTCCCGTCAAGGAGGAGGAGGAGGAGAAGTCTTCATGCCTCTCCAGGGGCCTGACTGCCTTGCGCCGGATGCGAGGGCTCTCAGGAACCTCCTTGGCCAGCTTGGTCTGTTGAGAGGGACTTTCTTGGGGGGTCCTTGCTTGGGGAGACAAGGCAGAGGGCAGCGGTGCTGCCCGGCGAGACAGGGAAGGGCTGAGGGGAGGCAAGTCCCTCATGCTCTCCACGCTCCTTCTGCTCATTCTGGGACTCTCAGGGGGCTGCAGAGAGCGGCTGTCCTGATTGATGTGGATGAAACCCGCAGTCTCCAGGGGCTGGAAGACTCTTGCCAACACCTGCCGGGAGGGGCTGGAGGCCAGGTGCCTGTCAATACCAGGGGGCTCCCTGCCCTCCCTAAAGGGGCTGGGTGGGCGCTCTTGAAGAGCTACCATTTTCAACCTCTGAGCAGATGGTGACTGAAATTTGGGTGCCAGCCGGGGGCTGCTGGTAGGCTGAGCCTGGGGGCTCCCTGTTACATAGTCGCTCAGGCTTACAGACACCGGGGGCATGTGCTGGTTAGGATGGCCCACCTGTGCGCTCTCAACAGCTCTCCGGGTACTGGAAAAGGCTGAAAGCCCAGGGCCTTCAGGGTGCAGGGCTCTCTGGCCAGGCGTGGGGCTCAGGGGAATGCCATGCACTGCCCTCCTCTGCATCTTGGGACTCTCTGCAAGTTGTGTCTCACTTGTGTCCATGGTGCTGTTCCTCAAGTCCAGGCTGGAGCCCCCACATAGAGGTGGAAGTGGCCGCTGCTGTGGGGGCTGCATTGCATGGTTGTAGCTGGAAGATCGCACTGGCACCACTGGGGGGATGGGCGGTCCGTGCTCCTGGCTACTGGGAGAGTGACTAGTGTAGCTGCCACTGCTGGCTGGGGATGAAAGCGGGGAGAAGGGTGGTGATGCGTTGTCATAGCTGGAGCCCACAGACATGGCCCCAGGGCTCAAGGGTGGGGACAAGAAGTAGTGCCCGCCACCATTCACCACTGAGGACACAGGGGACTGGACATTGGCAGAGAGCTTTTTTCTGGAAGAGCTCGAGTCCTCCATCACCAAAGAGTCCATGATGTCTTGCAGGTCCTTCTCGATGGAGCTGACCAGGGAGCTGTGGCTGGGCCGGGGCCTCACTCCCTGCCCCTTATGGATATCATTCAGAGACAGCTGGTGGTTGCCATTCACTAGACTCTCCGATTCTGCCAGAGGGAGAGACAGGAGCACATGTTAGCCAAGGAGACAGCACCATTAACCTCACAGCCCAACCCATGCCAAACCCCTCCACTCAACCAGGCCAAGTGGGCAGAGACAGGCCAGAACCAACATGTGCCAGGGAGCAAACATTCAACCCCTGCTCCACATGAGGCAAACGGCCCGTTTCTAAGGCAGGACGGCCCAAGCACTGTCCCACAAAACCCCAGCTGCAAGTCAGTTCTGGAGACTCTAGGGGAAAGACGACAACGCAGGGCCTGCTCTCCAAAAGGCTGGCGATGGAGGAACCAATGGCCACCAAAGCCTGGTGGATCAGTCTGGCCTCGGTCTCTGGACCTACCTACCTCTCCTCTATATAACAGAATCATAGAATATCAGGGTTGGAAGGGACCTCAGGAGGTCATCTAGTCCAACCCCCTGCTCAAAGCAGAACCAATCCCCAACTAAATCATCCCAGCCAGGGCTTTGTCAAGCCTGATCTTAAAAACCTCTAAGGAAGGAGATTCCATCACCTCCCTAGGTAACCCATTCCAGTGCTTCACAACCCTTCTAGTGAAATAGTGTTTCCTAATATCCAACCTAAACCTCCCCCCCTGCAACTTGACACCATTGCTCCTCGTTCTGTCATCTGTTACCACGGAGAACAGTCTAGATCCAACCTCTTTGGAACCCCCTTTTGGGTAGTTGAAAGCAGCTATCAAATCCCCCCTCATTCTTCTCTTCTGCAGACTAAACAATCCCAGTTCCCTCAGCCTCTCCTCATAAGTCATTTGCTCCAGCCCCGTGATCATTTTTGTTGCCCTCCGTAGGACGCGTTCCAATTTTTCCACATCCTTCTTGTAGTGTGGAGCCCAAAACTGGACACAGGACTCCAGATGAGGCCTCACCAATGTCAAATAGAGGGGAACGATCACGTCCCTCCATCTGCTGGCAGTGCTCCTACTTATACAGCCCAAAATGCCGTTAGCCTTCTTGGCAACAAGGGCACACTGTTGACTCATATCCAGCTTCTCGTCCACTGTAACCCCTAGGTCCGTTTCTGCAGAACTGCTGCCTAGTCATTCGGTCCCTAGTCTGTAGAGGTGCATGGGATTCTTCTGTCCTAAGTGCAGGACTCTGCACTTGTCTTTGTTGAACCTCATCAGATTTCTTTTGGCCAATCCTCTAATTTGTCTAGGTCCCTCTGTATCCTATCCCTACCCTCCATCGTATCTACCTCTCCTCCCAGTTTAGGGTCATCTGCAAACTTGCCGAAGGTTCAGTCCACGCCATCCTCCAGATCATTGATGAAGATATTGAACAAAACCGGCCCCAGGACCAACCCTTGGGGCACTCCGCTTGATACCGGCTGCCAACTAGACATGGAGCCATTGATAGGGAACCGCTATTTACTGCTACCACAGCCAACCTCACTACAGGGAAGGGACAGGAGCCAGTGTCAAATCACTGTCCTCTCCCACAGGAAACATTGCAGCAGGAAGCTGCCAGTAGGAGGTGCCCACACAAGAGATTTCCACCTGCCAATCCTCCTCCTCCTCTCCTCACTTCCCACATTACAGGATACCCCTTGGAAGTTCTAATTGCTCGGAACTAGCACTTTGCATTCTGGAGGAGGCCGGAGCCACGCTGCAGGTGTGTGCTGCATATGCATGCTGGCTGGAATGCTCGGCATTGTAGGAAGTGGTGCCAGCAATGCAAAGGGGAACAGCCACAGCTCCATTAGACAGGATAAGGGAAAGTAACCCTTCAGTTTCTAAGCATGAGGACTAGGTTTCAGAAGACATTTTCCTATAGCCAGGCTATTCCATACTTAGCCATTAGAGGGATACATTCACTGCGGCAGCTGGGACTGGCCTCTTTGGGAGGGGAGAGGAGAGGAAGCACTAGAACAGTGAGTCTCTAACTTTTGTACTGGTGACCCCTTTCACATAGCAAGCTTCTAAGTGCGACCCCCCTTATAAATTAAAAACACTTTTTTTATATATTTAACACCATTATAAATGCTGGAGGCAAAGTGGGGTTTGGGGTGGAGGCTAACAGCTAGCGACCCCCCACATAATAACCTCACAACCCCCTGAGGGGTCCTGACCCTCAGTTTGAGAACCCCTGCACTAGAAAGATACACAGTCTGAGCCAGCCTGGCAATGTCCATGCTCCTGTGAGTGCTCTTCTCCAAGCCAGTGCCTCAGCGTGGGGCTGTGCATGTGCCATCTTCTGGATGTGACCCAAGCAGAGGCCCTGACTACCTGGGGCCAGTAGGAGACCAGGACACATCTCAGAAGAAAAGGAATATTAACAACTGACCTAGCTAAATTCCACTTCCTTAAATTCCTCCTGCAGCTTCAGTCAGATACAAGAGTCTTTTTCATCTCCTGCCTGGAGCTACTTTGTACAGAACAGCTGCTTTAGTAACCGGTCCTGGACCCTCTACTGGAGCTTTTCATTTGTGAAACTCAAACACACAGGGCTGGCCCTGTGCTGAACTGTCCCCCCCACCCTGCCCTACTGCCCCTGGGGTTCAGGTTAAGCCCTGCCCTTATGAAGCGTTGTGATCTTCCATGCTGATCATCTCCGTGGAGTTCAGGTGCGTGGGGATTATATTCCAGTAACTATCCGGGGGTCCCACTAGCCCTATTGCCCAGGCAAGTGACTTTTGATAGCTCTTTCCAGCACACAGGCTGCAAAGCCCTGTGATGCTAATGCATCCTCTTTCTGGCTCTGCCTGTGGGCAGGGAGCAGCTGCACATACCTCACCTCCTCCTACAGAGATGGAACTGGCTGTTGTGTCTTCCCTGTTCACATAATAATCAGTCCCTGGGGCTGCCTGTCTTTTTCTCTGGAGTCTTGTAGACAAAACTGAACCCGCAGTGCAGGGAAGGGAGGGAGATGCAGCAAATGAGAGCCAACTCTAGATCTGTTATGTGGTTGAGCATCTGCCTCCCACTCCCACTACAGCAGCAGCCAGGGTGCAGAGCACTTCCAGTTTCACTCTCCCAGCTAAAATGTCACTATCCCCTGCTTCTCTGAGGCCCAGAGTCAACACTCCCTTTCCTTCCCCAGCTGCAATCAGGGACAGGGGAAGGAAGAACATGTAAGATCTGCAAAATCAGAAATCAGGCAGACCGGAGGGAGGGGCAGCTGCTCCCTGGGTGGGATTTGGGGATGGGGCCTCTGGGGGCTTGTCTTGGGGATTTAAAGAGTTTCAGGGACAATAAGGGGGGGGAAAGGGGAAGATAATTATATTATTTGATTGAATGTCCCTTAGAAACAATTTAACTAACCAGCATGGAGCCAGCTGCTGCCATAACGTTTGCCCGGGCTCTAGAGTTTGAACTATACAACACATCTCTAAACAGGGACAAGCAGGCTGAGCTGGGGGAGGGACCATGTGTCAGCCATAAACCAGACCAGGACACACTTGCCTCAGGACATGGGGGATAAATGCAAAGCGGCTCCCCCCACAGTTCCTGCCGCTTGGATCTGAACTAACACCCCCCCCACCAAAACCCCTAAAGCTGAAGTTGTGTTGGCCCCCAATGCCTCAGGACCCTAGGGATCTCAGCAGGTGGCAAATGGCCAATTCCTTTGCTAAACAGGTGTGTGGTTATCAGCTCCTTGCTCAATAAACTGCAAGGTGGATTGAAGCTTCTGGCTCCCATTAAACTGGCCCCGTACGCCAAGCAAGAACTATCCATGGCACAGTATCTCAAGGTCCCAAATGTTGACCTCATAGAACCCGCGCTCCCCACAGCTACACAGGCTCTGAGAAGCAATACACTCAATTAACCCTTTAAGCTCATCCCCAGGATAGACCCGCATCAGCAGGTGAGTTTAGACGTCTTCCCTCCTTTTGAGCAAACACTGCACATGTGAGCTGGTCAAAAGCTGCCAAGTGCCTCTGCACCTCCTGAGTACCAGCTCCCCCTTCCCATACACACTTTTCTGGGGTTGGGGTGAGCCACGTCTGGAGGCAGCTCCCTCCAAGGGCAGAGCCACCTCCAAAAGCAGCAGCAGCACCATCACTCTGTGCTGCTATACCCTTCCTCAGAGCATCTCCAAACACTTTGCAAACACCAATTAATTAAGCCACAACCTCAGGGCACCTTTCCAACTCTAACGCTCCCAGCAGCAACCAGCAACCACAGCAGAGGGAAACAAACAGCCAACTAGGTCACAAGCTTCTAGGGTGCATCCCCTCTAAACACACAAGCCATCGACTGCCTGCTGATACCCAAATGATGGACAGACCAACCTTCCTGTCTCCACCCGACTTCTACAGGGCCAATAACAGCTACTCGAGTCATTCTAGCTGTGGAGACAACAAGGTCAAGTGGTTAGATCAGGATGCCTGACTCAAGTGCTCCTAGGTTCTATTCCTGGCTCTGCCACTCACCTACTGTGTGACCCTGAGCTAATCCCTTCCCCTTGTAGTGCCACATCATCCCAGGCTCTACAGAGGGGGGTGACGGCACTCACCTGCGGGGCGCCAATTTCTGCTTGCAGAGCTAGCTGGGCCCCCTGGATGGCCAATGCCCAACTACTTGTCTGAGCTGGCAGAAGGCAGCTGACTGGCTTCCTGGAGAAAGTATTGCTCTTGTTTGAAGCCACATAAATGTCAAGCTGAAACCAGATTGCTCTGGCCTGCAGCATTTGTCAGACACGGTTAGATCACAGCCGGGATTGAGAGTGGCTGGGTTTTTTCCCCTTTAATAAATGAAAAGAATCATGAAGGGGAAGGACGGAGAAGCAGTAATAATACTGCCAGAGCAATAACCCAATCAGGGGCACTTATTGTCTGGCTTTCTGGAAGACTAGACAGACTCCCGGCACGAGTGGCTCACAGTGAGTGCTGAATTAATGGGCAAAGCCATGGTCTCATGGCCAGTTACTGTAAGAGAAGAGATTGATTGGCAGGTTAATCTGCTCATCAGTTCCAGGCAGACCAAAGCTCAATTTATTTCCATTAAATCAGCTCTTCCGCAGATACAAGATTCCTGACCACATCTGCCTGCGGAATTATTTCATAGGAGTAAATTGGTTATTATAATAACAATTGGTTTCAGAGTAGCAGCCGTGTTAGTTTGTATTTGCAAAAAGAAAAGGAGTACCTGTGGCACCTTAGAGACTAACCAATTTATTTGAGCATAAGCTTTCGTGTGTAGCTCACGAAAGCTTATGCTCAAATAAATTGGTTAGTCTCTAAGGTGCCACAGGTACTCCTTTTCTTTTTATAATAACAATGTGCACTTGGTCTGAAGATCCCAAAGCACTTCACAGACATCCTGCAGCCTCACAACCCTTGTATCATAAGCTCTATTCTGTACCTGTGTAAGTGACTTGCCCAAGGTCACAGTGCGAGGCAGTGACAGAGCTGGGAACAGAACCCACGAGTCTTGACCCTGAACTCTCATCACCTGGAGCAGAGACCTGCAAGTCTATTTAATTCAGTCAAGTATTCCTAAATCAAGAGACAATGCAAATGACTGAACAAGAAAGGGAACAGAGACAGAAGCCACATAGCAAAGACAGCACTTCCCATTTGCAACAGGCAGGCCAAGAAAACCTGACACCAACTTTCCCTTAGTAATTCCCTCTGTGCCAGTCAGCTTGCCCCATTCAGGTAACCACCAGCAAGCAACAGCCTGACAGGACTCCAAATTCTCTTGCAGCACACGCACAGGGATCTCCATACCTCAAACACACACCGAATTCTCTGTGCTTTTCATCTGGAAGCACCGGCCTTTTGTTTCAGCTTGTGTGATCGACCAATGCTTAAAACAGCAACACACCTGTCACTGGGAAGAACAAATCAAGAACAGCAACAAGCTGGACTGTGCCAGGTCCCTGCCCAGAAAAGTCACACCAGATAATATTTTGCCATAGTGACATGGGTAAAACAAAGGCAGACTCCCATCAAATTGAGAACCAGGTGCAAACTGTGAGCCACAAGGCATGGTCAGAACCCAGAAAGAAGCAACTGTGCAGTTAGCAGGACAGAGGAGAGACTGAGACACAGACACTTTCCATCCAACATCCTAAATATGAGGGAGTGCAAGGAAGAGATTTCCTCAAAAACCCAGAATCATAAGAGAGATCTCATTGCAGAGGGACAAGGAAAATCTGCACCTGACCATGGGAGACAGAACAACACAGCAGAGCCACCTGCCACCAGCTGAGGAATGACACACGCCTGGCCCTGGGAGATCAAGCCCCAGATGCTGGGAGTGATCCCATCCTGAGGGGAGCAGTCCTGCCCGGCAAAGACCTCAGCAACCTAGGCCTTTTTTTTTTTTTAATATATATTTTTTTAAAATAAAAAAAGCTTATGCTCAAATAAATTGGTTAGTCTCTAAGGTGCCACAGGTACTCCTTTTCTTTTTATAATAACAATGTGCACTTGGTCTGAAGATCCCAATGTGCACTTGGTCTGAAGATTTGCCAACACTTATACAGCCTGTCGTGCCAATAAAACACTTATACAGCCTGTCCTGCCAATAAAAGCTCATTGAATAAAACTGTGTCTCAGACTCACAGATATTAAGGTCAGAAGGGACCATTATGATCATCTAGTCTGACCTCCTGCACAATGCAGGCCACAGAATCTCGCCCACCCACTCCTGCAATAAACCTGTCACCTATGTCTGAGCCATTGAAGTCCTCAAATCATGGTTTAAAGACTTCAAGGTGCAGAGATTCCTCCAGCAAGTGGCACGCCCCATGCTACAGAGGAAGGCGAAAAACCCCCAGGGCCTCTTCCAGTCTGCCCTGGAGGAAAATTCCTTCCCAACCCCAAATATGGCGATCAGCTGAACCCTGAGCATGTGGGCAAGATTCACCAGCCAGATACCCAGGAAAGAATTCTCTGTAGTAACTCAGATCCCACCCCATCTAACATCCCACCACAAGCCATTGGGCCTATTTACTATGAATAGTTATAGATCAATTAATTGCCAAAATCATACTATCCCATCATACCATCTCCTCCATAAACTTATTCCAGAACTTCACTCCTCTGATGGTTAGAAAACTTCGTCTAATTTCAAGTCTAAACTTCCCGATGGCCAGTTTATATCCATTTGTTCTTGTGTCCACATTGGTACTGAGCTTAAATAATTTCTCTCCCTCTCCGGTATTTATCCCTCTGGTATATTTACAGAGAGCAATCCTATCTCCCCTCAGCCTTCTTTTGGTTAGGCTAAACGAGCCAAGCTCCTTGAGTCTCCTCTCGTAAGACAGGTTTTCCATTCCTCGGATCATCCTAGTAGCCCTTCTCTGTACCTGTTCCAGTTTGAATTCATCCTTCTTAAACACGGGAGACCAGAACTGCACACAGTATTCCAGGTGAGGTCTCACCAGTGCCTTGTATAACGGTACTAACACCTCCTTATCTCTACTGGAAATACCTCGCCTGATGCATCCCAAGACCGCATTAGCTTTTTTCACGGCCATATCACATTGGCTGCTCATAGTCACCCTGTGGTCAACCAATATTCCAAGGTCCTTCTCCTCCTTCGTTACTTCTAATTGATGCGTCCCCAGCTTATAACTAAAATTCTTGTTATTAATCCCTAAATGCATAACCTTACACTTCTCACTATTAAATTTCATCCTATTACTATTACTCCAGTTTACAAGGTCATCCAGATCCTCCTGTATGATATCCTGGTCCTTCTCTAAATTGGCAATACCTCCCAGCTTTGTATCATCCACAAACTTTATTAGCACACTCCCACTTTTTGTGCCGAGGTCAGTAATAAAAAGATTAAATAAGATTGGTCCCAAAACCGATCCCTGAGGAACTCCACTGATAACCTCCCTCCAGTCTGACAGTTCACCTTTCAGTATGACCTGCTGTAGTCTCCCTTTTAACCAATTCCTTATCCACCTTTCCATTTTCATATTGATCCCCATCTTTTCCAATTTAACTAATAATTCCCCATGTGGCATGGTATCAAACGCCTTACTGAAATCTAGGTAAATTAGATCCACTGCATTTCCTTTGTCTAAAAAATCTGTTACTTTCTCAAAGAAGGAGATCAGGTTGGTTTGGCACAATCTACCTTTTGTAAAAGCATATTGTATTTTGTCCCATTTACCATTGACCTCAATGTCCTTAACTACTTTCTCCTTCAAAATTTTTTCCAAGACCTTGCATACTATAGATGTCAAACTAACAGGTCTGTAGTTACCCGGATCACTTTTTTTCCCTTTCTTAAAAATAGGAACTATGTTAGCAATTCTCCAGTCATATGGTACAACCCCTGAGTTTACAGAGTCATTAAAAATTCTTGCTAATGGGCTTGCAATTTCATATGCCAATTCCTTTAATATTCTTGAATGAAGATTATCTGGGGCCCCCAATTTAGTCCCATTAAGCTGTTCGAGTTTCGCTTCTACCTCAGATATGGTAATATCTACCTCCATATCCTCATTCCCATTTGTCATGCTACCATTATTCCTAAGATCCTCATGAGCCTTATTAAAGACTGAGGCAAAGTATTTGTTTAAATATTGGGCCATGCCTAGATTATCCTTAACCTCCACTCCATCCTCAGTGTTTAGCTGTCCCACTTCTTCTTTCTTTGTTTTCTTCTTATTTATATGGCTATAGAACCTTTTACTATTGATTTTAATTCCCTTTGCAAGGTCCAACTCTACTTGATTTTTAGCCTCTCTCACCATATCCCTACATGTTCTGACCTCAATTAGGTAGCTTTCCTTGCTGATCCCTCCCATCTTCCACTCCCTATATGCTTTCTGCTTTTTCTTAATCACCTCTCTGAGACGCTTGCTCATTCAGCTTGGTCTACAACTCCTGCCTATGAATTTTTTCCCCTTTCTTGGGATGCAGGCTTCTGATAGCTTCTGCAGCTATGACTTGAAGTAATCCCAGGCCTCCTCTGCCTTTAGAGCCATAAATTCTTCAGTCCAATCCACTTCCCTAACTAATTTCCTTAATTTTTGAAAGTCAGCCCTTTTGAAATCAAAAACCCTAGTTGCAGATTTATATTTGTTTATCCTGCTGTTCAGTTTGAACTGAATTAGCTCATGATCACGTGAACCAAGGTCGTCCCCTACAACCATTTCTTCTATGAGGTTCTCACTACTCACCAAAACCAAATCCAAAATGGCATCCCCTCTAGTAGGTTCAGCAACTACTTGATGAAGGAATCCATCAGTTATCGCATCTAGGAAAATCTGAGCCCTATTATTATTACTAGCACTTGTCCTCCAGTCTATATCTGGGAAGTTAAAGTCTCCCATGATCACGCAGTTTCCATTAGCATTTACTTCATTAAAAACATTAAAGAGGGCTCTATTCTTAACCAAATTAGATCCCAGTGGTCTATAGCACACCCCAAGCACTATCACAGGGGAGGCTCTAGTAGTTTTCTTCCCCAATGTGATTTTTGCCAAGACAGACTCTGTCTTATCCATTCCATCGCTTCTTATTTCTTTACATTCTACCTCATCATTGATATACAGTACTACTCTACCACCTTTACCCTTATTTCTGTCTTTACTAAACAGCACATATCCTTCCGTAGCTATAGTCCAGTCATGACTACTATTCCACCATGTTTCTGTTGTCCCTATAATATCTGGTTTCACTTCCTGCACCAGTAGCTCTAGTTCTTCCACTTTGTTACCTAGGCTCCTCGCATTGGTGTACAAACATCTTAATTTTTGCTGTTTGGCCTCGCTCACATTCTTTACCTGATCAGGCACGGACATTCTACAGCCAGTATGACCTATTAGACTGTCAATTCCTTCCTCCAACTGTACATATGGCCTTGGCTCCACTGTTATTTAGCTATGGGTGGCAGGGAAGGAAGTGCTGGGGCTGATGGGTCACGGAATTTCTGAGTCTGCACCACATGCTCAGCCTACAATAAGCAGCATCACAGGTTTGGTCGAATGATGGCTGGGCAGTCAGCAAAGGCCAACACCTCTGAATCGGAATCGTTCCTGGTGGCAAAGTGGCTGGATTGTCCTAAGAGTGAAAGCCCTTAAGAGCCCTGCCCGCTACTGATCTCGAGACAGCAAATTCTCAGCATACCCCATCTCCAAGGGCACTGGATGCAGGAAGATGCTGAGCAGGATGTCTGGGTCAGAACAAGACATTCTCTGAAGCACAGGGGCGGCCCAAGAATCTCCCAGTTTCCCCCAAGAGGGGCCTGGCATCGATACCCACAGGTTATGCAGGACATAAAAGACCCAGCAGGGTGGATTGATTTAAACCAAAGTGATTTAAATCACCAATTTTAATCATGATTTAAATCAGCATGCAGGAAACCTTGATTTGAATAACTGATTTTAATCTTGCTTTGCTTTTGTACTTTAGTTACTTTCATAACGAGATGTTGATTCTCATTGTTGGTAAACATTAAAATATGTTGATTTGCAACTAAATACAGCCTGTACACTGAAATCTGTTGCTTCTTTTTGCTAACCAGGAGGATATGCTATATCTATACACATTTATTTAAGCAGTCATATAGCTTAAATATTTATTCAGATTCTTACTTTTTAAATTTTTGTTAACCAGATGATGATTAATTTTTTACTTGTGATTTGGTACAATTTGGATGGAAATTCAAATTCAGTAAAAAATGCACAAAAGCAGCTTTTTAATTTTGTTTTTATTAATTAAAAACTACCTTAAATGTGCTGGATATAAAATAAAAAAAAAGATTTACAGAATATGTTTTGCATTTAAAATTAACTTATTAAATAAAAGTAGTAGTTAGGGAATTGAACCGATTTTTCTGGTCTTCAAGATTTTAGAATTAGTAAATCTCAGCCCTCTCATACCTGGTTTTTATTAATAGATTGAAGGAGGAAAACAAGTTTTTCTGCTTTTTCAACTCCTACTGGTTTTTGAACTTTGACTGAACTAGTTATTGAACTGAAATAGTTGAATAAACTGAAAAAAATATTTTCTTTGCTCCTGCAGAAAAGATACTGTTGTTGAAAGCTGGTTTAGCACTTCAGTAAACTCTGGTTCCAGGTGCTTAGCCAGTGACTTCCAGTTCTTCAAAACTTCACGGCAAATATGTACTGCTTAATATTTTTTTATTCAATTGAAATTATTTTAATAGATTACAGTAAGTTTAGGCCTTAATGTAGACTGGTCATAATTTCACATTTACATTTAAATAGTTTTATTTTTAAAAATAAACCTGTTTCTAATTTAAATGCAAAAATCTCATTTTTTTTGGATAAAAAATTAAGCAACCAATTTTTATCCAAGCCCTCCTCTTCATACAACCCATTCTGCCCCTATGTCTCCCCAGTGGCCAGCACCATCAACAGTCATCAGTAATACAAACACATGCTAGCAAAGGACATTGCAGAGCCCTCTCTTCAAAACATCAGGGCAGAGTTGGCTACAGGATAGGTGAGGACCAGCCTTCAGATTGGAGACCATTTTCAGAGGTGAATCAGACCAGCTGGACTAGCTCCCTTTGAAAAGCATCTCCAGGTGTTGAAACCACAGCAAGCCAGAATCCAGACGGCCCCCTGGCTGACTGCAGTGCTGGGACCTGCCCCCTCAGAACGAGCACTCACTGCAGAGGCAGTCATAGGCAATAAAGGGACAGAAATCAAATTACTTAAGAAAAGTGAATTCAGTTCTGCCTGGAGCCCTCGGCTGACATCGAACAGGGCTCTGCTGGATGTATCCAATGGGAACCAGTGACAATTCCCCACTCTCATCCTAGGCTGACTTCTGTGTATGCAGGGAATGGATACTTCTATGCCACAGACCAAATTGCCGTAGTGAAAAGTCTTGAGGCTGTCCAAGAAAAGTGTAAGACCTCTCCTCTCCAATTTCTACCCAGGCATGGTTCTTGGCCCTCCTGGTGGGGGTGGGGGGGGGGGTTCTGGGGTTCCAGAAGCTCTGACACACTAATTGGCTCCACATGCTCCCTTCCCTCACATGCTGCTCTAGCAGGTTAACAGCAGCATGTGGTCCCTCACACACTCTAGTGGGTATCAAGCTACCCCAGGCAGTAATCTCCCAGGCTTGTGACATAGGCTATCTCCTCTCCTTGTGCATCATCCTAGCTAGTTTGATACAGCCAATGCAGGCCCAGACAGCAGTCAGGGCCCGAGATGCTGCAGCTGTCCATTCCTCCATGCAAACAGCTAATGCCTTCTGTTCTACAGTCCCAGACAAACACAACCCTGATGCAACAGAGAAAGAGCTTACTTCCATTGGGACTGCTAATAGTCTGCAAAGGGGAAGATGTCATTCTGAATTAAGCTCCCGTCCCCTGACACCTGGGGTTTAGGGGCTGTGTGTGACTGCACAGCATGAGGAATCTGAGGTCCCTGCAATACTTCATTCATAGGGAGTAGAACCCAAGCCTCTCCTGATGGGAGTGGGTCGCAAAGGACAGGTATGGTGGGCAGAGAGAAAAGAAGCCCTTCTCTTGTGAGCTTTGGTAAACAGTGTGGGCCAAATTCTGTCCTGGCTTTGCAGGGACAGCAGGGGAGAAGGGCAAAGAAGGCTTTGCCCTACCTGTGTGCTTCCTCTTCCTGGGACCTATGTCTGAAGACTGCCTATAGCCCCAAGGGGTCATTCTGGCAACCAGGAATAGCCAGAGCACAGCAACATCCTGGCCATAACACCATGCCAGGAGCTGCAGGGGAGGTATGGAGTGGCGCTGGAAGCTCTGCACAGCCTGAGAAGGTGTGTTGAAACAGCACACTGGCCTGGATAAAAGCAAGGCCCATCTAGCCCAGTCTCCCATCAATAGCCAGTGGGAGAGGGGGAGAACAGCCACAGAAAGTGAAGGAGACTTGCACTCCATAGAGAAACACTAAATAAAATAAGTTGCAAGTAACAATGAACCCCCGGGCTGAAGAAGCAGCCTTTGAATCTCACATTTATTCGCCCTTACAGACAAGCGCTGCCTGCAGCTCCCCAACCCAGCTCCAGACACATCAGATGAGGCTCATGACCTTGTGTTTTATGCTGTTCTGAGGGCTAGAAGGTCTCTGGAACCTGCCCTGTGACCAGGAGAGCTGGTGTGAAATGCCAGCCAGGTTGTGTGTTCAGCCAAGGGTTCAGCTCAGGAGCTGCTACAATTAAACTCTTTGGAGACAACTATTAATAATTAACAAACAGAAGTGCAGTTGCTGAGCTGAGTCAACAGTGGGTGCAGGAACGGAAAGGCCACAAACCAGAGTAAATGCTATTCGTATTCATGCAAATAGCAGGCATCTCTTAGCAAGCAGAGAGATCATTTTAGAAACATTTCAGCCCCCAACCCTGGGATTTTTTTCACCAGCTGGAAACACAAAGCTCCTAACAGCTCCTCTATCAGGGTCCAGTGTCCCAATGGCCCTCGGCAGGAGTGGGGACGCTGGTATGTCTAAACTGAGAGATCCAATTAACGCAGGGCTTTTCTCAAGATGGCCCTGTATCTGTGCTGGGTGACATCTGCATTCAGTGTAATGGAGTTTTTAACCGAAACTTCAATAACGATCATTTATGTCATGAGCAAATAGCAGCTTTGCCTGCCAAACTGCCTGTGTGTTTCATTTATTAAAGTGGAGTGAACTGGGGCAGGTGGCATTCAGCCACATAAGCACCGCTCCCTCATGAGCAGTGGGGGCTAGCGTCCCAGACAGTACTGCTTAACCAGACACCGCATGGTCAGGTTCCGTGGTTACAATGTTGAGAAACAAAAAACGCAGGAGGGAGGGAGAGCCAGCAGTGCTTCACCACAGCCAGCATTTCTTACATAGAACATGCCCTCCTACCCCACACATCTTCACATGGGACTCGCACCAGGCTCCCAACTGTGTCCCAACACCAAGTCCTGGGGTGAAATCCTGGCCCCACTTACATCAGCAAGGGCTCTGCTAGCAATCTCAATGGGACCAAGAATACACCCCTAGGGTTTCTCAGTGCCTCATCGATGTACTTTGCCCATGATGGGTGCTTGGGAGGAGGGATGCACTCTGCTATAAACTGCTGGTACAGGATTCCAGCTTGACCTCCCCCTTACTGCCAACCACTCAGCTCTTCAAAGTGCTTTCCAAACAGTAAGGAGTTAAGTCTCACAAGGAGGCAAGGTCACGGGCCCTGTCATCGGGTTAGCATCCTTTAATGGGGCCTGGTCCCAGCCCCGAAGGTGGAGTAGCTGCTGAAGGGTCAGGTGACTAAATTAGAGAGCACCTGGTGCTCATAAAAAGTCAAGAGATGCTCAGTTGGGGGAGAGGGGAATCTGGAAGGAGGCTCCCACAGAAACCCCTGGGTTAGAGGCTCCAGGGAGAGCTGCCTCACGAGTCAGGGCTCTATAAAATAGTGATGGAAACTGAGCAGAGCCCAGGAGGGCTGAGGAGCTGAGCCCACAGGGGATAGAGGATTGTTTTGGTTTTGTGTTTGTTTGGAGTTTACTGCCCAGGAAGGGGTGGACTCTGATGTGACTCAGCCCTGGTCTACACTAGGAGTTGAGGTCGAATTTAGCAGCATTAAATCATTTTAACCCTGCACTTGTCCACACAACGAAGCCCTTTTTTTGACTTAAAGGGCTCTTAAAATCGATTTCCTTACTCCACCCCCGAGAAGGGGATTAGCGCTGAAATTGGCCTTGCTGGGTCGAATTTGGGGTACTGTGGACGCAATTAGACAGTATTGGCCTCCGGGAGCTATCCCAGAGTGCTCCACTGTGACCACTCTGGACAGGACTCTCAACTCAGATGCACTGGCCAGGTAGACAGGAAAAGGCCTGCGAACTTTTGAATTTCAATTTCCTGTTTGGCCAGTGCGGCAAGCTGCAGGTGACCATGCAGAGCTCATCAGCAGAGTGATCATGATGGAGTCCCAGAATCGCAAAAGAGCTCCAGCATGGACCGAACGGGAGGTACAGGATCTGATCGCTGTATGGGGAGAGGAATCCGTGCTATCAGAACTCCATTCCAGTTTTTGAAATGCCAAAACATTTGTCAAAATCTCCCAGGGCATGAAGGACAGAGGCAGTGCTGCGTGAAACTTAAGGAGCTGAGGCAAGCCTACCAGAAAACCAGAGAGGCGAACGGCCGCTCCGGGTCCGAGCCCCAAACATGCCGCTTCTATGATGAGCTGCATGCCATTTTAGGGGGTTCAGCCACCACTACCCCAGCCATGTTGTTTGACTCCTTCAATGGAGATGGAGGCAACACGGAAGCAGGTTTTGGGGACGAGGAAAATGATGATGATGATGAGGTTGTAGATAGCTCACAGCAAGCAAGTGGAGAAACCATTTTTCCCGACAGCCAGGAACTGTTTCTCACCCTGGACCTGGAGCCAGTACTCCCTGAACCCACCCAAGGCTGCCTCCCGGACCCGCCAGGCGGAGAAGGGACCTCTGGTGAGTGTACCTTTTAAAATACTATACATGGTTTAAAAGCAAGTATGTTTAATGATTAATTTGCCCTGGCATTCGTGGCTCTCCTGGATATACCCCCAAAGCCTTTGCAAAAGGTTTCTGGGGAGGGCAGCCTTATTCCATCCACCATGGTAGGACACTTTACCACTCCAGGCCAGTAGCACGCACTCGGGAATCATCGTAGAACAAAGCATTGCAATGTATGTTTGCTGGGGTTCAAACAATATCCGTTCTTTATCTCTCTGTGTTATCCTCAGGAGAGTGATATCATTCATGGTCACCTGGTTGAAATAGGGTGCTTTTCTTAAGGGGACACTCAGAGGTGCCCATTCCTGCTGGGCTGTTTGCCCATTGCTGAACAGAAATGTTCCCCGCTGTTAGCCATGGGGAGGGGGAAGGGGCTAGCCACGTGCTGGGGGGAGGCAAAATGCGACCTTGTAACGAAAGCACATGTGCTATGTATGTAATGTTAACAGCAAGGTTAACCGTGAAAGAGTGTACCCATTGTTCTATAAAATATGTCTTTTTAAACACCACTGTCCCTTTTTTTTTTTTTCTCCACCAGCTGCATGTGTTTTAAGGATCACAGGATCTTCTCCTTCTCAGAGGCTTGCGAAGATTAGAAGGAGAAAAAAACGCACTCGTGATGAAATGTTCTCTGAGCTCATGCTGCCCTCCCACACTGACAGAGCACAGACGAATGCGTGGAGGCAGACAATGTCAGAGTGCAGGAAAGCACAAAATGACCGGGAGGAGAGGTGGTGAACTGAAGAGAGTAAGTGGCGGGCTGAAGAGAGGGCTGAAGCTGAAAGGTGGCGGCAGCGTGATGAGAGGAGGCAGGATTCAATGCTGAGGCTGCTGGAGGATCAAACCAGTGTATGGTTGAGCTGCAGGAAAGGCAGCAGGAGCACAGACTGCCACTACAGCCCCTGTATAACCAACCGCCCTCCTCCCCAAGTTCCATAGCTTCCTCACCCAGACGCCCAAGTACGCGGTGGGGGGGCCTCCGGCCACCCAGCCACTCCACCCCAGAGGATTGCCCAAGCAACAGAAGGCTGGCATTCAATAAGTTTTAAAGTTTTAAACTTTTAAAGTGCTGTGTGACCTTGTCCTTCCCTCCTCCACCACCCCTCCTGGTGCTTCTCTCCTTCACCACCCCTCATAGAATCATAGAATATCAGGTTTGGAAGGGACCTCAGGAGGTCATCTAGTCCAACCCCCTGCTCAAAGCAGGACCAATCCCCAATTAAATCATCCCAGCCAGGGCTTTGTCAAGCCTGACCTTAAAAACTTCTAAGGAAGGAGATTCCACCACCTCCCTAGGTAACGCATTCCAGTGTTTCACCACCCTCCTAGTGAAAAAGTTTTTCCTAATATCCAACCTAAACCTCCCCCACTGCAACTTGAGACCATTACTCCTTGTCCTGTCCTCTTCCACCACTGAGAATAGTCTAGAACCATCCTCTCTGGAACTACCTCTCAGGTAGTTGAAAGCAGTTATCAAATCCCCCCTCATTCTTCTCTTCTGCAGACTAAACAATCCCAGTTCCCTCAGCCTCTCCTCATAACTCATGTGTTCCAGACACCTATTCATTTTTGTTGCCCTTCGCTGGACTCTCTCCAATTTATCCACATCCTTCTTGTAGTGTGGGGCCCAAAACTGGACATAGTCCTCCAGATGAGGCCTCACCAATGTCGAATAGAGGGGGACGATCACGTCCCTCGATCTGCTCGCTATGCCCCTACTCATACATCCCAAAATGCCATTGGCCTTCTTGGCAATAAGGGCACACTGCTGACTCATATCCAGCTTCTCGTCCACTGTCACCCCTAGGTCCTTTTCCGCAGAACTGCTGCCTAGCCATTCGGTCCCTAGTCTGTAGCGGTGCATTGGGTTCTTCCGTCCTAAGTGCAGGACCCTGCACTTATCCTTATTGAACCTCATCAGATTTCTTTTGGCCCAATCCTCCAATTTGTCTAGGTCCCTCTGTATCCTATCCCAGCCCTCCAGCATATCTACCACTCCTCCCAGTTTAGTATCAGCCACAAATTTGCTGAGAGTGCAATCCACACCATCCTCCAGATCATTTATGAAGATATTGAACAAAACCGGCCCCAGGACCGACCCCTGGGGCACTCCACTTGACACCGGCTGCCAACTAGACATGGAGCCATTGATCACTACCCGTTGAGCCCGACAATCTAGCCAACTTTCTACCCACCTTATAGTGCATTCATCCAGCCCATACTTCTTTAACTTGCTGACAAGAATACTGTGGGAGACTGTGTCAAAAGCTTTGCTAAAGTCAAGAAAAAATACATCCACTGCTTTCCCTTCATCCACAGAACCAGTAATCTCATCATAGAACCAGTAATCTCATCAATCTCATCCCTCCTGGACTACCTTGGTAGTTATCCCCCTATTTGTGTGATGAATGCATGAATGTGAAGCAACAATGACTTTATTGCCTCTGCAAGTGGTGATCGAAGGGAGGTGGGGAGGGTGGTTAGCTTACAGGGAAGTAGAGTGAACCAAGGGGCGGGGGGTTTCATCAAGGAGAAACAAACAGAACTTTCACACCGTAGCCTGTCCAGTCATGAAACTGGCTTTCAAAGCTTCTCTGATGCACACCGCGTCCTCCTGTGCTCTTCTAACCGCCCTGGTGTCTGGCTGTGCGTAACCAGCAGCCAGGCGATTTGCCTCAACCTCCCACCCCACCATAAACATCTCCCCCTTACTCTCACAGATACTGTGGAGCGCACAGCAAGCAGTAATAACAGTGGGAATATTGGTTTCGCTGAGGTGTAACCGAGTCAGTAAACTGCGCCAGTGTGCTTTTAAACGTCCAAATGCACATTCTACCACCATTCTTCACTCGCTCAGCCTGTAGATGAACAGCTCCTGACTGCTGTCCAGGCTGCCTGTGTATGGCTTCATGAGCCATGGCATTAAGGGGTAGGCTGGGTCCCCAAGGATAACTATAGGCATTTCAACATCCCCAAAGGTTATTTTCTGGTTTGGGAATAAAGTCCCTTCCTGCAGCTTTTGAAACAGACCAGAGTTCCTGAAGATGCGAGCGTCATGTACCTTTCCCGGCCATCCCACGTTGATGTTGGTGAAACGTCCCTCGTGATCCACCATTGCTTGCAGCACTATTGAAAAGTACCCCTTGCGGTTTATGTACTCGCCAGCTTGGTGCTCCGGTGCCAAGATAGGGATATGGGTTCCATCTATGGCCCCACGACAGTTAGGAAATCCCTTTGCAGCAAAGCCATCCACTATGACCTGCACATTTCCCAGGGTCACTACCCTTGATATCAGCAGATCTTTGATTGCGCTGGCTACTTGCATCACAGCAGCCCCCACAGTAGATTTGCCCACTCCAAATTGATTCCCGACTGACCAGTAGCTGTCTGGCGTTGCAAGTTCCGACAGGGCTATTGCCACTCGCTTCTCAACTGTGAGGGCTGCTCTCATCTTGGTATTCTTGCACCTCAGGGCAGGGGAAAGCAAGTCACAAAGTTCCATGAAAGTGCCCTTACGCATGCGAAAGTTTCGCAGCCACTGGGAATCGTCCCAGACCTGCAACACTATGTGGTCCCACCAGTCTGTGCTTGTTTCCCAAGCCCAGAATCGGCGTTCCACCGCATGAACCTGCCCCGTTAGCACCATGATGCCCACATTGCCAGGGCCTGTGCTTTGAGAGAAATCTGTGTCCATGTCCTCATCACTCACGTCATCGCGCTGACGTCACCTACTCACCCGGGATCGCTTTGCCAGGTTCTGGTGCTGCATATATTGCTGGATAATGCGTGTGGTGTTTAATGTGCTCCTAATTGCCAAAGTGATCTGAGCGGGCTCCATGCTTGCCGTGGTATGGCGCCTACACAGAAAAAAGGCGCGGAACGATTGTCTGCCGTTGTCCTGATGGAGGGAGGGGCAACTGACGACATGGCTTATAGGGTTGGCTTACAGGGAATTAAAATCAACAAACGGGGTGGCTTTGTGAGAAACTGAATGGCCCCCTCAAGGATAGAACTCAAAACTGGGTTTAGCAGGCTGTTGATTTCACAGAGGAAGGGAGAGAGGAGAAAATGAATACAAAACAAATCTGATCTATTTCTTGTTTTGAGCCACTTCATCTATCTTTATACATCTTGCTGGCAGCAGACTGTGCAGTACGACTGCTAGCCATCGTCAACACCTGGGTGCTCGGCAGAAGACAGTGCAGTATGACTACTGGCCATCATCTTCTGCTAGCTGCAGATTAAAAGACAGTGCAGGACTGAATCGCCATGAGATGAAACAAGGGAAATGACCTGGCTGAGTCACTCCCATGTTTGCCCAGGCACCCGGTTAAAAGAGCAACCAGGACTACATTGATGACGGCTACCAGTCATACTGCACTGTCTGCTGCCAAAAGGCAATAAACTGCTGCTGTGTAGCAATGCAGTACCACGTCTGCCAGCATCCAGGAGACATACGGTGACGGTTAGCTGAGCAGGGTCCATGCTTGCCGTGGTATGGCGTCTGTACAGGTAACTCAAGAAAAAAGGCACAAAATGATTGTCTGCCCTTGCTTTCACAGAGGGAGGGAGGGAACGGAGACCTGATGATATGTACCCAGAACCACCCGCGACAATGTTTTAGCCCCATCAGGCACTGGGAATTCTACCCAGAATTCAAATAGGCGGTGGAGAGTGCGGGATCTGTGGGATAGCCACCCACAGTGCAACGCTCCAGAAGTCGACGGTTGCCTTGGTACTGTGGACACACTCCGCCGACTATATGCACTTAGAGCATTTCTGTAGGGACACACACAATCAACTGTATAAAAATACTTTCTACAAAACTGACTTCTAGAAATTCAACCTAATTTCATAGTGTAGACATACCCTAAGTCACTGCAGCAACTGGATGTGCTGAAAGCTATGTAGGTTGTGCAGTAGCGTGCCATGCCACAAAGTGGTGTGCTCAGAGACTGCCCCAATACAAGCCCCACTGTACAGATAGAGGAATGCAAGCAGGAAAGGACTAGCTGTCAACAGCCAGACTCCCTTACTGGAAAGCCTCTGTGAACTCCCTCCTCTGCTCCCTCTCTATCTCCCAGGCTGGTTCCCAGTATCGCTGTGCTGCTAGCACAGACTCTCACTGAATGCTTCCCACAGTAGGCATCAAGTCAGCAAGTCTGTATCAAGTGGCCATTAAGGAGAACAACATTTAGTCTGCATCAGCCAGACCGCCTCACTGCCCATCCCCCAAGAAGGGTCAAGCGGGTATCTTGGTGAGGGTGCTCTGATAACAGCACATGAAGGGTTAAACCAAACAGTGCTACAGGGACTAGAAAGCTCAGCACTTGAGAGACATTAAATCCTAGGTTGTGCAGGCCACCCTGTAGCTTCTCTGGGCTGGGTCACATGGCGAACCATAACTCCAACGTGTGGCTGTACAACCATGTTAGGCGCATGCTCTCACAGGAATGGACTTACTGAGCTATCATCCCTCACCTACTTCCCCCAGTCACTCACTGCCAGCCCTAATGGCATCAGCTTTGACTCAGCCTAAACAAAGGTCAGTCATGGCTGCAACTGGAAGTAGGAGACTGGGCTTGATGGACACATCTGCAAATCCAATAGACCAGTTCTGCCATCACACTAAGTAGAAAGGCTTTGGCCCAGCTCTGCAGCCCTTGCTCAAGGCAAAATTCCCACTGAAGCAAACTGGAGTGCTGCCTGAGTAAGGACTGCAGACCTGGGCCACGGCATTTCCATTTGGTGTGATGGCAGAACTGGCCTATAGGAGCAGACCTGTCAATCAAACCCAATCTCCCACTTCCATCAGCAGCCTCCACCTGATCCTTCAGAAGCAAATGAGTTCCTTTCTCCCCTTCCTTTACTGGTGAGAGAGGGAGAGATTCCTGCCTGACATCGCTGCCACTCTGACTCTGGACAGGCACCAAACCCAGCACTGGTGACTCACAGTAGCTCAGAGAGCGCAGCAACAACCTGGCAGAGAGTAGGAGTAGCTACAGAAGAAAAGACCACAGCACTGGACAGAAATGCCAATCTGAGCCCTGGCAGTGCCTCCTCCCCAAACTTCTCTCTCCAAGGCCCAGGGTTTGACCTTTGCCCCACTGAATATCTGGTCTCTGTTGAGCTCATTACACTGAGGCTCTGTCTACACTGGTACTTTGTGGGCAAAACGTTTGTTGTTCAGGGGTGTTAAAACAACACACCCCCTCCCCCCAAATGACAGAAGTTTTACTGATGAAAAGCTCCGGTGTGAACAGCGCTTTGTTGGCAGGAACACTCTCCTGCCGACAAAGCTGCTGCTGCTTGGGGGGGTGGGGTGGATTATTATCCCCACATTAGAGGTGGGGAAACAAGCACAGAGAGGGGAAACTGATTTGCCTGAGTCAGCAGCAGAGTCAAGAACAGAACACAGGTGTACTCACTCCCAGGCCCTGAGCATGGAGGCTTCACCTACCTGCCATGAGTCCATATGGGGCCCCAGGACTCCTTTCTCCAGCTGGGATCATGCTTTTCATCCACTTGGCCTCAGCAGGGTGATTAAACCGGAGGAAGGTCGACTGCCCCAGGCAGATCATGCACCCTTGGGGAAAGAGAGTGAGATGGAGCAGGTTATAGCATACAGTGAACATGGCCACCCCAGTCCTTGAGGGTCTCTCTGTCCACAATGCACCCCCAAGGGATTCATCTACTGTACACACCCCAACAGTTGGGAAACTCTGGTCATGGCCAGGGAACTGGCAGGTTCTCTGTTCCAAATGTACCAGCTTGCTGTCCAGCTGCCCTGAGACAGTAGGCACATTGATGGAATCATTCTTTGTATCACCATAGCACCAGGATCCTGAGTCATGGCGCAGGAGCCCACTGAGCTAGGCACAGAATCACTGCCATTACACTTCCCTTCCTGAAGGACCACAAGGAGCTTTACGGAAGTCCCACCAGGATTTACACAGAGCCAAAGCTAAACTCCACCCTTGGACACATGAAGTGATCCCACTGCCCACACTGGAGCTGCACACATGGCTCCTGATTAAAGAGCCAGGCCTGAGGAGCCTCTGGTGGCAGAGAGACACCAACAGAACTCTTAGCCCACCCCTTTATGCCTGGCAGCGTAGCGTAAGCGAGGAGGACACAAATGCCAGGTACAGAGGGGTTGAGGGTGGGGCCTGGTGGGTTTCAGGCACATTG
The DNA here is from genome assembly GCF_965152235.1 of Eretmochelys imbricata. NCBI lineage: Eukaryota > Metazoa > Chordata > Testudines > Cheloniidae > Eretmochelys > Eretmochelys imbricata. The sequence goes on along the minus strand of NC_135593.1, from coordinate 20,362,683 downwards.
GAGATTTGTTGTCAGGTCACAGGGCTGATGTGGAACTCACAGAAGCTGGCGTGTCACTTTGCTCAGTGGGTATTGCAGATACTATGTGCTGTGAGGGTGCACTAGAACAAGAGCCTATGGTACAGGACCATAGCCTGTCAAGAGGTGTGAGACTATGAATGAATATCTCCTGCACAAGCCTATTGGAGGTGGTTGAGGGGAAGCCCCTCAAACCTACTTGCTAACTAGACATCTGACCTCCCCACTGAGCCATTCACTTCCCCTGTTAGACATTCTGTGATTGGTTATTGCTGCGCTCATCTGTGCCTCCCAAGAATGAGCAGAGGGAGCCTTGCAAAGAGGTGGCAGCTTGAAAAAGAAGAGTCTTGTGCATCTTAAAGAGAGGAGCGCAGCTGTGCTCCAGACTCAGACAATTGCTCTCTATTGTACACCCTCCTCTCTCCTGCCTGGGCTGAGACAGGAGTGTCCATCCACCCACCCAGCTTCAAGTCCAAGGGCAGCGAGGGAGATAAGAGCCAGTTTTGCACAGAGACATGATGCAAATACCATAAGACTGAAGGATCACTGGGAGGCTATTGTGCTGGGACCGCCAATTATGGGTGCAGTCACTGACTCACCATACCCAAGACTTCCTACATCACCAGATCCTCCTTTCCTTTCCTAAGGCAGGTTGGGATACATGCAGCCCAGCTGTAGCACTCCTTAGACATGGGCTGGCAGCAAGACTGCATCAGTCCTAGCCAAATATTGCCCAGTGTCAAACCTCCCTTTCCTGAGCAAGCTCATCTAACTGAATCCAGCAATCTAGACCTGGCAGAATCTGCATTCAGGACAAGATGTGGAACTGAAACTGCTTTGTGGCACTGATGGATATCCATTCTCATCCTCCTGCACCCCTCTGCAGTGTTTAACATTGCTGAGCACAAGATACTGCTGTCTCACCTGAGAGAGGTGGCAGGAGTCCAGAGGAATGCACTAAAATGGTTTGGGTCCTTCCCGCAGTTTGCATCCAAAGATGGGAAACTGCACCTACACCACTACCCCTTGCTTGTGGGGTTCCACGAGGATCAATTCTCTCTCTGATCTTTTTCTACATTTATATCCAACCAGTAGGTGAACTGGTCAGATCACAGGGACTCAAGTGCCAGCAATATACAGATGACACAGCTCTATCTATCCTTCACCACATACGACCATGCCACTACCAACAAGATTTCCCAGTGCTTGGATGAGTTTAGCTCATGGATGAAGAGCAGTTGGTTGAATCTGAACCCAAGCAAATTCTCAACAATAGGAGTAAAGCTGGTTTGTGAAGGAGACAGAACCTTCTCGGAGGGCAGTCCAAGACTGTGTTATGAACTCGCAAGAACTAAGGACCATCATAAACCTCACCACTTTCCACTCCAAGAGCAAGGCACATTTCTTTGACTTTGTAATGTCTAATATAAACACATAGCAACAGGTATATTTATTTAAACAAACAAACAAAAAACAAAAAACCCTACCAAAACAAGACACTCCTTTACATATGCTTCTCCCTCTGGGCAGAGGATGAGAGAACAAACGTGTTGCAGACATGTACTCATGTTGTTTAATGCATTAGTGGAAGGTGCTCAGATGTTACAGTAATAAGCGTGATATAAAAACCTACACAGAAAAGAATAGACTCAGCCTCTGCTATTCCACACTGAGACCAGGCCTTTGCTCTTCACTTGTGTGGTGTTTTCCACCTTCCACTCATGACAGAAAGCAAAGACACAGAGACAAAGTGTTGGAAAGAGGCAGGATGGAGCCAGGAACAGCTGGGCTTCAAGGTACGGCGCAGCCCAGAGGGCTCTTCCTAGGGACAGGCTGTTCTGCCATCTTCAGAGACCAAGGAGAGAGGCTGGAATCAAGGGTATATTTCCTCCCCGCCATTCCCTCCCCCCAAAGCATCATGGAAATGAGGGAGTAGACAGCATCTTGAGCAAGAGGGTGGGGAAACAAGTATGGATAGGGAGCATGGTTCCAGGGGAAAATGTGATTGTGTGCAGGAGGCCAAACAGCGGATTCACATTTTACTGGAAGTCAGCAACACCCCAGGGATGCCACAGCTGGCAGTCTGCACTGCAGACAAGACAGCTCCTGTCTGCATGAGCAGATCATCTTTTTTGGCCAAAACCAACTGCCTTCTCTGGAGAAAGCTGGTGATGAGCCATGAGTGTGGAATGTGGCTTGGGGGATGTGCAGACAGGCATATAAACACAGGCCCTGCACATACACACATCAGCGCCAAATGTCAAACTTGTGTCACCTGCCGCCCACCAGCACACATAATTGTTATCACTCCCTAGGAGAGGAAAAGGCACTCATGGCTGATGCATGTGCACGGAGACTGCAGGGGTAAAAAGACCATCACTAAAGACTAGGAGCCTGATTTTCAAATGATCTGGGCCCGCTGACCTCAATGACAGCTGCAGGTCAGCTTCTCTGAAATCAGGACCCAAGATGAGTTCTATAAATGGGTGAGGATCTAAGAGTGACTCTGCCCCTGGGCTGGATGGAATGCACTCAGAATCAGCCATCCAGAGAAGACCAGGTCCCAGCACTGTGTTTCCACATGGAAAGTGAATTACTACCTTATTAAAAAGGGAGTATGCCTTTCCTGGAGTCCCTTGACTAGCCATGTGGCCAGTGCATTCAGCTTCATGGAGCCAGCAAACCAGGAACTAGCCCTGACCCAAGACATCAGTGCAGGCACTGGGGCACTTTTTTGGGACAGGTAAGGTGTTACAGGGTTTTGGTAAGTAATAAGTAAGTTATATAGGGCTAAGTGGCAACACTCCTCAATACCAACCAACTGCTCCCTTCCAGTATTTGCTGAAAGCTCTCACTCCACTTCCCCAGGCAATCTCACACTTCCTGTTGTCGATCAAAGGGGAATTGGGGAGAGGAGAGAATTTTTCCCTACAAAGCAATAGGGCTCCTAACATGTTATTATTGGTAGCTTTCTGTTCTTATACCACTTTACTTTCTGTCTCAGGCTGTTCCCCAGTCTCCTCCCATTCCTTAACAGAGGGAGCACTGTATAGCTGCAAGAGAAGGAGATGGGTGTTTGCAACTCCCAGGTTCTATTCCTGGCCTTGCCACAAATTCACTGTAAGCTGGGTAAGTCACTGCTTTGTGCTCAGTTGCCCCATGTACAAATACAGGGGCCTCATCCAGCTAAATTAATGTTTATAAAAGTATATATTCAATGCCAAAAAAATATGTTAACCTAGAGTTAAGGTTGCTTGGTGGTACACTAGAACCTCAGAGTTATGAACTGATCAGTCAACCACACACCTCATTTGGAACAGGAAAAATGGAATCAGGCAGCAGCAGAGAGAGAAAAAAGAGAAGCCAATACAGTACTGTACTGTGTTAAACGTAAAACTACTAAAAAAATAAAGGGAAAGTTTAAAAAAAGATTTGACAATGTACGGAAACTGTTTCTGTGCTTGTTTCATTTAAACTAAGATGGTTAAAAACATTTTTCTTCTGCATAGTAAAGTTTCAAAACTGTATTAAGTCAATGTTCAGTTGTAAATTTTTGAAAGACCAACCATAATGCTTTGTTGAGTTATGAACATTTCAGAGTTATGAACAACCTCCATTCCAGTATTGTTCGTAACTACTGTATGTCATCCCCTTCCAGACCACCAAATTGAGTAAAACTCAAACTTATGAAAACCGGGAAATATACAGTTAAGGTTGCCCATGCAACCTTAATTCTGCCCTCTTTCAGCATTGCCCCAATACACCCCATTAACACATATAGCTTTACTCTGCCAACCCCACAATTGCTGAAATGTACAAGCTCTTTATCTCCTTTTACAATCCGTTCCTCTCACCCACTGGATTCCACCTAACACTATTAAAAGACAAAAAGGGGGGGGAGGGGACTCAGGATTAAAGCATATAAAATGTCTGGAATGGAAACCCTTTAGCCATTTTTCTGTACTGGTGCATGGGCAGTGTAACAAGTGCACATTTTCTTCAATACTGTTCTCAGTTTCAGTCCCCCGAAAATGTAGGCCATGTCTACACAGGCACTTCCGTTGTTAAAATTTTTGTTGCTCAGGGACATGAAGAAACACCCCCCTGAACAACCAAAGTTCTGAAGAAAAGCACCTGTGTGGACAGTGCTTCATTGGCAGGAGCTAAGCTCCTACTGATGAAGCTACTGTCCCTCGTTGGAAGTGGTTTTATTTTGTCGCTAGGAGAGCTCTCTCCTGGCAATAAAGAGCAGCTACATAGTGCACCTTACAATGGTACAGCTGCCCGTTGTAAGGTATGCAGTGTAGACACAGTCCTAGTGTGTGCCACACATTACCTTAGGTAAAACTTTATGGTGTAGACACAGTCCTAGTGAGTGCCACACATTACCTTAGGTAAAACTTTAGTTTGAAACCAGGTTGACCTGCACAACTTCAATAGTTTGGTCTTTAGTGCTGGGCAAAACCAAAAACCTCATACCTAGAAGCTTTTTTTAATATGGCTGGGTTGGGAGGGGGAGAGGGGAGGAATTTATATCTCTGGAACCCTTGGCTCAAATGACTCCAAATATGGGTCACTAATCCAACCCCACACCCTCCTCAGGCACACCAAATTTCACAGAAATCTGATAAAGCATGTCAATTTTAGAGTACTTTGAAAGATGAACCGTTAAATAGATGTTGTGACAGAACCTTAACGACAGTGGTGCTGCTGCACCACTACAATAAAGTTTAATTGACAGAGAGGATTTTGAGCTGTGGCCAGGGCTGCTGGAAAGGGGATTGCAAATCACCATCTTTGCTCAAGTCCCAAGCAGCGAATAGCAACTGCCCCTCACACTCATGAGGAGTGGAGACCTTTGTCACATTGAAGGCTGTGAGAACACTCTGGCTAGCACTGTCACCTGCAGTTCTAAGGTGAGCTGAGGCTGGGGAGGGCACACTCCACCACAGAGCAAGTTGGCCCTGCCAGAATCCATCCCCTCTAATCTAGAGCCGCTGCTCTCCTTGCTCTAACATGGACAGGTCTCTGTGAGCAGCAGGGCTACAACAATGGTGTCACTGCCCACTTTTTTCCAGTTACAATTCAAATGCCCGACAATCTCTGTACAATTTCATTTAATAATTCAATATTCACACAAATCTCTCAACACACGACAATTATGGCAGTGGATAATATAGTAAAGGGAGGGAGGCTTGTTGGTATATTGCTCACTTCAGGACTCCTTAGGTCTATAGGCTGGGTTGCACCAGCTCTGCTACAAATTCATTGTGTGACACAGGGCAAGTCACTTCAGATCTGTCTCAGTTTCTCCAGCAGTAAAATGGGGTCAGTATCACCTTGGAAGTGGGTTGTGAAACTCAATGTTAGAAAAGCCCATGGAGAGCCTAATCCAAAAATAAATAGAGCATCTTTAAAACAAGGAGCCTAGAGTCCAGCACCTACATCCATATCAGGCACCCAAATAAGTGGTTGAATTTCAGAGGTGCTGAGCACCCACAGTTCACATCATATGCAGCAGACATGCTCAGCCCCTCAGAGTCCAGAAATAGGTGCTTAATGCTAGGTTTGAAAGTGCTGGTCACAGAGAATAGGCAGATAATTCTGTTGGCTGTAGCTGTTCCTGTTAGCTCCCTCCTGACCACGCCCCACGTAAGAAGTCATGGCTTTAAATATCTTTATGACAAGTTTTGAGTGGACAGAGAAGAAGGTGAGGGTGGCGAGTTCCTTCCTATTCAGTAGGGGCTGGTTGGGCCTCTCTGATGGTATCCACATGTCTTCTTTCACAGAAGCTGCTACATTATGCACCATCAGCCAAGGACGGGCAAGATGCGGTCTCAGCAAAGCTGCAGAGACCTTATAGTCAAGAGCATGGATCATTCTTGTAAGGGGGACAAAGGGCAGTGTGGTACTTGGATACTCATCCCAGGGGTGTTTTAGACTGACACCAGGACAGCTGACACAATGACTGTCCAGGGAGGTGGCATGGGGCAGTGAATCAGATACAGGTCTGGGGCTCAGGAGAATGGGGTTGTCACGCACTCAGTGTGGGCACACTGCCTCTCTCTGGTGGGTCAAGGGCAGGGCTCACAGGGAGCAGGCTATTTACCCACCTGTGTAAAGTGTTTCAAGGACGACAGATGAACAAGACACATACATGGCAATTATAATTAGCCACTGTTGCTATGCCCAGCCCAGCCTGTTACAGAAGCTAGTCCCTGTCCCTTCGTTCCAGGAACCTAAACAGCCTTTTCAGACCGTGGGTAAGGAGAAGACATAAATTTGTACAAGCAAATCCATAAGCATGCCAGACTGCAACATCCAGCTCTTGCTATACACCTCTGGTCTGTGAATCGCTAATACAAGAGTAGCACCTTCCTGCTCCAGCATCTCTTTCTTTCCTGACTGTTCCTGAGATGAGAAGAATCCCACATCTGTAAGCTGATCCCAGGGGACTCAGGATGTGCCGTACCAGATCAGACCATTTTCAGCAATTCCAGTTCCTAGCCTAACATGGAGGCTTCAGCAGGCAGCAGAAGAGACCACAGAGCACCTGGGACAATGCTGCACCTGGGTGGGAGGTTATTCTTCCTGACCCTCTTCAGGAACCAGCACATGCTCTGAAGCACGAGCCCCAACTACAGGCATATATGCCAATATCAGTCAGGGTCAGAAAGGCCCAGCAGTGTTTGACTCTGTCCCTGGTGTGGCACTCCACACATTGCACAAAGAAGGGGTTTTTTCCTACCTGCTGCTCACATCATCCAGCAACCCCCTTGCTTTCGCCACCTTGCACAGGAAGAGGAGGAGGGGACTGATCTCTCTTCTTGCCAGGCTCAGCAAAGCTGGGGGCTGAAATCTCTCCTGGAGGGTGGCAAGGCTCAGAGACTGTGGGGAATTTCTTCTGGGCTCTGGCCTGATCACAGGCAGGACCATTCCTACTCCAATTGCCTGGCATAGTCTCCCCGGCTGACCCACATGCTGAGTGTTTGTTCATGCCCTGTTGAGTGCAAAGGAGTGAGCAACCATGCTTGCCATCTAGCTCTGCTTCTGTTGCTATCAACATGTCTGACCAAGTCCCAGAGCAGTGCCAACAAGTCACACTTTAGAGGCAAGGATCTCAACCCAGAAAAGGCCAGAGCCGCTCCTAAGCAGAGTCCCACTGCTAACGCTGACTCAGTTACCAGAATAAAGAGCTGCAAAAGGGGAGCAGAAGGCAGAGCTAATGGAAAGTAGAAATAAGAAGCACAGTCCCTTCCTGGCTGCAGAGGACAGAATAGTGTCTATAGCACAGAGATCTCAAACTTGCAACCTGGCGAAGAGAGTGTGTTGTTATATATCCAACCAGCAAGAAAGAAGAGGGTGAATTGCTTCCCCTGGCTGGGGAGGAACTGAACATTCAGAGTTTGGAGGGAGAGTCAGACGTTGCAAAGGGTTTGGTATGCTGACAAATGCTGATCTATGTCCTGGTCTGATTCTCCTCCTGTTGGGGAAGTTCCCCGACGTCTGTGTAATGGCACTAGAATAAGTGAGGGAAGAACCAGGTCATGTTCTAGCTTAGACAGAGGGCGAACACAGAAAATTAGACTCATTTAACCCTTTGCCCTCCACTAGCACCTACCATCAGATGATCCCAAAGCATTTTACAAACCTTCACAAACAAGCCCCTCTTCCCCCCCGCCCCCCTCCCCAGTTCCCCTATGACTTACCGAACCCTGCTAGGCCCACCGGGCAGATGTTAAGCTCAGGCACAGAAAGAGGAAGGGACCAACGGCAAGAGGTGCTGGGGATCCACATCTGCCATTGACTCCACTCAGCAAGGGGTGCTCAGCAACTGATAGCCAGGATATCAGTGACTTGTGTAAGGTAACAGGGTGTAGTGATTCAGGAAGAGAACTCAGGAGTCCTGCTGCTAATTCCTGTGCTCCACCCCCACAAACTGCAGGAAAAAGTTAAGGTTGAAACTTAAAGGCAAATAGCAGGAAACCCGGTGCCCAGGTCAGCTCTCTGCCCATAGGCATGGCTCTCAGAGATGTTGTTCCAGCGCTACAGACCCAGGCTAGCACTGAGCACCAGACAGAATGCTGCCACATGGTACCCCAAAGTCATAGGCCGGCAAGCAATGCACCACCATGTGTGACCCCATCCCAGAGCACTGACGGGGGCAGCATTCCTAGGATCAGCTTCTCTCCCCTTTTCTGTGTTGAGCAAGAAACACATTGCAGAACATGTCTGTGTGACCTGCAGTTGGAGGGGAAGGAGCTGGAATGCTACTCAGACACGCCTAGCTTTGAAGCACTTTGCCAATCCCCTGCGGAACCTTGCTCTTCAGCTTCAGCCAGGGCTGAAAATATCTCCCTCCAGGGGATGGTTCTTCATTCATATAGGAGGGAAGGAACTTCTATCTTGGGGGAGTGCGATGTGCAAGGGGAGCGAGATGTGCAGGGAAAAACAATCATAGGAGAAGGAGGGGGTCTGGGATGATCCCCTTTTCCCCCCAGTGGGTGCTGTGGGCCTGAGCAGCAGGGTTAGAACAGACACTCAACACCGCGAAGGGAAGGGAGGAAGCTCTACAGAGCACCTAGCTATTCATGTTCAGGCTATCAGCGCGCACAGAACATGCCAGTGGAAGAATTCACACCAAGGCTTGGGGCAGAGAGGAGCCCAAGCAGGAACCTCTACCTATCTGTGGCACTGGCATGGAGCCAGTATAGATGTTAACTAGTCCCTTATAAGATTTGGGGTTGGTCTGAAAGCCCAGATCAAAACACCTCTGGGTCCTCCAACCCAATCACACCAAATGAGAGAGGGCAAAATCAGCTTTCTGCCAGGAAAGTCCAGGCCAGCTTGCCGGCCTGGACTGTAGAGGGAGCTATCTCAGCAGAGCACACAAGACTTGACTGAGACTTGGTTGGACACACTGCTATGGGAGGCCAAGGGCACTGCACCCTAGTCAGAGGAGGCAGTGAATGCACCATGGGTGCCTGTCATAAATATAAAGGGAAGGGTAAACACTTTTAAATCCCTCCTGGCCAGAGGAAAAACCCTTTCACCTGTAAAGGGTTAAGAAGCTAAAATAAGCTCGCT